>NC_044984.1:99759906-100359906 GCF_008728515.1 Papio anubis
TTTCTTTCTTTCTTTTCTTTCCTTCCTTCCTTCCTTCTCTTTCTTTCCTTTCTTTCTTTCTCTATCTCTTCTTTCTTTATCTCTCTCTTCTTCTTTCCCTCCCTCTCTCTCTCCCTCCCTCCTTCCTTCCTTCCTTCTTTCCTTCTTCTTCTCTTCTCTTTTTTTCTTTTCTTTTCTTTCCTTTTTTCTTTTTCTTTCTTTTTGACATGGACTCACTCTGTCACCCAGGCTGGAATGCAGTGGCATGATCATAGCTCACTGCAGTATTCAACTGCTGGGTTCAAGTAATCCTCCTGTCTCAGGCTCCCAAGTAGCTGGGACTACAGGCACATGCAACCACACCTGGCTATTTTTATTCTTTTGTAGAGACAAATTCTCACTATGTTGCCCAGGCTGGTCTCAAAGTCCTGGACTCAAGTGATCCTCCTGTCTCAACCTCCCAAAGTGCTGGGATTATAGGCATGAGTCACCACGTGTAGCCTAATTGAGTTATTTGTTGGTTTTCAGAGCAATGCCCAAAGGCCCGAGGAATGGTAACTCATTCAGTGAAGGCTACAACATGAAATGTCAACTTGAAAAAAAAGAAAACAAGTTGCTTAATTTCTCCTCCACAACTTGAAAAAGAACATTGCAAGATGTTGACTTAGAGGAAAATTCATCATGCAACATTTAGAGGAAAATTCAGCAAACATTTATAGAGCACTTACTATTTAGGCCAGACCTGTGTTAGATCTTTCCTATATAGCATCTCATTTAATCTTTAAAGCCACAGAGAAATTAAAACTATAGAGATTATTATACAATAACAAGGTTAACCCTCTAGGCAATGGTTTGGGATTTTCCGTGTATGCCTGTTTATTGCTAGAGAATTTAATTTGGAGACAAAGTGATTTTAATGCCCTTGCACCTATAGGAATACTTTCCTTTCTCTTCCTTCTGTTGGAATGTGAAGAGGCCCAAGAAAATATTACTCTTCCTTGCCAAGTTCTGAATGAGTTGAGAAATAGGACAAAAGAGTAAGGCAAATGGAAGAGCAAGATAATCACCTTTGTTGCTGATAAAGCTGATGTTTGGAGATTGTGCCTTTTTTTTTTTTCTGTGGGTAAGCAGATTTCCTACTACTGAGCCCCAGAGTTAGAAATACCCAACCACCAGCAGTGTGGGGCCACCCTGGGCCTCTGCACACACAGGACGATCCCCGGAAGACCCTCAGTGTGTGTGTGTGGTGATAGGGTGTGGAGAGGAGAATGTGTATTTTCTGCAGGCAGTCAGCTCCCAAGGAGAAAGGGAGGAAAAGGGGCTGGGCTACCCTGGTGCAGTGCCTGCTCTCAGCAGAGTTGGCTAGCACCGGCTTGTGCATATCTCTTCTCAGCTCCAGGTTCGGTGAGTCCTTTCTGGTAGCTTGGCGTCAGCCCTGCTGATGGTATCTTTACACTACAGAAATGGGTATCTTTACACTACAGAAGTTATCAAATGCTGCAAATTAAAGCTTTGGCCCCAGAGAACCAATTGGTGGACATTTACCAGCACACCACTAACTGCTGCCAAAATTTCCAACCAGAGATCTTTCTTCTTCCCCAGCAAAAAAATGAATGAGAGGGATGGAAAAAGGGTGGAGCTCCTTCCACATGGAAGGAATATCAGGAGCCGAGAAGAAGAGTTAGCATCACCACCGTCTTCCTCCGGGTGAAGTTACATCTTTCTTGGTGATTCTCAAGACCAAGGCCATGAGAATGACCCCTCCAGGCAGGGCTCTGTTCTCTGTTTCCCTTTACAGCAAAACTCCTCAAAAGGTTGTCTACACCTTCTGTTTTTTTTTTTTTTTTTTTTTTTTTCTTTTTTTGAGACAGAGTCTCTCTCTGTTGCCCAGGCTGGGGTGCAGTGGTGCCATCTTGGTTCACTGCAACCTTTGCCTCCAGGGTTCAAGCAATTCTCCTGCCTCAGCCTCCTGAGCAGCTGGGATTACAGGTGCGCACCATCACGCCCAGCTAATTCTTTTGTATTTTTAGTGGAGACGGGGGTTTCACCATGTTAGTCAGGCTGGTCTTGAACTCCTGACCTCGTGATCTGCCTGCTGCAGCTTCCTAAAGTGCTGGGATTATAGGCGTGAGCCACTGTGCCCGGCCCACCTTCTGTTTTTAAATGTTTTGTTTGAGTCAGACCATTAGGGATAAAGGTGATGAAGCCGCTTACCCTACTGGGAAGCACTGGGAAGCTGCAGGCTTAGGAGGCATGCGTGATCCCTTTGTGACAAGGATGCATACTCCTTTTGGAGAGGCATGAAGAAGTGGAGACCATCGTCCTCTGACCACTACCGCCCATGCTCCTTGAATTCTGCATGCTCTTCACACTGTTGAGAACGATGGCTATGGGGTTCCCCAAAGCTTTACCTTCCAGGGACATTTTGTTTCCAGAGAGCACAGGGATAGTGCAGAGGTTGGATTTATGCACCTAAGAACATGCACTGTCAGAGCCTGATTCTCTATTTTTAGCTGTACTCTCTTGATTTCAGATCCAAGCATGCCAGAAAATTCATCCTTGATTTTCATTTCCTTGAGTGTTTGGCTGCTTCAGACCACTCCTGATACTGATGACTGTAACAGGGCTCTTGTTGAAATAGCAGAATCCACTTTAACTAATTTTCGCAGAAAATGCATGTATGAAAGGATATTAGAAAGTGCAAGAATCTCGGGGGTGAGGGAGAAGGAAGGCAGAGAGTATCAGGCTCTGAGGCTATTGCAGCCAGAAGCAAGACTCAACCCATCCCGCAGGGGTGCCCCAGTGAAGACCCCACTGTTGCTGCTGCTGCTGCTGCTGTGCTCAGCACAGACCCTGCTTTTCCCACTCATGATTCCGGGATTGCACACCCGAGGCTGTGCCATCTGCACCAATGCCCCACTCCTTCCAGCACCCCATCCTTACTTTGTGTGCTTGGAATACATGCATCTAATTGATGGAGTCTATGTCACATGGCTGACTCCAGCTGCAAGGGTGGCTGCCAGGTGGAGTTCTGACCCCCTCCCCTGGGGAGGAGGGAGAGACTCATAACGCGGTACTTTCTCCAGTATAAGAGGGATGGTTGCAACACGACACACGTCCACTGCCCTTTCCAAATCCCACTTCTCACTACTTGGCCTTTCCTTCCACAATGCTTCAGTCATTGTGAGTGGCTTGGAGGCCATGCAATTTCTTGTCACCAAGCCTTTAAACAATCCTCTCTCTTTGCCTGGGATGCTCAGCTGACCCCGCTACGGTGGAGGCATCCTCAGGCTCAGCTGCCACCTTTTCCGGGAGGCCTTCCCTGGCCCCGCAGAAGCCAAGATGGAGTCATGACAGAGACACACGTGGACTCTCATGGAGACCCAGAAGCAAAGTGTTACCCCTCTGCAGGAATTCCCCAGTGGGTCTCCTGCCCATTCTTTTTTGCTCTTCCTTCAGGCCCTGGTGCTGGTTGCTATTATTTCCATTTTTTCTTGTTCATGCCTCAGTGAAGAAGAATCACTTTTGTTTATTTATTTAGAGACAGGGTCTCATTCTGTTGCCCAGCTGGAGTGCAGTGGCATGATCACCGGAGCCTCGAACTTCCAGTCTCAAGCAATCCTCCCGCCTCGGCCTCCTGAGTTGCTGGGACCACAGGCATGCACCACCATGCCCAGCTAATTTTTAAACTTTTGTGCAGACAGGGTCTCACCCTGTTGCCCAGGCTGGTCTCAAACTCCTGGGCTCAAGTCATCCTTCTGCCTTGGCCTCTCAAAGTGCTGGGATTACAGGTGCAAGCCCCGGTGCCTAGCCAGACAAATCCCTTTTAAAAACAACGTAGAGGCCAAGTGCAGTGGCTCACACCTGTAATCCCAGCACTTTGGGAGACTGAGGCAGAAGGATCAAGTGGGCCCAAGAGCTCGAGACCAGCCTTGTGGCAATATAGTGAGACCCTGTCTCTACAAAAATGTAAAACTTAGCTGGGCATTGTGGTGTGCACCTGTGGTCCCAGCTACTCAGGAGGCTGAGGTGGGAGGATTGCTTAAGCCTGGGAGTTCCAGGCTGCAGTGAGCTATGATCTAGCTACTGCACTCCAGCCTGGGCAACAGAGTGAGACCTTGTCTCTAAAAACAATAACAATAACAAACAATCTGGAATTTTATGTGACAGCAACACACACCTGTTCCAGCTTCAAAGGCTTTGGTGAAGAGTCAAATTGTTTCTCAGGAGTGTATCAAGTACTCAGCACAATAGCACCATATTAGGCTGTTCTTTGTGTTGCTCTAAAGAAGTAGCTGAGACTAGGTAATTTATAAAGAAAAGAGGTTTAATAGGCCGATGGTTCTGCAGGCTCTACCAGGATGGCTCCAGTACCTGCTTCTGGCGTGACCTCAGAAAGCTTACAACCATGGCAGAAGACAAGGTGGGAGCAGGTCACATGATGAGAGCAGAAGCAAGAGAGAGGGTAGGCAGGTGCCACACACTTTTAAAGTACCAGATCTCGCCAGAGCTTGCTCACTCACTATTGCCAGGAGATGGCACCAAGCCATTCACGAGGTATCTGCCGCCATAACCCAAAGACCTGCCACCAGCCCCCACCTCAAACATTGGACATTACACTTCAACATGAAATTTGGAGGAGATAAGCACTGTATCAAGCACTTAGATCTTTAGAGCTGGAAATCCATGAGGCTATGGCCTGTGTGTGGGAGTGGGGGTTGTGGGATGGGCAATTAGGCAATGGAAAAGTGGTGGGACAGAGGAGAGAGGGAGAGGGACAGGGACAGGGAAGGAAGCCAGGCTCTGCTGAGATGCTACGGGCAGGAGTAGCTCCCGATGTTGGAGCTCAGCTTGGAAGGCCTCTAGGGCTGCTCTGTTTACTATGCTGAGCTGCTGTGAATTCTCCGAACATCCGCAAAATTTCACCATATGACACTCCTGTCTCCCTGATCCCACTCATACAGAACCATTTATTTCACAGTCTTTTTCATTAAGCACAGAGATATCCTTTGATGTTTATTAACGCTGCCATGTTTCAAAAGAGGAAACTGAGATACAGGAGAGCAATGTACTTGCCTCAAGGCCTCTCATCCAGTGGCAGGTTCAGCCCACACCTTTACTGAACATCTACAAAGAGTCAGGTCATAAGGACTGGTAGGTGGTGGAGTGGGTCTTGAACCCAGGTCTGTACAACTTCGACGCCTTTCTGCTATAGCAAGGCAGCATGCAGCAGAGATCTAACTAGCAAAGGTGTGCTTAATCATACAAAGAAAGAGAGAGAAGAGGAAATGAGAGGGAAGAAGAGAAAAAAGGAGAGATGAGAGAAATGAGCTAATTATGGTGCAGTTGAGAGGCTGCACACTGGGGGCATTCATGTCGAATGTGGCTGCTGGGGTTTTTGGAGATAAAGAAACAAAGGTCCTTTCTTACTCTCCCAGTTAGGACCAGTGTAGAGACAGATATGGCAATCAGACAGGTGGAGATTAAAATGGCACATCTTAAGAAGGGAAAGTGAAAACAATTCTATTGGTTTGAATAGCCCCCAAATCATGTCTGCTGGAACCTCAGAATGTGACCTTATTTGGAAATAGGGTCTTTGCAGATGTAATCAGTCCACACGAGGTCATTCTGGATTGGGGTGGGCCCTAATGCAATGACTAGTGTTTTTATAAGAAGAGAAGACAGACACAGAGACACACAGAGAGAACACCTTGTTGAGACGTAGGCAGAGACTGGAGTGATGCAGCTGCAAGCTTAGGGATGTCAAGGATTGCCAGTCACCAGAAGCTGGAGGAGGTGAAGAAGGATCTTCCCCAGCACCTTCAGAGGGAGCATGAGCCTGCTGGCACCTCAATTTTGGACTTTTAGGCTCCAGAACTGTGGGAGAATGAACTTCTGTTGTTTTAAGCCACCCATTTTGTGGTACTTTGTTACAGCAGCCACAGAAAAGTAATGCGCCAGGCAGTTTGGAGAACATGGTTTTCTGTTTGCAAGGAAGTGGGTTTGTGGGTGCCTCATCCCTAAATAGACAGACTTTCCCTTCCAGGGAAGCATAGACCATGCACCCTCCATAGGCAGGCTGCCTCTCCAGGAGGAAGGAGATAAACTGAGCATGCCCAGTTCTTTTTCCAAAGCTCACCAATCAGAGGCAAAAGATGAGAAGTGGGGGTAGTCTAGCTAAAGTTCCTGCCATGGGAAGCATGGGGAGTGGGAAGTAAGAGTTCCTATCTAATGGTGGGCTGTAGATGCCTATTTTTTAGCTTGCAGTATATATTTATTTTATATATATATATAACATATTATATATGCTTATATAATAGGTAAAGATAAATTATATAAATATATAATATAAAATATATATTTAAATAGAATCAGTAGTCAACAGCTAAAAGTTGGAGGATTTTATATAAAATCCAGATTTCAAGGTTCTCCTATGAAAAAATCTGGCCACGCTGGGCTCACATTCTCACAGGGCAGCCTGGTTGTTGCTGCAAAGAGGCTGCCTTCTGCAGATGGGGCCCAAGCTCTCCAGCTCACCGTTCTCCTACCCCTTTCTACCTCCTGCCACTCCCTACCGCTTACCCAGGTCTGCGCCACTCATGCCTGTGAGCCCCGGTGTCTGTAGACATTTTGGTTTGGGGCTTACAGAGTAGAGAGCAAGAGCACAGACTCTAGAATCAGCCAAGCCTGCTGTTCAAATCTGATCTATGTCACTTCCTAAATGTGTGGCATTGGGCAACTTAGCTAACCTCCTTGAGACTCAGTTTCCTCATCTGGAAAATGAGAATAATAATAGAACTAAGTTATGGGGCTGGTGCAAGAATTAAATAACGTAATTATGGGAGTCTTTTTGTATATGTGCAAGATACATAATAGATGGGAACTACTGTTACTCTTTGAAAAGCAAAACTGAGCAATGTGAGAGGAAGCCTGGAAGAGAACTAGAGCCTCTGGCCTGATGTACACTTCGTCTGGTTTTAGCACTGCCCTTGGTCTCATCAGTTTTCAGAAAAATATTTTCATAAGCTCACTTCCAAGGAGTCCCCTTTCTGTAGCAAGGAGTCCAATAGCAGTTTTGGGAATTAGGGGTTCAATTAGAGCAGTTTTCCCTCTTCCCCACATTTTGATTCTCTTCTGGAAGGAGGTTGCAGTGAGGCAGGAAACTCTGGATTCCATCCAAATACTTTGATGTCTGGCTTTTAAAATAGCAGCGATCTTAGCTGGCTTCACAGACTTCCTAGTGGCCCTCAAAGGACAGCTTCTGCTTTGAATGATCACTTCTCCTGGGAGGCCCAGAATGATGGAAGATGCAGAAGTAACCAATTTACTTCAAATAGCCTACTTCCAGGTAGAGGTGAGAAACCAGATGGAATTGGGAAGGAGGCAGGCTGACGGTGAGGAAAGCTTTTTTATGAAGCACATATACACTTCTCACTAGGAGAAAGAATGTCCAGTTAGAAGCCTCAGCCTTTAAAATAGTTGCAAGCTACAAAACCCAACTCAATCCAGTCCTTTTAAAAAAGTAAATTTATCTGGAAGGACACAGGAGTATTCTGTAGAACCTAAGGACAGCGAGGCTGCCCTAGGGGCAAGAATCAGGACCTGGAAAGCATACAAGGTGCAAGGCATCGAGTCTTGGTACAAGAGTCCATTGCCGACACAACAGATGGCTAGCTGATTGTTCAAACACCGTGTATTAAGTAATCAATTGTTTCTTAACTGGTTTGAAATGCCACATTCGTAAGATTCTATTTTTTTGTGTGTATTTGGGTCAATTTCTGGTAAGATTTTATCCCATCTGCCGTTTGTGGTTGTTATGGGTTGAAATATGTCTCCCAAAAGACATATGTTAAAGTCTTGACCCCCAATACTGCAGGAACTGACCTTATTTGAAAATAGGGTCTTTCTAGAGGTAATCACATTAAAATTAGGTCATTGGGTGGGCTCTAATCCAATATGGCTGGCGCCCTTATAAAAAGGGGAAATTTGGACACAGAGACAGACATGCACAGAGGGAAGGCAGTCATATGAAGCTGAGGACTGGGGTGATTCCTGTATAAACCTGGGGACACCAAAGATTGCTGGCCAACCACCAAAAGCTAGGAAGGGGCAAAGAAGGATCCTTTTCCTAAAGGCGTCACAGGGTACATGACCCTACCAACACTTTGCTTTCATAATTCCAGCCTCCAGGGCTGTGAGACAATACATTTCTCCCAGTTTGTGGTACTCTAGTAGGGGAGCGCTAGCAAACGAATACAATGCTCCAGTACCAAACTGTTTAATTATAGATTTGTAATATTTCAAAACACCTAGTCGTGCCAGTCTCAAGGAGGATATTTTTAAGATGAAAAAGATTAGATTCAATGGAAGTGCTGAAGATTATAATCTAAACCATCATTTTTAAAATTGATTATTTTTGAGACTCAGTCTTGCTCTGTCACCCAGGCTGGAGTGCAGTGGTGCCATCACAGTTCACTGCAGCCTCCACCTGCCAGGCTCAAGTGATCCTCCCACCTCAACCTCCAAGTAGCTGAAACTGCAGGTACACACCACTATGTCTAGCTAAGTTTTAAATTGTTTGTAGGGACAAGATCTCACCATTTTGCCTAGGCTAATCTCAAACTCCTGGGCTCAAGCAAGCCACCTTGGTCTTCCAAAGTGTTGGGATTATAGGCATGAGCCACCGTACCTGGCCTAATTTTTAATTATTTAGAACACGAATCAAAATATATTCTTGAAATGGGTATATTTTATTGCATTTTAATTAAACCTCAATAAAATTGATTAAAAAGACTATATAAACAACACAGATTCAAAGGTATTATATACCAAAATGTAGCAAATGGAAACCACCACCAGTTGGTACTTTGTGGTATGTTGCATGGTTTATGTCAACTTTGGACTAGAGCTCTGCATGTACTTAAAATTCTGGTGGAAGTCTCATTGACTTATGCAAGTGGGGTGTTCCAGTAATATTTCAAACAATTTAGGCTAGCACTCATATACTTGCCTAAAACTGTGCAAGTGAATACATTCTTATATGTGCAGGCCATTCTCAAGCACAGCCTAGGTGAGGCTCTGTCATTGCTTAATGGATCAGCTGTATAGTAACAGCAGAAGATAAAACATGGTGAGTTGTGACAATGTAATGTCATAGACAATTTTTGTATTTAAAGTTGTTGTTACAGTTCTGACTTTAGTAAGCAGAATGGTTTCAATATAGCAATGTGGGGCTCACTATATTACCATGCCTAGAGGAGCAGTTAAAGCTTCATGAAAGTAATTGAAACTCTACATTTTGGACTCAACATTTAAAACAAAATCAATTAGATGGTTTAGAAGTGTTTTATGAATATCCAGTGGAGACAGAAATGGAGGTTTCTAATAATTAAAAATGTTGCTGGATGTGTCAAGATATATTTGAAAAGTGTTTTTTAAAATTTAAATTGGCTGCCAACCTTGTTCATTAAATTCCGCTAAGGCAACACTTTAATTTAGGAATGGAAGCAATTGTTAGTGATTCATTATTAGACCAAAAATTCTTACTGTTTTCTGACCGCTGGATCCTTTCTCTTATACCAGACTGAAAGATGAGCTATTCAAACTTTTATGTGTGCAATAACTTATGTAAATTAAGTGATTTGAAAAAAGACATTTTAAAAAGCTTGGCCTAATGGGTATATACAGACTTCTGCATTTCGCAATGAGAGAATATGCATTCTTTTCAAGCACACATTGGGTATTTAGGTTAAAAAAAAATCTTGTACTAGGCCATAAGCAAGTCTTAACAGATTGCAAGGAAATCTCTGACAACATAATGTTATGAAGTTAGAAATTACTAACATAACATAATGTTATGAAGTTAGAAATTACTAACAAAATGGGAAATAAAAAATTTCATATATCTGGAAATGTAAAAGTATACTCCTGTGGGTAATGAAGTAGCTCAAATTAGACTACTTATCTCCCAAGAACAACTAGAAAACCTGTAAAGATATATGAAAAAAAAAATCTGTTTAAAGGCATGAGAGAACTTCAGAGGCAGCCAAGACTTGAGGGGCCAAAATCCTAGAGAAGGGGGAATCACAGAGGTTAGCTGACATTCTATAGCCACTTTCCCCGTCGAGGCATTTGCCCATTATGGGTATGGGGTGAGAACTGAGGCAAAGGGTCTGGACAGAACGGCTACTAATAAGAGGCAGAATTTTTGACTGTCCCGCAGGGCTAGAAAGACACAATGTGGAGGTTGAGGCGCCAAGGTCCCAGGTAGAAGGGAGAGGCAGTGAACTGATCCCACACAAGGTCCATTTCCCTCTCAAGATATTTGCAGATTTCTGAAATGGCTTAAGACAGGAGGCAAGCAGAAAGTCTCTGAAATACGGAGTGTATATTGTTTGGCAATCTTGTGATGCTGAAGAAGCAAGGACTATAGTTAAGAACCTTTGTGGGGTGGCGGGAGAGGAGCTCTGAATAAACCCCCAAGTTCTCTATTGCAATTTCTGGACCTTATTGCAATTAGTGTCCCTGCTGAATTGCATTTTTATCCTTTCCAGTTAGGGATTCTCTGAGCTCTGTGGTAACTCCACACCTGCATTTCTCAGGATCCACCCTTGGATAGGAAATGCCTCAAACTGAGCCAAGGCTGCCTTGGCCTTGGCAAGAAGTCAAAGCTCGCCAACCTCATGTTTTCCTTAACTCAACAGTCTTCATTCCAGTTGTAGTAATCTAATTAGCAGCACATGGAACTGTCCCCCCTTATTCCACCTCATGTGTCCTTTCAGGAGGTACAAAGGTAGTGTAAGAAATAAAATCTGCATTCTAACACCTAGTGTATCATTTATGTTACCTTTCCCCTCTTAGAAGTACCATGCGTGCTCTTTGACTGATGTTACTAGCCCAAGAAATCATTACTTTCCCTGGCTGAATTGCCATTTACAATTATGCCATAATTTAGTAGTTAAAATCTATTTGTAAGCTAACCTCTTTTCTATTTGGCTCTCTGTGATAGCTAGCAGATGGTCCCAATGACCCTTGCCTCCTGATATGCATCTCTTGTGTCAGTGACAACATTGAATGGGGCTGATCTGTGCAAACAGTAGAATATTGTAGAAATCACAGCAAGTTACTCTGGAGGCTAAGTCAGAAAAGATGTCGTGGCTCCACCTTGCTCTCTCTTTGACCTTTTTCTCTGGGGCAAGTAGTTGCTTTGTTGTGAAGACACTCAAGTAGCTCATTGAGGAGGAACTGAGGCCTCCTGAAAACAACAAACAACATGTGCATGAGCCTTCCGGAAGCAGACCCACCAGTTCCAGTCAAGCCTTCAGATAAAGGCATCCTTGGCCAACATCTTCACTGCAACTTCATGAGAGAATGAGCTAGAACTACTCAGCTAAGGTGCTTCACAATTCCGGACCCATAGAAATTGTGTGAGATAATAAATATTTGTTGTTTTAAGCTGCTAAACTTTGGGTTAATTTGTTATGCTGCAATGAATATTATTAATACACTGTCTTATTTTCTTGTTTGAATTCCTGAGTTCTTTCTCCCTTTTTCCTTCATATGTGTATCAATGCAACTGAGTTCTTTCCATGATGCACATTTCTATGCATTTGTTGAGCACTATTCTTCTTCTTCTTTTTTTTTTTTTTGCCACTGGCTGTTTCAGAGAAGGTTTCAGTGATGGAAAGATCCTTCTTTAATATTGGTTCATTCTTTTCCCAAGATGCAGCCTAAGGAGTTTAATTTGCAGTGTTAAACGTGGCCTTGGAGTCAGTCCCTTGCGAGGGCGTACCTGATATGGTTTGGCTGTGTCCCCACCAAATCTCATCTTGAATTGTAGTTCCCATAATCTCCACATGTCATGGGAGGGACCTGGTGGGAGGTAATTGAATCATGGGGGCAGTTACTCCCATGCTGCTGTTCTTGTGATAGTGAATGAGTTCTCAGGAGATATGATGGTTTCATAAGGGGCTTTTCCCCCTTTGCTGGGCTGTCATTCTTCTCCTTCCTGCTGCCATGTGTAGAAGGACATGTTTGCTTCCCCTTCCACCATGATTGTAAGTTTCCTTAGGCCTCCCCAGCCATGCTGAACTGTGAGTCAATTAAACCTCTTTCCTTTATAAATTACCCAGTCTCAGGCATGTCTTTATCTTTATTAGCAGCATGAGAACAGACTAATACAACACCTGAAGGGGTTTCAGGTGCTGATCTTGCTCAATCATTTGTGAAAGCCACACAATGGAAGCAGTTTATTTTGGTTTAGAGATCAAGGTTGTGTTTTTGTTCCTTGGTGAGAGGAGTAGTGGGGAGGCTTTGGCTGTCAGGAGTAGATTCTTTTTTGCTGATCCATGGAAAGTGACTTTCCTTTCCTGGCCAGACCCTTTCAGATGACTTTTTAAATGGTGTGTTTTCAACTAAGGATGTGCGGTTGAGAGTCAAGATGTTGGAGAAGGCTTTTGGCAGACTTGCAGGCACTCTGATAAACTGTCTTTCCTCCAGAATTTTCAGCAGCACTCTGTTGAGTTCATTTCATGAATACCCAGAAATGTTTGCCTAAGTTATTCACTTTTGATGGTTGGGAGTATTATGTTCATTAGGATCAGCACTTTTGTTCCACCCCAGCCTCAGCATCTGAACTTTTTTATTACTATTTATTTTTGACAGAGTCTCGCTCTGTTGCCCAGGCTGGAGTGCAGTGGCACAATCATGGCTCACTACCAGCTCAGGTGATTCTCCCACCTCAGCCTCCTGAGTAGCAGGGACTACAGGTGGGTGCTACTATGTTTGGCTAATTTTTTTGTATTTTTTTGTAGAGAAGGGGTTTCACTATGTTGCCTAGGCTGGCCTCGAACTCCTGAGCTCAAGAGATCTGCCCGCCTCAGCCTCCCAAAGAGCTGGGATTACAGGCATGAGCCACCATGCCTGGCCTGGACATTTTTTTTATGTGAAGAGAGGGTAGGTTCTAATCTCCAACTGATCTTTAAGCCTATGCTCTTGATGTTTTGGGGCTGTGATAGGCTTGATGCCTTCCTGTGCTGAAATGCTCTTGCATCAGCCGTTGAAAATGAGAGCTGCTTTTCACTTAGGGTGACCTGGGGTCAGGCCCTGTGCTAACTGATGTACCTGCATTATCACATCCAGCCCTCCACATACCTGTGTAGTAAGCACCACTACTGTCATTTTGTAGGTGGTGAAGCTGAGGCTGTGACAGGTGAAGTGATTTGTCTGAGGTCGTGTAGTTGGTCAGCAAATGGACAGAGAACTGACCTCAGGCCAGTGGATTCCAAAGCTAGTACTTTGAACCACAGCCTGACGAGGCCACCCCTGCTCTGCCATAACCCTTTTGCTGGGACAGGAGGTGGAATACCAAAAGCAACAGAATCGAGTCCACCTGCTGACTCAAGGTGCTGAATACCAGCGTGAGTCCTCCTGACAAGACTCTCGCCTTTCACACCTGTTCATAAAGCTGAGTGTGGGTGTGTGGCATCAATGTGACATCCTGTGGGACACATGTGTTTCGCTGGCTATAGAATCATCCTCCATTCAGTTCCACTTGTAATTAGCACAAGAAACAAAATTGCAAAAAGGCACAGGGAACATATGTCAGCCCATTTCCTCTTTCCCTTGGCTGGAAAATGGTGATTCTGGCTGAACGACATCTTAAAAATATTTATAGCCATAGAATGTGTGAGTGCTACAAAGGCCTTTAGTGCAAACCCCATTTTGTAGAAAAAACCCCAGAGGCCCAGAGAAGGGAAATATCTCTGTGTTATCAGAAGACACTGCAGTGTAGTAGTGACAGCTGCTTGGATCAAAATCCCAGTTCTTTCACTTACTGACTACATGACCTTGAGCAAGTCACAGAGTCAAAGAGTCTCTAACTCTCAATTTTCTCATCTGTAAAATGGGAATGATAATATGAGTTGGTGCAAAAGTAATTGCGGTTTTTGCCTTTTTTTTTTTTTTAATGCAAAAACTTCAATGCAAAAACCACATTATTAGGTTGGTGAAAAAAATAATTAGCTCATGCTGAAATGAGCTAAGACTTTAGGGGACTGTTGGAAAGGCATGACTCTACTGCCTTTCCAGTGTGCAAATGCACCAACCTAATAATACCTGCCTCACTGTGGAATCATGGAGATTGGATGAGCTTGTATGTGTGTGGCTCTCAGCCCCATACTTGGCACTGGAGAAGTGCTTGGCCAGTATTAGCTCAAGTGCTTCCTAGTAATCCTCCTTCATTCCCTCTTCCATTCCACAGCCTTGCCTTGGAGTGAAGCAGCCATGACACCTAAGGAAACTGTGGTAGAAAGCTCATGTTCTCCTCTTCACAATCTCCACATTCCAGAATCTGGGGACCTGGGAATTGCTCCCATTCTGTTTTTAAGGTTTCCATAGAAGCCAGGGTCACACATGCTGCTTCACCTTTGAGGACCACTTTGGTTCCTCTACTTATCTAACTAAACGTGTCATTGTAATCACATGAATATTTATATAATTAAATTCATTATAAAAAATAATAATGGGCATACATGGAGTGTGTTCAATATGCCACTGTGCATGAGTCTTCCTAGCAACCTTCTGAAGCAGGTTCTATTTTTATCACCCCCATCATTCAGATGAAGAAACGGAGGCACTGAAAGGCAAAGCACTTGCCCGAGGTTACTGGCTGCTAAGCGGCAGTGTCTAGATACGGGGTCTGGAGCTATATGATTTGGAGTTACATACACTCCATCAACTCAAATAGCACGCCTTTACTGTAAGCTCTTGCCCTATTTAAAGAAGATCATTCTCTTTTTCTTTTTTCTTCTAAAATCCATGTTGACTTTACAAGTTTTATGGGCAATTATGTTGTTTCCCAGTTGTTGATTCTTGGGTGTGGGTGTAGGTGTGGCGCTGGTGGTTTCTCTTTAGATGAAATGGGAGGTGACTGAGGCCTGCTAGTTAGCTTCAGATATTTCACAACTGGAATTCTTTGCTGCATTCTTTCTTTACTTTGAACAACTTTGGTCTCAGATGGAATAATTTATAGTTTTTTTAATGGGTTTTTTTGTTTTTAAATTTGAGGGTTGGAGGTGATGGTTGGAAAAACAGGCAGGGCAAAGGAAAAGGTCTTGAGTTTTGAGTCTGGCCTCATTTAGAAGACTCTTTTTGCACTATCCTTAACATTTTGGCTTTCAAGTTTTTCTCTTGTTCGTGGTTTTGCCCTGTCTCTGTTTATTTTGTGACTCCTGGCTAAGGGGGTGTTTTCTCAAAAGGGAATTATCCACAGTGAATCTTGTTCTGGCCACGTGTTGACCACCCGCTCTGTCGAGGCCTTCTTTGTGCAGAGGGGCTGCGTGTTTATTCTGGTTAACGTGGATGCCGTATAGAAGTGATCATTAGGTGGGGCAGGGGCGGAATGAGCTTCATGAGAAGAACCAGACATTTGAGATGTAATCCCCATGACGAGATGTTTTCCCGGACACTAGAACCACTTCATCAGAGGTTCAGGATATAGGATTCTAATGTGGGTGACTCAAGCACATCACGGTTCCTGTTGTTTCAGTCAGAGCTAAGGAAACAAACTCAAGGTAGCTTAAATGAGGGGGGTCATTTGAAGGCGAAACAGATTATCATCACACTGGAACGCAAAGAAGCTTGGGCCTCGCAGGAACCCGAGTTGGACTTTAGGGGTACAAATCGTGCTCTCTGGTTCTCGGTCAGTGCAGAGGTTCTCTTTTCCTCCCATTTCTCGGTAGCTGCATGATCTTCTCTGAGCCTCAGCTTTCTCATCTGTATAATGGAGCAGTTGCAGAGCGATTAAGAGTATAGACCCAGAAACAGAAGGTCAATGTTCATTCTTGTCATCGTCACTTCCTAAACTTTTGGCAAATCACTCAGTTTGTGCCTCAGTTTCTTCATTCGTGAAATAAACATTGCCAGACTCTGGGGGTGTTGTGAGGTTTCAGTGGGTTAATAGCTCTCAAGTACTTAGCACAGTGCCTGGTGTTGGGCAGTGTTCAAGCCAGATTAGCATTGTCCGTCTCTTGTGACTGGCTTCCTTTGCTCTCACAAGGCCGAAAACAGCCATAGCCAAGAGTAATATTAACACTACTAGTAATGATAATAATAGCTAATAGTTATTAAACTTTTACTATAGAAGCATTTTATAAACACTTTCATTTTATCCTCATAAAAATCACTTTGGAATAGTTACCTTTATTATCCCCACATTACAGATAAGGAAACAGGTTCAAGGAGACCATGTAACTCACTTAAAATTACACAGGCAAATGAGACGCAGACCCATTTGGCATGACTCAGTTGCCCACTGTGGGAAGACATGATTTTATCCATTCACTGTCTGCACTACCTAATGGTGTGATTCAACATTCTCAATCTTGGTTTCTTAGTTCAAATTCTTGAGAAAAACGTGATGGACCAACTTATCCTACAGATCTATTTTCCTCAAGGGTTAGGTGTGAACCCTTGGATCACTCAGGAGGGGCCATGTGGTTCCAACATGGTAGTCTCAACCACACAGGGACTGTAGGCTTTTCCTAGAAGAGGAAGGCAAGCAATAAAAAAACCTTTCTATAATGGACCCCCATTCAATCCTAAAATTGCTTCAGTATTCTCTCCAGAGGGTTAAGGTGCTGCAGGTATTACTGTCTGCCTTTCTCTCACTGAGCTCGGCTTGGGCACCAGGGACCTTTGCTGGCAAGCTCAGTCCCGCCCGTTTCTGGAATCAATCTACCCGGCTCTGGCAGTACATTGAGTGCCCTGTGTCTGCCAAGGGGTGGGGTCTGGAAATTAGTCTGGCAGCCCTAAGCAGCAAGTATCTATGTGTCCACCATGTTGGTTTCCTTCCGCCTCTTGGTAGGTCTTTCTTTTGGTGTTCTTGCCTGCTTGTTGGAGGTATACTCCACTTCTGCTCTTGATAAGACCCTTCAATGAACCTGACTATTTGCCTAGCATTTTCCCTTTCTCCCCAATGCCTGGGGACTTTCTACCATGACTTTCTTTCTACCATGACTCACCCACCCATCAAATCAGGCCCCTTTGCACATATACTTTTAAACTTTTATTATGGAAAATGTCAAACACACACAAAAAATATCCAGAATCGTATCATAAATCACCATGCACTCATCAGCTGGTTTCAACAATGACTGAATCATGGGCAAACTTGCTTGATCTGTACTTCCATCTAATCTCTCCCACTATTATTTTGAAGCAAATTCCAGACATTGTATCATTGTATCTGTGAATATTCCAGTGTACATCTCTAAACTATTAGAACTATTCATTTTTAACACTATCACACCTAAATATAGTAACAATGATTACTTAATATCATCAAATTATCTAGCCAATTTTTTTTTAAAATTATACTTTAAGTTCTGGGGTACATGTGCAGAACATGCAGATTTGTTACGTAGCTATACATGTGCCATTGTGGTTTGCTGCACCCATCAACTCGTCATCTACATTAGGTATTCTCCTAATGCTATCCCTCCCCTAGCCTTCCAGCCCCCGACAGGCCCTGGTGTGTGATGTTCCCCTCCCTGTGTCCATGTGTTCTCATTGTTCAACTCCTACTTATGAGTGAGAACATGTGGTGTTTGGTTTTCTGATCTTGTGATAGTTTGCTGAGAATGATGGTTTCCAGCTCCATCCATGTCCCTGCAAAGGACATGAACTCATCCTTTTTTGTTGCTGCATAGTATTCCGTGGTGTATATGTGCCACATTTTCTTTATCCAGTCTATCATTGATGGGCATTTAGGTTGGTTCCAAGTCTTTACTATTGTGAATAGCATGATGTCTGGCACATCAGAGAATTCAACAAATGGTAACTATGAATGCTATGATCATTTATAAAGATCATAATGTCTTCCCCACGCAGGGCCAGTGCCATAACTGGGCTTCTTAATACCTACCCTACCCAGCCCTGACTTCTGCAGGGCAGGGGAAGAAGGAGCTCCATTTCTGTCTCTTCTGTCCTTCTCTTTCCCCTGTCCTTATCTCCACCCCTTTTATTAATATGTCTCCTGAGGGAGGAAGGACGTATCTCATGGGTGAGATTGAGACCAGGGGAAGTGACCATAGCCAGCACAGCCCCTTCTGAACTCAGGGGCAGGGTTTGTCCATAAGCTACATTCCCTTCGCAGCTGCCTCCTCCATGGGGAAAGAGCTTAGAGCATCTGGAGGATTTGCTGGGAGGGAACACGGCAATCTGCAGTTATACCTGACACTGGGTATAGATACATTTATTTTTATTGTTTTTTTGAGTGATATGGTTTGGCTCTCTGTCCCCATCCAAATATCATTTTAAATTGTAGCTCCCATAATTACCACATGTTGTGGGAAGGACCTGGTGGTAGATAATTGAATCACAGGGGTGATTACCCCTATACTGTTCTCATGGTTGTGAATAACTCTGAAGAGATCTGATGGTTTTATAAGGGGAGACCCCTTTCACTTGGCTATCATTCTGTCTCTTGTCTGACGCCATGTAAGATGTGCCTTTTGCCTTCTGCCATGATTGTGAGGGCTCCCAAGCCATGTGGAACTGTAAGTCCATTAAACAACTTTTTTTTTTTTTTTTTTTTTAAATAAATTACCCCGTCTCAGGTGTGTCTTTATAGCAGTGTGAGAATGGCCTAATGCATTGAGACAGGGTCTCATTCTGTCACCCAGGCTGGAGTGTAGTGGTATGATCACAGCTCACTGCAGCCTTGACCTCCTGGGCTTACGTGATCCCCCTGCCTCAGCCTCTTGAGTAGCTGGAACACTGCAGGCACGTGCCACCACACCTGGCTAATTTTTTATTTATTATATATTTATTTCATTTTATTTTATTTTTTTATAGAGACAAGGTCTTGCTATGTTGCCCAGGCTTGGGTGTGCATTTAATTCAGGGAGGAAGGAGTACAGTCCTGCGTTTGGCTTCACATCCAACCTGTTTTCTCTAATCCTGCTGCTAGATGGATCCTTATTCTCCCTTCTTGGCCTCCCAAAGCACTAGGATTAGAGATGTGAGCCACCATACCCGGCCAAGATGGAATACTTAAAAAAAATCAACAACTCGTTTTCTCCATATTTCCAGGAGCCATCCTAACAGCATGTTTGCAGCGTCTCTCAGGGTCCCTGCCAGGGTATTAAATCCTATATTCAGAGGAAGTGCCCCCATAATGATAAACTCTCTTTTATCCAGTGCTGTTTTCTAATTCTCACACCTTCCTTAATCCAGCACCCTTCTAATGCAATCTCATTCATACTTTCCTAATAAGACTTGGCAGGATTCTGTAGCTCCTACAGGGAGAGTCCCTTTCCTCCTTATAAGGTTCAGCATCTCCACAGCCGGGTTGTGCTGCTGGGATGTGCATTTGGCTTACAGGCCAGGGGGAAGTATGGGCAGATCACAGGGGCACAAGCATTCTCTTACATGGGAGAGGCCTCTGCATCCCCTTCCAGGAGGAAATAGATGGAACTTAACAAGAGGGGGCCATTTTGCAGGCCCAGGCATTCAGAAAAATCAGAGGATTCATGCTTTTTCAGGGGCATTAACCCAGCTATCATCCCATATTTCAAGGTCACACTGCTTTCCCAACCAGGGTCCTGACCCTATCATAGCAAATCTACCTAAGGTTGAGAATTTAACCTCCTTTGCTACAGGATATAAGAGTCTTTTTTTTTTCAGTGGTGCTAAGGAGACACTTGAGCTTTTGTGTTCAGTTTTTAGTTGACTGTTAGTCACCCTCAGTCTTCTGTCATCTTTTTCCAAAGTAAACATTGTTCTCCAGTGACAGCCATTTAATTCCACTGCCCTTGTAATGGCTATTTCCCACATATTTTTAACACCAACACGTTGCCCCTCTACTGCCTTTCCTTCCACCTCTATCCCATTCCATTTTAACACCGTTGGAAGTTTTGCCAGTTTCATCACCATCTTGTGTGAGAGGCTCTATCAACTCAGTGTACCAATGGTAACAGGGTTCTTATTGCCTGTCAGTGGTCAGCTGGCAGCCTCAGTTCCCATCTTAGCATCTTCTTTCTCAGACTACTCCTGGCATCATCTGTTTGGTTGATTTCCCCAGGAAGCAGGTGCTGGACAGAGATTCGAGTGCATAGGTTTACCAGGAGGTGTGCTCAGCATGGACACCTGTGGTGGCAGGGCAGGAAATGAGACTGAAAAGAGAGAGGTGTTGGATTGCAGTTCAGTTTCATCTAGAGCCTCAGCTGACCCCTTTGGGAAGCTCTGAACCTTCAGACTTGTCCCAGATTTGGGCAATGGCCTAGGCCTTTATATTCCTGTATTGACTGGTGCAGTGGGCTGAATGTTTGTGTCTCTCCAAAAGTTCATGTTGAAATCCTAACCCCCAAATGTGATGGAGATGGGGCCTTTGGGAAGTGATTGGGTCCTGAGGATGAAACCCTCATGAGTGGGATTTATAAAAGGGACCCCAGAAATCTCTCTTGCTCTCTTTCTGGCATGTGAGGATAAAATGAGAAGATGACAGGCCAGGTGCGGTGGCTCAAGCCTGTAATCCCAGCACTTTGGGAGGCCGAGACGGGCGGATCACGTGGTCAGGAGATTGAGACCATCCTGGCTAACATGGTGAAACCCCGTCTCTACTAAAAAATACAAAAAACTAGCCGGGCGAAGTGGCAGGTGCCTGTAGTCCCAGCTACTCGGGAGGCTGAGGCAGGAGAATGGCGTAAACCCGGGAGGCGGAGCTTGCAGTGAGCTGAGATCCGGCCACTGCACTCCAGCCTGGGTGACAGAGCGAGACTCCGTCTCAAAAAAAAAAAAAAGAGAAGATGACCATCTGCATCCCAGAGAGAACCTCCACCAGAACCCAATAGTGCTGGCACCCTGACCCTCGACTTCCAGCCTCCAGAACTGTGATAAATGAGTTTCTGTTGTTCTTAAGCCACCCGGTCCATGGCGCTTTTGTAGCAGCCCAAATGAACTAAGACAGCCAGTTACCACTGTAGACTGCCCCTGGGAAGGTGGGGTGTCCTTCAGTGAGGCAGCTTTCTTCAGGGAAAAAAGAGCAATTTCTGGAGAGAGATAACAGTTGAGGGCTCTCAGCTGGCAAAAGTCTCAGCAGCAGAAGGAATGAGGAGAAAAAAATGGGCACAATATTTTGTAGACCCACTTCTTAAGAAGCAGAGTCTATTCTTCCAGCTCTTGAATCTGGCTTGGCCTTGTAACTTGGTTCAGCCAGTGGGAGAGTAGCCAATGTGATACAGCAAAGTCCTGAAAAGCACTTGCCTAGGCTTGCTACTGAGAACCCTTCCATGGTGTGTGAAGAAGCCCAGGCTAGGCTCCTGAAGGAAGAGGGGGGCCCCATGCACCCCAGGCAAGGCCTCAGACATAGGCTCCTGAAGGAAGAGAGGCCCCATGCACCCCAGGCAAGGCCTCAGACATAGGCTCCTGAAGGTATCCTATACCAGGGGTCCCCAAGCCCCAGGCCACAGACTGGTACAGATCTATGGCCTCTTAGGAACTGGGTCACACAGTAGGAGGTTAGTGGCAGGTGAGTGAGCATTACTGCCTGAGCTCCGCCTCCTGTCACATGAGTGACGGCATTAAATTCTCATAGGAGGCCAGGCGCGGTGGTAATCGCAGCACTTTGGGAGGCCAAGGCGGGTGGATCACGAGGTCCAGAGTTCGAGACCAGAATGGCCAATATGGTGAAACCCCAAATCTACTAAAAATATAAGAAAAAATTAGCTGAGTTGGTGGTGCTCGCCTGTAGTCCCAGCTACTCGGGAGGCTGAGGCAGAAGAATCACTTGAACCCAGGAGGCGGAGGTAGCAGTGAGCCAAGATCATGCCACTGCACTCCAGCCAGGACGACAGACCGAGACTCCGTCTCAAAAAAAAAAAAAATTCTCACAGGACCATGAACCCTATTGTGAACTGTGCGTGCGAGGGATCTAGCTAGCATGCTTGTTAGGAGAACCTAACTAATGCCTGATGATCTGAGGTGGAACAGTTTCATCCCAAAGCCGTCCTCTCTACCCACTCCACCCCGTCTGTGGAAAAGTCTTCCATGAAACTGGTCTCTGGTGCCAAACGGTTGAGGATGCTGTCCTAGACCACCCAGTCCTGGCCAGAGGGGCCCAGACAAACCACAGAGCAGACCCACCGGTTCATGGGAAATAATAAGTGTTTGTTGTCTTCACTCACTAAGTTTTGGGAGTCATTTGTTACAGAGCAAAAGCTTATTGATGAGTAGGTCAGCATGTTTGTTCAGAATGTTTTGGTATTTGGAAAACCTATTTTCTTCCCCCCTCTAGGTTTCCAGATTTCCAATAAAATTCTAGCCAAATCCATGTTTGTTTTTTCAGATCCTTTTACAAAGCACCCTTTCAATTACCTTCTTCAGCTCTGAAAAGGGAATATAAGAGGCCTTTACTGTTCATATTTGCTAAAGAAAATACATGCTTTCTAAAGAAAATACACGCTTTCAGAGCTGCCATTGTTACCGAACAGAAAACACAATCACCACTGGAAAAAACAAAGGACTGTTATTTGATCATAAATATTCTAAAGAGAGCAGTATGCTGGTTATTAGCTGAACTGAGTTTTTGGAGGAGAATTTGCGGACCTGATGCAGTGAATTAAGTGGAAATGTGCTAAAAAGAAAAAAGAAAAAGAAACCCAAAAGGAAACACAAACCAAGTACCTTCTAGCTGCCTACTGGAAAAATATTTTCATAGCACATGGTTGTTGGCACCAAGTAGGGACTTGATAAATGTTTGTTGACTGAATAAATGAATACATGAATGGTAGGAATCTGTGCTACTGTGCTTGAAAAATGTGCTACCCTGCTGCCCTGGCTCTGGGATCTTGGAGGGATCACGTTGACATTAAAGTAGAGGAATTGGGCTCAGTAATCTTAAGATTTCCCAAACTCCCTAGAACTTTGGTGAAATTCTAGGGTCTCCACTTCTGTAGGATATATCTCTCCCCTTTTTATACTTCTGTTTTCTCTTCTGAAAATGAGAGTATCTGACCATTTTGAAAGCTTAGATTTTGGGATTTGCCATGGGGTAATGGAATGTCCCTGGGGACAGTGATCTGCATTTAATTCCTCACCAGGCCTCTCACCAGATGTTTGTGTGACGTCAAACTCTCTGTGCTTCAGCTTCAAAATCTATATAATGGGGACAATAATACTACTTGCAGGGTTGTTGGGAGAATTCAAAATAATATATGCAAAGTGCCCGGTATGTGGGTGCTAAATAGCTGGAAGTTATGATTAATTTGTAATGGGTACATTGTAGATTTATATAGAGTGAGGAGAATACAATTGGCACTATTCTAATGGATCTTGTGATTCATCTAGTATTTCTGATTTTATTCACAATTGTCAAATATTGGGGAAAACTCCTCTGTGCCCATTCAGCCTCATGTCTTTATTTAGAATTCTGAACTCTTTCTTTCCAAGTATTTCCTCCTCCCAGTGCCCATGGGGACAAGTCACATTTCTTGAGCTGCTAAATTGAATGGCAGCTGCCGCTTACTCCATATGTTTCTCATTCTAACATGTTGTCTCAAATATTTTTAGCTACTAAGCACACACTCTGGTCTGCTATGTTTTGCCTTAAAATTTTTTTGTTTTTTGCACATTTTAGATGCCTGCTTTTGGGTTTTGCATTATTCTGTGGTTTCCTGCCCACTTGCTCCGCCCTTTAATTGCTCCACCAGCACTCAGTCTCCGCTGCCTGCCAAGGCTGGCTCCCCCTTTTCCTAATATCCCCGACTCTCCCCAAGGGCCGTCCTTAATCCAACGAGCTCTCCAATGCTTTGCAAAATTGAACCCCCTCTGTTTATCCTGCCCCCTCCCCTCAATGTCCGTGGCAGTTATCTCACTTGGGCTCCCATTTCCTGCTCTTATTCTTGGCTCCCTGCCAGTCATCACACATTCACATGAAATCCTGCCTCTCCTCACCGAAGGGAAAGGCTGTTTCCATTCATGGAAAGCTCATTTGTCACAAAGATGCTACACCCTTGCCATAGGCGGGGTGTGCTCGGGTTTCCTGACATGCCCAGGGCAAGGTTGGAGGGCTCTGGTCCCAACAGTTATTTACAGTGAAGGCAAGTTAGGTTAGAGAACAGTGTGGTCTTTGTGGTGTTGGGGAGAGAGCACGGGCTGTCAATTCTGACTGACCTGGATTTTGGTCCATGTACCATTTCTTAGCCTCAAGTCATTTATGTGTGAAATGAGAATCATCTTATTCCCTACCTCACA
This sequence comes from Papio anubis, assembly GCF_008728515.1. Taxonomy (NCBI): domain Eukaryota; kingdom Metazoa; phylum Chordata; class Mammalia; order Primates; family Cercopithecidae; genus Papio; species Papio anubis. The sequence goes on from NC_044984.1 coordinate 99,784,138, forward strand.
GCAGTATTGTGAGGCTCACAAACAGAGGACTCAACACAGAGCCTGGAGAATGATATTTTCTCCATACATATTCTATTTTCTCCCCCTTTCATTGATTGCTAAGGCTTCCAGATCAGCCAAAGTCTCAACAAGAATGAAAATGACACTTCAAAGGATTTAAGTGAAGAGAGTGTCATGAAGATTATTTGTAGAGATGTGGGCTTGGGTGAGAAACACTCTGGGACCAGAAACGGCAGAAGCCCTGGTGCCTGCCGAAGGGCAAGACCAGGGTGAGCTCCTACCCACAGTATCAGTGAGAGCTGGAGCCCTGAGACAGGGATGGGGCCAATTGGCACTTGGAAAGTGTGCTGGGGTCTTAGTGAACTGACGTCATTTCCTCTTCTCTTCCCCAGGATTTGAGATGTCTAAAAAAAAAAACCAAAAAACAAAAAACAAAAAACAATCCACACAAATCTAAATAAGTTAAAACAAAAAACAAACAAACAAAAAACCTGAAGTGGTTGGAAGGGAGCTATGGCTTAGGTAGAGAAACACAGCCCATCAAAGAGGGACTAGGGATTTAAATAACCCTCTCTTCTCTCTTCCTGTCCGTGCCTTCTGTTGGGTGAAACTAGAAGCCAGAGGGCAAGGGGTCCTGGGTGGAGATGTCCAGTGGCATTAGCCCCCCAGGTACAGAGAAATGCAGAGAAAGATGCAAAATGGACCTGGAGGAGCTGAGAATCATCTTGTCATTTGTCACCTATTAGCCGGTCGCTTTGTACAAGGCCTTGAGTCTCAGTTTTCTATACAGTGGGCATCAAACTTGTCTACCTCTTGTCTACCTCACAGGGCCATGGGGAACAGCCAGTGAAAGCATTAAAATCATTCACTTGCTATTTGACCCTCTTCTTCATTTGCATTATCTCACTTAATTCCCAAACAGCCGGGTAGGGTATAAGGCAGAGAGGCCAGGGGACAAGGACAGGCACTTTGAAATCAGAGGAAGATGGTCAACTGTGGCTCAGTCAAGCTTTTTAACTGTGAGATCATGGGCAACTGAGACTCTCTGAACCTCAGCTATTGTCTTACTTTGGGTTCCCCCAAAAGCACATCCTGAGACAAGTATTTGAGTGCAAGTAGTTCATTTGGGAGCTGATCCCAGGATGCACCGGGAGGGACTGGGCAGGGACTCAGAAAAGGGAGGAAACCCAATTATTGATGTATTCACAAGTGGGCAACTCGGTCTCAGTGCCACAAGGGCCCTGAAGACTGTGCAGGACACATCCTGGGGTTGGTCTACTGCAGGGAGAGGGTGCTGGGGTGTTTATCCACCAACTTCCATCCCTCACTGGCTGAGGGTTGTTCTTGGAAGTTTTAACTCCCTGGCCATTTCACACTGCCTGCTGTGGCCAGAGGAGACTCAAGCAGCAAGAGAGTGCCATGGGGTGGAGACACACAGGAAGCCACATAGATGCCCTCCAGCGTGGGCCAGGAGGGAATGTCTGGGGGACTGACGGCATCTGTTTTGTTTTTCTAATTTGCATGCTAGAGATGATGTCTATGTCACAGGATAGTGACGCAGATGAAATGATTAATGATTAAATGGCTAAATGTCTTCCAAGTGCCTGGCTCATAGTAGGTATCCAAAGAAAAGGAGGCATTCATAGTAAAGATAGGTAAATATTCATGTGTTACAGATGGAAGCAAATGGGACTCAAAGAAGTTAAGACATTTGCCCTAAATCACACAGACAGTTCTTAAGTGGCCAAGTCAGATCTGGCCCCAGTTTGTTCCCCGTCCACTCTGCCATGGCTACCTCCTGTTAATGGACTATACATTTAGAGTGCTTTTGCCTCATAAAGTGTGAGAAGCTCCATAAATATAAAATGTTTGTAGTCCCAGGCTTGCTAGCTCAAATCCAAGTTAAATTGACTCTTGGGTAGTTCTTCCCTCAGCTCTGATTCTCATAAGCTCAAATATATATTTTCTTAGTCCCCTGGGATCCTCCATTCTGTGCCCCAACAATCCCTAACCCTTCATTAGTAATGCCTAGGTGTCTCCACATATTTCAAGGGGTGCCAGAAAGTCTCCAGACAAAATAAAATATGCCATAAAACACTAAGTGCATAAAACTCTAGACACCTTGTTCTCCATGTCATGTTTCCTTTTAAAAACAAATATTTTGAAATGCCCTCTTTACTATCCTGCTGATACACACATAAAAACTAATAAAATGCACAAACTCTTTTCTTAAAATTGTGGCATTAAACTTATTTTACGGACCACTTTGCATTGAGCCGGAGCGGAGACCCGGCACGATTACTTCACGACTGACGCGATCTCGAACTGAATCTGATCTCGAACACTCCATCTCCTCGACTCTCTTCTCGAAGGCTCTAGAATCTGACGACTGAGCTTTGTCTCGAGACTCGATCCGATCGACTCGAACTTTATTTATTTATCTTGGACTGGCGCTTTTTTTTTTTTTTTTTTTTTTGACAGAGTCTTGCTCTGTCACTCAGGCTGAGTGCAGTGGCATACATCTTAGTTCACTGCAACTTCTGCCTCCTGGTCTAAGCACTCGTGCCTCAGCCTCCCCGAAAGTAGCTGGGACTACGCATGCACCACCATGCCCAGATAATTTTTGTGTGTGTTTTTTTTTGAGACGGAGTCTCGCTTCTGTCACCCAGGCTGGAGTACAGTGGCCGGATCTCAGCTCACTGCAAGCCTGGGCCCCGGCTTGGGCTATATTCTCCTGCCTCAGCCTCCCGAGTAGCTGGGACTACAGGCTCGCCACCTCACCGGCTAGTTTCTTTGTATTTTTAGTAGAGATGGGGTTTCACTGCATAGCTAGGATGGTCTCGAAGGGATCTCCCCTGGACTCCTCGTGATCACTCCTCTCTCACTGGCCTCCCAAAGTGCTGGGATTACAGGTTTGAGCCATCATACCGCCTAATTTTTTTGTAGTTTCTTGGCAGAGTCAGGGTTTTGCCATATTGACCAGGCTGGTCTTGAACTCCTGACATCAAGTGATCCTCCAGCCTCAGCCTGGAGTTTATAGGATTATTGGAATGAGCCACCGCACCTGGCGTGCCTTATTTCACTTAGCATAAATTCTTCAAAGTTTACGTTGTAGCATGGGTCAGAACTGCCTTTCTTTTTATGGCTGAACAGTATTCCATTGTATGTATACAGCACTTTTTTTTCTTTTAAATTCAGGGGGTATATGTGCAGGTTTGTTACATGGATATATTGCATACTGCTGGGGTTTGGGCTTCTACTGAACCCATCACCCAAATAGTGAATATAGTAACCAATAGGAAGTTTTCGACTCTTGTCCCTTTCCTTCCCTCCCCCTGTTTGGAGTCCCTGGAGTCTACTGTTTCCATCTTCATGTCCGCATACACCACATTGTGTTTATCCATTCATCTGTCGATGGACACTTGGGTCGCTTCCACCTTTTGGCTATTTTAAACAGTGTTGCTATAAACATGGGTATACAAATATCTGTTTGAGTCCTTGCTTTCAATTCTTTTGGGTATATACCCAGAAGTATAATTGGTGGATCATATGGGACTCTATTTTTAATTTTTTGTGAAACTGCCGTATGGTTTTCCATAGCAGTTGCACCATTTTACAGTCCCATCAGTATAACTGTTTTATAAAGGAGAAAAATAGAAAAGCGATTGATAGTTAAGTAGTATGTGGTATTTCAGAATGCCAAGGCTGGAGCTGGGCTGCATGAGTACACAATGCAGTGGTTGCATGTCTGCCCCTCATATGCCACGGAAACAGACTGACATGTAGGTGCCATGTGATGATGCTGTCCCTGGAGTGCATTGCCAGAAGTGATTTTCAAAACAAGGAACAACTCTTGCTAAAGCTCTAGATTAATCACAGTGCATCTGCATTCATCTTGTTACACTCCTAGAAACTCAAGTGGATATTAAAAATATACTAAAAGGTACCTTGTATTTATATGTGAAACAAAATTATCATTAGGAAATTATGAACAAGTATTTTATCTATAGGAGTTTCCAGCAGGACATTTGAGAGTTGTTAGGATGGGGCCACTTTTTGTATTGTTTCCTTTTAGAACTGTCCTGTGCCTCACTTACTAATTTCTGGTAGCACCCCACCTGTCAACATTGTGACCAGAGAATGCCCCTACAAATTCCTATGTCCTCTAGGAGTGAGATGCAGCCCCCATTTAGAAATGCTCTAAGGAAGCCCACCCAGGTGGTGGATGAATGATTTCTGATTGCTTGACAGTAACAATGGGACTTGTTGGAGCAAAGGCCACGTGCATGTAAAAATGTCCAAGGTGTCCAAGGTCTTGGTCATAAAAACTAGCACGTGGCTTTTTTTCCATTAGTTTCTTATATCCCATAGGAGCTCAATTGTTCTCAAAATCTGTTTTCTATGCACAATCCACAGATAAGAAGGACTGAGGGCCTGGGCACGTGTGGCCTCTGTGGGAAGGAACAAAAAGAGGACAGATATGTGAGACATTTTCAAGGCTGAAGCTCCAAAATTTAAGTCATTAGGTGTGGGGAAGGAGGAAAAGATGAACGTAAAATGTGGCTTAGTATTTTTGAGATTGGGCACTGGAGAATTAACACGCCATTAACATGGAAAGGGTGGTAAAGTATTATATTAACAGTTGGCCCCAGAATTCCATAGACGAAGAGCTGTCTGTGACCAGGTGCTCTGCTATGAGAGGTGAGGCCCAAAAGATGCTCTGGAAGGAGAGAGTGAACCCAAGAGTGAGGCATTTTGGAGGAGGAGGACTGGGGTTTAGGTTCTGCTCCACCATCCGTGTGTGTGAGGTTTGAGAATAACTGCTTACAAGCACCAGTTTCCTCTCTGTAAAATGGGGCTACTCCAGCCCCAACCTGCCTCCCAAGGCACTTGCGTGTGAGCACAGTATCTGAGACTGGCTGTTCTGTTCACCTCATGCCTAAAATGGCAATAGCTACTCTGTGTATCAGACCAATGGAACAGAACAGAGAACCCAGAAATAAGAGCACACACCTACAACTATCTGATCTTCGACAAACCTGACAAAAATAAGCCATGGGGGAAAGGATTCCCTAGTCAGTAAATGGTGCTGGGAGAACTGGGTAGCCATATGCAGAAGATTAAAACTGGACCCTTTCCTTACACCATATACAAAAAATTAACTCAACGTGGATTAAAGACTTCAATGTAAAACCCAAAACAGTAAAAACCCTGGAAGACAACCTAGGCAATACCATTCTGAACAGGCATGTTTGTTCACCGCTTGTACGTCTTCTTTTGAGAAGGAACAGACACTTTTCAAAAGAAGACATACACATGGCCAGCAATGATATGAAACAAAGCTGATCGTTAGAGAAATACAAATCAAAACCATGATAAGATACCATCTCACACCAGTCAGAAAGGCTATTATTAAAGAGTCAAAAAATAACAGATGTTGGTGAGGTTGCAGAGAAAAAGGAACGCTTATATACTGTTGGTGAGAGTGTTAGTTAGTTGAGCCATTGTGGAATAAAGTGGCGATTTCTCAAAGACCTAAAAACAGAAATATCATTTGACCCAGTGATCCCATTACTGAGTATATACCCAAAGGAATATAAATAATTCTGTTATAAAGACACATGCATGTGTATGTTCATTGCAGTACTATTCACAATAGCAAAGACACGGAACCAACTCAAATACTCATCAGTGGAAGAATGGATAAAGAAAATGTGGCTCATATACATTGAATATTATGTCAACATTAAAAAGAACGAGATCATGTCCTTTGCAGGAACATGGATGGAGCTGGAGGTCATTATCCTTAGCAAACGAACACAGGAACAGGAAACCAGATACCACTTGTTCTCACATAACTGGGAGCTAAATGATGAGGACACCTGGACACATAGAGGGGAACAACACACTCTGGGGCCTTTTGGAGGGTGCAGGGTGTGAGGAGGGAGAGGATCAGGAAAATTAACTAATGGATACCAACCTTAATACCTGGGTGACAAAATAATCTGTACAGCAAGCCACCATGACACAAGTTTACCTATATAACAAATCTGCACGTGAACCCCTGAACTTAAAAGTTAAATTTAAAGAATGGGCATGGTGGCTCACACCTGTAATCCTAGCACTTTGGGAGGCTGAGCTGGGCAGATCGCCTGAGGTCGGGAGCTTGAGAGCAGCCTGACCAACATAGAGAAACCCCAGGTTTACTAAAAAAAATAAATAAATAAACAGGCATGCTAGTGCATGCCTGTAATCCCAGCTACATGGGAGACTGAGGCAGGAGAATCGCTTGAACCTGGGAGGTGAAGGTTGCAGTGAGCCGAGATCACACCACTGCACTCCAGCCTGGGCAACGAGAATGAAACTCCATCTCAAAAAATAAAAAGTTAAATTAAAAAAAAGGGGGAAAAATAACTACCCTGTGTATCAGTCAGGGTTCTCTGGAGAAACAGAACCAAGAGAGTCTACATCTCCATGCACTAAGATTTATTTTAAGGAATTTGTTAATGTGATTGTGGGGGTTGGGAAATCTAAAATTTTAGGGCAGTGGTAGGCTGGACACTAGGCAATAGTTGATGTCCAGGCCTTGAGCCTGAAATTTGCAGAGAAGACTGGCATGCTGGACACTTAGACAGGATTTCCATGTTACAGTCTTGAGGTAGAATTTCTTCTTTAAGAAATCTCTTTCTATGCTCTTAAGGTCTTCAACTGATTGGATGAGGCCCAACTACATTATGGAAAGTCATCTCCTTTACCTAGAGTCAACTGATTGGAGATGCTAATCACATCTATAACATACCTTTGCAGCAACATCCAGTTTAGTGCTTGATCAAACAACTGGGCAACATAGCCTGGCCAAGTTGACCATCAAATTTAACCTTTACCCCTTGGACACTTAGAAAGTTAGACATGAGAAGGGTCCAATCCATGACCAGGAACTTGTTCACTTGTCACATAGCCCAGAATACACCCTTGCCTTGCTCTGGGCCTCATATCCTTCCTTAGTAAACTGGCTATCAGAACACAGTCCTTCCAAAGTCCTGGGAAGAATATCTTCCATTAAAGCTCCCCTGCCAGATCAAGTAGCACTCAGTGTCTCCCCAGCTGAGTACTGTCCCAGTGGCATCTCTAGTACCACACCTTTTCTAGACAAGGGTGGGTAAAGGTAGAGGGGCAGCAAGTAGGTGACTTTCCATGTTACCAGGCTCTCTGCATTTTTCTGATGTCACTGCCAGTCTCTTGCTTCCTTAGACTCAGTGGCCCTCGGTGTGTGTCTGCTTTTGCAGAGGCTAATCACATCTATAAAATGTATCCTTTTACTGTTTCTGTTATACTGCTTGTTGCCTCTAGGATGTTCAAACACAGTGCAGTCTCTGGCTGCCCTTCCCAAGAAATCCACACACACCAAACATTTTGTGAATTTCAGCAGCATTTCTTCAAGACTTGGTGGTGCTAAGGGTGGTTGAAGTTTACCTACATTACCTACATTTAATTTTCACATCAGCCTGGTGAGATAGACATCATTAGTTTCCTGTGCTAAGCATTGTGACCCTGGCACACAGCTAATAAATGAGGGGGCTTTCAACCAGTGACTTTGTACTGGGTCCTTCTTAAGAACTAGGGACTTGAGAGACTTGTGTTCACTCATAAGGTAATTGAACTTAACTGAGCCACTGGAAATAGTGATATTTGTCATTAAATTTATCCCACATATGAATACCTCCCAACAGTGGAAAGAGTCAGCTGTGCTCCCTAAAAAGGTGGTGAAGCGGTCACGTGCACAAGTACGCGTGTGCAGTCAGGAATGTGGAGACCAGGGTAGGGAAGTGTGAAAAATGCTGGATGTGGGTTCAGCATGGCCCTGCCCTGCCCCAGAGCCTCCACATAGGAATGCCAGTGTCATGAATCTTAAATTCCATCCCAGCTGCATGGGCAACATTAGCCCCACCCAGTTGGAGTGGGAGGGGGCGTGGGATGAGCTTGCTGAAGGGGTGGCCATCTTTCTAGTCCCGCCTCATGTCATGGTAGCCAGGCAGATGTCCGTGAACACTTGTGGAAAAGCGGGGTCCACATATGAAGAGCTGCTGCCTCCCTGCCTGTGGCTGTCCTCTGCCTGGGCCATGTTCTTTTCTCCCTCCGGTCTAAGGGAATCTGCTCTTCATGCCTCCATCTCCCTGGGCAGGTACCCCTGGAGCTCCCATAGCTATCCTGCAGTGTCTTGGATGCTCTTCTGCATCTTGTTTCTCCTTGTGATGATAAACTGCCTGTTAAACTGCCTGAGGCCTGAGATAGCTGAGGCTCTTCTCCTACCTCCTCCACACATTCCTCCCATTAACACGCTGTCCTGGGTGCCTTCGTCAGATTCATTTGTGCTATTCCAACAGGACCCTGAGGGAATGCAGCCCCAGACAGGTTTGCGGGCAGGCCCTGTGCTTTCTTGCCTTTGCTGGTCCCCACATCTGGACACCACCTCTGCCATTCCAAGGCCTGACTCCTCTTTCCCAATGCCGTGAAATCTCCCCCTCCTTTGAATTCCAGACTGCTTAATTCCATTCCTTCTTGCAGCATTTATAATTATAGCAATAACTAACCTCTGTCTGGCTAGTATTCCTTACAAAGCACTTCCCCATATATGATCTTTTCTTATTCCTACCAAAAGAATTTGGCCAATAGCTGCCCTGCATTTCATATTTTCTATGAACAGATTCTTTACATATATATCACTTCTTTTTTTTTTTTTTTTTTTTTTTTTTGAGAAGGAGTCTTACTCTGTCGCCCAGGCTGGAGTGCAATGGCCCGATCTCGGCTCACTGTAACCTCCGCCTCCCAGGTTCAAGCGGTTCTCCTGCCTCAGCCTCATGAGTAGCTGGGATTACAGACATGTGCTACTTCATCTGGCTAATTTTTGTATTTTTAGTAGAGACGGGGTTTCACCATGTTGACCAGGCTGGTCTCTAACTCCTGACCTCAGGTGGCCCGCCTGCCTCGGCCTCCCAAAGTGCTGGGATTAAAGGCACGAGCCACTGTGCCCAGCCACATATATACCACTCGTAATTGTCACGGCAGAACCACAAGATATGTGTTAGTGTGCCTGTTATACAGATGAAGAAACTGAAATATAGAGAAGCGAAATCCCTCACGAGTTTATCCAGCCAGGAGTTGAACCTAGGTCTGCCTGACTTTAAAGCCTGGTTAGCCGTCAAAGCATGTGGCCTGTGGTGCTCTACTGGGCTCCATTTATAGAGGTGGAAACACAGGCTGGGTGACTGAGAAAGAACTTGTACAAGATGGCAGATGCAGGACTGTGTCCGGATCTTCTGAGTACAGAACCCAGGCTTCTCCCTCTATATCTGCCACACAGTCGCTGATGTTCATGACTAATCTTCATCTCTCGATGTGAGCAACATGAGGGTAAGATCACTGCCTAAGTTGCTAAATTACCTGCAAAGGATAAAGGAGGAGAGAGCAGAAGTAGGTGGGAGACCCTCAGACCACAATGCCACCTGCTAGCAGCAAAGTGGGGGCAGGCCGGCAGGAGGATTGAGGGAGGACAGCTAGGACTGCAGCGCGGCTCTGAAAGGGCATCCTCAGGCCCAGGGGTAGGCTCCAGGCACGGGCTCCATCCAGGAGGCCTATCCTGGGCAGATGTGGCCAGACTCTAGTCCTCCCTCATGCTCACTCATGGCTGGGAGAATTCAGGGAGATAGTGGCCTTGGTGCAAACGCCACAGCGATTCTGAAGGCGCACAGCTGGTGGCTGTCAGTCAATTGTACCCTTGGCCAATGCTCTCTGAAAAGAAGAGCTGAGCAGTGCACCTGCATGAGAACCATGTGGACGAAGCTAATGCTTTGGACTCAGAAAGACCTGACTTACCAGCCATGGGTTCACAGGTAAGTCAATTAGTTTTTTTTTTTTTAGTTAATTTACTTACCTTTGGCTGACAGATGGATTAAATGAGGTAGGTATTGTATGAAAGATGCCTGTCATGATACAGCTGCTCCAAAATTGGCAGTTACCTTCCCTCTGGGAAGTCTGCTGTAGTGGTTGGCAGGACAGATTTCTGGAGAGAGATGGCTTAGGTTCAAATTCTGTTTCTGCTGCTTGTTAGCTGTGTGATCTTGAACAAGTTACCTAACCCCTCTGGGATTCAGGTTTCTTCCGCGAAAACTGGAGATAATAATAGTTCTTAACCTCAGGAGGGATATTGTGAAAACTAAATGAGATAATCCATGAAGAAGTCAGAATGTAACAGCTATTACTGATGGCCTGTATCCTGGAGCTGGGCTTCTCTCTTAAAGGGCGATGCCCGGCAGGGGCCTGCAGAGGGCAGTATCCCCACAGCAATCTGATTTGCCTCTGGGCCAATGCTGTATCTGGGCCTTTCAAGTTTAGAGAAGAAAAAACCAAGGTGTACAAAGCACAGCAGAGTGACCAAGTGACAGAATGTCCCAGAAGAGATGTGGAGAGCATGTAGGACAGGTAATATTTTTTAAAATAATATTTATTGGTGGGTGGCTGCAATGAAACAGAACGGAGAAAAATATCAATAATTTAAAATAAAAATCCTATGAGCAATTTAAGGTGAATGAACATGGAAACCAAAACTTCTCATAGAAAGTATCACACTTGCTCTCTTTGGATATGTCTTAGGAGCCCCTGGAGTCTGGTGGCCTGGGCCCTAGTTTGTTTATACAATTCATGTCAGAGATCAAGACACTCTTTGAACACACTTGGAATGCAACTTAAAGATCAACAATCTAGAGCTGAGTGAGTTGCAAGTGGAGTGCTTACAGGCATCTGGTATGTAATGCCAGCTCAGTCCCTATGTAGCTGGGTGACTTCTTTCTTCTTTTTTTTTCAAGTCAGAGTCTCACACTGTCACCCAGGCTGGAGGGCAATAGCACCATCTCCGCTCACTGCATCCTCTGCCTCCTGGGTTCAAGTGATTCTCCTGCCTCAGCCTCCTGAGTAGCTGGGATTACAGGTGTGCACTACTACGCCTGGCTACTTTTTGTATTTTTAGTAGAGATGGGGTTTCACTATGTTGGCCAGGCTGGTCTCGAATTCTGGACCTCGTGATCCGCCTGCCTTGGCCTCCCAAAGTGCTGGGGTTACAGGAATAGCTGGGCGACTTTGAGCCACGTGAGTCATCTCTCTGTGGGATGCAGACAACCTTTAGAACAGTCAGAGCAAAAAGGCCAGGCCAGGGATTATCATCAGTCTATATTCCATGCCACATCTCCTCAAAGTCCTTTTTGATTTGCCCCCATGCTATCCTGCAGGACATTCTTCTAGTTTCTTAAGCATCTTGGATAAAGGGGGGCTTTTTCTTACACCCCCAGTGTGCCTGTCACTCTTTTTGCTCCTGGTGAATAACTGCAATGTCTACTATCTAGTCTCTTAGGTGTCTCTTGGGACCACCATTAACCATCGTCAAACACTGAAATCCCTATTGCTTGTTATAGAGCCTGATTCATGTACAAAAATACAGTTTATGTTGTTTTCAACCTAAATGTGTAAATCCCTGCCTCATTCTGTACATATCTTTCTGTAACTTGCCCTTTTCACTTAATCCTGTACCTTAGATAATTTTCCATGCTACACATAAACATTGACCTTGTTCTTTATAATGACTTAATGGCAATCCACTGTATGAATGTCTCAAATGAAAGAATTCCAGTGTCAAAGGCTATTTAGGCTTTTTCATTTTTCCCCTTTAAAAAGCAGTGTGGCAGGGTACCTGTGTGTGCCTCGTCCATTTCTGCAAGTCTTTCACTAGGATGGATTCCTAAAAATGGGGTTACCAGGTTTCAGGGGTGCGCATGTAGAATTTTCACAGATACTACCGAGTCAGCCCCAAAGTCTGTGCCTACTTACTTATCATATAGTGTGGTATAGTATAACATATCATAGTGTAGTATAGTGTAGCATAATATAGTGAGGCACAGTATAATATAGTGTAGCATAGCATAGTATAGTGTAGAATAATATACTATAATATGATATAAGATAGTATAATATAGCATAGTGTAGCAGAGTGTTCCAACACACTCTTTATTGTAGTCTTCAGATGACAGGTAGGGTTTTATGTCAAGAATTGAGGAACTTAAAAGGCATATAGCCTAGTGGTCAGGAGCCAGATATTGCATTTAAATCTTAACTCTACCCCTCACAATTTCTGTGACTTTGGGCAAGCCACTTAGTCTTTTGTGACTCAGTTTTCTCAATGAGTTAATATAAGAAAAACACTCAGAACAGGTGGTGGCAAGCAGCAAGCAGGGATCCATTTTTTTTCTGCCACTGTTATCCCAGTTTCTCTAATCTGTAACACCAGGGGTGTTGGTGTTCTTAATGTGTGAGAAGTCACAAGACACGTGGAGTGCATGCAATCAGAGAATACATTTCACTAGTAGATTTAGATTTGTTGAAATAAGTAGTTGATAAGTACCTTAAATATTTTTACATGGAAACAAATAAATGTATTATGAAGAAGAACGCAAAATTGGCATAAATTTGAAAACATGGAACCTCAAAAATAGAATACCTGTTGAGGGCTGCTATGAACTAGATACTTCACCCCACTTCCTTTGCAGGTGCTCGCTTTGGATTATTCTGGAGTGAAAAGGTCAAATCATTAGAATAATTCATGGTGGTTTGCCTTCTGAAAACTGAGGATCTTCATGGGTCTAGATTTGCTTTCTTTGGTTTCCAGGTACTAATGTTTTTTCCTTAGCAATGAAATGCAAATTTTTCTCATAGAGAGCCAATATTGATGTTTCAGCAAATCAGTGACCAGATGTTTTGCTTGAAATTATTTCTAATTAGTGCTCTATAAATGGCTGGAGTTTAAAATAGTCAACTAGGTAATCAGAGTTAGCCTTGATTTCCTATCTTCCTGAGTCACTGGGATAGACGGGGCAACCAGGAAAACCCCAGATTTTTAGAATCTTCAGATGTCATTGAAACTTGTACCTCAATTACACTGACCTTCACTTTCTGCCCTTCTTTCACTCCATCTTCCTATTGTGTCTTTCTTTTTTCACACGTTTGTCATACTGCAGTCAGTTAAAAATCCAGTTTGTCTTCCTCACCAGCTTTTCAAGGTGAAACAGAGTGGCTTCAAATTTTGGCTTAGTTATTTGTGTGAACTTGGGCAAGTTAGCTAATCTCTTGAGGCCTCTATTTGCCTCAGCTGGAAAATGTGGGTCATTTCTGCATCAGGTAGGGATTCTTCTGCTGCAAATACTAGAAAACTCATCCCAAACAGAATTTCCTGGCTCACATGAGTGGAAAGGTTGTGGGTTCTCACTTTAGGCATATTTTGATTCATGACTCAATAGTCACCAGAGGACCCAATTTCTTCCTTTCTGCTGCAATTCCTTAGTTTTGACTCCAGTCTCAGGTTTCAAATGGTAGAAAGACAGTTACATTTGCTCCATTCCCCACACATCTTAGGCTCGAATCCTAAAGGAAAGCCAGCCAGACTCTGTCCCGGCATTCCTAGCTGAAGCTTCACTGGGTCTCACTGAAGCTGATTGGGTCTTGTGCCTATCCCTCAACCAATCACTGTGACGAGGGAAATGGGAGGCATTGATTGGCTCAGCCTAGGTCACATGACTCGCCCTTCTCTCGGATGTGGTCTCCACTTAATGTGTTTCCACTGCAGGATAGACGAGAGAATCCCCAACCCCACCCTGTGAGAAGTTGCTAGAAAAAGATATTTGTTTAAAGGAAAAGGGCAAATGTTTGCTCTCATATCTCTCTGACACGTTTGTAGTGTGGATAATGAGGTGAAGTAAAGATTGCTACAACTACCTAGCAAAAGTGGCACATGCTGGGGAATTAATGTCAGTTTTCTGTCAGTGTCTCCTCTCTGGCAATACTTTGGCTATTGCTGCTTTCTTTTTGTTCTTTTGAGATTTTGTACGCTTTGCAACAATTCCTCGATTGATACTTGTATCTCCTGTTCCAACTTCTCGTCATAGTTTTAGTCCTGCATCTCCAATGACTTTTGGTCATTTTGAATTAGTTATTGCAGTGCAACCTACAGATCAACACGTCAAAAACCCAGCTCATCATCTGGATCCTTAAATAAGATCCTCACTCCTGAACCCTTCCCTTCTGCTCTTGGGTCCCAGGCATCCCATTACGTACTAAAATGGCCTTGATTCCATATCCATTTTTATTTTCACTTGATGCTCGGATCTTTAAAATGACCTCCTCACCTCCCTTGTGAATTCTGGATCACTGAGGATGAAAATCTGGAATCCCACAGTTATAAGTCTTATAAACTGCATGAACTTGAGTAGATAACCTTCCTAAGCCTCAGCTTCCTTATCTGTAAAATCTTGATTTTTTAATTTTTATTTTTTGAGTTGGAGTCTCGCTCTGTCACCCAGGCTGGAGTGCAGTGGCGCGATCTCGGCGCACTGCAAGCTCCGCCTCCCGGGTTCACGCCATTCTCCTGACTCAGCCTCCCCAGTAGCTGGGACTACAGGCGCCCGCCACCAGGTCAGGCTAATTTTTAAATATTTTTTAGTAGAGACGGAGTTTCCCCGTGTTAGCCAGGATGGTCTCGATCTCCTGACCTTGTGATCCGCCTGCCTTGGCCTCCCAAAGTGCTGGGATTACAGGCGTGAGCCACCGCGCCCGGCCTAAAATCATGTTTTTTAAACGTATAATTTCAATTTAAATCACACGTCCCTTTGATAAAGGACTCAACACTTGGAGCAAAGTGTGGGCAGTCAGGTTTGTACGATTTGCTGGGCTAACTACTCTGTACTGTCTCTCCTATCCCATTTGACTCTAGTTTGTGATTCACTTCACTTTCTTTCTCTCTCCATTCGGCAGCAGATATTTTTGATTTAGAGAGTGTTGGCCAACTCTATAGAAACGCTACTTTCACACCTGTGGAATATCATGTTGCCTGACATTCACTTCTGTAGCACTTCTAATCCTCTCTGGCTCTGGGATATGTAATTATATACACCCCTTCTCAGCGCTGGCTGCTGTAGTCCCACTGCTGGATTGCTTGTCTGTTTCCTCTTTACCTTCCAGTGACCCCTACAGGGTTGTTACCTGGGAGGTGTATTTCTCAATACCGAGGCAAATGCACGAGATGCCATCACAGGCTCATCTGTAGGAGCCAACAGGTGTGTGGTAAGTTACCTTTGGGGCAGGATTTACTGTGAGTGGCTAAGCAACCCCATATGGGGTGAGTAAGGACTCAGAGTAGAGAGACAGGGAACACACCTGGTTGACCATACTGCATACCTGTTCTGTCCAATATGACAGTCACTAGCCACAGCTACATGTGGTGATTTAAATAAAAAATAATTAAAATTTTTAGTCCTTAATTGTACTAACCACATTTCAAGTGCACAGTAGCCAATTGTAACTAGTGGCTACTACTTTGGACAGGACAGTTACATCATCCCTAGGAAATTCTACTGAATAGCACTACTCTGAAGTGGGGAACAGGAGCAGGCATGCTGTGCTCTCAGCCAAGGCTACCAGAGAGAAACAAGGGCTCTGACCCCTCAGCCAATGTGATGTGGACTGGGGAAACTGGTTTGATTTCAGAGATAGACACTGGACATGGCAGTGCAAAGCATCCAAGGAGTGTACAAGTTGAGTTAAGCATCCTTAATGCTATGCAGGGAGGGTGGTCTAGTATTTTTGGCCGACCACAATCTTCAGAGATTCATAGCAGATGGGAGCCCCCAGCAGACAAGCCCTGTACTGAGCACTTAACGTAGATTATTTCATTCAACCTTAAAGGGAGAGAATATTACATTGACTTTATAGATAAGGAAACTGAGCCTCAGAGCAGTGAATCTAACTGCAAGCTCTTCTTAACTGCCCTGTACTGCCTTAATATTGGGTAAGAAGGACTTGCATTCTGGGGGAGCAGCAGTCTGAGGTCTTGGCGGGGAGTTGGCTTGGATCAAGCAGAGTGGCTCAGACTAGGGCTTGGGCCAGCTCTCCAACTCTCAGAGGACTGAAATGTAAGACAGAGGAGCGGGCTGGGGCAAGGTAGGGATGGGACGGACCTAACTTTGGGGGTGATGCAGATGTCTCAGGGTGCATGCAGACGTTATAGGTGATGCATTCCGCACATCCAAGAACAGGAATGCAAGTCCTCTGAGGGTAGAGCTGTGCAGTAGTGGTTATGAGTGGACCTTGGGGCCACACAGCCCTTCTCTAAATTCCAGTCTTGCCATTTATTACTTTGCAACAGCTGAGGTGACCTTTCTGTTTCAGTGTTCTCGTCTGTAAAATGAATATGATAGCATGGCAATTATTATTATTATTATCTTTGTAGCCTCAGATATAAATATCATCCTTAGCATAAGTAGGCTTTCCATACAAATGGAATGAAATTGAATCCAGTTGTAAGGATTGGAGAATGTAAGCTGAAACAAAGCTCTACCTGGATAAAAAGGGAGACTTCCTCAGGCATGTACTAGGGCAATGATGACAGTAAGTTAATAATTTACTTCAGGCTCACCAAAATCAGTAGTTTAGTTTTGCTGTTGGAAACCCCAGAGATGTGTCCATTTGCTGTAAAAATGACCATCCCATACCACCATTTTGTGACCATTGGCTTTATCAATATTACAAATTATATTAGTATTAATTAATTATGAATGAATTACTTGACTCAAGATAGAAATTGCCAAATTATTGTCCTTTCGGTGGGCACAACATATTGTATCTGTACACACAGAATAGTTTAGAACCATTTAGTTTAATTCAGTTAAAATCAGTTATTTTGAAAATATTCTGTTTCCAGATATTCAAGCAAAATCTCAAAATAGTTTATCTGTGTAGTCCTAAGAATTGGCACATGGAGGTTCTTCAGGGTTGGCCAGACTCATATTCTGTCTGCTTGATGACACTAGTGGGCTTTTCGTAGAGAGATAGTTTTATCCTCTGTGTGTATATCAAAGTTAAATTTGATATACACAAATTTTGTGATATATTGTGATCAAGGTCATCACCACTAACAGCGTTGTTAACAAATATTATTGGATGTCTGTAATGGTTGCTATCACCTTGACTGATGAACTCTTTGAGCATTTTACTTCTCAAGAGGTGAGGTTTCTTGCAATGGGTGCCTCAGTTGAGTTCTCCAGGCAAGAGAGCTAGGGGCAGAATATATAAATCCTGCCTTCTGTTGTCTGGGGTGTGTGTGTGTGTGTGTTTGTGTGCGTGTGCATGGGTGTGTATGTGCACTAGTGATGGAGAAATATACCTGTCCCAGGACTCAGGTTTGGTATCTACTTGAGTTGCCATCACACAGTCCTGTTATCCTGTATGACTGTGTAGATAAGCTTTCATGAGGAGCCTAGGCATTTTTTTTTTTTTTTTTTTTTAACATTTCTCAACTTTTATTGTGGGCCCTTCAACCATTTTTGCTGCTGGGTTTCATATTTTCGGACTGTTTCACGGATCCACAGGACATATCTTGAGACATGGTGTAGACACCAGGCTGATCAGGCTGCCCACATGGGAAGTCTCCCCAGGAGATGGTGCCATACAGTGTTCTGTTACAGACCAGGGGGCCCCCAGAGTCACCCTCACGGGAGTCTTTGCCACCCTCTTTTGTGCTGGCACACAACATGTTGTCAGTGATCTTTCCTGGGTAGACTTGATGACACTCCTCATCTGAGCCAAGTTGGATGTTGGCACATTGTAGAGTTTTGGAGTAATTCACCTGGGGGCTGGTGGTGGTGCCCCCGCCAGACACCTGACAGGTGGTGCCAGGGGTTAGGTAGTTGTTGTGGGAAAGGGGCAGGGTTTGGATGTAGCCTGTGAGCTGGGCCAGGGACTGCAGCTCCAGAAGCATGACGTCATGGTCGTGGTTCGAGTGGGTGGGGCTTCTCCGGTATGCAGGGTGGGGGATAGAGTGGACAACTTCCCTCACCTGCTCACCAGCTTCCACACGCCCTAGGGCATGCTTGCCTAGGTAAACTTTGAGCCCATCATTCAGACAGTGTGCGGCAGTGAGGACCCTTTTGGGGTGGACCAGAACTCCTCCACAGAGTAGGCCCCCTTGCACTAGTAGGGCTGCCTGCCAGGGCTAAGACTGGGGGAAGCAGGTGTAGCCGCCTGGGAGAAACCCATTGGTCCCATTGGTGTTGAGAACCTTGGAAGACTCCTGGGAGATACCTCCTGACAAGGCCGCGGTCAGGGATGCGATCACTAGGGCCAGGGGCCACATGGCTCCAGGATCGGGAGGGAGCCTTGGCATTTTAAAGTCACATTCACTGGTAGGATGACCCAAAGAAGCAATGCCCCAGTACTGACTTCTGATCCCCTGTCTGAGAACCAGAGTCCTGTCCTGAGATGGAGTATCAACTATGGAACACTGGTTTCCTGTGTTAGTCACCAAGTCATAGCTCACTTTCTTGGCGTGCCCTGTTTTGCCTATAGGGGACCTACTCTTGTGTCTCTGAAGCTCAATGTTCCTTTTTCCGTCTCCCCAGTTTGTGCATCATGAGTTCCAGTTAATAAGGCAAACATTGCCTTTGGCTTCTTTACAGGGCCTTCTGGTGCTCTCTCTTGTCTGGTTCTACTCTCCTTCCTGGGCATATGGGATAACTTTGTTTCCCAGGCACTTTGTACTCAGGTGTGCCACAGATTAGTTCTAACCAATGAAATGTGAATGACACCAATACATGTCACTCATAGGCCAAAATATTTAAGAGCCAGTGTACCATCATCTAAATTCTTTCTCCTCCCTCAACATGTAGTAAGTGCTCAGAAAATGACAACCATTGGGATTATGATGCAATGGAGAAATGTGAAGACATTCCTTGCTAAAGGGATGGCTTGAGAAAATATCTGGAAGCAAGAATAGGGTTATTTGTTGCCTATTTAGAGAATGGAAAAAGATCAACTTAAATAGAGCAGAAGAGTGAGCAAAGTAGAAGGGAATGATGTTGAGAGTGTCTAGAACCATGAACTTGGGTTGGATTACTACCCTTCCCCCATTAGCTGTATGTCCTTGGACAAGTTAGTTAGCCTCTCCAAGGATTGGGTTCTTCATCTGTGATGTGAGGGGAATATATGATACATACAGAGTATTTTGAGTACTAATATGGCAAAATTGCTTTATAAGCCAAACAATGTTAAAACAAACTAAACAACACCTCTCCATTACATTTTATAACATTGTAGAAGGATGAGTATGAATTTTGCCTCAAATTAGCCCATTCCTTTCATCCATCAAGGCATCCTTTCATCCATCCATCAACAATATTTGAATACTCACTACATATGAAGCACTGCAAGCAATGGTGAGTCTTGATAGAGAGAGAAAGACAGAGAGAGAGAGAATGAGTGAGAGCACATGTGTGCTTATGTATGTATTAGGTTGACCTGTTAGATTGAACTGTCTCAGTTTTCCTGGAACTGAGGAGTTTCCTGAGACATGGGACTTTCATGCTCAATCCAGGAAAGTCCTAGGCAAATTGGGATAAAATGGTTATGTGAGTGTGCGTGTGTGTGTGTGTATGTGTGTGTGTGTGTGCTGATACTTTGAGAAATTTTGGCACTGAGATATAGGATGATTTTGCAACAGGGAGAAACTAAAGACAGTTCATTAGGAGAATATTTCAGTAGTTTCAGTATGAGGTGATGAAGCCTAAATGGGGAGACTGGGAGAGGCAGGAATGGAAAAGAGGTTGACAGCCATCAGTGATGTTTTAAAGCAAAATTCATCAGGGTCTCCAAATGGATCAGAAGCATTCCAGACGATTGCTTATGTCTGCTTATTGCATCGAAGTGAACCATTTGTTAGCCATCGAAAGGTATTAAAGTGATACATGGTTTCAAAAGTTCCTAAAGGTATGCTAAATAATTTAAAAACTAAGTTCCAATTTTCTCTCTCATTCAAGGTTTTTGGGAAAGAAGATGGGTTGGGAATGGGAGGGGTTGGGGAGGAGAGTAGAGCCCTGGAGGAATGATTAGTACCCTGTGTTCCTCGGCCAATCCCAGCTGTGCTGATCCCTGCCTGGAGCAACAGGACACAGAGCCCTTGCCAGGATGCTGCTCTGTTCTCACTAATGGTAGCAGAGAGGCGGAGATGGGCAGGCCGCATGTCATGTCCCTGCCCTCCCCTTTACTCCACAAAGCCTGGCTATTCTAGGCTGTATCTGAGCATCAGACTTCAGCGCAGGATCGAGGATAACTAACAGGGAGGCCCTTTGAAATTGTGTGCTAATTATTATTAATAATATTCCCACCCTAGGAAAAAGCCCTCAGGGAGTTAAAACTCTTTACGTGCTGTTGGGCTCAATGGGAATCCCCATTTCCTAACATTAACCCTTTGTCCCAGGTAAGGCCTCTCTGAGTACATACTTCTTCTGTTGTGTTCTCTATGTCCAACTTTCAGAAAACTTCTGCTCACATGAGCAATCCTTCCTTTCCAAGTGGACCACTTCCTTTGTCTGAATTATTGAAAGAAATTGCCCTGGAGCATTGCTGCAGTGGTAAGTCCACAGTTGCCCTCAGGTATTGTGTTTTTAGCACAGCCTGGGGAAGAGTGGGGTGTGGTAGGGCTGGTTGAGTCTTAATACTCTAAGCCCCATGGTGAAGTCCATGGTGGTCCTCGGCACCCACAGGAAGTATAGTTGGAGGTCCCCACACCAGTGTGAGTTGTAGCCTAGGCTCTTATATTCTTCTGATTTTCCAGTTAGTAATTGTTGGAACCCTCCCACCTCAAACACCACATACACACCCAACACACACGCGCGCGCACACACACACACACCCTTCCCAAGAACCAATGCAAATTCTCAATTATAGTATAGTCAAATCTCAAATGGTAGCAAAGCATCTTTCCCATGATGAAGTTCCTGCCCATTTTCCTTGACTGGCTTTCAAATGATATGCTTTCAAAGCATAATCAGGAAAAGATAAGGCTTCATGAATGGTCTGCAGGACTATTTCTGGTGATCTTCAAATTATGCTCCCATCTGCCAGGTGCAGTGGCTCACACCTGTAATCCTAGCACTTTGGGAGGCTGAGCGGGGCAGATCACTTGAGGTCAGGAGTTTGAGACCAGCCTGGCCAACATGGTGAAATGATGTCTCTCCTAAAAATACAAAAATTAGCTGGGCGTGGGAGCATGTGCTTGTAATCCCAGCTACTCAGGAGGCTGAGGCAGGAGAATCGCTTGAACCCAGGAGGTGGAGGTTGCAGTGAGCTGAGATCGTGCCACTGCACTCCAGCCTGAGTGACAGAGCAAGACTCTGTCTCAAAAAAGAGAAACAGAAATTATGCTCCCTCAAGCCTACTGGAAATAAAAAAAACATATGCCATCCTGAGCTTCACAAAGACCCAGGGGAAGCTTTGGAATTACCATTAACAAGAGCCCAGTTATATTCTTAGGGGCCATTTTCTTCCTCTCTTTCTGGAAAAGGAAGCTGATTATGTTCATTTCTCCAGCTACATAACTGGGTCCATTCACCTTTATAATCTTTATGCATATCTGATTGCAAAGAATCACAGTACTAGTCTTATTAGACACTTAGGTGTTTAGGCTTATGTTAATCATTCTTAACCTGACATAATTCCCCTAAGCCTATTAAAATGGTAACTTATGTGGCTTTAAGTTTACCAACACAATAGTTCATCTAAGTTTCAAACAACAACAAGAAAAACAATAATGATGTTCAGAGAAATGGACTCTTAATGTCTCTCAGCTAGTAAATGATTATTGATTGGGAATAATTGATCAAACACTTTTGCAAGTATCCTAAGAACCATTCTCTGTTTAACCTAGAGCAAAGAGCTTCCTATTCTTCTTGGAGCAAATAACAATTATTTTGCAAACAAGATTAGAGAAGATTTAAAAATGGGAAAATGGTTGCGTTGGAATTTGTTTTTTATTTTCTGCTCCATGAGACACTCCCCCTTCCCCTGCACTATTCAATCTGTAAGTCAGAAAGAGAGTTCAGCTTGCTGATCTGTGAGTTATTGAAGTTTTGGCTTAGAAAGGAAATCTGATCTCTGTCTAAGTGGCACTAATGTGTGGGCTGAGAGCTGCTACTGTAAATTCAGCAAGGGATTCATTAATGCTGTGAGCCTTCTGGAGCACTGTAGATGGGTGACCTCTGAAATAAAAGCATAATAAGAAAAAGATAAGGCTTCATGCATGATCTGCAAGACTGTTTCTGGTGATCTTCAAGATATCTTAAGTCAGGACTACTTAGGGCTAGAAAGCCAGGAATTGGGGGTTGGAGGGAGGGGCGGGGGAAGACCACCCAAAGTTTCAATGATATCATACAATTGATTCTTGGCTTTTTAAAACTCTTTGGAAAGTCTCTCTCTTTTTTTTCTCATTCTCACACTATTTTCTTTGCTGAGAAAAACAGAGTGCTGTTTTTGACATTTTGATGATGTAGTCAACAAAGCTTGTAAATTGCTTATGGGAAGACATGGCTGGAAAATACCAGTTAGAATCCTACAGGGAGACCCAGTTGTTGGGGTGTCAGGCAGCTTTGTCAGATTCTGACTTTGACATGGGTTATGGGGTTGGGGATGTAGAGGGACAATGGGGCTGCCAGAGTAGCCTTCTTGGAGTTTCCTCTCATGATATCAAAGCTCCCCTGACCACAGGATATATTGTTTTTATTGCAAATTGACTTTGTGAGTTTGAATTTCAAGTCAACTAAGCCATGCACCCTTTAACAAAGGGGATACATTCTGAGAAATGTGTTGTTAGGTGATTTGATTTGTTGTGCAAACATAATAGAGTGCATTTACACAGACATAGATGGTATAGTCTAGTCTATTATACACCTAGGCTATATGATATGGCCTATTGCTCGTAGGCCACAAATCTGTAGAGCATATTACTGTATTGGACACTATAGGCAACTGTAACACAATAGTAAGTATTTGTGTATGTAAACATAGAAAAGGTAAAGTAAAAATACAGTATAAACGATAAAAATTATACACCTGTTTAGGGCATTCCCCATGAATAGAGCTTGCAGGACTGGAAATTGCTCTGGGTGAGTCAATGAGTGAGTGGTGACTGAATGTGAAGGCCTAGGACATTACTGTACACCACTGTAGACTTTATAAACACTGTACACTTAGGCTACATTCAATTTTTATAAAAATATTTTATTTCTTCAATAATAAATTAACCTTAGCTTCCTGTAGCTTTTAAATTTATAAACATTTAAATTTTTGAAAACTTTTTGACTCTCTCATAACACAGCTTAAAATGCAAAAACATTGTACAGCTGCACAAGACTATTTTCTTTATATCCTTATTCAATAAAGTTTTTCTAGTTTTGATTTTTTTAACTTTTAAAACTTTTTTTTATTAAAAACTTAAGACATAGGTACAAACATTAGACCAGGCCTGCACAGGGTCAGAATCATCAAGACATCGCTAAGCAATAGATATTTTTCAGTCCCCTTATAATCTCATGGGACCACTGTTGTATTTGTGGTCCATTGTTGACCAAAAGAGTGTTATGTGTTGTATTGTGAGAGTAGGTTTGTTATTGTCTTAGTCCTTTTTCTGCTGCAATAACAAAATATCAGACTGGGTAATTTATAAAGAAAAGAGATTTATTTGGCTTATCATTCTGGAGCTTGGGAAGTCCAAGATTGAGGGGTTGCATCTGGTGAGGGCCTTCTTGCTGCATCAAAACATAGCGAAGACATTACATGGCAAGAGAACAAATGTGTGTGAGAGATAAATGTGGGCCAAACCTCATCCTTTTACTAGAAACCCACTCCCATGCGAACTAACCCACTATTGTGATAACTGCATTAATTTATTCATGGGCTACTCACCTCTTAAAAGTCTCACCTCTCAATACAGTTATAATGGAAATTAAATTTCAACATGGGTTTTGGAGGGGACATTCAATCCATGGCATTTCCACTCCTGATCCCCCAAAACTCATACCCTTCTGACATACAAAATACATGCATTCCATCCCAAAGGTCCCAAAAGTTTTAACTCATTTCAGCAACAACTTTAGTCTAGAGTCTCATCTAAATCAGATATAGGTGAGACTTAAGACATGATTCATTCTGAGTCAAATTTCCTCCAGTTGTGAGCCTGTGAACTAAAAACATGTTGTCTACTTTCAAAATACAATGGTGGGACAGGCATAGGAAAGACATTCCCATTCCATTCCAAAAGGGGGAAATAGGCAAGAAAAGGGGTAACTGAACCCAAGTGAGTCCAAAACCTAACAGAAAACAACATTTTCCCTGGAGAATGTTGGGTAATCATAGCCTTTGACTTTGCATTCTACATCCTGGCCACACTGGGGTGTGGGTTTAGCCCACAAGGCCTCAGGCAGCCCTGCCCCCATGGCTTTGCTAGGCTCAGCTCATATTTGAGCTCCCTTTGGTTGGGGTCTTGTGCCTGCAGCTTTTTAAGGCAAGCATTGCATGCTGGTAGTGCTACAGTTCTGGGGTCTCTGAGGTGGTTTTGCTCCCATGGCTCCACTGGGCATTGCCTTAGTGAGGACTCTCTGTGGTGACTTTGACACCATATTTCTGCTTGGCATTGCTCTAGTGGGAACTCTCTGCTGTAGCTGTGCCCAAGTGACAAGCCTCTACCTAGTTCCCCAGGCTGTTTACAAAATCATTTGAAATCTAGATGGAGGCCACCATGGCTTCGTAGCTCATCTACTCTGCACATCTACAGAATTAGCACCATGAGGATGCAACCAGGATTTAATCCTTGAGTCCTCTAGGGCTCTGGCTTGAGACATACTAAGGCGCACTTGAATGATGGCTGGAGTGGCTGAGGGATGCTAAGGGAATGTGGGGAGCAGAGTCCTGAGGCAGCCCTGGATAGTGAGCCCATGGAAGATGTCCTGGGCTTGTCCCCTGAAACCATTCTTCCTTCCTAGAGCTTTGCCTGTGATGGGAAGGGCAGCCTCAAAAATGTTTGAAATGTCTTTGGGGTCTTTCTTCCATTGTCTTGATGAATAGTACCTGGCTCCTTTCTAGCCATTTTAATCTTGAGCAAACAGTCTCTTAGCCACACCCTTATTTTTCTTTCCTTGATATGCTTTTTAATCTTTACATGGCCAGGCTTTGAATGTTCTGAATCTTTTTGTTCTGCCTCTATCTTATTTTTTTGATTTTTATTTTTTGAGATGGAGTCTCGCTCTGTCGCCCAGGCTGGAGTGCAGTGGCATGATCTTGGCTCACTGCAACCTCTGCCTCCTGGCTTCAAGCGACTCTTTTGCCTCAGGCTCCTGAGTAGCTGGGACTACAGGTGTGCGCCACCATGCCCAGCTAATTTTTGTATTTTTAGCAGAGATGGGATTTCACCATATTGGCCAGGCTGGTCTCGAACTCCTGACCTTGTGATCCACCCTCCTCAGCCTCCCAAAGTGCTGGGATTACAGGGGTGAGCCACTGTGCCTGGCCGCCTCTATTTTAAAGTTCATCTTTATTTCTTTCCTCTCACATCTCACTGTATATGGTTAAAAGTAGCCATGCAGCAGCCTGTCAGTCTGAATGCTTTGCTGTATAGATATTTCTTCCACTAGATAGTCTAGTTGATCTCGCTTAAGTTCTGCATTTTGTAAAGACCTAGGATGTGGACACAATTTCGCTAAGTTACTTGCTACTGCATAACAAGGATGGCCTTTACTTCAGTTTCCAACACATTGTTCCTCGGTTCTGTCTGATACCTCATCAGAATGGCCTTTACTATTTGTATTTCTATCAACATTTTGGTCATGACCACTTAAGTAATCTCTAAGACATCTCGGAATATTTTTGGTCTTCTTATCTTCTTCTGAGCCCTCACTGAAATTGCCCTTAACACTTTATTCATAGCAATCTAGGATTTTTCTAGCCTGCTCCTCCAAATTCTCCCAGCTTCTACACATAACCCAGTTCCAAAGCTGCTTCTACGTTTTCAGGTATTTGTTATAGTAACAGCTCCACTTCTCTGTACCAGTTTTCTGTCTTAATTTGTTTTCTCCTACTATAACAGAATATTGAAGACTAGGTAGTTTATAAAGAACAGAGACGTATTGCTTACAGTTCTGGAGGGTGGGAAGTGTAAGGTGGAGGGACTCATATCTCGCGAGGGTGGTCATGCTGCATCATCCCATGGTAGAAGGCAGAAGGGCAAGAGAGCATGAGGGAGAGGAGAGAGAGAGGGAAAGAGAGAGAGACAGAGAGAGAGAAAAAACAAGAGAGAGCTGAACACACTTTTATAACTGCTTCAGCTTTAATGTCATTCCAATTCTCATGTTGAAATTTATTGCCATTCTAACAATATTCAGAGGTGGGACTTTAAGAGGTGATTAGGTCATAAAGACCCAATCAATGGGGTGAATGAATCTTGCAGTGGTTGGAACTTTGATGTCTTTCATTGAGCTCCCTGATGCTGAGTTTATAATTTTATTTTTTAGGATTAAGAAACTCTTCTTAGGTGCCCAAATTGGAAAAAAAAATGTATATGGTTGATGGAAATCTTTTTTTACTAGCACTGCTGTTTACCTCTCTGTTCTTGTCATATTTGTTGTCTATCAGGAAGAGAAAATTCATGGGGAAGTGGACAAGCATAGGTGCTGAAATAAGCCCTTTCCTTAAGCAGGCCATGGGGACTGAGAAGTTCAGTTCAAAAAGGAGCACTATAAACCTCCAATGGTCCTCATTTCTTAATGCTTATAAGAAAATCTGAAATATTCAGACTCCAAAATCTGTTTTCTAAGATATTACTTGGCCAAAGCAAAATTTTAAATAACCTTAAATCAATCTCTCTCTTTAGACCCTCCTGAATCACAATTTTAACCTAATAATAGCCTTTATGCTACTACTCTTCCCAAATCCTATACTCTTCCATTTCCTTTGGCCTCATTTAGCCCTCTGATTTGCTCTTCCTCCCTCTAGGCTCTCCTGCATCAACTTAAGCTCCATTGTCTCTTGGAGTTAAATCTCCCTCAGAGCAGACAAAACCCTCATCTATTGACTTCAAACCCTGGTCTCAGTCTTAGCTGAGAACCATTGTCAAAAGACTTTTCAAAGCCCAGACAGGATGGGGAGAAATTTGCAGAGGAATGGCTGGGTGCAGTGGCTCACACCTGTAATCCCATCACTTTGGGAGGCCAAGGCGGGCAGATCATGAGGTCAGGAGATTGAGACCATCCTGGCTAACACAGTGAAACCCTGTCTCTACTAAAAATATGACAAATTAGCCAGGCATGGTGGTGGGCGCCTGTAGTCCCAGTTACTCAGGAGGCTGAGTCGGGAGAATGGCCTGAACCCGGGAGGTGGAGCTTGCAGTGAGCCGAGATTGCGCCACTGCACTCCAGCCTGGGTGACAGAGCGAGAGAGACTCTCTCTCTCAAAAAAAAAAAAAGAAATTTGCAGGGAGCTTAAAATTATCTTATAAATGTATAATACAGGACTCACTAATCTTATCAATAAGTTCATGTGCTAGTTGCTAGTGATAATCTTACATGCTAAGGACTGGGTAGAAAGAGCAGGGTTGGAAGCTCTCAAGAATGATTTAAAGGACCCTGGCTTTTACAGAAAATCAGAGGGCCTTAGAAAAGCTGTAAATGTTCCATAAGCTCTTTTGTAGTCTAACCCAAAGTCTTCTCTGTGAAGGCAGATTAGACTCTAATCCAGTCGGAAGCAAGGAAAGGATGAGTTCTTTGGAGACTTCAGAGATAGTTCTTTGTATCTTTAGACACCATTTAGGAGAAGATCCTGAAGCAGATGCATCCCTGGCTCTCCTTTAACTTTTCACAAATAAATATTGCCAAGTCAGAAGTTGGGTATTTAACACATAAGAATAGACTAGAATAGGAAATGACTCTACTGCCAGAACTCTCAATTCCTTGCTGAGTGCTTTGAAAAGAGCTTAGGACAAAAACAAAGTGGAAATCTGAATCAGTTTATAGCCTTACCAATAAAACATCTGGATGCTCCCACATTAGTCATTCAACTCCAAAGGAGGGAGTCTCTTAATAAAGATAGTAGTACATATTAAAAAAAAAAAAAAAAAAAAAAAAGACATTGCAAAAAGAATTGCCCTGTCTTGGCTAAAAAACAACAGAGAAAATACAGTCTTCCTTTGGTATCCATGAGGAATTGGTTTCAGGATACAAAAATTTGCAGATGCTCAAGTACCCAGTATAAAGTGGTGTAGTAATTGCATATAATCTACATATAACCTCCTATATACTTTAAATAATCTCCAGATTACTTAGAATAACTGAATTAGTCCGTTTTCACACTGCTATAAAGAACTTCCTTGAGACTGGGTAATTTGTAAAGGAAAGAGATTTTGTTGATTCACAGTTCCACATGACTAGAGAGGCCTCAGGAAACTTAAAATCATGGCAGAAGGCAAAGGGGAAGCAAGCACTTTCTTCACAAGGTGGCAAGAGAGAGAAGAAAACCAGCAAAGGAGAAATGGTTAACACTTGTAAAATTATCAGCTCTCATAAGAACTCACTCACTATCATGAGAACAGCATGGGGGAAATCGCCATTGTTATCCAATCACCTCCCACTAGGTCCCTCCCTTGACACATGGGGATTACAATTTGAGATGAGATTTGGGTGAGGACAAAAGGTCAAACCATATTATTTCACCCCTGGCCCCTCCAAAATCTCATGTATTTCTCACATTTCAAAGCAGTCATGGCTTATGAACAGTCCTCCAAAGTCTTAACTCATTCCAGGATCAACCCAAAAGTCCAAGTTTAAAGTATTATCTGAGACAAGGCAAGTCCCTTCCACCTATGAGCCTATAAAATCAAAAGCCATTTAGTTACTTCCTAGATACAATGGCATTACAGGCATTGGAAAATGCTTCTATTCTAAATGGGAGAAACTGGCCAAAACAAAGGGGCTACAGGCTCCATGCAAGTCTGATAGCCAACAGGGAATTGATTAAATCTTAAAGCTCCAAAATAATCGTTTTTGACTCCATGCCTCACATCCAGGGCACGCCAATGCAAGGGGTGGGCTTGCATGGCCTTGGGTAGCTCATTCATGGGCTGGTGTTCACTGCCTGCAGCTTTTCCAGGTGCATGGTGCAAGCTGTTGGTGGATCTACCACTCTGACGCCTGGAGGACAGTGGCCCTCTTCTCACAACATCACTAGGTAGTGTCCCAGTGAGGATTCTGTGTAGGGACTCCAATTCCCCATTTCTCTTTTGCACTGCCCTAGCAGAGGTTCTCCATGAGGGCTCTAGCCCTGCAGCAGACTTCTACCTGGACATCCAGGAATTTCCATACAGTTTCTGAAATCTAGGCAGAGGTTCCCAAATTTCAATTCTTTGTTTATTTATTTACGTATTTATTTTTTTACTGAACTTTCACACCTCTTATAAGCATGAATAAAGAGACCTAAGGAAAGGGAAAAAATTCAAAATCCAGAATTCCCTTGAAATGAAGATCTAGTGGTCTCTTTTTCCTAGAGGACAAATCAATGATACAATAAATAAATAAATAACCTTTATATTATAGGTGAAGGCAATAAGCAGTAAAACAAGGAAATAAGGTCATCAAAATTGAACAAATTTTGCTAAGATTCTAACACATTTTATAGCTTTTCAGGACCATTTACACATACTACAATCTTCTTTTTCCCTTAACAAAAACATATCTTATTAACTTGCACAAAAACATGTACCTCTCTGCTAAGATTATTCCTAACAGAGTCTCATGGATGAAGCTGGAAACCATCATTCTGAGCAAACTATCGCAAGGACAGAAAACCAAACACTGCATGTTCTCACTCATACGTGGGAATTGAACAATGAGAACCCATGGTCACAGGGTGGGGAACATCACACACTGGAGCCTGCCAGGGGATGGGGGGAAGGGGGAGGGATAGCATTAGGAGATATACCTAATGTAAATGATGAGTTAATGGGTGCAGCACACCAACATGGCACATGTATACCATGTATACATGTGTAACAAACCTGCACGTTGTGCACATGTACTCTAGAACTTAAAGTAAAATAATAATTAAAAAAATAAAAAAGAGAATAGCAAGCAATTTAGACAATGCCATGAAGGCCACTGCAGGGTACCAGAATTACACCCCAAAATATGTCACTTTGGCTTAAGAATTATTTTGAGCTGAAGGAAACTGAGAAATAGCAGGCACAGGAAGAATTCTCTGCTCTCCCCTTTTTTGCTTAAAAGCAGGACTTACGTTTCCCTTTGTAAAATTGACATAAATTTCTATTTGTAAAGGTGTTCCCTTCCCCTGTATTAGGAAGAGAAGGATGACTCTCTTCATAACCAACCTTATGAAACAACCCTTATTTACCATAGATGTTCTAGTCACTTTCCCACAATTTACTGCCCTTAGGAGCCCAAACCCCAACTTTCCTTTGTCTTGTTACTTCTCTCACACAGGATTTATTGCCCGTTGTTAAAATGCTATATAAGCCCCCAGGGCTACCTGCTTCTTTGGGGTCTTCACTTCTTTTCTAAAAATGCCTCTGTGTACATAAAAATTAAAATATTAACATCAAATAAAAATTGTGTGCCTTTTTCTTCATTTAATCTGTCTTTTGTCAGATTAATTCACAAGTCCCACTCACAGTACCTGAGAGTAGAGAAAAAGGTTTTTTTTTTCTCCTCTAAGCCAAGAAGATGATGAAATTGGACAAGTGGTGGGTTCAGAACAGATCTGGTTTAGACATCATATTGGACTCTGGAGGAAGAACATGTGCTGTTTTAGGAGAAGAATGTCGTATCTAAATCCCTGCAGACCTCTCTTAGATTTTTAATATTAATAAAAAGATCTGGAGAAGTAAACAAAGAAATCACAAACTTAGGTCATTTGGTTAACAACTCCATGTCTGGTTCTGTGAACTCTTCAGATTGGGAGATGGGATCTGTTTTTTTAGTGTAACCTGGATGCCCTTGGATCCTGACTGAGAAGTGAAGAACAAAGTGACCATAATCCTGGTTTAGTATTTGTCTGTGTGGCAGGGTTCACACGGGTGATCTCTGGAGTCATAAATGCTGTTGCTCAGCGGCTGTTCCATTAAATGTTCTAGCAAAAGGAAGGCAGAAAGAACTGGGAAATCTGACCCTTTCAGAGGTCGAAACAACCACCTCCAGAAACTTAGATGCAATTATTGATGGAATTTTAATATGCAGTTATGACACCTCTAACAGTGGTAAAGATCTGGACTGATTTCATGCTCAGAAATCAATGGTTTATCCTTCAACTGAGGCTGAAAAATGACCTCAGGAGGGGCTGAGAACAGAAATCTCCTTACCTCATATTCAGGCTGGGTGCTGAGAACCAAACACACCTTACTCTGCATTAACATGACATTGTGCTATTCTTCTGTCTTCATTACAGTGGGCTACAGAGGCAGATGTTGATTATTAAAACTTCCTGAAGATTCTTCACCTCTCTTGCTTTGAAATTGTCACCTTGCTGTTTCCATCAATTCTGAACTGTCCTACCATGAACCTTACCCAATCTTAATCAAATCTCTGCTTTGAAAGCCCACCTTAAATCAAATATGCAATTCTTAATAAATTCTGACCTCACCTTCTTCCTGCAAGACATGGCCGCAGCTTTGCTAGGTGGTGTTGTTACAGTAGATAGATAGTTAGGTAATGGTGAGCAGAGCAGGAGAGCCCCACGAACTCCCAGCCCAAGAATATCAGGTGACCATCAGGTGATGGTTAGGCGGTTGTTAAACTGTCTCTAAAATGGTAACTGGTCCCAGCCAATGCCAGGGGAAGGCAGTCTCCCAGTAGACAGAAAACACCTGAAGCTGGTGATCAGCAGCTTCCCGATAAAATCTCAGGAGCTGGGCGAGTGGGCTCAAGCATGCGCACTAAGAGGCAAAATGGTGGCGTTTACCTGGTATTTGACCTTCCTCTAGGAACGCTTGACTGGTAAGGGAAGAACGCCGCATATGAGCATGTGCACAACTAAAGTAAACACACTGCACATGCAGCACCCCCAAGGGCTGGCAGGCCATTATGCATGCAGAATGCTAGCGTATAAAACCCCAAGTTAAAGGTCAAACTGCAGACTTGAATCTCTCAAGTGGCCCCCTTGGCCCTCTTCCAAATGTACTTTACTTTCTTTCACTCCTGCTCTAAAACTTGCCTCAGTCTCTCACGCTGTCTTATGCCTTTTCCTTTGCCTTATGTCAAATTCTTTCTTCTGAGGAGGCAAGGGTTGAGGTTGCTGCAGACCCGAATGGATTCGCTACTCCTAGCAGTGTTTCCTTCACCGCAGTAAGCCATGAACTCAGCTTTGTCTTATCAAGAGGTTGTGTCTGTGATATTAGTGGAGCCAGCCTTTGACAGATGTTACAGTTGGTTTAAAGGAGAAGTCAAACCACAAAGACTTTAATAGATCAGAAATAAAGAAATAAGTTCGCAAGTGACTGCAAAACCGGCTTTATTGTCGGGGGAAGAGACAGGTTGTCTCTCTAACAGACAGAATTTATTTGCATGTCTATAGGCAAAATTACTGTATGTAAGTACTGTAATTACTACAGTACTTAGATAGATGACTGTAACTTTATTAGGCAGTAATACAGTTACAGAGCTCCCATAGAATCAGAATTAGATTATCTGGAAGTGTATACCCTAGACAATGCATAGTTTTCCGTTGAAGCATACATTTTTCCCTAAACTAGGTGCTGGGTGTGCTGTTCTAGGGGATTTCCCAGACATTATTGCATTTAATCTTTACCACACCCTACAACATGAATATTACAATTTCCTTTCTTTCAAAATGAAGAAACTGAGGCTTAGTGAGGTTTTTTAAAAACCACAAAAATGCTCTAATAACATGTGTAATATATTTTGGTTAATGCAAACATCATATACAGAGAGGAAAAACCAAAAATCTTTGAATGGCAAGGAGAGAAAAGGATTACTGGGTGTCATATGGCTGGGTGCTATCCAGTACTTTAATTTGGGTTCTTTAAGTGCATAGTAGTCTGCATCTTTCACTGTCTTTGAGCCATTTTATAACTCTGTAAATGAAAAAAAGAAACCATAGTAATATAAATGATTCTCATCCACAGTCAATGCAAATGAATGTTTGGTGGAGAAAACCAGTCTTGCATCTATTAACAAATGCATTTCCTCATTGCTGGGCATTTCTGATTGCCTACATATGTGTCTGCTCTTTGAATTCTCCTTTGAACCAGTTTAACACCTTAGGGTTTCCTCATTAATTGGTGAATAAAATAAAACCTTTGACATGTGTTCATTTTCTATGTGTATGACAGTCATGATTTTTACTGTTTAAGAAAATGTCTTTTAAAAAACAGTCAGAAATGACTTTAGCTCTGGGGCCACTTAATGTTTTGGGCCATAGGGAAGGTTAGCAGCTAATCTAAGGCTCTCCCTGCTCTGAAATTATTAGATTTTATGACCACATACCTGACATTCCTAGAGTTGCATGTTAAGCCATCTATTGTTTTCTTTTCAGAGCTATCTGATAGCACAGGCTGTCTGTGAAATACAGTCTGAGCAATTAGGCCTAGCTAACGTCTTCCTGACTGAAATGCCAGTACAAATATCTGACAGAAGCAAGTGATTGAAAGTAAATAGAGGCCAATTAATGGGAACTAATTTGGTATTACAATGGAAATAGGTGACCTAATGCATTCTAATTCCAGTTAAATGTGACTAATTCCAGTTAGTGTTTGAATTTCAGATACAGTTAACTTTAACCACTTGAGTCCTTGGAATTTTCACAGTTATCACTAGTTATGCTGTAGAGATGTCTAGATCTTCATATGTTACCCTTGGGGCCTTTGTGACCTTGTAACTCCTGCTTCACCCTCCTGAGACCTGCATCATTAATTACTCATATAGTGTAGTAAAGCTGAAATTCTTAGGTTAAAGGCATCAAAAAACTCAGATGTTTTCTGAAAATAGAGTATTAATCAGGGTCTTCTTTGCTGCAAGTGACAGAAAAGTCAAACTAATTTAAATAAATAAATAAAAAAAAGACTTTGTTGGGTCACATGGCAATAGTCCAGGGGCAATGTGAGTTCAGATATAGTTAGATCCAGGGGCTCTAAACATGTCTTCAAGACCTGATATTTCTCCTTCTCTGTGTTCTGCTTCCTTTGGGCTGATTTCCTTGCTGATGGCCCTCCTCTGCTGATGGCCTTTGGTTATTCCTGGCTTACAGGGTTGCTTCCCCAAGACCAGTGGAAAAGAGTCTGGTTCTCACCAACTCTTTCTGGTTGTTCAAACAAAAGACTCAGGATTGGCTCCAACTGGACTGATTGCAATGGCTTGGGTTACGTGTCCATCTCAAAACCAATTGCTGTGTCTAGGAGGATGTGATGTTCTGATTGGTTAGGTTTGGGTCACATGTCCAGGATTACAGCTCTTGGTTGAACACCCACCCCTGTGTTCCACCCAAAGCACAAAGAATGAGAATGGAGGAGGGGAGGCTCCCCCGAGGAAAATCCAGGGAACTCGGCTGTGGGAAGCCCAAAACACCATGTAAGCCAAAAATAAAATTCTAAGGCCCCCGCAACCATCTGAATGGACCCCTCCTCTTGGCCAAGGGCATTCCAGCGTTGACCTGAAAATCTGGTTCAGGCCATGATGAAAGAGGAATTGGACATGCCTCATTATAGCCCTCCAACGTTAACATCAACGCAGACCTTAAGTTTGATAAGAAACTTAAGAAACATTTGCAATCTATTCTCTCTCAAACCTGCTACCTGGAGGCTTTATCTGCTTGATAAAACCTTGGTCTCCACAACCCTTTATCATAACCCACACATTCCTTTCTCTTTCAACCAACTGCCAATCAGAAAATATTTAAATCTACCTCTGACCTGGAAGCCCCCACTTTTTGAGTTGTCCTGCCTTTCTGGATCATACTGATGTAAATCTTACATGCATTGATTGATGTATTATGTCTCCCTAAAAATATGTGAAAGCAAGCTGTGCCCCAGCCACTTTGGGCACATGTTCTCAGGACCTCTGGAGGCTGTGTTGTGGACTCGTCTTAACTTTGGCAAAGTAGATTTTCTAAATTGATTGAAACTTGTCTCAGATACTTTTTGGTTCACACTGCATAGGAGTTGTAGTATCACATGTTCACTGAAGCCCTCAGGTTAAAACTCTTGTCAAAGGCCATACTTCTTGAGGGGTCTCTCTGGGGAACAACTGTGTTGTTAATTGGTATTCAAAAACATCCATTTATTTGATCAAGTAGCACTTACTGAGAAGTTCCTATGAGACTGACCCTAAACTTTACGTTAGGGATGCAGAAATAAAAACTATATCACTACTGTTAGCGCATAACATTATTGCCATTTTATTATCAGGGTCCCTGGTCACTGGACAACCAAGTGAAAGTGGAGGAAAATCTTCAGGTGAGATTCTACAGGTGAGATTCAGGTGAGATTCAGAGGAAAATCTTCAGGTGAGATTCTACAGAATGTGAAGGAGAAGATGCTTAGATGTGTTGGATACAGTCTATTCATATTATGTATTTGCATTTGCCATATATTTCCAAAGTTATTTCTCACCTAGTACCTCTCTACCATCTCTTGTTCATTTGTAAGCAATCTGTGGTTGTTAAGATTGTCATAATGAAATACTTCTGACAGGGTCATTTTTGATCTGTCCATTTTGACCCATGCTGCCTGTTTATAGTGTGGAGAGTGAGCTGATACAGCATCTTCAACCAAGCCACTGACTGCCTAGCGAATCACTCCATTGTCACTCACCTTGAAAATTGTTCTCAGTGTGTTTATCATACCATTAAAGAATACATGGTCAAAAAAATTCCATTAGAAGAAATGAATGTGTTGTTCATTGTTGGATAAGCAATTGTTTTGGTAACGTAAGAGTTGTACATGGTAAGACTCAGGTCTTGCTGGATAAATGCTAGGAATAAAGGCTACATTGGGCCCTGAAATTCTATAGAGGACCCCAAGGTAGGCTGATGTTTGGAGAACGCCCTGAAGGCACTGGAGACAATGTTTGAAGGATAAAGGGGAATGGATTAGGTGGAGGATGTGGAGATATGTTGGGAACAGGAAATTCCTTGTGTTGGGAGATGGTGAAGTTGTTAGAAGATGGCAACATTGATATTTAAGAATGTAATGGATACTTTGCTAAATGACTGATATGAATCAGGTCGTTTAGTACTTACAGCAATTCGATAAAGTAAAAATTATTGTTATTACCATTTTCTAGATGGGGAAATGGATTTCCTAGCTTCCCCACCCCCTTCCCCTAACCTATACACAAAAATTAAGTAAATTGCTCAAAGTTACACAGCTAGAAGAGGCTGAGCCAGGATTTGAATTGTAGGGTATTTAAAACCAGAGGTCCTGTTATATTACAAGGAAGGGTTTCTGGAGAGGGAAAAAAAGGGCTGGAGCTCAGGGAGGTAGGGGAAAATTGTGTGAGCCAAGACTGAAAAAGTAGTTGGGGGGCCTTGCAGGCCTAGGGCTATGTGAGGCCATCGAAGGACTGTGATGTGACTCGATTTATGTTTATAAGATCACTCTAGCTGCTGGGCTGAGAATTGACTGTAGAGGGCAAGACTTGAAATAGGCAGACTGGTTAGGAGCCTGCAGCAGTAGTCCAGGCAAGAGCTGAAGATCACTGGACTAAGGTGTGATAGTAAAAATAGACATAAATGGATAGACTTAAGAGACATTTAGGGGGTAAAATTGCCTGGATTTGGTGATTGGTTATGGGAAGAAGGTGAGGGTAGCATCATGGGTGACACCCAGAGAACTGGTTGATGGAACTGAATGGATAGTGATACCATCCACTGAGTTGGGGAGACAGAATGAAGCCATGTTGGGGTGTGGACTTGGGCAGACAAGATGTTGGATTAAATCAGAGACATGATGAGTTTAGGTTCCTCTGAGATGTAATGTTGGCAGTTGTAGATGTTTGTCTGGAACTCAGAGAGAGGCCACAGAACTTAGATGCACATTTGAGTGCTGTATTAGATTCTTAGGGCTGCTGTGACAAATTACCACAAACTTGGCAGCTTAAAACAACAGAAACTTATTTTTGCACAGTTCTGGGGGCAGCAATCCAAAATCAATGTGTTGGCAGAGTTGGTTCTCTCTGGAGGCTGCAAGGGTGAATGCATGCCATGACTCTCTCTTAGCTTCTGTTGGCTCCTCGCAACCCTTGGCATTCCTTGGCTTGGGGCTGCTTGACTCCAGTCTGCTGCCTTCATCTCCACATGGCCTTCCGCTCTGTGTGCGTCAGTATCTCCTCCTTTCCTTTCTTTTACAGGAACACTCATTATTCGATTTAGGGTCCAACCTAAACCTAAGAGGATCTCATCCGAGATCTTTAGTTTAATTTCATCTCCAAATAACCTATTTCCAAATAAGGTCACATCAACAGGCAATGGTTCGTATGTGGACACATCTTTTTGGGACCACTCTTCAATCTATTAGAGGTGCTATCAATTTAAAGATGTCATCCAAATCCTAGAGCATGCATGCAATTTTCTCAAGAGACAATGTAGAGGAGAAGAATAGAAGGCCCAGAACAGAGTCTTGGAGAACTGTATCATTTAATGGTTGCATAATGGTGGACAAGTCTACAAAGTGGAATAAGAAAAGAGCCCAGAATGGTAGAAAGAACTCCAGAAAGTGGAAGTCAAGAGAAGAACGCATTTCATGATGGAAGGAGGAAGCAGTGCTTACAAATGATCACCAAAGTGCTAGGTACTTGCTTATAATATTATTGATGATTGGCCTTTAATGTTGCTAATCTAGGGCTAATAATATATAATGATTTTAGTTTTTTTCAATTAAAATGTAACCAGAACACCAGACAGAATGTTAGCATTGTAGAAAGTTCAGTAGAACATATATAATTGGCAAAAAAAAAAATTCTGGAGTTTCATTTTCCTTTTTTTTTTTTTTTGACACAGCATGTCACTCTGACACCCAGGCTGGAGCGCAGTGGCTGCACGTGGCTCACTGCAGCCTCAACCTTCTGGGCTCAAGTGACCCTCCTGCCTCAGGCTCCCAGGGGGCTGGGGCTACAGATGTGTGCCACCATACCCAGCTAATTTTTAAATTTTTTGTAGACACAGCGTCTTGCCCTGTTGCCCAGGCTAGTCTCAAACTCCTGGGCTCAAGCAGTCCTCCAACCTCGGTCTCCCAAAGTGCTGAGATTGCAGGTGTGAGCCACTATGCCCAGCCTTACTTTCCTTTTTGGTGAAGAGAATCCAAAGAGCTTATCACCTGCATCTTTACAACTAAGGTTTAATTTTTATGTAGGAAGTCAATTTATCCTTCAATCCTGGAGTGAACTACAACGTAGTCCTGAATCTTGACTTTACAGTTACACTTTAGAAATAATGCCCTGCTTTTGGTACTTTTGTGGCACAATGATATTACCAGAGAGAAGATAAATATATATATTGTGGACTCAGTAAAAGACATAGCACTATGTTCCTTTTGAGATAGCACATTGGGCAAAAATGCTTTGGCAAAAACTAATTCACTGTAAAACCGAATGAAATTCCTGGTTACCTGAACCAGTTGAAAACTGGTTCTAGCTTTATGTAGGGACCCTTCCTCTCTACATGTATACAGGTGCCTCCTGGTTTTTACTGAAGTGTTTTCCTGGAAATGGAGGGACCAGATGAGGGTGAAGCCTTCTAGCTGGAGCAACGATGGGGCTGGGGTACCCCATGGGTGAACAGGGAACAAAATCCATCTGACAGTGTCTGTGTAGGAAGTGAAAGTTGAGAGAAGTGAGTCAGATTCTGGGAGTCCTTGAATACCAAGTTCAGGACCTCCCGGTGGAAACGGTGGAATCTGTCCCAGAACGAAAAACTCTTTTCTCCACTTCTGTGGCTGTGATTCATCCTTGGTTTTCATTGCAAGTGCAGTAATCCAGGCTGTAGTTATTTGTGTTCCCACTGGGCTCATTTGGGAGTTTCTCTGGATTGAGGTCAGATTTTCATAAATCAACCTGGAATGCCTTGGCTAGATATTGGGAGGAGTAGCTCAGGTGAAAAAAAGTAAATACAAAAAACAGCAAGATCTGGGGTCTCCTGCTGCTACAGGCACCGTGAGGTCTACTCCCAGCAGCCATGGACTTTGCAACACACGGTGGGGCCTGTGTCAAATGGGCCATAATGGCGAGAACCTGATCACAAGGAACCAGAGGGCTCACGTTCATCCTTTGTTGATTTTTGATTCTCTACTGCTTTCAACCCAGAGGTGCTCTGGAGAGAGGCATGCCTTCTGTGTTTATTATGTTCCTCTGGTTTGGGGAGTGAAAGAGACGGGGAACAGGGAGGGGGCTGCAGATGAGATGGGCTCCAAGGCTGAGATTTATAAGAACATCCTCCCAGCGGAGGATGCCTGCATGAGGTAGAGGTATGGTTTCAATTCCGCTCTGGCAAGCCTGCGTTGGCAACATGTAGTTCTCTTTCAAGTCTCACAGTGATTCGAGGGTTTGTAGACAACTTTGTACTCTGGGTCTCTGCCAGTGTCCTGAAGAAACGACTCCCCTTGGCTTCCCATTTTCTATCTCACTGGCCCCAACCAAGTTTAGTGAATAATAACTTTTTTTTGAAGCAAATATTGCTGCTAAGTAAACCCAGGAAGGACCTATGCAACTGTGCATTTGGGGACCAGCATTGTCTTTTCGCATCTTTGTGACTTCCCTCCTGTTGATCACATGAGAACAGCAATCTCAGATTTGCACCATTCTCTGGTTTCCTGAGGAGAGTCACCGCACACAGATGGCAGGCTGGGAGGAATGACTTGTTTGTTCTGCCTTTTTTAAAACTACTAACCCATGCTATTTTTTTTTTTTTTTTTTGTATTAACCTGCCACCACATTTTCTGATACGTCAATGAAAATGAAAACAAAAAGTGTCTGTATATCATCTCTCTTATTCTCCAAGATGCCCTTTGTTTATTAAAAATGCAACCAGTCTCTGTAGGATCTGATTTACCTGTCTGTGGATGATCCAAAGCACTGGCCTCACCTCTGTCTCCTCACTCTCTTACACAAGGGTGGTTCACCGTGCTCCAGCTCCAGCTAGTATGTAAAGGAAGGAAAAAGTAGCAGCAGCTCTCTGTCCCTGTATCAGCACATTCTCGACCAGCAGCCAGAATCTATGTGAAAGGCAGGTCTGATCATGGAACTCATGAGCCTAAAACAGAGGTAGTAAACAACTTTTTCTATAAGGAGTCAGAAAGTAAATATTGTAGGTTTTGCAGGTTGTTTGGTCTCTGGTACAACTACTCAACCCTGCCCTTGTAGCGTGAAAGGAGCTATAGATAATATGTAAATGAGTGGATGTGGCTATGTTCTAATAAAAATTTATTTACCAATATAGGCCAAGGGCCAGATTTGGCTAAAGGGCTGTAGTTTGCCAAACCCTTGCTTAAAACCCTTTAGTGTCATGCCTGTGTCCTCAGATTGAAACTTAAACTACTAACCAACGTGTAAGACCATCACGCTTTGGCCCCTACCCCATTCAGGGCACCTTATCCCTCACACAGGGGGTCCAGCCAAGCCACACTGACTTTGCTTCTGCTCCCTCCTACCTTGGGGAAATCACATAAGTTGTTCCTTCTGCCTTAAACCATCTTCCAATGCCCTCTTTTCTCCTCCACACATGTACACTCAACTTCTCCTTTAGGTATTAATTTAATCTTCTCTTCCTCAAGGAAGTCTCCTTCAATCCCTGTATAGTGGGAACTCTTGATAACAAAAGAAAGAAATGAAACTTGACTACATGGAGGCATTAAAAGCAAAGGTATATTTTGGCTGATATAAACAAACTCCAGATAGGGCCAAGGGGAATTGCACATGGGGATGAGTAAAATCAGAGATGTGATGAATTACAGTTGATGTAGAATGTGCTGATCTCATGGTAGACACTCAGAGATGCCTCCTAAATCTGGTGACCTCAACTGACTGGAACATAGCTGAGAAATGGAAAGCAGCAGGGCCATCCTTTTTGATGGTAACAAACCCCTTGCTTTAAAACAAAAATATTTAATTGTACTCATAGGAGAACTCCTTAGACCCTAAATCAGAACCTGCTTACTTTTAGTTTAGTCACAATCATAACATACTGGTTTATCAAGTTGCCCAGTCTATAGCTAATTAGAAACAGCTTAAATTTTTTTTTTTTTCTGGATGAGGAGGAATAGCCAGGAGTTGACATAATGATGCCAACTAGGAGTGACAATTAATTGACAAGGAAGGTAGAGAAGGAAGCTTTCAGGAGGCAGAGGAGGCTGAGGCCATTTAGTGGAAGCAAAATAATTTGTATTCTTTGATGGATACTGATATGGCTTGGCTGTGTCCCTACCCAAATCTCATCTTAAATTGTAGCTCCCATAATTCCCACATGCTGTGGGAGGGACCTGGTGGGAGATCATTGAGTCATGGGGGCGGTTTCCCCCATACTGTTCTCTTGGTAGTGAATAAGTCTCATGAGATCTGATGGTTTTATGAGGGGAAACCCCTTTCACTTGGCTCTCATTCTCTCTTCTCTGCCGTCATGTAAGATGTGCTTTTCACCTTGCACCATGATTGTGAGGCCTCCTCAGACATGTGGAACTGTGAGTCCATTAAACCTCTTTTTCTTTATAAATTACCCAGTCTCAGGCATGTCTTTATCAGCAGTGTGAAAACGGATTAATACAGATACCGAAGGCATTAATACCTTGTAAAATAGCTAATGGCACAATGAATATAATGATTCTTATATGCCAGGCCCTGTTCTAAGCATTTTATGTGAATCGCTTAATTTTGTATTAACTATATGCAATGAATGCTACTATCATCACCATTTTATAGATTGTATTAGTTATGTATTACTGCATAGCCAAAATTTAGTGGCCTAAAATGACAAACATTTATGTTTTTACCATTACTGTGGATCACGCATCCAGATGTGGCTTAGCTGATTCTTAGGGTTGGAACCTTCCCACGTCTGTAATCAAGGTGTCAGGCAGGGCTACATGCATCTCAGGGCTACCTGGGAGGGGTCACTTTCGAGCTATGTTGTTTGGCTGTTGGTCGGATTCATTTACTTGTGGTTGTTGGACTCAGGATCTCAGCTCCTTGCCACTTGGGTATCTCCGTAGGGCAGCTCACAACATGGCAGCTTGCCTCATCAACTGAGCAAGTGAGAAGAGTCAGAGAGATGGTGGGCAAGATTTAAGTCAGTCTTTTATAACTTAATCTTGGAAATGACATCTATTATACTACGGTTTGAATGATAGTGTCTCCTCCAAAATTTGTGTTGAAACGGAATCCCCAATGCAACAGCGTTAAGTGGTGTGGCTGTTGGGAAGTGATTAAGTCATGAATGGGGTTAGCACCTTTATAAAAGGGCTTGAGGTTGAAGGGGGCCTTCTGTTGCCCTTCCATCCCTTCCTCCACGTGAGGACACAGCGTTCTTCCCCTTGGGAAGCCACTGCAACAGGATGTTATCTTGAAAGCAGAGAAGGCAGCCCTCTGTTGCTCTTGCTGTACTCTATTAAGTAGAAGGAGTTTACTAGGTCCAGTCCACACAATTGGAGGAGATTACAAAAGGGTATGAATGCCAGGAGACAGGAACCTCTGGGAATCATGTTAGTAGATGCCCATCACATAGATGAAGAAACTGAGGCACCAAAAGGTTATGGATTTGGCCGAAGATCCCACAGTTAATAAGCTAAGGAACCTGGGAATTAGATACAGGATCTGTGCTTTTAACCACCAGACTGCAATGGGCAATCAGGTTTGCATAAGCTTCCAAGTGATTCTAATGTGCAGCTGAAATTGTGAATCATGGTCTAGTGCCTCTCAAGTTTCAATGTGCACACAAATCGCCTGTGTTAAAATACCGATTGTGATTTGGTGGGTCTTGGCTGGGCCTGAGAT
The DNA here is from genome assembly GCF_008728515.1 of Papio anubis. Taxonomy (NCBI): domain Eukaryota; kingdom Metazoa; phylum Chordata; class Mammalia; order Primates; family Cercopithecidae; genus Papio; species Papio anubis. Next base: position 99,827,043 of record NC_044984.1, read on the forward strand.
TCTGCTTTTCTAACAAGTCCTACGTGATACTGGTGCTCTGGGCCATGGATCACACTTTGAGCTCAGGGCTGAGAGTTGGCTGACTGTTTTTCCATGTGGGAGTCTCCCTCAAATTGGTGGTAGAGCAGACTAATCATTTGATCTTTCTGCTTTTAAAAAAATCTTACATTTATTTTTTCATATATGTATTCATTTGTTCATTTATTTACCTATGATATTCAATAGTTGATTGTTTAATAACTGCCAATGCTAATTTTTAAACCCTTTGTTTTATTTTAGTTACAAAAGTAAGTGCTTATTGCCTCTCAGGCTTGGTTTAAACATCGCTTCCTATGGGAAGCCTTCCCTTACTCCTAAATACTACCTTCACGTGTGCTCACAATACCTTTTGTCCCCTCCTTAATGCACTTATCATATGGTATTGTAATTGCTCAAGGCCACTGCTATCCCATTTGACAATTTTGTGTGACTTTAAAAAAAAGACATCCTTTTTTTTGAGACACTGTACTTTCACCTGTAGGAAAACTGTTATCAGGAAAGAATTGCTGAAAATATAATTGCTCTAAATATAATTATACAAAATTAATTACTTATAATTTATGCAATAATTAATTATATATAGGACATTAATTCATCTTATCAACCCAGTTTGATTTAGCAGTCCTCCTTCAGCTACTAAAATCTTTGCATTTTGGAAGATCTATTTGCCTTTCACACACTGCAGCTAGGTGCAGCAGCTAAGAGTCTCCTTGAGGTGGTTTTTGGTAACTGGCCACTTAACAGGTGTTTGAGAATCTTAGTGATTTGCTTGTTTATAAAAAACAATCTTATGCTCCCGATGATACCCACCTCTTTGGGGAGTGTGAAATAATTCTTTGCTTTAATTGATTTCTTTTGTCTCTACTGCCTTGTTTGGGCTTCTCTCCTTTTTTGTTCTAAAGATTATATTGTTTAAAAATTTAGCATCATTTTTAAATTCAAAAGCAGAGTCTTAATTGTGCTCTGTGTAATAGATTAATGAGAGGGAGTAAATCGCAGTATTATGTGGAGTAGTTGATGAAGGGGTTATGTTTTGTTAGGTTAATGTAACTTAACAATTGAGGTAATTTTGTCCATTTTAATGAGTTTTGGTGGTTATTTCTTGTTTGTCCTTGAATATTTTGGTTTTCTTTAGTAGAATGGGGGTAAATTTGAAGGCATAAGGTGCAGAATTTTTTTCTCACTGAAAATAATACGGTGTTGTTTTCAACTTTGGATGATTTGGCCTATTAAGAGGGATTTTCCGGAAAGAATTGCTCTTATAAAGTGGAGAACTGTACTGGTGGTCAGAGTCTCAGTAAAGGTAGCCTCCTGGGCCAGGTTCCTCTAGGGTCTTTCACACTCCTACTGGCAGAGCTAGGACCAACTGTTCTCCCCACTTAATATTTAAAATGCCAGGACAAATTCCAAAATATTGAGCCTTATGACAGATGTACCTTGCTAGCCATGTCTCCAACTCTATTTCTGGACTAGAAGTTCCCAGGAGCTTAAACCAACAAGAAGTGTGGTCTATTACAATGGATCTTTCATAGCACAGATCTTTCAGTAAGTGCTGGCTGTTTCTTTCAAAAGAAGTAGAGGAAAAGTTACAAATATGAGTGCAAATGTACATACAGATGACACAAATATTTATGAATAGAAAAAAGACTAGAGGAATTGTATCAAAACATTGACAACGGTTATCTCTGTGTAGTAGAATGGCATGTGATTTTCTTAATTTTTTAATTTTAATTTTTTGCTTTGTAGGATTATATACAATGGTCATTCATTCATTCAACACACTTTTTTCTTTGCGTGGTTACCACATATTAGACAGTGTGGTGGGTCTTGGGAATGTAAGTGTGAAACAGACGCAGTCCCAGCCCCAGTCCCAGAGTTAACGTTGTGTGGGAGACAGGTAAGTATAAAGGCAAGATGCACTGCACAACTTCAAAGCCATCCTCAGTATCATCTACATCACAAACTTGTCTATTTAATACCTGTTAAGTGGCCAGTTACAAAAAACCGCCTTGAGGAGACTCTTAGCTGCTGCACCTAGCTGCAGTGTGTGAAAGGTAAATGGATCTTGCAAAATGCAAAGATTTTAGTAGCTGAAGGACTACTAAATAAAACTGGATTAAGATGAATTAATGTCCAATATATAATTAATTATTGTATACATTATATATAATTTTGTATAATTATATATAAATAATATAATCTGTATTATTATAATCCATATAATTTTGGTCATATTGTACCAAAGGCTTCCAAATGTAATAGGAACTGGGAGATGAGCTACTCTTTCTCTTTTGATTCTCTTACCTCCAAATCTACTCCTTCTAATCTTCTTCATTTCAGTAAATGGCACTATTTTGCACTCTGTTACTTAAGCTAAAAACCTAGCTATCATCTTGATTCCTTTCTTTCCACCATCCCTATAGCCAATTTGTCTACAAGTCATGATAACTGTCTTCACAATATATGCTGAATCCATTCTCTTTCCTCCATCTGTGCTGTTCCCTACCTAGTCCAAGTCACCTTTCTTGACATCCTGGACTGACGCAATGGTTTCCCAGTTGGTCTCCTTGTTTCTACTCTTGTCCCTCTAAAATTCATTCTCCATACTGATAATCTTTACAAAATGTAAATGAGATCACACCACTCTGCTGCTTAAACTCTTCAGTAAGTTTCCATCTAACCTGGAATAAAATCCAGGCTTCTACTGCAGCCTCCAGTGGCCATGTGACCTGGCTACAGCTAGCCTCTCTGGCTTCATCTTCTATCACTCTCTGCCTGATTCACCATATTTGAGTGGTTATATTTGTTATCTATGACTGTATAACAAATTACCACAGACTAACATAAACAAGAGCAATAAGCATTTAATGTCTCATAATTTCTTTGGGTCAGGAATTAAAAGTTAGTTGGGTGATTTTCGCTCAAAGTATCTCATAAGGCTGCAGTCAAAGACCAGGAATTAAAAGTTAGCTGGGTGGTTCTGTCTCAAGGGATCTCATAAGGCTGTGCTCAGCATGGGCCGCAATCATCTGGAGGCTTCACCGGGGCTGGAAGATCTGTTTTCAGGATGGTCTCATTCACAGGGCTATTGGCAGAAAGCCTCAGTTCTTTGCTATGTGCATTGCTCCATTGAGCTGCTTGAGTATCCTTACAACATGGCAGCTCATGTCCCATAAATTGAGTAATTCAAGAGAGCAAGACTGAATTTGCAATGTCTTTTATGACCTAGGCTTGGAAGGCACATTCCTTCACTTTTGAAATTTCTTCTTGGTTACACAAACCAGCTCCATCTAGAGGGGGAGGGGACTACTTAAGGACATGAATCTCAGGAGGTGAGAATCACTGGTGGGGATCTTGGGGGCTGGCTACCCTTAAGCATTTCTCAAAAATGCCAGACCTTTCACACCCAGGACCACTGCAGTTGCTAGTCTCTCTGTTTCTGATTCCTTTCCCTCTACCTTTTCACAAATCTGGCCTCTTGTTCATCTTCTACATGTCAGCTCAAATGTCTCTTTCTTGGATAACATTTTTCTAATAACTATATCTAAGGGAGATATTCTGTTATTTAGTTTATAGCATCCACTATAATCTGTTCACTCATTTATGTAGTGATTTACCATCTTCATCTTTATCTCTAGAGTGTAAATGCCAAGAACAACCTGGGTCTATTGTGACCCCAGCACCCACCACAATATCTAACAAATATGAAGAGTTCACTAAATATCATTTGAATGAATGAGATGTTTAAGGCCAAGGTGGGTTTTATCAGACATTTTCTCTTTTAATCAGGAAGGGGCTTGGGGATAGGGTGGAAGCACGAGGAAGAAACAAGAAGGTCGCTCCTGGAAGCAAATTGAGGGCTGGGCTGAGGGGAAGAGGATACTGGAATGTGGCTTCTCCTTTGATGGGCACCACCAGGCACCGTAAAAGTCATGCTCAAAGGCAGTGTCTATTACCACAAGCTCCACTGGGTCACACCAAAATTCTATTCTGACTCCAGGAGGAGGGGATTTCCACTGCGATTCTGAAGGTTTTGCCAGAAAGTAGCAGAATGAAAAGGTGAGATGAGGTCACAAACATCCTGAGTGGAGGACATAGTGGTGGGAATGACTGGGCATGTTTGTGGAGAGACCCAGGTACTAGCTTCTTTTCCCATCACTTATCTCTAGATTATTCTATCTGGGAATACCTAGAGCCAGGCAGAACAATGTGAGGAAATTTGCACAGAATGTTATCTCTGCACTTTGCCGAATAATTGGTAAACCCCAGGGAGCCGGCCCAGCCTCGGCACTGACCTGGATCCTTATTTGGAGGCAGGGAAGGAAAGCTGTCAGTGCTCCCCAGGCCTCGCTTAGGAGGAAAGTCCTACAGCTGGAATCCCTTCTGTGTCTGAGGCAAGGGGCCAGGTTCAGGGCTGCTCAGTGGCCAATCCAACCTGAAAGGTGTTGCTGGGATGTTTTTGTTCAGTGAGGAATCATGTGGCTTCCCTAAAGGCCTCCTCTGGGCCCCCAGAGAAAACCTTATCTCTGTGCGTGGTGTTAAAGTATGATTTTCCAAAGGTTAAAAAAATGTGACTCTAAAAACAAAACCAAAAAAGACATGCAATTACAAAAGGGATGCGTATCAAAGATTTTTTATTCAACTCATTTATTAGAGAAGCAGTAATATGTTAAAACCTGTCCAAAAAGCATTTGAGATGCTCAAGATACACACACACACACACACACACACACACACACACAGACATACATGGTTTTTTTTTTTTCTTTAGCTCCAGTATGACTCAGGATGGCACAAGATACTAAGCCATTCCTTGAAGGAATTCACCGAAAGACAGTATTGTGGGGTACTCCCAGTTGTGTCCCGGAGTGGTTGCTGCTCTTAGATACCGATCCAGATCAAGTAGAGTAATTAAAAAATGTTTAATGTTCTTTGCTACTTTTTTGAAGCATAAAGAAAAAAGAGCATATCATACCTCCCTGAATTTTCACAAAATGAGCACATCCAAGTAACTAGCACCCAGATGTAGAAAAAGAATGCTATCAGCACTGCAGGGAACCATCCCCTGTTGCTGTGTCCCCTTCCAGTCATAACTTAAGAGCCATTTTCCTTGTGGGGACTCATTCATCAAGTGGTAATTTTTGCCTGGTAGAGATATGTGCATATTTGACCTAGGAGCACAAACTAGATTCATACAAATATTTGGTCCATGAAATGCTTTCATTGTTGGCCCATGGGCAAGGCCTCTTTTAATTTTTTTATTAAGGTATTAAATTTAGTTATTTTAAATAAGACCACAGCATGAAAAATAGAACACAGACAGCAACTTCTGTCTACATCTGTAGAGCTCTTGCATTCCTTCCCTATGCCTGCCCTCCCTGGGAGGAAGTGCTTTGACTGTAGCCTAAGCGTGTACTCATAGGCAGTTCCATCTGCAGAATCTCTTGACATCAGACAATCGGAGCCCTGATCGTGATGTATTGTCTGACCATCCCTTCAGAGTTCTGTCCTCTTCACTCGGGGTCCCTGGAACCCCTTTGCTTTGCTTTGCCCTTGGGTAGAGGAGGCCAAGGAGCAAGCGGTATGACAGGCGGTGCTAAAAAAACAAAATTCCAGGGGTCAGATCTGTCTGGGTTGAGGCTGGCAGCTGGTTAATGGAAGGGTGGGGGTCTAGCTTGGCTCTTCTGGGATGTGGAGGAGGACTTGCTTAGGAAGCCTGGTTAGGGTGAGGGGGAGCCAAAAGGGAAGGTTATTGGGGTATCAGCTGGAGGGGCTTCAGCATCTGGAAATGGGATTTAGATGGACAGAATCAGAGGCATTCAAGTTTTTTGTGTTTGTTTTTTTTTTCAGCTGAAAAATGCAAGGGAAGAAGCCCCCAGAAATGTATGTCAGTGAGAAATTAGCAAGGTGAGGATGGGCAGCCCCAATGCAATATTTAAAATGCAAATCAATCTAGCAGCATCACTGCTTTGCTTAAAACCACTTACGTTACTGTGGGATGAGCATACGTTCAGACAGACAGTGGCTTCCAGTCCCAGCTGTTAGTCATATGCTCTTGGACAAATTACATGATTTTTTCACCCTCAGTTTCCTCATCTATAAAGTGCAATGAATCATACCGCTTGCCTCATAGTGATATTGCATGGGTGAAAAAGAAAACAAACGAAAGCCCTCAGACATTAGCACATACTAACCATGAAATAAATATGGTGCTATTATTATTCATGTTGGTATTATTATTATGAAAATAGGATGGAATCTGGACTTCATAGCATGGCAGAGGAATCCCTCTGGCTTCTGTCCATTGCTCTGCCTCGTCTCTTCCTTCTCAGGGCCTGATACGACATGAGCTAGAGAGGAGTGCCTATACCACCTCCCAACCCACACACGGCCAGCAGAAATTGGGTAGCCTTTGCTCAGGCTGTTTCTTCTGCTTACATGACCCTTCTCACCTGAGTAGATGCAACTGGGCTCCTTTCCTGGCCTGGTGTACCCATCTGCAAACTGCTTTGAATGTCGGTTGCTCATAGCTCATTGCTGTACTATCTTCCAGAGAATCAGCCTTAGTTATGGAGGGTCCTGGAGGGGAAGTGCCTGGAAAGTTATGCCCTCCAGGCATCTTTGCAGGGGTGGGCAGCAGCCCTTGACTGAATGCAATGGGATTACCAGGGCCTAGCCTTCTTCAAGGAGAGACATTTAACTGTGGGACTACTCACACTCAGAGCTCTGTGTAAGATCAGGCTGACACTAGAATTCAGTGGTTCCACATTTTTTTTGTTTGTTTGTTTTGAGACAGGGTCTGGAGTGCAGTGGTGCAATCTCAGCTCACTGCAGCCTCGACCACCTGAGCTTAAGTAATCCTCCAACCTCAACCTCCAGAGTAGCTGGGGCTACATGCATGTGCCACCAGGCCTGGCTAATTGTTTAAATTTTTTATAGAGTTGGGGTTTCACCATATTGCCCAGAGTGGTCTTGAACTCATGTACTCAAGCTCGATCAGCCTGCGTTGGCCTCTCAAAGTTCTGAGACTACAGGCATGAGCTACTGTGCCTGGCCACTTCCTCATCTTAGTTTTACATTTGTCCTTTCAACTTTTCTTCATTCATCTACAGGGCTCTTCTATGATCACTCCATTGATAAATTGTACAAGACTCCCCATCTCAGGCTTTCCTTTTAGGAAATCTGCCCCTTAAGACTACATTTCTTCAAGGTTCAGCTCTGGTGGTATCTCCCCAAGACAGCCCAACCAGGGTGGAACTAAGTACTCTTCTCTGAGTTCTACATCCTTTCAAACAGACCCTCTAGCTTGTCGCCCACATGTCATATTGAAATAGTTTGTTAATATGCCTTTTTTGCCACCACAAGATTGTGAGAGGCTTCAAGATCCTCTTTTTTTCTGTCTGTACTTTGGCCCTGAGACAAGTGATTGTAACATAGTAGGTGCTTAAAGAGAGAATCACATAGAGACTTTATTTGGATTGGGGTTAACAGAAGTTTTTGTGAAGGAGTAGCGTTTAAAAGATGAACTTTGCCAAGAAGACAGGCACCATCTGGATCAGTCTGCGTGTTTTCTTATCCCTCCTTTCAGGGTCTGGCTGGCGCTAGGTATTTATTACAGAGATAGATTGGCAAAGATATTTGACAGATGGAGAGATGGGCTTTGGATGTGTCTGTTCTCCTGTGGTTGGGCATAAACCACATGTATTAGTTAGGATTAGAGACAGCTGCATATGGAAGAAAAGACAGTGGTTAAAACACAAGGATTTTTCAAAAATTTAAATTTTTCTTGTAAAAGAAATGCAGAGGTATGTAGCCCAGGACCAGCATGGTGGTTTCATGGTTGTCAAAGATTAAACAACTTTCTTTCTGTACCATCATCCATATTGTATAACTTTCATGCTCAAGATCACTTCATGGGCTAGGATGGCTACCGGGACTCTGATGGTCACATATGCATTCCTACTTGGAAGAAGCTCAAAAAGCCAAAGAGCAGTCAGATTTATGCTCTATGTGAATCAGCTTCTTTAATGGAGCCTTTCTGGAAAACCAACACATTGGCTAACATTGGCCAGTACTTAGTCTGATAGAAGGATGGGTAAACTAACAATTGGGAATCTCTTGCTTCCTCCCTCCGAAGGGAGAATGGACACTTGGAAGGCAACTGGCAGTCTCTTCCATCCCTTTCATCCCAGGTTTTCTAGGAGAATCCCATTTCAACATTCTGGCTCATAATCTGCAAAAGCCATCTAAATATCCCAGAAGGTTCCCTATTTCCAAGTAATATCTCTTAGACTGCCTCTCCTGATAAAAATCCTTTTCCTATGCACGTCTCTATATTTTGGTTTTCATCACAGAACAAACAGCCTCTAATACTTGACCTTCATCAAACAGATGACATAGACAAGAAAGTGTTTGATACATTTAAGAAGGACCAAGGAGTTAAACCAGACACCACCTTTGCAATGAATGGCTTGGTGGCCACGGACAAATTTTGCTCCTTGGGCATTTTATTCTTTAACAGCTGAGTCAATAACACACCTGGGTCATGGGAAGAAACAGCTGATGCTGTTCCCCAGAAGTTTCTGGGAAGAGGAAGGACCACTTTAAGGAGCGACGGAGCTTTGTGAGGTGGTGGAAGCAAAGAGTGCTGTCCCAGAACAAAGGGTAAATGCTGTAAAGCTGAGAAATGCCTTGCATTCTGCTGTTAGTTGTGTAAATTGCCGGCATTATACAAAGATTTTGTGACTCTTTGGCTTACATATTCCCCATGATCTGGTTCCCACATGGGTTTCCAGCCCCTGGTCCCACCCCTCCTCTCCTGGACTCCACACTCCACCAGTCTTCAGGATGTGCTGTCCCTGTGCCCACACTTTGCTGTCTTCTGTCTGAGCTTTTCCTATGCTGCTTCCTCTACCAGGTAAGCTGATTGGTCCCATTTCCATAAGTCCAGATCCCATAATGCAGTTTATGAGCATGGCTGCTTTAGGTCAGATAGCACATGGCTGCTGTTTCCAAGTAGAAAGGCCCCCCTGTCAGACTGGGCTTGATTTCAGACCTGGGTCTACCTAAACTGTGCTAAGAGAATCTCTCAGAGGTCAAGCGGAGCCTGAGCCATTTCCATATTTTGAAGCCTCTAGTTTACTGAAAAGGAAGAAATGCCCAAATGCTGGTGGAATTAAATGTTTATATAAATTCACATTGGTTGACAGTGGCTCTCTATATTTTATGTATAAATGCAGATGGGGCTAATGGCAAAAATCTAAACTTGGGGCATTTTGTGACAGTGAGGTTTGGGCCAAAGGACCCTCTTGTTGGTCCTATCTTTGTTCCCTGTTACTTAGATTCTGTGAATTGGTCTTTCTGAATTATCTCATTCAGCACGGTACTTTTGGCAGCAGATCAAACCTTCTCATCCTGCACCTCTGCCCTGGCATTTCCCTACTGGCCAATCAAGACTTCCTGTTCAGCCATCCTCCACAGTCCCCACAGATCTCCATCTTTTTCCAAGCTAATTAAGAAGTGACATTTTTTGAGTACTTTCTTTGTGCCAGGCATTATGCCAAGAGCCTAACATTAATTACTTAATGTAATCCTTTCCACAGTCCCTAAGAGGTAGATATTATTGGCCCCATTCACAGATGAGAAAAACTGAGGCTCAGAAACATAAGTCAACTTGGAAAGAGTTTCACAAGTTGAAACTCTTGACCAGTGGTAGAGCCTGTACCGGAAGCCAGGCATCCTGGCTCTGGAGCTCATGTTGTCACCCTGTTACCCAGCTGCCTCATGTCTGAGAGCAGCCTACTCCTAGGAGCCACTTCTTCCCTGCCTAACTCAACTGCTCTGTCTTCCATGGCGTCTCTCTCTCTCTCTCTCTCTTTTTTTTGGCTCCCTCAGCTAGAAGTTTATTCCTCTCTTTCCTCATAGTCCTGAGGACTTTCTCTGAACCTCTCTTATAAATTCTGCCACATTCTTTTATTTCTTGTAGTTATTTGCATATGTTTCTGAAAATAGAACTTTGTCTAATAGACTTCTTTGTCCTCTTAGAAAAGCACAATGCCTTGAATATAGAAAGAATTCAGTGTATTTTTGTTGAATGAAGGGAATTTGCTTGTCTCCCTTCGGGGCAAGCCTTCAACTTCTCTGTATGTGTCTTGCTTAGTATGGTATAGAGAGAAAGTCGTGGTCAACAAATCCTGCCAACTGGCCAAACTGAAAGCTGAGATGACTCCTGAGGATGGTTTTCTGAATTTTACTGTCTTTGACATATAAAAGGCCTTGTTTTTTAGGGGTGTTAAGTTTCTGAATACAGAAGCTAAGAATTTTTCCTTTCATAAGATAGGAAACGCCTCATGGAAGGAAAACAAAATCCTGCCAAAACCCTAAGGAAATGCTCAGAAAAGGTCCCATCAGAACTCCCAGGAGTTTGTCTAAACTCAAATGCCCCAGGTTGAAACTCTAGCTGCCCAAAGAGGTCTTTCTGTGGGATCTCACTGAGCCAAATTGCCCTGGGGTGTGTGTGTGTGTGTGTTTGTGTGTGTGTGTGTGTGTATGTGTGTGTATGTTTAAATAAGGAAAACTCTTTTATCTCTGATGAAGAAACAGTAAATGAAAATCTTAACGGGCACCCTCAAGAGTGGCTAATTTCAATAGCAATGGATTCCATGGGGATGGGGCAGAGACAAACTGGGCATGGGGCTGCTGGCACTGGTTCTCAATGAGATGGAGACATAGGTGCCACTTCACACAAGTCTGCCCTTCTTTCAGGGCTCTTGGCAGTTTTGCGTTTCCTCACCTAGCCTACGATCCATTGTCCCTTTGATTGCCCCTGTTTCAGAAGACCCCACACCAAGGTACCTGACTCTCTTTCCTCCCACTCAGGACCTTTCTGACCCTCTTCTTTCCCTGCTGAAATGTGGACATCCTGTCTTGGCTTCCTCCAGCTCTGCTCTTGGAGCCCAGCTAATCTGCTAATGTGATAATGGGAATGTGTGTGTTTCTCCCTACCCCAGATAACATATTTGTATTTTATTTTCACTCAGACACAGATGAGCAGGGAGGTGGTAGGAGCAGGGCCAAAGCTATTAGATAGCATCAAAGTTACTGTCGTTCAGTCTTTTTGTTATTGTTTTTGTTTTATAAAAAGCAAAGAACAAGCCAACCAACAAACAAAACAGAAGCTGTTTTGCAAATTCAGGTCCAGCTTGTGATTCACCATGGCTCTGAAGTTTTCTTTTGTTTTTTTTGTTTTTTTTTTTGGTCTCTGGTTGAACCACTACACAACTAGGCTTCCTCCAGCTGGTGTGTTGCTCATCATTTTTATTGATGATCTGCATAAACAAGAAAATACTGTCCCATTACCCACCTCCAACAACACAGATAAAATGCCCATTTCTTTCCATCTCCTTCTTTGCAGTAAGACCCTCCCTTGCTGACAGCATTGTGACAAAGGAGACATAACAAGGACCATAATCCCCTGAATCCTTGCCCCAGCGCCCCCACCCCCATCCTGTGTAGGATTCTAGGTTGGTCTGTGCAAGGGATAAGAGTGGCGGTGCAAACTGTGGGCAGTCAGAGCTCCAGCCCTTGTTCTTTACCTTCCTTTTGACTTGACAGCTGGGATGTGAGTCTGGAAGTTTCCTTTTGCTCATTTTCCAAGAGCCACCATTGCCCTGTCCTCTTCCTCCTTCCCGTCTTTGTCTTCTAAGATACAAGATGTTCCTGAGTAAGAGGATTATCTTGTTTCCTCAGTTACTAGGAAGCAAAGAGAGGAAGAGCCCTCCCATGGAAGAAAACTATCTCTGCCCACCAAAAGTTGCACTCCTCCTCCAGCAGCCCCAGTGTTGACCATTGTGTATCTGATCTGTATGAATATCCCTTTTCTGGCTCAATAGGGAACCTTGATCTTCCCCTACAGGCTGACAGAAACAAGACGAGCATCTAAGCTTCATTCCCAGGCCTGTGGCAGACATCACTCATCAATTGTGATTTTTTTCACTGAAATTTGGGGCAGGACTGCACCCCAGCAGGCATGATCAATCTATTGGAGTCTGCATTGGAGAGAAAAAAACATCTGCCATCCCTTCCTCAGTGATGCTTCTGTCATCCACGCAGGAGATTGGGGGTAGGGACATTTCCTTAGCAACCTGCAGTTAAGAAGACATGGAAGCTGGAGTGTGTGTAAAAAGCTGTTTTCTTAGCTTCCATGTAGATTTAGCTTTAAGGCCAAAAGCTTCACCTGATTCACCTGCTCTGGGCATGAATGTGGCATCTCCATTCATTTGCTCTGCTTAATAGGAAATAAAAAGTGCAAGGAACACACTACCCTTAAGGTAGCAGCAGACATGCTCCCTGGGGAGGACTAAGCAATGCATGATGGTGACTCAGGTGGCTAGAGGGTCTCATGGAGGAGGAAGAGTGCCAGGGACTGGGGACAGGGGGCTGAGCTGGAGGGATCCAGTTCCCTGGCAGCCTGGGCGCACAGGGTGATCCTGCAGAACAGCAAATATTCTCCTTGTCTGCCGCTGGTATTTAGACGCTGCTGGAATGTCCTGGCAGGACTATCTGTCCAAATCCATTCAAAATTGATTTTTGTGTCTTCGATGGGGAATTTTGGCCAGGATCCCCACGGTCCCCCAATTCAGTTAGACATTCTCCTCTCCCTTCTTTAGCTTATTAGCTGCTTCTCGGTGGGAGTCTGGGCCTTCATGTTCCCTCTTGAGCCAGTTCAAATGATCCGAGGCTGTAGGAAGGATGGAAGTGGGACTGTGCTGTGAATCTGAAATGCCCAGATGCATTTATTTAAAGCAGCAGCCTCTCAGCAGGGTTGACACAGCCCAATGCTGAAAAATTGAGTTTTTGGCCAGGATCTCCCCACTTTTGCTAGAGAGCCAGGAAATGGGTAGGAATGTCCGGACCAGAGCAGAGGAAAAGAAGAAGTGAGTCAGAAAAGAAAAGCAGAGCCTGTATAGGCCACATCCTTGAAGGATTTACTGCAAGCCTAGCTCCTCTGCTGTGGGTGCCTTCCTTAATGTCTGCTGCCTCCAAGGCTGCCCACGCAGTCAGCCACGATGGGGCACCCATGCTCACCAGGGGCTACCAGGCACTGAGAGGTGGGAGAAGACGACCAAATCCTAGATCCCAGAAACTTATAATCAGGCAGAAGAGATAAGTACAAATCTAATTAAAATTAAAAAGTAGACAAGAAAGCACACAGCTGCAACAAGCTAAGAGGAGTTCTGATGCAGTGGCTCTTAGAACTAGGTTTTGAGTAGTTTGTATATGTGTGTGTGTGTGTGTCTGTGTTATGCCTCTGTGTGTACATGTGCATGTCTCTCTGTATGTTTATGTCTGTGTGTTTGTCTCTGTGTGTGTGTGTGTGTGTGTGTATGTCTCCGTGTATGTATGTGTTTTTGTGTGTATGCCTGTGTATGGCTCTGTGTGTGTGTGTCTCTTTGTGTGTCTGTGTGTATGTGTTTATATTTGTATGTGTCTGTGTGTATGTGGATATCTCCCTGTGTGTGTCTGTGTGTATGTATATGGATGTCTCTGTGTGTCTGTATGTATATGTCTCTGCCTGTGTCTGTATGTATATGTGTGTGTGTGTATGTGTCTGTGTGCATGTATATGTCTCTGTGTGTGTTTGTGTATGTGTATGTCTCTGTGTGTGTGTGTATGCATGTATATGTCTTTCTGTGTGTGACTGTGTGTGTATGTGTGTGTATTGATGAAGAGCTCTTTGTCTGCTAGGCCAGTGGCTCTCATTCTTAATCTTGGCTTGTTGACTGTACCTTGGAATTAGTTAATGAGCTTTAAGAAATACTGATGCCAGCTGTACCTCCAGAGCTTCTGATGTGATTGAGTCTGAGTCTAGGAAGGGAATTCCATAGGGATGGATAAGGTCAGGCTGTGGTGATTGGCTGGGCTCTGGTGCTTGTCTGCTTTAATTGAAGAATTGGAGAAATGGCAGATGTGGTATGGTAGAGGGCAGTTCCTGTTAGTCACATGGGAGATACAATATTGTCTTTTACTGTCTCTGGGGGTAACAGGGGAGGAAGGTGGTCTTTGGGTTGTGTTTGCATGAAAAATGGACCCATAAGAGGCACAGTTTCACAGTCCAAAGAGATACCTTCTACTTTTTTAATACCAACATACACTTCTGAGAGGACCTTCCTCAATCCATCCTTCCTTCTCTCATTTCACTCTTCCCTCTCTCCTTTCCTCTCTTCCTCTTTTACCTTTATCCACAAATAATTGTTTAGCTCATGCCATGTCCCAGGCACAGTTCTGGGGGCCAAGCAATGAACAAGGCAGATTAGTTCTTGATTTCAAGGAGTTGACATCTTAGGTGTTTACTGTAAAACAAACATGAATAATGGTGGAAATATGCATATCTTCTGTAGATGGGTCTTTTCCTGAAGAGTCTGTAATTGGTGCCATATTTTATGGCAAAACATGGCTCCGATATTTTAAGATAATGCATTTGCATTAAGATGTTGTGTGCTGTCGATCATAATGGACTAACAAAGACTCAGAGTTCACACATGCTACATTATTAAGTATTGAATAGATAGATGAGTTTTAATAATATATGGGTAAGGTATAAAGGGTAAAAATAAACCAAACAGCAATGTACCTGCTACCCAACTTAAGAAATGAAATATTACATTTGCCTTTTTTTTTTTTTTTTTTTGAGAAGGGGTCTCCCCCTTTTGCCCAGGGTGGGGGGGTTTGGCCGATCTCAGCTCCCCGCAAGCTCCGCCTCCCGGGTTCACGCCGTTCTCCTGCCTCAGCCTCCCGAGTAGCTGGGACTACAGGCGCCCACCACCTCGCCCGGCTAGTTTTTTGTATTTTTTAGTAGAGACGGGGTTTCACGGTTTGTTAGCCAGGATGGTCTCGATCTCCTGACCTCGTGATCCACCCGTTTCGGCCTCCCAAAGTGCTGGGATTACAGGCTTGAGCCACCGCGCCCGGCCCCTACATTTGCCTTTGAAGCCCGTCCTGAGTTGGCCACCAAATTGAATTTTGTGTATAATGTTCCCTAAGTAATATGTAGTTTAGTCATACCAGATTTTGAACTTCGACTTCATACAAATGTTGTATACAGATGTTCTATTTAGTGACTTGCTTTTTTTTTTTTTTTTTACTCAGTATTGTTCCCAAGATTCAGCCATTTTGGTACTTACAGATTTAGCATGTTAATTTTTATTGCCCTATAATAGTCCTTTGAGTGAAAATGCCACACTGTACTAATCCATTCTATAGCTGATGAACATTTAGATTGTTTCTAGTTTTTTTTTAAATGAACATTGCTGCTAAGAACATTTTCATACATACCTCTTAGTCTGTAGAAATCAAACTTCTGGCCACTGGAATATACAAATCTCAACTTTAACAGGCACCTACCCTGTAATCAAGTTATTCTATTTCTATATATTTATCCAGGAGAAATAGAAGCATAGATCCACATAAAGACTTGCACACGAATATTCATAGCAGCTTTATTTGTAATCGTTCCAAACTGGAAAAGAACACACATGTTCGTTAGTAGGTGAATGTGTATACAAATTGTGGTACATTCATATAATGGAATACTACTCAGCAGTAAAAAGGAATGGATTATTAATACACATAATTAACATTGATAAATCTCAAAGTAATTATGCTGAGTGAGAAAAGTCAAAATAAAAAAAATCTGTTTTCCAAAATGATGATGTCAATTTATAATAGATGGAGTTTCCTTTGTTCTGTATCTTTTCCAATACTTGGTATTGTTAGATTATTAATTTTTGCTGGTCTAGTGGTATATAATGGTATCTTGCATTTCTTTGATTACTATTATGGTTGAATATTTTTCTTATGTTTCCAATGCCTATTGGCCTTTCACGTTCTTTCTCTGTGTAATGATTATGTACTACATACTTTGCCCATTTGTCTGGAGTTGTTTGCCTCATTTTTATTGATTTATAATTTTTAAATATATTCTGGAAACCAATTTCTTGCCAGTTTCATGTACTAGTCACCCATCTGTCCCTGTATCCCAGCTACGTCTAGCATTCCACTATCCCTGCTGAAGTACCAGATCCGTGGGTGAACCGTTTTTGATGCACAAGTCCAACAGAGCCCCCAGACAATTGCAGCCCCATCTGACATCATGATAAGCAGAAGAGCCACCCAATTTGTGTAACTTTTATGTTCCATTATACATCCTTGTTACTAGAAAATATTGTGAGACATCTATGATGAGATGGGGAAAGAATCATAGAAGGAGATGGAAGCACTGGATTCAAATCTTGACTCTCACTTACTGTATAGAGTACATTGGGTAAATGACTTACCCAGATGCATTCAGGCTCCATTTTCACTGAGTGTAGTAATAAAATATTTTCTAAGAGCTTAATGTGGATTCCTTGTTATGCCGGGAACTTTATACATATATGTTATTTTGCATAAATCCTCACTGTAGTCTTATGAGGTAGATGCTATTATTATAGGACCCAGAGAAGGTTAAAAAACATATTCAAGGCCACACGCTGGTAAATAGTAGGAATTAAAACCCAGGCAATATGACTTCAGGGTCTGAGCTCTTACCAGGATATTGGAATCATAATATTTTCTCACTAGCTTGTTCTGCAGATGACATTATCTGTCGTGTGTAAGCAGAGGGCAGCTAGATTATTGCCTGATACACAGAAACTTTCTGATCGTGGTTCAATAATTTTTCTTTCTCTCTTTTGTTTTTTCTTTTTGAGATGTAGTCTCGCTCTGTTGCCCAGGCTGGACTGCAGTGGCACGATCTCGGCTCACTGCAAGCTCCGTCTCCTGGGTTCATGCCATTCTCCTGCCTCAGCGTCCCGAGTAGCTGGGACTACAGGCACCCGCCACCACACCTAGCTAATTTTTTTTGTGTTTTTAGTAGAGATGGGGTTTCACTGTGTTAGCCAGGATGGTCTCAATTTCCTGACCTCATGATCCGCCCGCCTCGGCCTTCCAAAGTGCTGGGATTACAGATGTGAGCCACCACGCCCAGCCTCAATAATTTTTCAACCAAGGTGCTGTATGATTCTAGGTTAACCCTTTCCTAAATCATGACATTACACTGCTACAGAGACAGTAGAAACAAAATATCTAACAGTGTTTTCTAATGTTCCCTGTCCCACTTAGCAGTGACCATAATAGATGAATATTTACACAGAGCCACAATAAGATCATCTATGCATCCTATACATTGAGTTTGCTTCCTGACATCTCCATAAACGTGGGCATTCTGCAACTGTTCATAGAAAGATGAAAAAAGATATGTCAGGATAACACTATTCATTGCTATTCATAGTGTAAGATTGCTCAGATCTTATGAGAAAATTCATAACAGTGTGATTAATCAAAATATCATTTGATATTTTTGTAGCATGTTTCTTAAAGAAAAAAACTTCAAGCAAGCTCCTTGTCTTCATCTTTTCAGCCTGCACTTTTCAGTCCTTATCTAGCTTCCCTTCTCTGTGGCATTTGAAACTGCTGGGCACTCCTCCTGCCCCCTTGACTTCCGGTATATCATTTTCTCTTCATTCGCTTGCCTCTGAAACTCTTCTCAGTGTAGCTGGTTCCTTAATCTCTGCCCAGCCTTCAAATGTTGGAGCTGCTACCTTTGAGGCAAAGCATCATGAATTCATTCGTTCATTCATTCAACAAAGCTTACTGAACACCTACCATGTGCCAGGCACTGATCTAGGTGCTGGGGATACAGCAGTGAACAGACCAGACCAAGATGCCTGATGTCATGGAACTTTCATTCAAATGGGGGTGATATGGTGTGATAGGTGGCAATCAGTGGTATGAAAAGAAAAGTGGGCAAGGAGAAGGGGGGCCCAGAGTAGGGAGTGATTATGATTCTAAGTAAGATGGTTAGGGAAGTTCTCCCTGAGGGAATATTTGTGCAAAGACTTAGAAGCAGTGAGGAAGCATGCCAGGCAGGTATCTGGAGGAAATATGTTAAAAGTCAAAGGAACAGCTGGGACGGAGGCTGTTTTTTTTTTTTAAAAAGGGCCTGCCCAAGGTGTTCGAGGACTGTCAGGGAGGCTAGTGGTGAGCAGGTAGGGCTTGTGGAAAGCCAGGCCTCCAGGGCCTCTGACACACTGTGAGGACACTGGTTTTTAGCCATCACAGGGTTTTGGGCCGGGCAATCATACATGACTGTTTTGTTTTGTTTTGTTTGTTTGTTTGTTTATTTATTTATTTGAGACAGAGTCTCGCTCTTCGCCCAAGCCGGACTGCGGTGGCGCAATCTCGGCTCACTGCAAGCTCCGCCTCCCGGGTTCACGCCATTCTGCCTCAGCCTCCTGAGTAGCTGGGACTACAGGCGCCCGCCACCGCGCCCGGCTAATTTTTTATATTTTTAGTAGAGACAGGGTTTCACCGTATTAGCCACGATGGTCTCGATCTCCTGACCTCGTGATCTGCCCGCCTCGGCCTCCCAAAGTGCTGGGATTACAGGCGTGAGCCACCGCGCCTGGCCATGACTAATGTTTTAAAAGGACCACTGTCGGTGCTGATGGAGTACAGACCGGTGCTGATGGAGAACAGACCGAGGGCAGAAAAGGAGGAAGTAGAAAGACCGGTTTGGAAAGTATTGTTGTAATCTAGGTGACAGGTCATGGGAACTTGATCTAAGGTGGAAGCTTGCATCTAGGATGGAAGATGAACTGGCCTGAGCTTCACACCCTCTGAGTTATTGATTCAGCTCAGCTACCAATTTGCATAGTAGATAGGCCTGCCCTCATATAGGCAAGGGTGCACATGGAGGTCCCCAAATATTTAAGAGATTTTAGATTGGGCATGGTGACTCACACCTGTTATCCCCAGCACTTTGGGAGGCCAAGGTGGGAGAATAACTTGAGGCCAGGACTTCGAGACCAGCCTGAGCAACAACATAGCAAGACCTCATCTTAAAAAAAAAAAAAATTAAAAAAAAAAAAAAAAAAAAAAAAGCTGGGCATGGCGGTATGTGCTTCTAGTTCCAGCTACTTGGATGTTGAGGCAGGAGAATTGTATGAGCTCAGGGATTTGAGGTGGCAGTGAGCTATGACTGTGCCACTGCACTCCAGCCTGCCTTTAAAAAAAAAGATTTTAATTATGCTAACAAAATTTTAGATAAAATAACTTCATTCTTTCTGCCTTGAGAAATATACCTTCAAAATGACAAAATAAAAAACGATTATTAGGGTATTACTGTGCTTCCCTGTAACCATGAAGGGAACTGCAAATCCCCATAAGGGGTCTCTGCCTTCCCCTTGGCTGTGAGCTGCTCATGAGGAGGTGTGCTGGACCCATGTGAGCTGACACTGCAATGTACATTCTCCATACAAACCACCTCGGCTTTGTAGACCCCTCTCCTCTCTGTTTCTCAGTAGTTAGTTTGGGTCCAGGACCTGGTTGTCTCCTGGAGTTCAAATCACAAGGAACTAAGGTTAGTTTCCTAGGTTTTTTTTTTCTTTTGAGACGGAGTGTTGCTCTGTCGCCCAGGCTGGAGTGCGGTGGTGCCATCTTGGCTCACTGTAAGCTCCGCCTCCCAGGGTCGAATCATTCTCTTGCTTGCCTCAGCTTCCCAAGTAGCTGGGACTACAGGCGCCCACCACCACCACGCCCAGCTAATTCTTTGTATTTTTAGTAGAGATGGGGTTTCACCGTGTTAGCCAGGATGGTCTCAGTTTCCTGACCTCGTGATCTGCCCGCCTCGGCCTCCCAGTGCTGGGATTACCGGCGTGAGCCACCGCGCCCCGCCCACTTTCCCAGGTTTCAGGAATGGCAAATCTTTTTCTGGACAGTGGTTCTGGTCTCCCTGGAGAAGCAGGTTTGGTCCCACTGGGTGAATTCTATTTTTTTAAAACAACTTTATTGAGATACTACTTACATACCATGAAATTCATCTGTTTAAAATGAACGTATCAGGATTTTTAGTATCTTCATAGTGTTGTGCATCCCTCATCACCACTGAATTTTAGAACATTTTTATCACCCCCAAAAGAAATCCTGTACTCCCTGGTAATCACTCTCCATTTCTCTTCTCTTGCCCTGCAACCACAGGCAATCCATCTTTTGTTTTTATAACTTTGTCTATTGTGGATATTTCACAAAAATAGAATCATACAGCGTGTGTGGTCTTTGGTGGCTCTCTTCTTTCACATAGCATAGCGCTTTCAAGATCTATTCATGTCTTACCATGTATCAGTACTTCTTTTCTTTTTATGGCTGAATACTATTCCGTTGTATGGATATTCTATATTTTATTTACCCGTTTATCAATTACAGGACATTTGTGTTATTTCTACTTTTTGACTATTATGAAAAATGCTGCTCTGATCATTTGTGAATAAGTTTTCGCATGAACCTAGGGCTTCATTTTTCTTGGGTGTATAACTAGGAACGAAATTGCTAGGTCATTTTGAGGAACTGCCAAACTATTTTTCACATCAGCTGCGCCATTTTTGTCATACAC
This sequence comes from Papio anubis, assembly GCF_008728515.1. Lineage (NCBI taxonomy): Eukaryota > Metazoa > Chordata > Mammalia > Primates > Cercopithecidae > Papio > Papio anubis. Next base: position 99,847,570 of record NC_044984.1, read on the forward strand.
TCCCAGCAGCCACATATGAGAGTTTCAATTTCTCCATATTCTTACCAACACTTGCTATCATCTGTCTTTCTGATTCTACCTATCTTAGTAGTTGTAAAGTGGTGGTTGGTGGTTTTGATTTGCATTTCCCTGATGAGTAATGATGAACATCTTTTCATGTGCTTATCGACCATTTGTATATCTTCTTTTGAGAAATATCATTTCATGTCCTTTGCCCATTTTAAAATTAGATTGTCTTTTTATTGCTGAGTTCTAAGAGTGCTTTAAAGATTCTGGATACAAGTTCCTTATCATGATTTGCAAATATTTTCTCCAATTCTGTGGGTTGTCTTTTCGTTTTCTTAATTCAACCCTGCTAGTGACTTTTCTAGGTTTTGGAACACTATCTAAGCCCTGGTACTTCTGACCCTTATCAAATCATAGAACATTAGAAAAAGAAACAAATTTTTATTGAGTACTTTTTGTGAGTTATCCATTTAAATCCCCACGACTGGCCAACAGTCTATATTATCGTCCCATTTTAGAGTGATAAAACCAAAGCTCAGAAATAAGGCACTTTGGCCAAAGTCCCTTGCCTCATAAGAATGGAAAAGGAGATTTATCATTTATTTCTCTTTGATGCTAATGAACTTTAAATTATTTTTATTTGAATAGCTTTAGGAGTACAAGTGGTTTTTGGTTATGTGGATGGACTGCATAGTGGTAAAGTCCAGGCTTTTGCTGTACCCATCACCCAAATAGAGTACATCGTGCCCAATAGGTGATTTTTCGTTTCTCACATCCTCCCACCCTTCCCCTATCTGAGTCTCTAATGTCCATTATACCACTCTGTGTGCCTTTGTGTACCCAGAGCTTAGCTCTCACTTATAAGTGAAAACATGCGGTATTTGGTTTTCCTTTCCTGAATTACTTCGCTTAGGGTAATGGCCTTCAGTTTCATCCAAGTTGCTGAAAAAGACATTATTTCATTTTATTTTTTCCTTTAAAAGGAGATTTAAAACCATATCCTTGTGATTCAAAATTTATGCTTTTATTCTGTAGTTAGTGGCAGTGGGCCCCCTTCTATCACAATGAGTTGACACTAGATTCATCAGATTTATAAAAATACAATAGTGATATTGAAGAAACAATTAAGGGCCTGGCCTGAAAGACCATTCACCTAACGTCACCTCCGTTGAAATGAGTGGGAATTGTGAGTATCTTGGAGCCTGGCCTGGGAATGAGAACTCTCAAGTTGAGGCATGTAAGTATTGTTGCTAAGCCATTGTGTTTGCTCTTCCTTTTTGTAGGTGTCGAGACAGCCCCTCATGGCAACTATTTATTATTCAACTTGGCATTGGGGCCTGGGAGCTGGCAGACTCCGGGGCACGCTGGGATACTCATTATCGCAGCAGATAAAGGAGCTTGAAATCACCAGCTGGCCTGGATTTCCTAGTGAGATTAGGAGAACAGATATTGCTGGGAGGGAAAAAGGGCCATGGGTAATGTCCTGGGAGAATAGCCGATTGTGGAAGGCCAGGAGGGCCCACTTTAAACAATCCTATTTCTCTGGAATATGTTTTTGGGGACATTTCATAAAGTAGAATCTCAAGGCTGAAATTAGGTAGTTATATGGAGGGCAATGCTGCTAGAAATGAGATCCTTTACTCTAGCCCACAGTCCCTGTCCCCTCCCCCACCAACTTTTTTTTTCTGGAAAAATAACCAGATGATCTTTCTCTGTAGACATAAACAAACAGATACACCAGGTAGGCTTTCTTAAAACTCCCAGGTCAGTTGGGAATGGCCAGTGTTGGAGATAAGGAGTAGCTGGTTTTTCTTCCTGCTCAAGATTTCTCTTTCTGTTCCCAGGCACTTTTTAATCTGGCACAAGCAGCAGAGATCGGTGGATCTGTTGGCAAGGTCTTGGTTTAATAGCGTGGTTTTTGGGAGAGGGTTAAAAAGCCTTCAAGTTTCCCCAAAATTTGCTCTAGTGTCCTTAAAGAGATGCTTAGGGATGCCAGGGATGGTTGTTTGCTAACTGTTGTTGTAACAGAGGGAGCAGGGTTTGCCAAGGTTTGGGAACCCCTGCTCAAATAAGACACTTTAAATCAGTAATTCAACAATTACCACACACCTGGTATAGCCTAGGTCAGGTGCTCTGAATCACAGTAGATTCTGAGACACAGCTCCTGTATTCATAGAGCTACTGTGTAGTGGGTAGAGGGCACTATCAAGGGATAATTAGATTAACTACTGTGGTTCTGTGGCTGAAATCTTTGAAGGAGGTAAAGTGTTGCATTTGCTGGAAGGCAGATCCAAATCAAACCAGGAGGCAGATCCAAATTTATCCAGGAAAAATTATGTTTTGAATGTAAAGAGCTTCCTTTAATGCATTTTCTAAACTCCATGCTGTTTGTTTCTTTGGGCTAAATAAATCTAGGAATCGTTAAGCTTCTCATGTCTGCTTGGTATGTGGGTATGCCAAGAATGCAAGGCCCTGACCTTTCTTTAACTAGGCCCAATCTCAGAGTTATGTTTGCATTGAGCACCCTTGAGAGATGAACTCCCTCTACGATAAAGAGCAGGCCGGCTTACTGCTTGCTATGTAAGTGGGGGATTCCCTAAACTCAGGGTTCCTCAGCTTTGATGCAGACTCAATGTATGCGAAGCATCCATCTGGGCCTTAACATGTCACCATGGGTCTTGGGGGCCAGGGAGACTGACATGAAGTTGCTATTGCTCATGCTGCTTGCTGTGCTGTGAGTAATAACATCCTTTGTCTTTGACCCAAAGGTCTTGTGTCTTCTGCCCATATCTACGAAACAGTAGCAGTCTCATTTATCAGCTTGTAAAATCCTAGGTCCAATTGTGCCCCTTTCACCGTGAAAGGCTGAAAGACACTTTCTGTGCTATGCTTGGTTAAAAGGGAAGAAGAGGGCTCCATGGCAAGCTTGTTTGAACCTCAAAGTGTCACAATCACATAATAATACAGTTCTACCTGAGCTGGCATCATCAGAGTGCTAAGAGAGATAATCTGAAATGAAATGAGATGGATTATTCTAGAACAGAAGTTTCTAAAGTGGTTTCATGTTGATAGCTGAACCCTTTTTTTCCCCCACGTAATTTGTAAGGAACTACAATATACACAAAGATCTCAGTAATAAAACTGCTGTTTTAACGATGCATTTTGGATTTGAAGGCTACTTAAATTTGTGTAATTTAATTGTATATGAAAGAACATCCCTAATTCTGCTTTGGTGGGAGTTGATCTGTAAGGCAGTCCAGGCATTCTTGTGCTGGTTTAAATACAAGGTATTTGGCAGTGGAGGGCTCCTGGCAGGGAAGACAGCTAATTCTCCACCCACAAGCTTCATAGGGAGGACTTCATCTTTGTGTATTTACCACATTCTTCTGTCTGTCCTTCAGAGACCTAATTTATCAGTACAGCAGAAGTGGCTTCTCAGGGCTGACTCACATTAACTGTGAACAGGAGACTGATGTACAAACCAGCATCATATTTAAGGGATGTATTATACAAAGAGAACTAGAAGAGTTTTGGAACCAGAGAAATTACCTGGGGCACTGAGTTGTCATAGGTACTCAAGTTTGTGGTCTAAGCAGGAGTTTGCAAACTGACCTGTGGGGCAAATATGGCCCACTACCTGTTTCTGTATGGCCCCTGAGCTAAGAATGGTTTATACAGTTTTCAGTGGCTGAAAAAAAACTAAAGAATGCTGTTTTATAGTATGTAAAAATCATAAGAAATTCAAATTTCAGTATCCATAAATAAAATTTTGTTAAAATAGAGCCATTCAAGTGAATAGACTCATTCATTTACATCTTGCCTATGGCTGTTTTCATGCTGCAACAGCAGCATTGAGTAGTTGGGACAGAGATGGTAAGGCCTGTTAAGCCTAAGATACTCATCTCTGACCCTTTATAGAAAAAAGTCTAGAGTTGTGATTCTTGAAATGCAATATGCATACAGATTTTCCAGAGAGCTTATAAAAAGGTAGATTCTGATTTGGTGGGTCTGGAGGAGGGGCCTGAAATTCCACATTTCTAACTAGCTCCCAGCTGATGCTACTGGTGTCTGAGTGGCAGGCGCAGAACCCCTTTTCCACTGGGTGGCACTTGGATGGCCATGCCAACTTTTTGCCCCTGTAGGGTAGGTTTTGATCTGATCATCCTCTGCTCTTTACGTGGTCTTTCCCCAGACTGGCTACAACACACTAGCTTAAATTTCCACATGTTAAACTGTTTCAGTCTGCCTTCCTAAGGTCACATCCAATCTATCTGGATTAAAGAAGATTCTTGGCTTATTCCCATGTGTGGTTACCGCCTAGCACATCCACAGTGTCTGTACATTTCACTGGTTGAAGTCTCAGAGAAAAATCTGAAACCCATATTGTTTGGGGGAGCCTCATTGTTGACATCATGCCACAACCTACATTCCTAGACCCAATGGGCATGGCTAGATGTTGCATTGAGAAAGAAGACTCTTGGAATTCACAATCAGAAGGACATTTACTTTCTTTCTGAATAATATCTCTCAACAATCCTTTAAAAACTTTTCAGGGCCTAGCACCCAGGACCTGACAGTAGATGAGATATTTAAGGAATGCATGACTAAACATCTAATAAATTCCCAGCATTCAGCATTATTCAACCTTCCTAGGGCTTCAGCCAGAAGAACCAACTTGCCAGTTCCCAAACTGGCCATAGGCTTTCGTATTTCTGTGTTTCCTCAATGAGTTTTCCTTTTATGGGAAGGCCCTTTCCTACCTTCTCTCCCTGGCAGATGACTTCTCCAAAAGGTAATTTGTTCAAATGGTGCCTTTTGCCAGAAGCTATTCCCACCTGTCCCAGGTGATGTTGTTAGCACTCCCCTGTGTTTCTGTTGCTTTCCATGCGTCCCAGATTAGGACCAGTCACCCATATGACATCTTTGTTCAAATTAGGGAAAGTCACCCCTCCTACTTAGCTGACACAGTTCTACACCAAGGGCTTGGAGAGAGGGGTGTGTGAGAGTTGTTGGGGAGAAAGAAGATGGAAAGAGAAAAATGTCGAATAATAACCTAAAACGATATAGGCCTTCAAGTTTAGAAAACACTTTAGCATGTATTAGTGCATTAGATCCTGTATGCATGGATGTGAACATAGTAGTCCTGTTATATGTCAGGTATATCAGACAGGTTTTCGTTATTTTGCAGGTGGGAAACTGAGACTCAGAGAGGTTGTTTGACTAACTTATGGTCACACAGCTCACAGATCTTAGAGCTGAGTTATCAATCCAGCTCTCTTCCCTGATCCCGGTTTGTGACATGCATAGTTTGGCTTTCAGAGGAGAGTGTCATTCCCCTTTAAGGGATGATTGAGAGAGCTGCCCCAGGAGAGAGGAGGAACTTCCATGTGGTTGTTGTATTAGCTCAGCTCTGAATGGTTTCTTCTGTTTAATAAACCTTGTTAATTTTACTACTGCTTGTTCTTGGCTCCACCACACAGCAGTGGTTTAGGCAGTATGTTCAAAAAATGTGCTAATTACAGGCTGTAATTTTCTTCCATCCTAAAATAAATACTTAGCATTTTAGTGCTTGGAGAGGGAAATAGTTTAGTAGAGCTACAGGAGTCACAAAGCTTGGAGGCTGTTGGGAGGGGCTGGAGAACATGGAAGCAGAATGTGCAAGGATAGAAAAAAATAGAAGTTTTCAGAAGGCTCTAGTATCTGGAGTCTATTTAGTGGGAGTGGTATGTATGTGTGTGTGTGCAAGTTTGGGGGATACTTAGGGGATGCTGTGCAGAGAGAGGCAGAGGGAAGGGGGTGCTTGCTACCTGCTCTCCAGACTCCTTCCTCCTCTTCCGTGGTGCAGTTCTGTCATTCAAGAGTTTTTTTTTTTAGCTGAGCATGGTAGCTTATGCCCGTAACCCCAACACTTTGGGAAGCTGAAGTGGGAAGATTGCTTGAGCTTGGAAGTTCAAGACCAGCCTGAGAAACACCAGGCTTTCAGCAAATGCCCCTTGAGTGTGTGAAGTACTGTACTGAGCAACATAGAATTGGACACTGTTGACCATATCATTCCTTAGTTGATGAGATCTGGGCCCTCATAAGCCTACATGTTTGGATAGTGCCTCCTGGTTTACAGAGAGCTTCCTTGAACATGATCTCTGCTCAGCATCACAGTAACCCTCTGAGATGGAAGGGGGTAGGGAAAGAACGAGAAGGAACTAACAGTAACAGTTCCTGAATGAGGGATTCAGGAATGAGGGATTATTTCTAGCTGCAGGAGGGACCCACAGAGGCCTCCTGAGAAAGTGGCATTGAGATGGCCTTTTCAGGAAGCGTGAAAGAGCAGAGAACAGTGTTCCAGGTGGAGGACACATCATAGGTAAAGTCACAGAGATGTAAAAGCACAGGTGTGTCTATGGGACTAGGGGAGGTGATCAGTGGGGCTGGAGTATAGGCTTCCTACAGGAGAGTGTGGGAGGCCAAGCTGAAAACAACCACAGGGCTCAGAGAGCAGCATCATTTCATTAGGATCATCATCTTCACTCCCCTCTTTCAAAACATACTTCCAGACCACTTGCTATATGCCAGGCAGTTGGCTAGGTATTGGAGACACAAAAATATCACGTACAGTTCCTGCCTTGAGGGCATTTACAACCCACCAAGGAGAACTGCCACACACACTCCAACCTTAAACGAAATGCATAGAAGTTATTTGGAAAGTTTGCACTTCCATTTAATGTGTGCATGTTCAGAACAATGGAGGCCTGCAAGAGTTCCCTTTTCACATGTACTTGGAGCTTTCCCTTGAAGGGCCCTCTAATTAATTCTTTGGGGAGGCAGTGCAGCACAGTGGTTGCAACCACAGTCTCTGGAGTCTGAAGGCCTGGGTTGAAATATGGGCTGCAGCACTGATGACCTATAACCCCCTGGTGGAGTCTTTAGTTCTCTATCCTTGGTGATATGGTTTGGCTGTGTCCCCACCCAAATCTCATCTTGAGTTATAGTTCCCAGAATTTCCTCATGTTGTGGAGGGACCCAGTGGGAGATAATTGAATCATAGGGACAGTTTCTCCCATACTGTTCTCGTGGTAGTGAATAAGTCTTATGACATCTGATGGTTTTATAAGGAGAAACCCCTCTCACTTGGCTCTCTCTCTTTGCCTGCTGCCATCTGTGTAAGACGTGACTTGCTCCTCCTTGCCTTCTGCCATGATTGTGAGGCCTCCCCAGCCATGTGGAACTGTAAGTCCATTAAACCTATTTTTCTTCCCAGTCTCGGGTATGTCTATATCAGCAGTGTGAAAACAGACTAATACACTTGGTTACCTTGTCTATAAAATAATGATCCAAAGAGAACCTGGATGATTGAGTTGTCATATCAGCTGAGACAATGCAGAGAAATAGTACCATGCATGATACCCAATTAACCCAATAAATGCAAATAAGTAAGGACGATGCTGCTGGCTGTGGCTTACATACTGTGGCTGAGCCGAAGTAGAGTCTCTGAGCAAGGAGGGCACCATGGAACATGTTCTTCTGGGAGTCCCTCTCAGAAAGCAAAGCTGGGTGAGTGTGCAAGGTCGTTGTGGTGCTGCCAAGTCACTGTGGAGCCTGGGTAGCATATCTTGGCTTAAAGGAGTAGGGATTTCTTAATAAGTCAGGTGTTTCTTGTAGACATTTCCCACCCCCAACAGTGCTGGAATGTGCAGAGGATGTTTTGAATGTGTCACCACTGATGGTTACATGCCGTCCTGTTGCAGTGCGTTTCCAGGAGCTAAACCAAGGCCAGGGTCAGGGAGCCCAGCTTTGTGGCAGTGGATGATACATTCCTCTGAAATACGCCGACTCCTTGAGAGCTTCCTTCAATTATATTGCCCCGCGTGAGTTTGCACACCCTCACACACAATTGGCTTTCCTCTCTTAGGAGTTTGGGATATTTCAGGGCTTGCTAGTCAGCTGTGTTTATTAGATAGCCTTTGTTTTCTCCTTCTAAGACAGGAAGCTCATTAGAAACAAGCACAAACTATCAGCTTTCATCCCAGAGTTGAAAATGTCCCCTGAGAATTGGGGATATTTTTCAAGGCAGTCATGTTCAGAGGCACAGCCCAACTCAGGGTAGCTAAGCTGACAAGTAGGCTGTAGGTAATCCACATTCCAAGGATTTTGAGGTTCCTATGAGATGAATGCTATCCCTTTGTGATTTCACCTCACAGCTAGAAATATGGGGAAAAGCTGGGGCAAACTATGATACAGCAGGTAGTGACAATGGCCCTGAAGCCAGATGACATGGGCTCATGTTCTGGCTTAGCCATTTACTAATTATGTGACCTTGGGCAAGTCACTGACCCTCAAATTCCTCATCCTTAAATTGGGGTAGGCCGGGAGGGTGACTCATCTGTAATCTCAGCACTTTGGGAGCCTAAGGTGGGTGAATTGCTTGAGCACAGCAGTTAGAGACCAGCCTGGGCAACATAATGAGACCCCGTGTCTACAAAAATTTTTTTAAAAATCAGATGGGTGTGTGATGGTGTGCACCTGTGCTCCCAGCTACTTAGGGGACTGAATCTGGAGGATTGCTTGAACCTGGGAGTTTGAGACTGCTATGAACTATGATTGAGCCACTATACTCCAGCCTGGGTGACAGAGTGAGACCCTGTCTGAAAAAAAAAACAAGGGTAGTACTTCATAGGATTATTCATAGGATTATTCTTCATAGGATTATTGTGAGCTTTACATGAAGGCCTTATGTGATTGTTAGTTACATTATTTATAGTAGCTTTCATTTATTCGTTCATTCCTTTACTCAGCTGATACTGATTTGGTACTTTCCATGTGCCAGGTGTTGTGTTTGGTGTAGGAACTATGTAATAAAATGAGCTCTTGTCCCTGCTCTTGAGGAGGTCACCACTCACTGGGAGAGACAACACGTACACAGGTTTTATGAAGCAGTGTGAATAATGCATGCAACAGGCTTAGGGAGCACAGTGGAGGGACACTTAGCTCTAGTTGATGATGGTTGTGGTAGTGATAGCCCAAGTGTATCACGATGGAAGTAATAATGATGGTGATGAAGTGGATGTTGGTCATGCTGGTAATGGTTTGCTTGTAAGGATGGTAGTGATGATGAGGACTATGAGATGGTAGTGATGGTTGTGGTAGCAACGATTCCAGCGGGATGTCATAATGATGACGGAGACAGTTAGATTGGTGATAGTGGTGACCATGATGGTGGTGGTAGTGGTGATGGTTTACCATGAGGATGGTAGTGAAGATGGCATTGCTGCTGATAGTGGTGATGGTGACCATACAATGGTAATCAAGATGTCAGTAACAGGATGGTAGTCAAGATGGTAGTAATAATACAGTGGTGTTGGTGATGGTGAGGGTGGCAATGGTGGTATTAATGTTTTGAGAAAGGCTGGCACTAGAGATGGTACAGATGATGGTGACAGTGTGATGGTGGTAGTGGTAGCAATGACTGTGATAGGATGGCAGTAATGGTGTAGTGGCAGTAATCATGGTGAGAGCAGGTAGAGGTGGCAGTGATTTGCCCTGAGGATGCTAGTAAAGATGGTAGTGATGACCATGTGGAGGTGGTGGTGGTGGCACAATGTGAGAAGACAGCTGTTCTCTTCCTACCCTTCCCAGGATTATTATTAAGAAAATCCCAAACATGATATTATTTCATCTGTAAATGTAAACTATATCTTTAAATTTACATGTTCTAAACTTGTTGCTAGTGTGTAGATATGAAAATGGTTTTTGAAAATTGATATAAGATCTAGTAACTTTGCAAATCTCTCATCATTTATACTGATTTGTCTGCAGATTCAGTGGGGTCTTCTACACAGAAAATCATATCATCAGCTAATAGTGTTTTGTTTCTTTCTTTTTAATACTTAGGTCTTTATTTATTTTTTTCTGGAGGATTATACAATGTCTTCCAGTTTAGTGTGAAAAAGAGATAGTGAGAATCAGATCTGTTTTTTTCCTGATTTTAATTTTAATAATTCTAACATTTTACAAATATTAAATATTAAAATAATACTTATTACAGGTTTAATAGGTATCCTATTTGAGGTTATGAAACTTTGTTCTGTTGTTAACCTGGTTTGCTAAGAGATTTTTTTGATTGTTGTTTATGAATATTTGCTGAATTTTATCAAAGGCTTTTTCTGTTTGTACTGAAAAGATTATATGGTGCTTTGGGCACTTCCCACGTATGACTTCAGAGTTGCGTAGCCTTAATTATTTTCTTATTTCAGCCACTGACACAGTGACCAATTTTGTGTGAGCACTGATCAGTTTCACGCAGGTGCACCCTGACAGCAATTAACCCTTGGGTCTCACTGCATGCCTCTTCCTGTCTCTGTTGATGCCACAGTGGGAAACAATATGAGAACCATTGGGCACTCACCAGAATTTATTCATTGAGAAAAAGGATCTGTCATTCTTCTATAGGGACAGTGCTGAAATGCATTTTACATGGCCATTCGTGCAGTCCCATGGGCTTGTGTAACTTATGCAGCAGCGGCTTGATAATTTGTCTTGGTGTTAGTTTTCTCTCCTTTCTGACTCTCCTTTCTTCTTACCCCTCACTCCTGCTCTTTGGCTCTCATGCCTCAGAAAAGTACTCACGCTTTATCCTTTGTTTCTGGGGAACTCAGAATATAATTTTTGTCTCTTTTAGTCTATTTATGTGTTGAATTACATTTATGAAGTTTCTGGTGTTAAATTACCCATGTGTTTTCTTGGATAGGTCAGCCTGGTCACCAAGTTATACTTAAAAAAATTTTTTTATTGTATTATTTGGTTTGGAAATTTCACATCTGTGTTCATGAGTAAGACTGATGTGTAATTTTTCCTTTTAAACCTTCTTTGTCTGCTTGTGGTGTCAGTATTATGTTAGCCTCATAAAATAAGTTCTAGAATGTTCTTTCTTTTCAATTCCCTGGAAAAGATATTTGAATTTGAATATTTGAATGGTTTGTTCCTTGAAAGTTTGTGAAATGTATTCTATGAAATAGTTTGGGCTGGGTATTTTTCAGAGGGATTTATATTGCTGATTAAATTCCCTCAGCAGTTATAAAATTATACACGGTTTCTATTTCTCCTTGAGTCAGTTTTGATTATTCAGCTTTCCTAGGAATTTATATACTTTAATCTATATTGTTAAATTTATTAACATTAAATTTAAATGTATTAATATGAAATATTCACTTATTTTCAGTCTGTATTATAGTTATATTCCTCTTTCATTCCTACTGTTTCTTACTTATATGTTTGTTTGTTTTTGATCAGCTTCACTACTGGTTTTATCAGTGTCTTTAGTCTTCTCAGAGAACAAACTTCCAGCTTTGTTGACCTTTTTTCTTGTTTTTGTTTTATATTATGTTGGTATTATTTTTCTATTATTTTAATAACTTTTTTAGTTGGTTGCTCAGCTCATTAATTTTAAGCCTTCTTTCTTTCCTAATACAAACATTTCAGGATATAAACCTGTTTTCACCATACCCTGTAAGTATTAATACATAGTATTATTGTTAGAATTGAGTTCTAGGTACTTTTAAATCTCCATTTTGGTGTCTCTTTTCCCCATGAGTGATTTATAAGTATATTTTTATAATTCCTAGTGTGTTTACATTTTTTATTGGTATCTAACTTAATTGCATTGTAATTAAAAATATCTGCTATAGGATACTCATTTTTAAAAATTCATTGAGACTTTAAGTACTGCATGGCAATGTAAAAGTAAATGTTTTATGTTTTATGTGTGTTTGAGACACACATCTTCTCATTATTGGAAGCAGGATACTAAATATATCCTTAAATCAAACTTGTCAATGGATTGTTAGGATTTTCTGCATTTTTTGTTTTTTTCATTTACTTGATCAATCAATCATTGAGATGACGGTTTTGCTGATTTTCTCCCCATAGTTCTATCAATTTTTGATCTAAATAATTTGAGATTATTTTAGTAAATATGTGCAGGCTTAGTATTGTTATACTAAAAGGGTTAAACTTTGTAGCAGTCTGCACTTCTCTATCATTGTACTTACACAGTATATGGTAATTACCTAATTATAAGTTCACATCTCCCACAGACTATAATTTCTGGGAGTTCATGCAACAAATCTGAATTGTTCAGTTAGCACAGTGCTCAATTAATAATTGTTAAATAAATGGATGCATGAATGAATTGGCCTCCACCTTTCTGATATGGCAAATGATTAACACTGGATTATATATAACAGAATCTCTTGTTTTGTGCCAAGTCCTGAATATACGTGGGAGTGTCAGATTTTTAATGCATATGAAGCTAGATCTCAAACATCCATATCTTGGTGTAGAAGCCCTCTTCATTTTACAAAGATCTCATCTGCTGAGGCATTTCTTGTTACAGAATTTTGATGGTGACTGTGTTTCCACTTGGTTGACAATCTTTCTTCCTATTCGTCTTTTTTCTTTTTGAGATTTCCATTTAGAGAAAACAGAAAGTCAGCAGATTCTTTCTCTCCCTTGAGTTAATATCAAAGCGCTGATGAAGGAAAAGAGGGAGCATGAATCTCTAAAGGACAATGGAAAAGTCCTCTTTCCATATTTTGTCTGGAGGATCTGAGATTAGATTGGGAGCTTCTGTAGCCTTGGTATGAAAGATACAAAGGACTTTAGCTCTAAAAGTATTTATAGCCATTTTTGTCACCAACAGGATTGAACAAATGAGAGCTCCTTCCTCCCTTGGTCCCAGGTGTAGATTTGGGGAAGCGGGCAGCTATTTCAAATCTATTACCAAAACACTTTGAGTGAGTACCTCTCTGCCCCAGGTTTTATGCTAAACACCATGGTTGCAAAGAGGCATGAGACTCTTGAGGGAACTGCAGCTCTTTGGGTCGGGGAAAGGGTAACAGGTCTTGCACAGTTACTAGCAAGTTCAGTGACCTCACAAACCTGCCCTGTGAGTGGCATCTTAAATACTCTGGGCTACAAGAGCCTGAGCAGGCTCAACAACAATTTTTGTGTGCATGTGGCATGAACCATTACAAATGACTTTATATTCATTATATTTTTGTTCTTCACAACACCTCCTAGGAGCTGATTTTTGTAAATTTTGTTTTATTATTATTTTTTTGAGATGGAGTCTTGCTCTGATGCCCAGGCTGGAGTGCAGTGGTGCAATCTTGGCTCACTGCAGCCTCCACCTCCTGGGTTCAAGTGATTCTCCTGCCTCAGCCTCCCGAGTAGCTGGGATTATAGGAACCTGCCACCATGCGTGGCTGATTTTTGCATTTTCAGTAGAGACGGAGTTTCGCCATGTTGGCCAGGCTGGTCTCAAACTCCTGACCTCAAATGACCCTCCCACCTTGGCCTCCCAAAGTGCTGGGATTATAGGTGTGAGCCACTGTGCGTGGCCTGTAAATTTTATTTTTAATTGACAAATAATAATTATATATACTATATATTTATGGGATATGATGTGATATTTTGATATATGTTTATATTATGAAATGACTAAATCAAGATAATTAGCAATTTCATCACCTCACATATTTTTTTTGGTGAAAACATCTAAAATCTACTATTTTAGTAATTTTGAAATATGCAGTGCATTATTATTTATTATAATCACCATTCAGTGCAAAAGCTCCTGAAAGCTTATTCCTCCTGTGTAACTGAAATTTTGCATCCTTTGACCAACATATCCCCTTTCTCCATTCGCCCTCGTCCCCCAGCTCCTGGTAGCCACCATTCTTCTGTATACTTCCATGAGTTTGACTTTTTAAAATTCCACACATAAGTGATGGACATCATGCAGTGTTCATCTTTCTATGTCTGGTTTATTTCACTTAGCATGATGTTCCCCAGGTTCGTCTGTGTTTTCATAAATGACAGAATTTCCTCCTTTTAAAAGGCTGCATAGAATTCAATTGTGTGAACATACTACATTTTTTAAATCCATTCGTTGCTAATGGACATGTAGGTTGCTTCCATATTTTGGCTATTGTGAATAATGCTGTAAATAAATGTGGGAGTGTAGATATTTCTTTATCATATTAAGTTCCTTTCTTTTGGATGATATACCCCAAAGTGAGATTGCTTGGTTTTCTAAGGAACCTAGGAATTATCTTTTATTGTTATTATTTTGCAGATTAGCAACCTGAGGCTCTGAGAGAGACTCTTTGCAATTAGGACTTGACTCCAACCCGGTTAATAAGTAATAAAAAAAGGTAACATTTACTAAGCTCCTACTATGTGCCAGGTGCTGTTCTGTTTAATGCATTATTGCCTTTAACTCTCAATAACAATCCTGTGGAATGTTGTTACCATTTCCCCATCCCCACCCCCTTTTTTCAGATGATAAAAGGATGATTAGGAGAGATTAGGACAACTGCGTAAGGCTAACAGGTGCCAGTGGTAGGTTTTAAACCCAGAGAGTCATGCTCTGTAGAACTTACACCTTAATATTTACATAAGCAACAAGATTTAGTATAATAGCTTGGAAACTCAAAACTCCATTTTGAGCCCTAAATCTGCCTCTCATCTTTTTGCTACTTAAAGTGTGGTCCATGGACCAGCAACCTTAGCCTCACTTGGGAGCTGTTAGAAATACAGGATCTGAGTTCCACCCCAGGCTGACTGGATCAGAATCTTGATCTTACTTAGATCTCTAGATGGTTCACCTGCTCACTGAAGGTGAGCACTGTCTCACCAGCTTTGCCCAAATCAAAGGATCTCTCTCAGCCTCAGTTTCTCCAACTGTAAAATGAGGACAGCATAGCATTTGCATCTGCCCCTTCTTAGTGCTGCTATGGAGATCAAAAGGCAGGAGGTATGTGGAAAGGTGTTGTAAATTGCATAGTGTTCTACAAAGGTCAAAACCAAACAGTGAACCAGAGCATTAAAGCTTTAGAGACAACTCGACAAATAGATAATGCCTTTTATTCCTAAGGCTTGACTGGGCAGGAACTCACAGTGCTGTGTGTTATGCAGAATAACCAGACAGAAGAAATGCCTTTTACAAGCAGTTCCTGGAAATTTCTAGCTTTATCAAGGAATTTGGTTTCTCCAGTTCACCGCCTAGTGAAAATAGCTGCTCCTTAATAAGACCCAGATGTTGACACAGCCACTCACCTTCCCCATTGCATGGATGCGTTTCATACTGAATTTCACCTAAGGAATTTTAGACTTTAAAGATAATAATCAAAACCACTGCTAGCTTCCCTTTGGGATTCTTGCTGATTTGGGAGATCAAAGATGTCCCAACAATACAACGAATGTAGACAGAAAGTGAGGTTTCTTGCCTACTAACAAAAAGATGAATGCAGTATAACAATGACCATTTTAGCACTTTTGTCCCCAGGTAGTTCTGCTTAAAGTAGGTTCTCCTCTCACATATTTTTATAATTTCCCTCAACTGTCCTTCTTTGCCTCATGCTATCGGCAAATGTGGCTGATGCGCTAACAACATTAGCTTCTGTTTCAAATACAATTAAATGGATGCCCTTGCTGGTTAATTCTTGGCATACCTAAAAAATACTTTCTCTACGTCTAGGAAAAGTATGAGATGTTTAAATTCCAAACAATGAATGATTCCCAAGGGCATCTCACATGGAGTTTCACGGGATGGGAATCTGGCTCAAAGGAAGGGCGTCCTCCATGGTGGCCCCTCACTTTTTCCGGAGGCAGCCTGGTTTGACTTTCTGTGAGTGGCTGAGAAATAACATAACTCTTGACTTTGGGGAGAGCGCTGCACTCTTGTAGACCCACATAGGGAGACCAGGCTGTTTTCATTACACCCTTGCTGGAATGCTTGGGATCTGCTATAGGTCACCAGGGATTTCACAAACCCCAAAGCAAGAATGGCAGAAATTTGACTTTTAGAGACCCTGCCACTCTTCAGTTTGCTATGTGCTTTCCTCCCCTTCTTTAATGAAGCTATTGAGGGAGATGGTCTCAAAACTGTTTTTAAGGGCCAGATAAGGAGGAAGTTTTCTCACTGAGGCCTTCCTTCCCCAGGCAAGGGTATCTTGTGAGCATGGCCATTAGCCCCAAGACAGAGGCGTGTGATAGGTTGGTGCAAAAGTAATTATGGTTTTGCCATTAAGAGTAATAAATGGGAAGCTTCTGGTTTGGGCCTTTGTTGCACCCCACCTCTGCCACTTACTAGCAGTGAGACTTGGGCAGTTACTCAGACTCTTCTGAGGCTCTGTTTTCTGACTGTCAAAATGGCAAGCAACATCTCAGAGGGGTCCTTGTGGAGATTACATGAACTTCTGACTCATGCTACTAATAATCTGTGGTTTTCTCTAGAAAGATATTGTTTTATTTCCTGTGGGAAGCCACCACTGTCAAACTTTATTTTGAGTTGTATTGTTTTAAAACTATTTAAGAAGGACAACAAATATTTGGTCTATTTAAAGAGCAGGCTAGGCTGGGCGCGGTGGCTCACGCCTGTAATCCCAGCACTTTGGGAGGCTGAGGCAGGTAGATCACAAGGTCAAGAGATTGAGACCATCCTGGCCAACACGATGAAACCCTGTCTCTACTAAAAATACAAAAATTAGCGGGATGTGGTGGCATGCACCTGTAGTCCCAGCTACTCAGGAGGCTGAGGCAGAAGAATTGCTTGACCCTGAGAGGTGGAGCTGACACCTCTCAGGTGACACCTCTCACCTCTCATGCCACTGCACTCCAGCATGGGTGGCAGAGCGAGACTCCATCTCAAAAAAAAAAATAAAATAAAATAAAAAGGAGCAGGCTAGATAATGCTGCAAACCCAGGCCAACATCAGAGGCTGCTCTCGGTGGGAGCTTCAGGCCCACCCAGACTATTTCAACAAATGTGTGTGGAGTTCTTGCTCCAGTGCAGGCACTGTGTGTGTGAGGGGCTTCCATTACAAGAGTGGATGAGACACTGGTCCCTATGGTTAAGAGGCTGAAAGTTAGTGGGGGAAAATAAGTAAACTGGCCATTACAGAACAGGGAGATAAATGCCACAATGAGGAAAAGATAAGGTGCTAAGAACACTGGTAGAGACCTGCAAGGTGGGGGAAGATGTACTCTAAAAGACAAATGAGACAGACCAGGGAATGCCTGTGCAAAACCTGGAGAGATTGTCAGTAGGAACTCTTGGAGAAGCAGCAACCCATCGCTCTGATCTCGCTCTGATAAACTAAACAGATTTAAAGGCTTTTGATGATGAAAGTACAGGAAGCTCCATGCCAAGTTCTGACATACTGAGTGAAGCCAGCAGAATCATAGAAAATAGAATTGTATAGCTGGAAGGGCCTATTACAATTCTCTCAAATAACTAGGTCATTCAAGTTCTATCTCCTCCACAGGCATTCTTGGATCTTCATGGGGTCACCTTGTTATTCCCCAGTCTCGCCTTGCTCTCTTGAATCTCCATGCCTTTATTCTCTCCACGCCTGAAATCTCTCCTTGCCAAATCTGGCTTATTCCTACATGTCTTTTGAGATTCAGTTTAAATGCCCTTTGATTTCATGAATCATACCTTCACAACTCACTGTATCAGTTAGTTATTGCCACAATCGTGCTGCATAACAGATAAGCATACAACTGCAGAGGCATACAATGGTTAGCACTTTTTAGCTCAAACAACTGGGTGTTGGGCAAGGGCTGCTGATGGAGCCTGGGCTCAGTGAGAAGACCCTACTCTGCTCCCTGTGTCTCTGATCTTTTTCCTTGGACCAACAGCCTGACCTTGCTTGGGATGCTCTTCTTGCAATGATGGCAGAGCTGCTATAGGGAAAACAGAAAAACACACAGGCCCAAAAGGCCCAGGCTTGGAACTAGCATTCCATCACTTTTCTTGTATTCCACTGGCCAAAGCAAGTTGCGTGGCCAAACCCAAGTTCAAGGATCAGGAAAATGTACCCTGCCCCTTAAGTGGAAGGAAGTGCAAAGTCACATGGCAAAGGGCATGACTTCATGGAGAGGAGACAAACTGGGACCAAGAATGCAGTCTACCACATTAACCTTTGTAACTCCAGTACTTGACATGTGATAGGAACCCAGTATGTGCTTCTGACCTGCAATGAGAAAACTAAGCCAAGAGTGGTGAAATGACTTGCCCAAGTAACCTGACAGCAAAACAGGTCAATAGAAAGTGTAAGGTAGGAAGTATTCAGTAAGAAGATTAAAGCTGGAGAGGGCTTTCCCAATGATTTAGGCTGATTCCCTCTTTTTACAGATGCTCAAGAATATGAGTGAGATTGAGTTACTCATCTAAGATAATATAGTTCATCCATGACCCAGCTTGCCTTGAAGTGAAAATGCCCCGTGCTCTTCTGAGCCCCTCTGGTATGGCATCTGTGAAGTTGGAAGCTGGAGCTAGTTGAGGGACTATCAATATGATGGGGGTTTTCTCCCTCTTCACTGCCCCTTCAGCTTGCTTGCTTTGCTTTCTTTCTTTCTCTCTCTTTCTTTCTTTCTTTCTTTCTCTTTCTTTCTTTCTTTTTCTTTTCTTTTCTTTCTTTCATTTGTTTGTTTTTTGTTTTCTTCACTGCCCCTTCAGAAACAAGAATATGAAAAGGGATTCTTTGGTAATGGAACTCAATCCCAACCAATCAAGGAACAGGAATCCCATCTTGGCAGTGTGAAAAATCTGCTTTTCTGAAAAATACTTCACTTACAAGATCAAAAGAACTCTTTCCTCTAGATAGACCTCCAAAACATAATCCCATTTCTACAACCCTATTGATGGAGGGTAGATCTGGCAGTTTATTACTAAATTCACCCACTGTTAACCGGCAAAGTACACTCAGAGAATTCAGAATAATGCACAAAATATCCTGTTTTTAAACATTTGAGGCCCATCTTTCAGCACTCACAGCGTCCATGTAGCATTGAGGGATTCGGAAGTGACTCTGCCTCTCTTTTTAGCTCATCCTCCAACTTCCCATAGGTGTAGGTCCCTTTCTTTCACCTGCCCTAGTGGTGTCCTTTCTCATGGTGACTTTGATGATGAAAATGTCTTTTTCTTTAACCTTCTCTCCTCTTTTCCCTTCCTTTAGATTTTCATAGAGCATTTACCAGGTATTTCTATCACTTATACTGATGTTATGCTAAAAGAGTTCCTGGCTCTTCGTCTGCTTTACCAAAGGTCATCTTTCTGTTTTGCTTGTATTTAAAAAGCATAACTGGGCTTTAATATCATGAGCATAAGTTGGTAAGTGAGGTCAGAGTGATGGTGACAATGATGGTAACGATGGTAGTGGTAGAGGTGGCAGTGCAGGTAATGGTGGTGATGGTGATAGCAGTGGCAGTGGTAGAGGTGGTAGTGTGGGTGGTAATGATGACAGTGATAGAGGTGGTGGTAGTGGTAGTGGTGGCAATAGTGATGGTGGAGGTGGTGGTCATGATGGCGGTGATGGTGGTGGCAGTGGTGATGATGGTGGTGGTGGTAGTGATAGTGATTGTGGTGGTGGTGATGATAGTGGTGGCAGTGGTGATGGTGGTTGTGGTGGTGGTGGTGGTGATGGTGGTGGTGGTGGTGAGGTGGCGGTAGTGATGGTGGTAGAGGTGAAGGATTTAGTGGAGGTGTTGGTGGTGATTTTAGTAATGAGTGAGGTTGGTGGTAGTGGGGTGGTTCATTTGCATCATTGATTAGTAATAGACTTAGTGGGGCAATAAACTCCGACCTTACCTACTTTCACAATGTAGTTCATGGTTTTGTTTTCATACTGTGTCACTTAAAAACCAGCATTCTCAACAACAGAGTAATTTGTTGTTACTAGCTATACCTTTAACTACAGTCAATGCTGTCCACAAATTTAATTGAAAAATTATCGGAAAATTTTCACTTTGGGATGATTTGCTTTGGGATCAGTTTCCTTGTTTTACATATCTGAGTTTATGTTTCTTCATGTTAAATCTGGCCTCTCCCTCAGAACACACCAGATAATGCATGTGGAAGCCCACAGGAATAATAACATCTACTATTTGCTTAGCACTACTCAGTGAGAATATTGAGAAGTTTACCCACATTCCTGATAATTCGGAAAACAATTCTGCAGGCATTGTTTTGTATTATTTACTTTTATTGCCTCAATTCAGAAAAGATTTACAAGCTTAGGAGTATATCTAAAATACATAAAATGGTATTCTGGAAAAACAAAACAAAACAAGAGTGTAGATTAATGTGGAGCCAGCAAAAAGACTGAAAAGTCCAGGCTAATGACATCCTATTTCCAGGGCCCCAAACTGGGCCCTTGAATTTCTAGCAGCCAGTTTGAAAAGGGAAACTGTCAGTTAACACAAGTCATCTTCCTTAAGTAAAAAGCCTGCTTGTTCTTTGGTAGATCGATGTCCATGCTACCCAAAGTGAGCTATGGATTTAATGAAATCTCTATCAAAATGCTAATAGTATTCTTCATAGAAATAGAAAAAAAGCGGGCAGGTGCGGTGGCTCACGCCTGTAATCCCAGCACTTTGGGAGGCTGAGGCAGGCAGATCACAAGGTCAGGAGATTGAGACCATCCTGGCTAACATGGTGAAATCCCATCACTACTAAAAATACAAAAAATTAGCTGGGTGTGGTGGCAGGCACCTGTAGTCCCAGCTACTTGGGAGGCTGAGGCAGGAGAATGGTGTGAACCCAGGAGGCAGAGCTGGCAGTGAGCCGAGTTGGTGCCATTGCACTCTAGCATGGGAGACAGAGCAAGACTCCATCTCAAAAAAAGAAATAGAAAAAAGCCCTAAAATTGGCATGAAATCACAAAAGACCCTCAATTATCAAAGCAATCTTGAACAAAAATGCACAAAGCTGGGAGGTGTCATACTGCCGAACTTCAAAATATACTACAAAACTATAGTAAGCAAAACAGCATGGTACTAGTATAAAAACAGACACATAGACCAATGAAACAGAACAGAGAGCTCAGAAATAAATCTACACACAGTCAACTGATTTTTGACAAAGATTCCAAGAACACCTGGTGAAAGAACAATTTCTTCAATAAATGGTGTTGAGAAAACTAGATATCCACATGCAGAAAAATGAAATTTTCTTTTCAAATGTAATTTGTTTTTAGAGACAGATGTTGACTCTATTGCCCAGGCAGGAGGGTAGTGGTATGATCACAGCTCACTGCGACCTTGAAATCTTGGGCTCAAGCAATCCTCCCACTTCAGCTTCTGGAGTAGCTGGGACTACAGGTGCACACCATCACACTCAGCTAGATAAAGAAAACCTTTTTTTTTTTTTAGAGATGAGGTTTTTCTATGTTGCCCAGTCTGGTATCAAACTCGTGATCTCCTTGTTTCAGGCATGTACCACTGTACCCAGCCCCAGAAGAATGAAGTTACTCTTGTCTTGCACCATATACAAAAATCAGCTCAAAATGCATTAAAAACTTAAATGTAAGGCTCCAAACTATGAAACTACTAGAAGAAACATGGGGGAAAATCTCCATGACATTGATCTTGGCAATGATTCTCTTGATATAACATTAAAAACAAAGACAACAAAAGCAAAGACATCACACAAAAGAACTTCTGCACAGCAAAGGAAACAGTTAACAGAGTGAAGAGACAAGCTATAGAATGGCAAAGAATATTTTCAAACTATACATTCAGCAAACAGTTAATATCAATATATAAGGAACTAAAACAACTCAATAGCAAGGAAGTACATTACCCCATTAAAGAATGGACAAGACTTGAATAAACATTTCCCAGAGAGACAAGCTATAGAATGGGAGAAAATATTTTCAAACTATATCAACCAACAGTAAATATCAATATAGAAAGAACTAAAACAACTCGATAGCAAGAAAATACATTACCTCATTAAAAATGGACAAAAGACTTGAATAAACATTTCCCAAAACAAGATATACAAATGGCCAACAGATACAGTCACGCACTACAGAACAGTGTTTCGGTCAGTGACAGTACTGTATATATCATGGTGATCCCATAAGGTTATCGTAGAGCTGAAAAATTCCTATCGCCTAGTGAGTCCAGTAGCTGTAGTAACATCATAGTGCAATGCATTACTCATGTGTTTGTGATGATACTGATGTAAACAAACCTGCTGCACTGCTAATCATATAAAACATAGCAAATACAATTATACACAGTACATAATACTTGATATAAATGAGTTTGTCACTGGTTTATGTATTTACTGTACTATACTTTTTTATCATTGTTTTAGCAGGTACTTCCTCTACTTATTAAAAAAAAAAAAGTTTACTGTAAAGTAGCCTTAGGCAGGGCCTTCAGGGGGTATTCCAGAAGAAGGCATTGCTATTACAGGAGATGACAGCTCCATGAGTGTTACTGCCCTGAAGACCTTCCAGTGAGGCAAGATGCGGAGGTGAAAGACGATATTGATGATCTCAACACTGTACAGGCCTAGGCTAATGTATGTGCTTATGTCTTAGGTTTAACAAAAAAGTTTAAAAAGTTAAGAAAAAGAAAACATTTTAAAAATAGAAAGGGTCTATAGAATAAAGATAAAAGCATATACATATAAAGAAAATATTTTTATATAGCTGGGCAATGTGTGCTTTAAAGTTAAGTGTTATTACAAAAGAGTCAAAAGTTAAAAAATTTAAAAAGGTTACAAAATAAAACTGTTACAATAAATTGAGGTTAATTTATGACTGAAGGAAGAAAATATTTTTAAATAAATTTAATATAGCTTAAGTGTACAGTGCTTTTAAAGTCTGCAGTAGTGTTCAGTAATGTCCGAGGCCTTCACATTCACTCACTCACCGACTCACCCAGAGCTACCTCCAGTTCTGCAAACTCCATGCATGGTGAGTGCCCTATACAGGTGTACCATTTTAAAATCTTTTATACTGTATTTTTACTGCATCTTTTCTATGTTTAGATATACAAATACTTAACACTGTGCTACAATTGCCTGCAATGTTCAGTATAGTAACATGCTGTCCAGGTTTGTAGCCTAAGAGCAACAGGCTCTACCATATAGCCTAGGTAATGATTTTTGAATAGACATTTTCCAAAAGAAGACATGCAAGACTACTAGGTGTGTGGTAGGCTATACCATCTAGGTTTGTATAAGTACACTCTGTGGTGTTCACATAATGATGAAATTGTCTAAGGACACATTTCTCAGAATGTATCCCCACCATTAAGCAATACATGACTGTATATGAAAAAATGGCCAACATCACTAATCATCAGGGAAATACAAATCAAAACCACAATGAGATCTCATCCTACAACTGTTAGAATAGATATAATAAAAAGATATATGTTGGTGAAGGTGTGGAGAAAGGGAACCATTGCACACTGTTGGTGGGAATGTAAATTAGTACAGCCATTATGGAAAACAGTATGGATGTTCCTCAAAAAGTGAGAAATAGAGCTTCCATATGATTCAGTGATCACAGTGAATTTGGGTATATATCCAAAAGAAATATAATTAGTATGCAGAAGTGATATCTGCACTTCCATGTTTATTACAGCAATATTCACAATAGCCAAGACATGGAATCATGGAGGGGATGTCAGGACCAAACCAACCTGTATGTCTATCAACGGGTGAATGGATAAATAAAATGTGTTACATATACACAATAGAATACAAGTCAGCCACAAAAAAAGAACAAAATTCTGTCATTTCAGACAATGTAGATGAAGCTGGAGAATATTATGTTAAGTGTAATAAGCCAGGCATAGAAAGACAACTACAACATGACTATATGTGGAATCTAAAAATGCTGTTCTCATAGAAGAACAAGGGTTTGGGTGGTGAATGGGACCCCCTCCCTAGCCATCCAAGCCTCTGGTGTGGGAAGGTTCCCCATCCATATGGATGGGGAGATATTGGTCAAGGGATATATTTGTAGGGAGACATTTATAGTTAGATAGGAGGAAAAAAGATTCAGAAGAGACAATATATAGAGACAGAAAGTTGACCAGTGATTGCCTGGGGCTGGGGGAGGCAGAGAGAGGATAGGTGAGGCAGGGAGAGAAATTGGGAGTGACTGCTAATGGTTATGGAGTGTCTTTCTCGGGTGATGAAGATGCTCTAAAATTGATGTTTGCACAACTCTGCGAACGATTGGATTGTACACTTTTAATGGGTGAATTGTATGGTATGTGAATTATATCTTAATAAAGCTGTCTTTAAAAAAAAATCCTGCAGGTTACCTAAAGGCCACCTTCCCAGTGGCGGGGGAGCCAAACCAAAGCCTCTCTGCCTTCAGCACCTGTGCTTGTCTCCCTACCACTACCTCACGTTCCTGTTCCACTCTGAAGTGCGGCAGGTTCTCTAGACAAAGGCAAAATGGGGGCAGGTTTTGAGTGTTTTTTCAACAGAAGCTCCTAGCCAACTGACGTATGTACTGCAAGCATTTCCAAATCTTTAAGAGGTTGGGGTGTTTAGGGTTTGTTCTCAGGCTTGAGTAAGAGATATGCAGGCACCATCACTGTTGCTTTCTGATTTGTGGCTTAAGTCTCTCCCTCCTCATCCAGCGCCCCCTTCCCAAAAGCTCGCTGCTGGAGAAGGCTAGGGCTGGGGGAGAGTGCAGAGGGTGAGGCCATGAGAGGGGCAGGAAATGGGAGCAAAAGAGAGGGACTTCACTCTCTCTCCATTCCCAGGGATTTAGTTGCTTAGGTGCCTTTCACACTCATCTCTGGAAATCCTAACACTCACTTAGAGAGAACACTGGAGCCTGATTGTTACATCTGGGTGAGGTGTGAAGGCACAGGCTGAATGATGCCTTAGCGGATAAGAAGGTGAACCGAGAGGGTGGGAGGCTCCAGTGCTCTGGCTTGGTGTCTCCTTGTTTAGAATTCTTTCTCTGAGACATGATATATAATCCCCAGGATGTATTCATCTGTCAGCTTGAGATGGAGGGAAAATACTCATGTTTTATGTGCTGATTTAATTGTATCCTTCTCTGATGTCCTTGTTTGGGATGTGCTGGTTGAGAGGGGAGTGGCCTGTACAGTGGTGTTTGCCAGGGAATTACTGTGTGCCAGGCACCAAGCACGTCACTTCTGTGCATTGCCTTCTTTGCTTCTCATTACAGATACTATGATTATGCCCAAGTGTGCCTAAGGAAAAGTGAGATATAGGGAGGCTAATGTCACCTGGTGTAAATGTGGCACGGCCAAGATTTGAACCCAAGACTGTCTGATTCTGGAACTCATGGGCTGACCCACTGGTTTATGTAGGCTCATCCCAAAATAGAAGCAGCAGGTTGGTGCAGTACAGGAGTCAGCACCTTCTGTTTGATGGTGGCTCTGCCAAAGAGAGCTGTGAGATCATTGGTAAGGTTGTGATCACTCCAGGACTCACATTTTTCAACTGTTTAAGTTGATTGATTGTCTAGATATTCTCCAAGGTACCATCTAGACAAGAGGGTTGGTGATTCTAGGCTGATGTCTACAAACAAGAGCTGGAAGAAATGATGATCCTTTTTTTTTTTTTTTTTTTTTTTTTTTTTTTTTTTTTTTATGGACTTTGCTCTTTAAAAGGAGGCTTTGAGATTAGGACTCTAATCTCATTTAGGAGGCTAATTTTCAGCATGGAGTTGTACAGGTTTTGGGGCCTTTGGAACAGAGTTTAAATCCTGGCTCCACCGTATGTTTTCTGCAAGTCACTCAATCTGTCTGATCTTTAGCTTCCTGGTTGGTAGGATGAGGACAATAAAACCTTCTATACTGAGGATTCATGAATATCTCAGCTATATTCGTTGTATTATGTTCTCCTTGAGGGTGGGCCATGTCTTTTGTATTTCTGGCAGGCATGGGTTGAGTTGAATTGATTTTAAGAGGGAGTAAAAGGCAAGTCTGGCTGTCTATAGACAAACCGGGCATGTCTCTCCTTTGTTCAATGTGCCAGGGGGCAGGGACGTGTTTTCCAGCCCCAGTATCTCCCACTGGCCAGGTTTCTGCCCTGTCCTGAGATCTCCCACGCAGTTCCAGGGAACTATCATTTTCCACTACACCAGCTGGGTAATACTCAAGCAAAGGTGTATCGGCATATGGTGTCTCTGGCTTTGGGCGTGGAAGAAGGGTTTGTGATGGGCTAGTTTTTCTTCTTTGGCCTCTTTGCTTGTACCCATTCCCCCTTCCACATAGGCATGTACACACTGGCTTACCTAGGTGGATTTTTATCTCGGATTTCCCATGTTGAAATGTTGTTTTGGGAGACAACCACAGCTCTGATGTCAGATACACCATGGTTGGATCCTGGCAATTCCTGACATTCCTCTATGAGCCTCGGTTTCCTCAACCATGAAAGGAGATAGTAATAACACCTGCTTCCCTGGGCTGTTGTGAAGATTAAATGAAGTTCAGCACAAGGCAAGGACTCCATAAATGATACCAGTTTTACTTTTGTTTTGGCTCCACTCTGCCTGTCCTTAGAGCCCCATGGCCACTAAACACACAGAGTGATGGGGGGAAAAGGAATCAGAGCCCTACACTTCCTTCAGCTGTGCCAGTTATTCCGACCTGTGTTGCTGAATTTGAAGCTAAACTCAGAAATCTGCATTCTGTAAACGTATCTATGACTTTAACTAGAACCACTGGTGTTTTAGACTGAAATGGACTTAGTGGTCGTAGATTCTGATCTCCTGCATTTGTAGTTGGTGGAAAATGAATGAGTGAACGTCCCTGCCTCCCTGCCAAAACTAGTGGTTTAAATAAGGTAGAAGTTTATTTTTTCACATAAACATTGGTAGCCTAGGGCTGAAATGATGGACCCACGGCCAGCAATGAACGAAGGCTCTACCCAGTTTGTTGCCCTGTCCTCCTTAGTCCAAGAGTTCTACTTTGTGGTCCAGGGTGGCTGCTCTAGCTCCAGCCATCACAACTTCAATCTAGCTCACAGGAGGGAGAAAAAGAAAAGAAATTGGAAGAAGCATTCCATTTAAGAATACATCATGAAAGTTACGCAAGCCATATCATAAGTACATAAGGATTTACACACCTAAGGATGACACAAGTCATATCATTTTACATCCTATTGCTTAGAACTTTGTCATATTTACATCCATAGTTAACAGGGAGGGAACTCGAGGAATGTAGTATTTATTCTGGTGGCTATGTGCCCAATGAGGATTTGGAGGTTCTATGGTTCTATTATGGAGGAATGAAGGGAAAATGCATCTACGGAGACCGTCAAAAGGCTCTGCCACACAGGTGACACAACTGCTTTACCCCTTCAATCTGTGCTATTTCCATAGCATTCACAAGGTTTTGTTTTTAAAAAATTAAAAGTTTTTGGAGATGAAGTTCTGTCATATATCACCAAGCTGCTCTCCAACTCCTGGGCTCAAGCAATCCTCCTACCTCAACCTCCTGAGTACTGGGACTACACGTGTGCCACTGTGCCCAGCTGCTTTTATTCATTTTTTGTTATTTTAGAGACAGGGTTTCACTATGTTGCCCAGGTTGGCCTTGAACTCCTGGCCTCAAGAAATCCTCCTCCCTCAGTCTCCCAAGTATCTGCGACTACAGGTGCATGCCACTGAGTCCAACTGCATCACAAGTCTAGATTAAATTTCCCTTAGGTTCTTAATAAAATTTCTTGAAAATTCTGATCACAAAGATGGCAGCTGGCAAGTTCCAGAGCCAGACAAGTTGGCCAGAGCATGGGCAAAGAGCGTGCGGGAATGCAGTGGAGAGCACCCAGGCCACACCGATGCCTCTGTCAGACTGGGCCCCTTATGTTAAGGAAGACTGTGTCAATCATTGGAGAGCAGAGAAGCCATACTGTCCACCACTGAGGCAACAGGGAGAAGTGAGATTGAGCTGTGCCAAGAGAAAAGAATGAGAGCTTCTGGGAAAACTCAGAAACTTGTAAAAATTCCACCTAACCTGGGATGTAAAGTGATGTGCTGCTAAGATGGGCGAGTAGCTCAAGCTGCAGCAGGCAGCCAAAGCAGTCCTAGTCCCCTAAAACAGTGCCCCAGAACTCTTGGCAAAGCCATCGGAAGAGGGCCTGAACCCAGAATTAATAAATTGGAGGGATGCGGAGCCTTCAGTATGTTTCAGGCTCTGAGACTTGGTAAGAACACATGAGAGAGAGGTGGGTGTGAGAGAGAGAAAAGGAGAAAGAGAGGAGAGAGAGAGAGAGAAAAAAAGGAAAGACAGAGGAGAGACAGGGAGAGACAGTGGCAGGGGTTGGGGAAAGGGAGGGGGAGGGGAGACATAGTAAGGAAAGATAGAAGAGGAGAAAAAAAAAAGAAAAGAGAAGAAATAGGAGAGAGATATGGTGTAAACAGGCTGCTTTCAATTGCAAGTGACAGTAACCAACTCAAACTAGTTTAAGAAAAAAAAAATAACAGAAAGAATAGAAGCAGCAAAAAGGCTGCCAGCAACTAACTTACTCCTGTTTTCTCCGGATCCCTGAAGGACAGGTGCTTCTCGTTTTTCCTTTTTCTAATAGTTACAACCAAAGTTTTAAACATGGATTTCATTGACACAGATTGGCCAACTTCAAGTGTCCTGACCAGGATGAGGGGATGTCAGGACCAGCCAAACCAGAAGGATTAAGAAAGGAGGAGATTGGTTTCCCAAGGAAAATCAGTATGCTGTTACTAAAAGAAGGTGGAGTAGATACTAGGCAGGTGAAAACAACGGATCTCTATTACACATGATGAGGAAATCAGAGAGAAAGGGAGAGAGAGTGAGAGAGAGAGAGGTGAGGAGAGAGACATGAGGAGAGAGATTAGAGATGAACATGGGAAAGTTAGTATAAAAGAGGAAAGAATGAAAGATGAAAGAAAAAAGTATTTGAGAGAAAGTAGAAAAGGAAGAAAGAGAGAGAGAGAGAAAGAGGAAGAAAGGAAGGGAGAAGGAAAGAAAGGAAGGAAAGAAGAAAAGGAAAACAAGGGGAAGAAGAGAGAGGGAAAAAGACGGAAGGAGAGAATGGAGAAAGAATGGAAGGAAGAAAGAGGAAAGGGAGGGAGAGGTGTGTTTACCTGCATGTATGCATGTGAAACACAGATGAGTAACACATCTGTGGCAAGCCTTACGTACTGTGGCAACCCTCTGCTACAACTTAATATCGTGACCCCAGATCCCCAAACAGACCAGATCTAGGAAGAGATGAGGTCTTACTGAAGTTCCTACTCCCTTCCCTCTCTCCTGAGTGTGGTCCCAGCCTGCATCATCCTTATCTCACCTATTTCCACCCCTCTGGAGTCTCTTAGGAAATTGTAGAATTGTCTCCCCAGTGTCATTGCCACACTTTGGTCCAGGAGCCCAGGGGCTTCAGTCTGCCATGTGTTTTCAGCGTGTGGCTGCCTGAAAACACGTCTGTCAACCTTAGCATTGGAGAACAAAAGCTTGGGTTTGACATGAAAAGGACAGCAGAGAAGCAGCCTTGACCTAACTGCCATGTGGCATTCCTAAGCGTGCAGAGCCTGAGCCTGGAAGATATGCACAATACTTGAAAGAAGCCTTTTATCCAGGCAAGACCGGATAAACACATCTGTATGGCATTGATTTCCCCCTCCCCCTTTCTTTCTGGGATTTGGAGCGGGGTTAGGGGGAGGAACAATGAAAACATTTGAAACATCTGACACTGAGTTGGGGTTGTGGATAGGCAGCATTTGGGGGGAAATGAAAGGTGAAATGCCAAATTTAGTTTGGCTCTTCTTTCTTTCTGGCGCCATTTTTTTCTCTTACATTCAATCCATATTTTCCTTTTAGCACCAGTGGGGGTGGTGGATCATGTAACATTCCTATTTAGCGCACACATAGCTTGCCTTGTCTTGAAAGGGAAGCATACACTGACAACGGAAACCTCATAACCTCCCGAGTGGGAGACAACCTTAGGATTCTGGCTTCCAGGATATTTATGTTGGTTACTGTTTAGTGCACTGAACACAAACCGGGATCCCTTGACTCACAGCTGAAATGGGATTGGAATCTGAAGGCATAATTCTTCTGCTGGAAACACAAAGGTTGTAGGTATACAAGAGCACACAATTATATTGAAGAAGAAATAAGCCATTTATGCAAGAGGGAACCAAGTATACCCATGTGTCAGGAAGAAAGGTTTTGATACATTATGTTCTGGAATGGATTGGGCCATTTTTCCTGAAGCTCACCACACAACCCACTAGGACAGTTGGGGCTCTGCTCTGGTCTCCCAGATATCCCAGGGAAAGATTCAGTGAAGCAGGTGTGTTACTAGTTGCAGGCCAAAACCAGGTAGGAGAAATCATAAAATGAATCACGCAAGACTCATGATACCTGATACCGTTCATTTGGTTACATGTTGTGGCAGACCTTGGTTCAAACTCCGGGTGTTTTATCTAGTAGCAAGATGGTCTTTGGAAATTCAACCAACCTTTCTGAGGTTCAAATTTTTAGTTTTCAAAAATGAGGATGTTGTGAGATTTAAATGAAAATACAATAATATATAGGTAAAAGGCTTGATATGGTAGAAACTTAGCAAATTCTAAGTAACCTATAGTATTTCCTGCCAGTGTGTTCCCAACTAGTGTGTAAGCTTCCAGAGTGCATATATAATAATTTTCTGGATTTGTATAATACTTTAACTTTAGTGCTTTGTAAACTTACATGGAAATTTTTAAAATAAATTGTAAGTTGGTTTATTATAAACTTTTTTCCCTACTAAGATGGATTTTAGAGTACATTTTAAAGGAACTCTCCCTTGAACCCTGATCTGTTTTTTTGGAAACTGTTTAAGATATAAATCACATACTGTAAAGTTCAGCCTTTAAAAGTGTACATTTCAGTGGTTTTTAGAATATTCTTAGAGGTGTGCATCCATCACCACTATCTAAATCCAGATCATTTTCATTAACCCAAATAGAAACCCTATGCCCATATACCCATTGCCACTTTCTCCATTCTCCCTCCCTCCCCTTGGAGGCAAGGCAACCACTGTTTTATTGTCTGTCTCACCACATCTACAGCTATATAATGACCTGTGGATCTGAAATGGTGTCGACTGCCTCCAAAATGCATATGAGTTAAGTGGAGGACAGATGACATGGGAGAGGAAAATCAGGATACCATTTAAGGAAAAAGAGCTGAAATGGACACTGGGTGCCCAGAAAGACAGATACTTTACTTCTTTTCCATGTAATGAATCTCCCACTAACATCTTTGAGGTTTATGTTGCCCAGCAGATAGCCACTAATGATAATGTGGGTATGGAGCAGCTGAAATGGGACTAGTCCAAATTGAGTCCAAATACACATTGGGTTTTGAAGACTTATTATGAAAAAAGGGATGTAAAATACCTCATTAATAATTTTCTTATAGTAATTACATGTTACAGTAATATTTTCAATGTACTGTATTGGGTTAAATAAAATATATTATTCAATGAAAATCACCTATCTCTTTTTATTTTTTGGAATGTGGCTGCTAGAAAATTTTAAGTTACATTTGTGGTTCACGTTATATTTCTGTTGGATAGTGATGCTCTAGATGCTTCTAGATTTGTTTTTCAACTGCCTGTCTCTTGAGATCAGGGACTGTACATTATTATTTTTTCTTTAGTAGAGGGCCTTGTACATGCTATGCAGTTAATACATATTGTTGAATGAATATTGTCTGCCTTTGATGATTCCTCATTTCAAATAAGATGAATGCAAACTTCCTTGACAATCTGACTCCAACATTGTATTTCAAACCTCTGTCCTGAAGGAGGTTGGACCATATCTCCTGGGCTATGTTTTGCTCAAACAAACCTTTATACTCTTCCTTACCAGTCCAGCCTGCAGAGACAATGGAGCCCAGGGTACAGGAGGGAGAGATGGGTGAAAGTGTGTGTGGATGAGACATGCTGTCGTATGAGAGTTGTTCATCTCATTATGTTTAAGGCCATAGCTTAGAGAATTTTCATTCTCTAAAGCTCTCTAGATTTTTAAGAAATTACTGAAGCATTTCCCTTACTAAATCCAGTAATTTGTCTACATGCAACTTGGACTTTCTGGAAACTTCTAAAGATTCACAGAGTCCATAAATGTCCTTGTCCTCCCTTTGGCTTAAATTAGTTCATCTATGTTTTGGTCACTTTCAGCAAGATGAGTTAAAAGAACCCAGTCAGGCCAGGCCCGGTGGCTTACACCTGTAATCCCAGCACTTTGGGAGGCCGAGGCGGGCAGATCATGAGGTCAAGAGATTGAGATCATCCTGGTCAACATGGTGAAATCCTGTCTCTACTAAAAATACAAAAATTAGCTGGATATGGTGGCGCTCGCCTATAGTCCCAGCTACTCAGGAGGCTGAGGCAGGAGAATCGCTTGAACCTGGGAGGTGAAGGTTGCAGTGAGCCAAGATCGCACCACCGTACTCCAGCCTGGTGACAGAGCGAGACTCCATCTCAAATGAAACAGAACAACAACAACAAAAAACCCCAAAAAGAACCCAGTCATCACAGAACCTGACACATGGACTGTGTGTGGTAGATGCTGGTCCTACACATGAAAGGTTCCATGGTCCTCATCCATGACAGAGTAAGACCTAGGACCCAGACCCTTTGGCAGTGAGTTCAGTGCTCTTTCTTCCTATGGCATGCTGGGCCATGAGAGAGAAATCCTGAAGTTCTGTACATTCTTTGAAAAAACACAATGATGGGAGTGAGACAGATTGTGGGCACAGGGCCATGGCCCTGTTGAATCTGTACTTGTTCCACAAGGTTTCAGTTGTTCCCTCAGACTTTAAGAAAATCATTGTTGTGCTAATGTTTCTTCTTGCTTTCTTTTAAGGAAAAGTGTTTGAGAAGAGTACAACATAGTCACCACCATTTTTTCCTAGGTCAACAAGCATGCCTGTGTTTGATAATTAAGAGTCCTAATGATACACAACTAATGGTAAAAAGTTCAGGGGTAATGACTTCAGTCATGACTGGATCCAGGTGCTTACATGATTTTGTCAGGAAGTTGCTTCTCTTCTTCTCTGCCTCTGCCTTCCGTGGCACTGAATTCATTGTTAGAATGGGTGGGAGTTTACTGTTGAGGTGGTTACTGGCAGTTCTAGGTTTATGTTCTCACAAATGAATGACTCTTTCTTGATCACACCAGCAACATTTCTAGGATTATCTCTTATTGGACCAATTTATGTCCAATTTTGCTCTGTCACCCAGGTTGGAGTGCAGTGGTGTGATCTCGGCTTACTGCAAGCTCTGCTTCCCAGGTTCATGCCATACTCCTGCCTCAGCCTCCCAAGTAGCTGGGACTACAGGTGCCCGCCACCACATCTGGCTAATTTTTTTGTATTTTTAGTAGAGACAGGGTTTCACCATGTTAGCCAGGATGGTCTCGATCTCCTGACCTCGTGATTTGCCCATCTCAGCCTCCCAAAGTGCTGGGATTACAGGCGCGAGTCACTGCACCCGGCCTTTATGTCCCATTTCTACTGCTGAGTCATTTCATCAGTTCATTGTTAAACCATTCAAACAAAATACATTGATTGCTTTCCATGTTCCAGCAGTCACACACTTTTTATGAGGAGCCTTTAAATATTAAAATAAATGAATACAAGCAGTATTTTTTAGGAAGAATGTGTTTTTCAAGTTCAATGCTATATTACATTAAGCACTGTGAAGCCAGGCTGTGGGAACATAAAGCTTTTGTTGATGAACCTCAAAATTGCAATTTGAGGTGATGAATGACAGTCATCTCCTTTTCTCTGAGGAACCCAAATGTCAGAATGCACCCACGTCTGAGGTCATCCTTCCTTTGAAATACCTACCATGATGACTCCAGCAGGTTTCCTTCCCCAGGAGAGTCTGGGCATCCCCGTGGGAATCCTGGCCCATTCCACATACCCATCTAGTTGCTGCCTGCCTCTGCTGGCTCCAGGACTGCTGCTGTCTTCTTTCCATGTGCTGCTGCTTGCCCCTGGTTGACTTTCAGCTGATACAGGAAAGCTCTTTTTGAAGCTGCTGCCATTCCTTCCTG
The DNA here is from genome assembly GCF_008728515.1 of Papio anubis. Lineage (NCBI taxonomy): Eukaryota > Metazoa > Chordata > Mammalia > Primates > Cercopithecidae > Papio > Papio anubis. The sequence continues at coordinate 99,881,459 of NC_044984.1, forward strand.
TATAGAAGCATGGATACAGGACCGTCCTGTTTCCTATAGTAGTGGCAGAGATTGGGCTGAGTCTTTTAACAGGGTTCTACTGGGTATTTTGGGAGAGAACTACAAGGATGAGAGAACCCTACACTTACTACCAGACAGAATTGGACTCAGAGGTTCCTTTCCTGGGGCTCTCTGAAGGGTTCTCTCTTACTTTTGTCCATCTCATTTGCTCCAATAGAAGCGTCCTCTAGCGTGTCTGTGTCTCTAGGTCCAGGCCCAGTGAGCGTAGGGCTCAAAGAGATGAAGGAGTAAGTCATGCCTCCCTCATCCCGGGCTAGGGCTTTAATTTCCTATCTCAGCACTTGCTTCTTCCCGGCATAGTTAAAAATATGAATATTCATTCCCTTCAGGGGGAGACCTACTTCTTGTTGCTACATATAACTTTACCCCACCTTCAGTAGATCAAGGTCGCTAATACATAAGTCACAAGATCGCTAATACATAATATATAAGTCCATATAGCAATCCATATCCCAAAATGTGTGTTTTTCAGTCTTGAGTAACAGCACAGTGGTATAGCAGTATAGCAGCAACAGGTCCATGCTGAGATGCACCAGGCGCAGTCCTGCTTCTCTTCCTTGTCTTGTCCTCTGTGAGGGGACAGATGGGGACCTTTAACAGTTCCTTCCAAGCACCTGTCTATTTCATTTCTGATCCTCCTGCAAACTATCCTTTGAAATGGAACATACCCAACTCTGAAAGAGTAAAAAATGTTTAGCTATTGTAGTAGATGAAAGCCTCACAGAAAAGAAACTTTTTTTTACCCCCAAAGGCAACAGTGTTCACAGAGACATAGCTTTAGGAGGCTCTGAGCATAACCAAACAGGTATTGAGCTTGTTTGTCTAAATTAGATGTATTTAATCTATCGGATACTTGACTTTCTCCAGATGTTCTTGCTTTACTTTTGCGTATTGTACTAGTTAGTGTTCTCCAGAGAAACAGAATCAATAGATTTACTTACTGATTGATTTTATTAATTATGGGAATTGGTTCACACGGTTATGAAGGCTGAGAAGTTCCACCCTCTGATATTTGCAAGCTGAAGAACCAGGAAAACTAGTGGGGTAAGTCAATCCAAGTTTGAAGGCCTGAGAACTTGGAGGGTAGGAGGGTGTGTTGATATAAGTCCTGGGCTCTGAAGGCCAAAGAACTTTGATGTGAGAAAGCAGGAGAAGATAGATGCCCCTGTTAAAGGAGAGAGGGAATTTGCTCATCCCCAACTTTTTGTCCTATTCAGACCTTCTACAGATTGAATGATGCCCGGCCACACTGGGGAGGGCAGCTCTGCTTCACCCAGTCTGCCAATCCAAATATGAACCTCTTCCCGAAACACCCTCACAGGGTCATAGAAACAACACTTAACTAATAACGTTAAAATTTAGTATTAAATAATAATGTTTAAATAATGTTTATAGGGGCACCTCGTAGCCTAGTCAGGTTGACACATAAAATTAACTTTTACATATAGCTTAAAAAATCATTGATAAGGTTTTCTTGAAGAAAGAAAGAAGGAAAGAAAGAAAACCTGAAAAATGGATTGGCTTATCCTAAAGGTGAGATCAGGTTTTGGTCAGGTTCCTAGCCCGACACATTCTGAGTCTTCCATGCACAATCCTACCTTAATTCTCATATTTTTATCCTCTACTACAAGCCAATGTGTCATTGGCTTCAGCTAGAACAAGACCTTCACTCTCCCTTGTATGTTCTGTGCCAATTCAGCCTCCACACTTTTATTTATGTTGTGATATGACTGGGTTCCCTCTCCAATTCTGTCCAAATCCCATCTATCCCTCAAGGGCCTAAAGTCAACCTTGTCTAGGAAATCCTCCCCGACTAGCACACTGAATTTCCATCATGCTTTATTTCTTTCAACAATTTGGACTTATTTAAGTTGCAGATAGGAAAAATGAGGTGAAAGGTCTATTATCTAACTTCATTATTTTAAAAGAGGGAACTGCTTTGACTAAACACACCTTGATTTGTCCATTGAGGGCACAAGAAAACTCAAAAGGCATGGGTTTTGGTGGGCTCAGAGGAACAAAGGGAGATGGTTCAGTTGCTCAGACTGAGGGAAAAAAAGAATAATTGGTTTTCTGCTTCTGGTGGGGGAGTGGTGGGGAGAGGAGAAAAGAAGAGAGGTGATGGGGAGGAGTTGTGGGGAGGAGAAGGAAGAACCAGTGAGATCAGCTGAGGTGGGGCTTCTGAGAGGGGAAGAGCAAGTTCCCTATGGCAAAGGGCCTTTAACAGGGAGAGTGTCTGATATTCATTGTGAAGTTGTTTGTGCTTTGTTTATGTCATTCCTTTTCTCTGCTTCCCCCACACCTCAAGGAAAGTCCGACACCCTCACAAGAGCTTTGAGCTGGCAGGTTTTTTGCAGGAAATTGAAGAATGACGTGGGTTTTGTAGCTGGGTTGACAGAATGTGAATCTGAAAGCATGGGCAAAGAAAAGCAAGAGGTTGGACATAATGACTGCACCCAGACTTTGGAGAAATTTTTGGGAGGAATCTCTGGGGAGTTCTAGTTGATTGTAACCATATCTCAGGGGCTCACCATGGGGCTTCCCTGATTATAGTCCCAAGGTCCCACTCCTCCAGAAAGCTACTTTTCATTCTTTCTTTGTTCTTTCTTCTTCATTCTTTCTTACTTCCTATGTCTCCTCCCCGTTCCTTTCCCACTCTTGTTTTATCCTGTCTTATTTAGAGCAATTTGGCTTCTCTCATCCTTGTATCTACCTTCTCTGTCAGCACAATAAAGACTGGTAATGAACCAAATGATCAAGAGATACTTCCTTTTGGAATAATGGGAGTTAGAATGCAGAGAAGATAGATTGCAAATCTTTATAGTTTAATATATTTTTGTACTCATACTCATTTGTACAAACACATGTATACATATAGGTCTTATTAGAACCCCCAATTTTTAAGTTCTATGACAGTAGGGACCACGGCTTTTTCATAAGTACCCTTTCCGTCCCCTCACAACCATCCAGTGCAGAGCCAGCCATGTAGCCCTTAATCAATGAATTATAGAGGACCTTTAGTGAGTTACCTGACATCTTGGGAGGAGGGAGGAGAAGGGGATGGGATTGACATGTATAGAGCCTCTATTGCATGCCAGGCAGAGTACAGGGCACTTTACATGTAACATCTACAGTATATTTAATGCCCACTATGCATCCAGCATGCTATGTAAGTTCTTAATTCTCACTGCTGGACCATGTTACTCAATTTCAGGAGTTGTGTAATATGATGCCCATATTCATAACCATCATGTAACACAGATATCATGAGCACTATTGCACAGGTGAGGAGTCTGGGCTTCCAAGAAGCATTAACTTTGTCAAGTTTCCATAGCTAGATTTGCAGAAACATAATATTTGCCCTGGTCTTTTTGACTCCACAGCCAAGGTCTTTTTTTCTCACTTCACCACAAAACAAATCTATTTCAAATATTTGATGATAAGATATGTAGAAGCCAGGAATGAGGAAGCCTGTGCTCATACCCAATATGGTATGCAGTAAGAAAGGAATGGGTGGACGCTGGATGACACATTCCACTCCAGTTGTGCTTCTCAAGGGAGATATTATTGACATATTTCGCCTGGACAATTTTTTTTTTTTTAATAATGTGGGAATGTTCTTTGCATGACAGGATATTTTGTATCCTTAGTTTTTGCCCAGTAAATGCCAGGAGTTCTCTTTCTCTTCTTGACACCCTCAAAGTAAATACTCTCAGACATTTCCAAATTTCCCTAGAAGAGTAATACCACTATAGATCAATTTGCCTCCTTGAGTGACTTCCTAAGCCCTGTTTAGGTTTAGTAGTCAATAATTCTGTGTAGAAATGAATGAGTGAATGAATGAATGAATGAATGGTTAGGACTAATTGCAGGCATAGATTGCTTTTGCAAAGGCAGGTTTAGATAGGATATTCCTGTGGCCTTGGATTACTTAAATCATTGGGGACTTAGGAAAATGCCCAAATGGAAGTGTGATGATCCAGATGTGAGATAAAGAACCCAAAGGGCAAACATCGTCTACTCTTCAGTTTACCTCTAACCAGACTCCTTCCTGGTGCTTTCAAGGCTGCAAAATGAAGATTCTGCCTGCTCAATGACAGCCCCAAGTGGGAACAGAGGGAGGGAGGGGCGACAGCCTCACTGTAGTAAAGTGGAATGCCATCGCCCTCCATGCTAATGCAAACCAGCTGCCGGCCGGCCCCAGCTTGCGATAGAACAGGCGGAATTCTTGGACACTGAGTTATTCTTAGAAGCATGTGCACAGTCCCCTGGCAGGGCTCACTGTGAACCGGCCGTTGCCAGCCCCCTGTCAGGATGCTGTGCCAGCAGACTCAAGAGTGATTGTTCTCGCTTATGAAAAATAACTTTGGGATTTTAATTTCAAATTACCCACAGAGATGGGGCTGGATACGGAGAATATGGTGCTAAGGGCAGAGAGGAGAGTGAGACAAAGGACAGGGAGGAGGACAGGGAATGTCACCCATTCATTCAGCAAATACATATTGAGTATCTGCTGTGTGCAGATGCTGGGGTTCTCATCACACCCAGACTTCCATCTGAACTGGATGGACACAGGTGAACAGTTGTCTAGACCCTGAGAGTGAACACTCCCACATGCTTTTAGGTTCCGTTGATCGAGTGCTTTTTGTGTGCGAGGCTCTTTACATCAGGGATCTCACTTAGTCTTCATAGTAGCACTGTGAAGTGAGCAGCATTGCTCTTGTTTTACAGGAAACTGAGTGTTGGAGAAAGAATCTGCCTAAGGCTGTACAGCTATCTAGTGGCAGAGCCAGGATTTGAACCCTGGCCAGCACGCTTCTGCCTTCATGCCTGTGTTGAGCACCAACTGTATGCCAAGGTCGAGCTAGACATTGAGATTGTGAAGCCAAATAAAGGGGCTGAATCTTAGCCCTCAAGTCTCTCTATTGCACTGTCTGTGGGAGCGACAGGCATATGACAAGGAATTGTAATAACGGGGTTTGTAAAGCAGGAGATCAGAACTATAGATAAGCTCCACTGGAAAGTGGTCAGCAATCAAAGAGGAAGGAATAGTTGGGTCTTACATAGGGAAGGCGATGGAAAAAGGGCCCTTCAAGCAGAGAAGCAGCATGGGTGATGGTTTGTGGGCCAGCAGGTGCAATGGGCTTAGTGGGGCTGCAGCGCGGGATATACTGAGGAGACAGGAGATGGGATGACTGGAAAGGTGAGCAGGACCTGACTGTGAAGGGCCTCATAGGACAGACCTAAGAGCTGGAACTTTGTCCTGGAGGAACTGAACCCTCCTCTGTCTAATCATTTAGCCACTTGCTCATTCAGCATGTATTTATTGAGCACTCACAGTATGCCAGGCATTCTGCATTTAAATAATTTTAAGCAGGAAACAGGTGCATGAGTTTTACTTCAGAAAAAATTCCTATGTGGAAAGTCATTGAGGGGCCTCCATGGTGGCCCAGGTGAAAGATGATCCAAGAATGACCAGTGATAGCAGCTGGGAGTTTAGAGACATACATATATAAGACATCCACTTGACACACATGGGGATGAACTGAAGCTTATTTCCTCTGCAAAACTCATTGATGAATGCATGCTCTCATTATGGGGAGTGCCTGCAAATGTAGGTTAGTCTCTAGCAAACCTATATATGTCTGCTCCTGTCAGCAGAATTGCATGTCCATTAAGGAGCATTTGTGTTTGGTTCCAAGCCTATTTATGTCATTCTTAGTTATTAATTACCTAATCCAGTATTAACCCCCAAATAAAATAAATTGTGCAAAAAAAGGGAACTGTTTCTATCAATGCTGAGTTGAAAGCTTTGTAAAGGCAGACTAAGAACTGCTAAAAATTACTATGGAATTGGGTGTGGATGAGACAATGAAAAGATTGGGAAAATCATAAAATTCTAGCAAGATTCTTTACTCAGATTGCTTTACAAGGGTCTTTAAGGTCTTTCTCAACTTCAAAGAAACTGATGCTGGAAATTGTAGATGATGCATTAAAGGGTGTGGTGTATGTAAGAAAGATGACAAGGAGCTGCAGTCAGCAGACCCGTTCTCAAAGAAAAGCCTTGGCTCCACATCAAAAGAGTGGTGAATGAATGTGCATTTATATGTTTTAAGTTAAAATTAAACAGGTTTGAAGTATGTACGTATCATTTTTTAGCTTTACGTAAAGTTTTTATTGAAGTATAACATAGATCGAAAAAAGTGCACAGATCTAAGATTATAGTGTGATGTGTTTTTGTAAAGTCAACACCCAGCATAACCAGCAACCAGATCAAGAACTAGAACTTTGCCAGCACCCCCAAATCTTTCCTCTTGCCTTATTCCAATCATTACACACCCCCACCTCAAATGTAGCCACTACTCTGACTTTTATCAGCATTAATTACCTTCACCTATTAAATAAAGCAGAATGTTTTTGTTTTTTGCTTGGAGCTTAACTTGTTTTGCTTGGCATTATGTTTGTCAAAGCCATCCCTGTTGTTTAGTGTTGCAATAATTTGCTGAATCTCATTGTTGTATAGTATTGTTTGAGTTATGTGTTGGTACACAGTAAGCGCTCAATAAATGATAGTCGAATAGAGATGCAAGTGAACTTTAGCAAAGTAAGACAACACCTGGACAGCTGTCCACCATCTGAGTTTGAATGGTGCTCTGGAAGTGTTGAATACCCCCAGTTTATCCAGTCTATCCTGAAGAATATGTATGTTTTTCCTAGTGACTAGCTATTATAAGTAGTGCTACTATAGACATTTTTATACAGATCTTTTGATGGACACAGGCAGGCATTTCTTCTGAGCATATATCTAAGAGAAAAATTGCCAGGTCCTAAATTGTACATATATTCGGGTTTAATCGATACTGAGGAAGAGTTTTTCAGAATGGTTGTGTCCGTTTCTGCTTCTGCTTGTGGAGTATGAAAGTTCTAATGGCTTCCGCATTCTTGCCAACACTTGATATTATCTATGTTATTGTTTCTAATTTTAGCTGTTCTTGTGGGGGTAAAGTGATATCTAATATTTTTGTTTACTTTTAATAAATGTTTTATTATGGGATAATTTTAGATTTGCAGGAAAGTTGCAAAGATAGTGCAAAGAGTTCCTGTATAGCCCTCACTCACTTTTCCCCATTTGTGAACATCTTCCATTACTGTAGCATCTTTGTCAAAGTGAGGAAACTGATATTGGTAGGTTACTGTTAAGTAAACTCCAGGTTTTATTTAGATTTCATCAGTTGTTCCGGTTTTATCCTCTTTCTGTTCTAGGAGCCCTTCTTCCAGGGTACCACATTGCATTCGGTTGTCATGCCTCCCTAGTGTCTTCTGGTCTGTGATAGTATCCCAGTCTTTCCTTTGTTTTTTATGACCTTGATAGTCTTGAGAGATACTGGCAAGCCCTCCTCTAGCAAGTCCCCTGTTCTGGGTCTGTTTGATGTTTTTCTTAGGGCCAGAATGGAAGTAAGGGTTTTTGGAAATAATGTCACAGAGGTAAAGTGTTCTTCTCATTACACCAAAATTAGAGTACATGACAGCCACATGGCATCATTGATGATGTTAACTCAAAAGTGCTGTTAGTAGATACCTTTTTCTCACTTGGTAAAGGTAATGTTTTCCCCAGATTTCTCCACTGTGAAGTCACTATTTCTCCTTTTCTCAATCCTATACTTTGGAAGTGAATCACTATGCCTAGACCACCCTTAAGTTGGGAGGAGAGGGAGAATTAAGATCTACCTTTTGGAAGGTGGAATATCTAGGCATATTATTTGGATTTTTTTCTGCAAGGAAGATTTGTTTAATCTCATTCATTCATATCTGTAAGAACTCACATTAATTAATATTAATTAACATGAGTTAATTATAATCTTTGGGTTAAAATCTAATACTACATTATTTATTTGTTGCTCACATTTTTTCATCTCTGGCAATTGGGAGCTCTTTCAGGGTGACTCCAATGTTCCTTTAGAGAGCCATCCCCACAATCCTTTTGCTTTTAAAGTACTTTCTTACTTTCTGGTACTACAAGATACTCCAGGTTTATATTACATTTTCCCTGCCCCAGGCTCACCCATTTCTTTAAGAAGCCCTGATTTCTTTTATTGGCGAATAGGATTTAGAAATCAAGATCTCAGTGCATGGTGTCTTATTGTGGCTTTCATTTGCATTTCCCATGAAGAGGGTCACCTTTCCAAATGTTTACTGGGCATCTGGATATTTCTTTTAGCAAAGTGTTTATTCAAGTCATTTGCCTTTTTTTTGTTGTTGTTGTTGTTTTGAGACGGAGCCTCGCACTGTCGCCCAGGCTGGAGTGCAGTGGTGCGATCTGGTCTCACTGCAAGCTCCGCCTCCGGGGTTCACGCCATTCTCCTGCCTCAGCCTCCCGAGTAGCTGGGACTACAGGAGCCCGCCGCCACGCCCGGCTAGTTTTTTGTGTTTTTTAGTAGAGATGGGGTTTCACCGGGTTAGCCAGGATGGTCTCGATCTCCTGACCTCGTGATCCGCCTGTCTCGGCCTCCCAAAGTGCTGGGATCACAGGCTTGAGCCACCGCGCCTGGCCTGCCTTTTTTTTTTTTTTTTTTTTAACTAGAACGTCTATATTGTTTTCTTATTAATTCAGACATTATTTCCTTTTATATATTCTGGATTTTAGTTCCTTCATTAAATATATGCATTATAAATATCTTCTTCCACCCTGTGGCTTGTCTTTTCATTCTATTACTAGTGTCTTTGGAAAGGACATTCTTCATATTATCATGGTACAATTAGTCACATTTTCCTTTTATGGTTCTGTTTATAATTATTAGAATGTTTTCCTATGTTATCTTATAAAAGTTGTATTGTTTTATGTTTAGATATAAAATAGACATGAAATTGATTATTGTGTGTAGTATAGGGAGGGGTTAAGATGAGGTTTTTTTCCCATATCCAACTGACTGCTCCCTTTTATTGAAAAGACCATCCCATCTTCACTGCAGGTATTTTCATCTTTGTTTCTGAACTCTGTTCAGTTCTGTAGGTCTATTTGTCTATCCTGTCACCAGTACTACACTGTTTTAATTGCTGTAGTTTTATAGTAAGTTTTAATATCTGGTAGTATAAATTCTCAGTTTTTAAAGTTCTTCAATATTATTTTGGCCATCCTTGGTACTTCTCATTTTTATATAAATGTTAAAACAGCAGGTGAATTTTCTCTGGTGCACACACACACACACACACACACATGCACCCTACCTAGTAGGAATTTTATTGAGATTCCATTGAATTTATAGATCAATTTGCAGAGAATTGACACCTTCAAATGATCAACTCTTCTTCTCCATGAAAATATAGCAAATTCCCCCACTTATTCAGGCCTTTTAAAATTTCTCCCAAGAATGCTTTTCAGTTTTTAGGGTAAAAGTCTTATTTCTATTTTGTTTTCATTTTAAGTGTTGACATTTTGATGTTATTTTTTGAGGTAGCTTTAAATTTTTCACTTTTAATTGTTTATTGACAGTGTATTTAAAATATTATTTAAAAATATATTGATGTTAGCTTCCCTTTTTTTTTTTTTTTTTTTGAGAGGGAGTCTCGCTCTGTCACCCAGGCTGGAGTGCAGTTGCATGATCTCAGCTCACTGAAATCTCCACCTCCTGGGTTCAAGCGATTCTCCTGCCTCCGCCTCCTGAGGAGCTGGGATTACAGGCACATGCCACTACGCCCGGCTAATTTTTGTATTTTTAGTAGAGACGGGTTTCACCATTTTGGTCAGGCTGGTCTCAAACTCCTGACCTTGTGATCCGCCCGCCTCAGCCTCCCAAAGTGCTGGGATTTCAGGAGTGAGCCACCGTGCCTGGCAGCTTCCCTTCTTAATTTAATTATTTGTCTTTAGAATATTTTGGCTTTTCTATGTACACAGTTATGTTATCTGTCAATAAGGGCAACATTTTTTCCTCTTTTTCAAGCTATCTACCTTTTAATTATTTTTTCTTTTCTTATTACACTGGTTATGACCAGTGCAGTTTTGACTAAAGTGCTGTTAGTAGATACTTTTGTCTCATTTCCAATCTCAGATGAAAAGCTATCAACATTCCATTATTAAGTATTAATGTTTTCTACAGCATATATATATATACTCTTACAGATTTTAAAACTTCTATTCTAGGCCTACTTTGCTATTGTTTTTAAAAATCATGAATGGATGTTGGCTTTATAAATGCTTTTGAACTTATTGAATCGATCTTATGATTTTGCTCCTATATTGTATTAATGTGGTGAATTATATTGATTGATTAATTTTGAATGTAAAATGCCATTCTGCATTACTGGAATAAACCCAACTTGGTTGTCATATATTATTCTTTTTATATATGGTTAGATAATGTTTGGTTATAATGTTTTCATGTAGGTTTATGAGAGACATGACTAATAATTTTCAATTCTTATGTTCTCATCAGACTTTGTTTTCAAAGCAATGCTGGAAATTATAGATAAATTGGGAAGTTTGGGGTATTTTTTTCTTACTTTTATTTAGAAGAAATTGTTTAAGATTAGTGCTATTTCATCTTCAGATATTTAGAAGATTTCACCTGGGAAGCCATCTGGACCTGAAGATTTCTTTGTAGAGGCATTTAATTACAAATTCAATTTTTAAATTAGAGGACTATTTCTTTTTTAAAAAATCCTGTGCCAGTTTTTCAAAGTTTTGCTTCCTCTCTTCTTTTCTCCTTTTCTTTTTAAAAGGAATTTCTCCATTTCTTCTAAATTTTCACGAAAAATTCTAGGATTCTTTGATGTTCCTAAAAATACATGATTAAGTCAAAATGTGGTAAAGAGGTCAAGATCAAAGCGTAGTGTTCAGGTCCTCTCTGGCCCAGTGGTTAAAAATGTGAACTCTGGTACTTTTCTACTCTTTAGTCTTTTTAAAGATAAATTTTAAATGCAAACAAACAAACAAACAACCAAACAAAAAACCTTGTTTATTCAGCTGCAGCATTAGAACTCTAAACAGTCACCAGACGAGGAATTCCAAGGTGAGAGTTTTCAGCACATTTCTGCTTGGTCTCTTATCCTTCTGCTCTGAGGGGAAAAGAGGGTTGGGCTCACTTCTCTATGCCTCTCTTCTCTCGGGAATCTTGTTCCCTCAATTCCTGGCTGCCCTGAAAGCTCTGAACTATAATTTTTATCTCCCCAATGTCCAAGATTGTTGCAGTTTTTGCTGACATCTTGGCTCTTAACTGTTGTCTTCTGTCTGGATTCTTTGCAAATGCCACTAGAGGAAAATGGCTCACTTCTGTGGTTCTCTTCTCTCCAGGATCTTGACTTCTTAAGTACTGAATGCTTTAGCAACTCTCTGATGCCTTCAAATAGACATATTTTTGTATTTTAGTTGGCTTTTCTACTTTTTTCTTGGCAAAAACATTGGTCCACTGTAAGTTACTCAATATAGGTAGAAGTAGATATCTGAATATATCTTTTTTATTAACTTCTCACTTGAACTGAATTTTCAAATTAGCCCATTGACTAAGAGTCTTGGTTGACAAGAGATAAGACATCTGCTACCATGATGATGATATTAATAGTAAGTAGCAGCTAAATATCCATTGATAAGTCATGAGGTACCAGATTCTCTGTTAAATTATTTATATGTATTATTTCATTTATCCTTCTAAGAACCCTGGAGGTGGGTACTACTATTTTCATTCTTTAGATGAGAAACTGAATTCATAGTAACTGGCTCATATTCACAGGGCTAATTAATGACCATAGTAAAATACGAGACAAGGCTGCCTGATACCAGAGGCCACACACATAATATTCATAAGGTATTTAGAATGCATTTAAAATTTATCCTTGTAGTTGATGTCACTGGGCTAGAAGAACAAGGAGGGCTAATACTGTTGACAGGGGAAACTCTTTGGAGATTTAGTATGGGATGCAGGACCGCCAGACTAGCGAAGGGGTAGACTCCCGCCATGCAGGAGATTGACCTCTTGCCTAGATAGAAGAGAGATGTTATTTATAGTTCATAAATATAATACATTCTAAATCTGGAGGTCAGTTTTTTTACTTTTGTGTTTTTAAAAAAGGGCTGCATCTTACAATAGATGTCAAAAGAAAACTCATCAGCTGCCTAGCACCAGAGTCAACTGCAGCAAAATTGTCATGGCCAGCACATGTGCAACCTTCCTCTTTGCTTCTGATGGCCATTTCAGTTGATTTATTTGATTTGGTAGCACCTTACAGGGTTGATTATAACTTAATGCTGCCCCTACATAATGCTTCTTTTAAAAAGTTACACTAGGATTTAGCACTGAAATAAGAACTTGAGTTCATTGGTTTTCCATCCTAAAGGAAATGCCATTAATGCAGTTGGAACTGTCAATTTATTTTGGAATACAGTGTAGACTTTTTGAAGCCAACAGTAGCTAATGTGACTGATTCCTGCATCATGAAGGACATCAAGCACCCAACATCTAAATGTCAAATCTTCTAGCTGACTTTCAAGAGAAGCTATTTAACTGCCAGGAATGTGTAATTCAATAAAGGGGAAAACAGAACAATGAATTTAACCAAGTCGGAAATTCAAACGAGCTCCAGCGTTCTTCGATGTGCCTGGAAATAACGCTGTTAGGCAAAAGGTTCCAAAAGGGTCAAAATCAATGATTTGATCCTGAGAAGAACTATAGCCTATTTGTTCAAATGCAGATTTAGCACCATGCTGCTTGGGTTTAAACCTTTGCTCTGATGCTCAATAGCTTGGGAATCTTGGGCACCCCTCTCTACCTCAATGTCCTCGTGTGTACATGGGGATAACAATAACGTCTACCTAATGGAGGTTTCATGAGGATTCAATGAGTCAGTACAGGTAAACACTAAGAAATACTTGGCAAAGGATGAATGCTCAATAAAGGTTAGATATCAGGACAAGCAGCAAACCACTTTCGATATTATGCCTAATGTTTTGTCTGATGGCCTATATTAGTTTGTTCTCATATTGCTATAAATAAATCCATGAGCCTGGATAATTTATAAAGAAAAGTTTAATTGACTTCTGGTTCTGCAGGCTGTACAGGAAGCATGATGCTGGCATCTGCTCAGCTTCTGGGGAGGCCTCAAGAAACTTACAATCATGGCAGAAGGTGATGGGGGAGCAGGCATGTCACATGGCCAGAGTAGGAGCAAGAGAGAGAGAGAGACAGAGACAGAGAGAGATGCCACACACTTTTAAATGACCAGGTCTCATGATAATTCACTCACTATTGTGAGGATAGTACCAATGGGATGATACTAAACCATTCATGAGAAGACTGCTCCTATGATCCAGTCATCTCCTCACCAGGCCCCACCACCAACATTGGGAATTACATTTCAACATGAGATTTGGGTGAGGACAGCATCCAAACTATATCACTGTCCATGGCCAAAAGTGATAAAATAATTTTAGATTCTGAATTTAAAGATGCTTTAGGGGTTAATGTTAAACATGATATTGATGAAACAAGGTGTATTTAAGCATGTGAATAAATGAGTGCTATTTTTAGCCACTGAAGGTTTTATTTGTTGCTACTGTTTTCTATTTACATTTAATGCAGTGGGGTTTTTTTTCTCATCAGAATTGGTGTTAAATTACATTTTTGAAAACTGAACTCTGTAAAGCCTTTTCCATCAGCAGCCCTGTAGTCTATGCCTGGGATATTGCAGTTGACTCGTAACTGGTTTCCTCATTTATTGCTTTGCTTTTTTTGCAATTTTAGCCATACACAAGTGACAAAGTGACAGATATCTTGCAGACTGAATTATGTTGCTCTCTGCTGAAAAGTCTCTAAAAGTTCCCCACTCTTCTCAGAATAAGACCCCAAATTCATAACATGGTCTGACTCTTCCCTGTTGTGCCTCCTTTCTGGCCTCATCATGTACCATTGTCTCTCATTCTGTCTGTCAGCCCTTCTTGAGGCCAAGTCCATTCTTCTCAGGACCTTTGCTCTTGGCCTCTCCCTGTCTGAAAGTTCAGTGGCTGTATGGGTCAGTGTTCTCTAGAAAAACAGAAGCAAGGGATGTACAGATATTTAAGAGAGGATTTATTATGGAAATGGGCTCACACTGAGAAGTCCCATGACCTGCTGTGTGCAGGCTAGGGCACTAAAGAAACTGGTGCTCCAAGTGTGGTGGCTTATGCCTGTAATCCCAGCACTTTGGGAGGCTGAGGTGGGCAGATCACGAGGTAAGGAGATTGAAACCATCCTGGTTAACAGTGAAACCCCGTCTCTACTAAAAACACACACAAAATTAGCCAGGCGTGATTCCGGGTGCCTGTGGTCCCAGCTACTCAGGAGGCTGAGGCAGGAGAATGGCGTGAACCCAGGAGGCAGAGCTTGCAGTGAGCTGAGATCGCATCACTGCACTCCAGCCTGGGCAACAGAACAAGACTCTGTCTCAAAAAAAAAAAAAAAAAGCTGGTGCTCTAACTCTCCATTTAAGAGCAAAGGTCAGAGAATTGGGGAGACTGCTGATGTGAGTCCTGGAGGCTGAAGGCCTGAGAACCTGAAGTTCTGATGTCCAAGAGCAGAAGAAGATGGATGTCCCAGATCCAGAGGAGAGAGAAAATTTGCCTTTCCTTTGCCTTTTTGTTCTATCCAGGTTCTCAACAGATTGGATGATGTTCACCTACACTAGTGAGGGCAAATATTCCTTATTCAGTCCACTGATTGAAAAGCCAATCTCTTCCAGAAACACCCTCACAGACATACCCAGATATAATACTGTATCAGTTATCTGGGCAGCCCTTAACCCAGTCAAGCTGACACCTAAAATTAACCACCACATCAACTAATTCCTGCCCACTCTGAGGAAATGTCATTCCTCAAAGAAAGCCTTTTCTGATGTTAGGTCAAAATCAACCTCATACTACTAACCTTCCCACTTTCTTCTTACAGCACATACCATGGTTTGTTATTCTTTATTCTTTTGGGTGACTGTTTAATTAATGTTATTGCCTCCACTAACTCGTAAGTTCCACAAGGGCATGAATTGTGCATTTTTAAAGTGTTAAATTCCTAGTGCTTGGCATGCACATATATCCTCTCTCTCTCTCTCTCTCTCTCTCTCTATATATATATATATATATGGGAGTTGGCTCACACAATTATAAAGACATGCACACATATATAGGTACACATAGATAGAAAAATGGATATACTATATATATGTATATCTTATTAAAATACAATATATGTAAAGCATACTATATTAGTCTGTTCTCAAATTGCTATAAAGATACTACCTGAAACTGGGTAATTTATAAAGGAAAGAGGTTTAATTGATTCACAGTTCCTTGTGGATTGGGAGGCCTCAGGAAACTTACAATCATGGCAGAAAGGGAAGCAGGCACATCTTACATGGCAATAGGTGAAAGAGAGTGTGCGTGAGAGTGCAGGAACAACTACCATTTATAAAACCTTCAGATCCTGTGAGAATTCACTCACTACCATCAGAACAGAATGGGGGAACCACCCCCATAATCCAATCACTTCCCTCCCTCAATACATGGAGATTACAGGTTCCTCCCTTGACACATGTGGATTACAATTCAAAATGGGATTTGGGTGGGGACACAGAGCCTAACCATATTATTTTGCCCCAGCCCTTCCCAAATCTCATGTCCTTTATACATCTCAAAACCAATCATGCCTTCCCAACAAATTCCCAAAGTCCTAATTCATTTTGGCATTAACATAAAAGCCCAAGTCCAAAGTCTGTTCTGAGACAAGTCAAGTCCCTTCTGCCTATGAGCCTGCAAAACCAAAAGTGAGTTAGTTACTTCCAATATATAATGGAGATGCAGGCATTGGGTAAATGCTGTCATTCCAAATGGGAGAAATTGGCCAAAACAAAGGGGATACAGGCCCCATGCAAGTCCAAAATCTAGCAGGGCAGTTATTAAGTCTTAAAGCTCCAAAATAATCTCCTTTGACTCCATATCTCACATTAAGGTCTCACTGATGCAAGAGGTGGGCTCCCACAGTCTTGGGTAGCTCTACCCCTGTGGCTTTGTAGGGTACAGCTCCCCTCCTGGCTACTTTCACTGGCTGGCCTTGAGTGTCTGTGGCTTTTCCAGGCACACAATGCAAGCTATCATTGGATCTCATTCTGGGGTCTAGAGGACAGTGGCCCTCTTCTCACAGTTCTACTAGGCAGTGTCCCAGTGGGGACTCTGTGTGGGGGCTCCAGCTCCACATTTCCCATCTGCACTGCCTTAGTAGAAGTTCTCCATGAGGGCTCCACCCAAGCAGCAAACTTCTGCCTGTACATTCAGGCATTTCCATACATCCTCTGAAATCTGGGTGGAGGTTCCCAAACCTCAGTTCTTGACTTCTGTGTACCCACAGGCCCAATACCACATGGAAGCCACCAAGGCTTCCATGAAGCAATGGCCTGAGCTGTACCTTGGCCCCTTTTAGCCATAGCTGGACACAGAGTACTAAGTCCTAAGGCTGCACACAGGAGCTAGCTGACCCATGAAACCAAATTTGACTCCTAGGCCTCTGGGCCTGTGGGAGCAGCTGCCACCAAAATCTCTGACATACCCTGGAGACATATTCCCCACTGTCTTGGTGAATAACATGTGGCTCCTTGTTATTTATGTAAATTTATGCAAAAGGCTTGAATTTCTCCCCAGAAAAATGTGTTTTTCTTTGTTATTGCATCATCAGGCTTCAAATTTTCCAAACTTGTATGGTCTGCTTTTCTTCTAACTGTAAGTTCCAATTTCAGATAATTTCTCTCAAGTTCAAAGTTCCACAGGTCTCTAGGGCAGGGACAAAATGCTGCCAGTCTCTTTGTTAAAGCATAGCAAGAGGCATCTTTACTCCAATTCCCAAGAAGTTCCTCATCTCCCTCTGAGACCTCAGCCCAAACTTCATTGCCCATACCCCTATCAGCATTTTGGTCTAAACCATTCAACAAGTCTCTAGGAAGTTTCAAACTTACCTACATTGTTCTGTCTTCTTCTGAGCCCTCCAAACAGTTCCAACCTCTGCCTAGTACCGAGTTCCAAGGTCACTTTCAGTTTTTGGGTATCTTTATAGCAGTACCCCACTCTCTGCAGTACCAATTTACTGTATTAGTTCTCTCACTGCTATAAAGATACTACCCCAAACTGGGTAATTTATAAAGGAAAGAGGTTTAATTGACTCACAGTTCTGCATGGCCAGGGAGTCCTCAGGAAACTTACAATCATGGTAGAAGGGGAAGCAGGCATGTTTTACATGGTGGCAGGTGAGAGAGAGTGTGTGTGAGAGTGCTTGAAAAACTACCATTTATAAAACCATGAAGTCTTGTAAGAACTCACTGGCTATTATGACAATAGCATGTGGGAAACTGCCCCCATAATCCAGTCACTCCCCTGCCTTGACACGTGGGGATTACTGGTCCCTCCCTTGACACATGGGAGTACAATTCGAGATGAGATTTTGGTGGGGACACAGAGCCAAACCGTATCACACACAAAATATTTAGCTGGATAACTTTTTTAGAAACAAAAACTTCCATGTTACCAACACCCAAATCAAGAAAGAGACAAGAATACCCAGAAGCCTCTCGTTCTAGTCATTCCCAAAAGGCAAAACTTGTTTGGATTTTTCCCATCTGAGATTAATTTTGGTTGTTCTGGAGCTTTCTATAAATGAAATTGTAGACACATACTCTCCTGTCTAGCTTCTTTTTGCTCAACATTATGTGTGAGATCTATCTGTTTTGTGCATGTCCTGATAGTTTTGTTTTCATTGCTGTATTACAGTCTATTGTCTGAATATAACACAATTTATTTATCTTTTTACTATTGATAGAAAGCTGGATTATTTCCAGTTTTGAATTATAACATATATTGTTGCTGTGAACATTCTTTTGCATGTCATATACACTGATTTTTCCTGGGTTTATAACCAGGAATGCAATTGCTACAAAGCTGCATCATATGTTTTGCCAAATTAGAAAAAATGCAAAATTTCATGTAGTATGGGGGAACCTTTCCCTCCATTTTGGATGAGGAGCTCCCCAGAGTTCTGGACTCCATCTTAGTCTTTTTTTCACAAAGTGTTTATGAGCCATGAAAATTCTCAAAGATAGGTGGAATCAAATTGGCTGTCATAATACATGGAAAGAATTTACAGGGACAAGGGTATCTGGAGGTGCAAGGTCTCTTTTGTGGTGCCTGCTGAGACATTCTGATCTCAGCCCTGGGGAGTCTTCCAGGCTGGGATCCAGTTAGGCTTGTTCTACCTGTCCACTCCCTTTCTTTCTCCTTCTTGGCTTTGCACTTTTTCATAATTTCTTACTTTCAGAGGAGTGGGTTTCAGAGATGAGTTTACAAACATATCAATCATTTGCTTCCTGGAACTAAAAGTTCCCCCACAGGCCCCTACTGCACTTGAATCAGTCAGGTCAGCAAGTGATCAACCCATGTGCAAGGGGCTATTTGTTACCTATGACTGGGGGCTAGGAGCTGAGACTGGGCTGACATAGCATTTGGGTAGTGGCAGAAAGAGCTCTCCACTCAAGCTCACTCCCCCTTTGGTGTGACAGTGACAAACTCCACGATGACTTCTCTTCTCTTTGGCTAATCAGGATCCTTTCCAGTAGCAGCCTTGACATCTCATTTAACCCCAGCTGTAAAGGCACCTCCAGATCCAGAGCACATGGATCATAACTGCTCAGAACACACTCAGAGTCCAGAGGAAACTGCAGGTGTTTCCTTTCCTTCTCAGAAGGTTTTTCACGCAATGCTGAATCTCTCTTTCCTGGATTTCTGGAGTCCTTTCTCCTTCGGTTTTACTCTTCCCTCCATGTTCATCCCACCTTCTCCTGGGTCCTGTCTTTATCTTGTACATCTCAGGCTGGAAATAATATTAAACAGTGCCCTCCTGCCTCTCCCCTACCCCTCATGTTGATAAGTATCTTTGCTGGAGAGTCTCTTCTACTTCTGAGAAGAGCAACCACAAGATAAAGACTGGAGGAGCTTTGGGGAAGACAGAATGGTACCCCTAAAGCACCACTTTGATGAATGGGTTTTCTAAAATATTCCTCACCACTAAAGTTGAGGTTTGGTTGGAGTGGGCAGAAAAGTCACAGAACAAATGGAAACTTCTTTTTCTAAAAAAAAAAATTTTTAAGTTAGATTTATTGAGGAATGTTTTATACACCATAAAATTAATCTTTTTTTGGACCTACAGTGCAATGAATTACGACAAGTGTATACAGTTGTGTAAACACCACCATAACTGAGATACAGAACATTGCCATCTCTCTAAAATGTGCCCTGGGGCTTTAGCACAGCCAGTGCCTCCCACCAGTCCTGAGAGGGGATCTGTAACAGTACAAATGCCCCCTAAGGAGGCCACACTAGTTAGTCTGGAATGGATGGCTGAGGATAGGTCTTTGTTTCCTCTAGATGGGAGGAATTGGGGCAGTGTGAGTTGAACAAGGAATGGCTCGTGCTGAATCCAATTTAGCCCCGGGAGCAAGGTTCTGGATGAAGTGTCAGGGGATTGAGACCTGGGTCTGGAGGGGAAACTGAGGGAAGCATCAACCCCAGGGGGCATACTGCAGCTGGATGTGGACTGGGGATTGAAAGGAGGAGCAAAACCAGAAACCAGGAGGCAGGAACTCAGCATCCCACATGGAGTCCTGTAGGTTCTTCGGACTATGTCCTCAATAGTCTTAAAAGTGTCAGAACTGTCATAAGGAACATGGACTGGGATCAAGGAAGAGTAGGCAAAAGGGGGTGGTCTTGGTGGCACTAAAGACTTGCTGGTTTCAGGTTGTGTCTGTGTGTGTATGCATGTGTGTGAGTGTGCATGTGTGCATATGTGTATGTGTATATATGTGTGCATGTGTGTATGAGTGTGTGCATGTGTATGAGTGTGTGCACACATCTATACATGTGTGTCAGTGTGCGTGCGTGTGTGTATGTGTGTGCATGTGTATTCAGAGACCATGGCAAGACACTGGGGCATCTCAAGACATCCCAGCTGGCCCATATTCTCAGCTGAGTAGGGAAGCCTGGGGCAAGGCCAGCCAAGTCTGGCTGGGGCAAGGCCAACCAGGGGGCTCCAGTGCAATGAAGGAGCCTCTTCCCTTCGTGCACTGGAGCTCCCTGCGCTGCTTCACCAACAAGCCCATGCTGGAACTGAGCGGAGCAGCATATGCTGGGTGCTGACATCCCAGCTGCATGCTCATGCACCATCACCCCCCGCTGGAGCAACCGCACATTCTTAGACACTCTATGTCATGGAAAGAAAGGTGAAGTACTCCATCTGCTCTGCTCTGCTCTCTCCAAACGTTACCACTCTGGCAACAGAACGGGGGCACTGTGGCTAGAGACTCTTTCTTCTCTTGGAGGGTGGAGAGATTCTTTTAAATCCTGGAGTCCTTGATGGTATTAAGTTTGAGGAATTTTTCAAACTGTCATTAGGCAGAAGCATCTGCTAACAACCCCTTTCTGCGCATAGTACTTATGGAGACTTGGTCTGAGGAGAATGACTCGGCAGGTTGTGTTTTTGTGGAATTATGCACCAGAGGAGATAAGAGCATGCTTTCTTTCCCATAGCTGTTTGCTTTAGTGGATGAATATGTTTAATTATTGAGCCTCTACTGTATGCAAGATCATAGAAAGCCAGAGGTAAATCAGTCAGGTAAGGTCTCTGCCCTCATGAGCTGATGGTCTGGCAGAGGTGAGCACCTGCCCAGAGCAAGGCCCTGTAGGAGGCTCTCTGATGGGCTCCAAGGTGGCTGTGACTGATTGATTGCTTCCACAGTTGTCATTAATATGCCCTTTACACAAAGACTTTGCAACTCCTTCCATTGAGACAGGGAGCCTGTTTGCCTATCCTTGAATCTGGGTTCAACTGTGACTTGATTTGGCCAGTAGAAGGGGAGGAAGTGGGACGGTACCAATTGTGAACCTAGGCCTCAAGAGATTGGGTGCGTATCTTCTCTTTCCTAGAACCTTGCTTCTGTTGGGTGAACAAGCTTGGACTAGTCAGCCAGAGAATGTGAGACCCTGTGAAAAAGAGCTCATTTGTTCAACTTGAAATCATGTTAGATCAGTTGACAGCTAGCTGATTCTCAAACGGACAAGAGAGTCCAGCTTGGAATAGCAGAGCTGCTTTTTCTACTCGCAGTGACCACAGACACATGACTATGCCCAGCTAAGAGTAACAGGGCTGCCCAGCCAACCTGCAGACATGTGAGCGATAATAAACCTTGGTTTCTCACTGAGCAAGGCTGTCTGCATTCACTAATGGCTGTGCAAGGCTCTGACTTTCTGGAGACTCAAGAAGCACCCAGTGCCCCAAAGAGCCCCTTTGAAACAGCTCCTCTCCTCTTCTTTCACCCTTCCATCCCCAGCTTTAAATCATCGCCTGTTTGAGGCAGCAAGAACCATTGCTATAATGTTTATAGCATTTCACAAATCATTTTACGGGAGGAGGGCAGCACAGCAAAATTGGTACGATGGATATTTATTTTCCTAATGCCACTTATCAGGTGTTGGTCATGAAAATAACCTGTCTGCTGGACTCCTCTACGGCTGGTGGACAGGGTGGGAAAGCCAAGAGGAACATAACGAAGAGAGAGAAGCAAGGCACTACTTTATTTTTGTAGAAGGGAAAATACTATACATTTGTCCGCATGGGATTTGGTGGAATGGTTCAGAAATTACTCTGTCTGAACACTCATTTCTCCATTCATCCACTCAACACAGTTTACTTTTAATGATTTTAAAATAAAAATCATGTACATTTAAGGTATAGAACATGATGTTTTGATATATGCATACTTAGTGCAATGATTATTATAGTCAAGTGGATTAACATATCCTTCTCTTCACATAGTTAAATTTTGTTTCTTTTTTTTTGTAGTGACAGCACCTGAAGTCTATTCTCTTAGCACGTTTCTAGTATACAGTACAGTATTTGATATGGTTTGGTTCTGTGTCCCCACCCAAATCTTATCTTGAATTGTAATCCTCATCATCCCCATGTGTCGAGGCAAGACCTGCTGGGAGGTGATTGGATCGTGGGGGCAGTTTCCCCCATGTCGTTCATGTAATAGTGAATTCTCACAAGATCTGATGGTTTTGTGTGTTTGACAGTTCCTCCCACACACACTCTTTCTCTCTTCTGTCACCATGTAATATGTGCCTGCTTCCCCTTCTGCCATGATTGTAGGTTTCCAGAGGCCTCCCCAGTCATGTGGAACTGTGAGCCAATTAAACCTCTTTCCTTTATAAATTACTCAATCTCGGGTATTTCTTTATAGCAGTGTGAAATGAACTAATACAGAGTTATTACTTGAAGTCCTCATGCTGTGCATTGGAACTAGATTGATTCATCTTACATAGCTGTGACTTTGTACCTTTTGACCAAAATCTCCTTCTATATTCCCCACCATTCCACTCTCTGCTTCCATGAGTTTGATTTGTTTTAGATTCCACATATAAGTAAGATGCTGCAGAATTTTCTTAATGTGTCCAGCTCATTTCACTTAGCAAAATGTCCTCTGGGTTCATCTATGTTGTCACAAATGGCAGAATTTTCTTCTTCTTTAAAGCTGAATAATATTCCATCACATGTATATGTATATGTGTGTGTATGTATATATATGTATATGTATTTCTCATAATTTTTTTATCCATTCATCTGTGGGCAGACACTTAGGTTGTTTCCTTATCTCCACTGTTGTGAATAATACTACAATGAACATGGAAGTGCAGGTATCACTTCGAGATACTGGTTTTATTTACTTTGGATATATACCCAGAAGTGGGACTGGATTGCTGGATCATACAATAGCTCTAGGTTTAATTTTTTGAGGTATCTCCATACTGTTTTCCATAGTGGTTGTACCAATTTACATTCCTATCGATAGTATACAAGGGTTCCCTTTTCTCCACACCTCTCCAACACTTGTTATCTTTTGTCTTTTTGACAATGGCCATCCTAATTGATGTGAAGTGATAGCTCCTTGTGGTTTTGATTTCCGTTTCCCTGACAATTAGTGATATTGAGCATTTTTTTCACATACCTGTTGGCCACTTGTATGTCTTCTTTGTAAAAATGGCTACTCAAGTCCTTTGCTCATTTTTCAATATAGTGATGTGTTTTTTTCTATTAAGTTGCATAAGCTCTCTATATACTTGGGATATTAACCTCTTGTCAGATATGTGGTTTGCAAATATTTTATCCCAACCCATAGGTCACTCATTAATTTTGTTGATTGTTTTCTTTGCTGTGGAGAAGCCTTTTCGTTTGATGTAACATAGATTTCTTGAGCACTTTCTATTTACTGGGCAGGTATTAAGCCTGTGAAGAAGGCGAGCGTCATTTCTGTCCTCCTGAAGCTTATGTTTCAGACAGATGGACATCACTGTGTAAAAACAAACATGGCAAAAACTTGCAGAGACACAGCTGGAAGGCTGCTGGACTGGAGGAGTGCCAGGGAACGGGGGGATGTAGATATGCAGGGATGTGAGGATGCAGGGATGGAGGCTAGGCTGCAGTGGTGACCACTGATGGCTGCTCAGCACCTTCCCCCAATTTTGCAGCTCTAATATCCTGATTTCCTTTCGGGAAAGAATCTCTCCCTTTTTTTGTGCAGTCATGATGGGTTAAATACAAGTGCCTGCTTCTCCTTAGTCTCAGCCTGTCAGATCCTCTCTTGGGACTTTGAATTTTGAACCCAGTGATGCAAAAATTAAGAATTAAGCTGCAGCCATTCCAGTGACAGAATCTTGCTGCAGCTGTGAGTCACTTCTGCTATTTACACCTCCAGAACTGTCCTGGTCTCTGTCCTTTCCTGAGAATAAGTCACCGGTCTTTTCTTTGATTCCACAAATTATCTGATAAGCTTCAGATGTATTTCTTTCCTGGGTAAAGTAGCCAGAATCAACTTCTGTTGTGCTACCAAATAAATCTAGCTGGTTCAGCTGCCTTCATGAGCCCTGCTCAGTTGTATACTCTCTTATGTCAATGTTAGTGGCTCTTTCGGTGCTGGCCCAGAGTAGGGCCCCCAAACATTCTTATTACTTCTCTCTGTGTGTGCTTTCAAAAGCCAATATACTCCTCATAGAATCATTTTCTTTATGAATTGTGCTTTAGAGCAGAAGTTAGCAAACTTTTTCTGTAAAGGGCCAGCAGCTTGAAACAACATCCATTTATTGGTTTCAGTTGACCAGGGGCTAGGCATGACTTAGCTGGGTACCCTGGTCAGAGTCTCATAAGGTTGCTATCAAGTGGGTGGCCGGGCTGCATTCTCATCTGGAGGCTTGAGTTGGGAAGAAGTCATATCCAGGTTCATATGGTTGTTAGCAGAATTAAGCTCCTTGAGGTTGTAGGATTGAGGTCTTCAGTTCCTAGAGGGCACCCACAGTTCCCTGCCATGTGGCCCTCTCTATTGGGAGTTCACATAATAACAGCTTGCTTTTTCAAGGCTATCAGGAGAGTCTCTCTCTTCAGTCTGCTAAGACAGTCACACACAAAGTAGCGTAATCAAGGCAGTGATATTCAATCATCTTTGCCAGATAACATAGTCCAATTCAATCTCTTAGCCTGCACCAAGAGATTTTTATAAGGACGTCACTTATGACCTCACTTTACATACTCTTTTTGATAAATCTTGGAATTTTTTTTTCTGGTAGCTGTGTTTTTCTTGAGCAGCTGACTGGTTTTAATCTCATGAATATTATAATTTTTAAAAAAATTAATTTATCAAAGAAAAATATACTTCAATATATACAGGCCAAAAAAAAAAAAAAAGATGCCGAACACTGATTTTTGAAGTTGATTGGGTTTCCGTCTTCACTTTGTCTGCTGGGGAGCTCAGAGCTGCCAAAGTAGAGCCATCCATGCTAAGTGTGAAGACTCCATGGTATACATTTCCAGTATTTGCCTTGTTCTTGGCTCCATGTATTAGTCAGTTTTCACACTGCTGATAAAGACATACCCAAGACTGGGCAATTTATAAAAGAAAGAGGCTTAATGGACTTACAGCTCCATGTGGCTGGGGAGGCCTTACAATTATGGTGGAAGGTGAAAGGCATGTATCACATGGCAGCAGACAAGAGAAGAGAGCTTGTGCAGGGAAACTCCCCTTTTTAAAACCATCAGATCTCATGAGATTTATTCACTATCACAAGATGAGCATGGGAAAAACCTACCTCCGTGATTCAATTATCTCCCAACAGGTCCCTCCCACAACACAAGGGAATTATGGGAGCTACAATTCAAGATGAGATTTGGGTGAGGATACAGCCAAATCATATCACTCCATTTAATGTTCCAGTATTGATTTCTCTTCTTTCTCTCCAACATAATTCATGTGATCTTCCTGCTTTGTGTGTATCTAAATCTTAAATCCTCTCTAAATAAGGTGGGGAAAATGTTTGATAAAAGAATAAAGTATGGTCCTTAGTATGTGTGGTGCATTGGAATGTGAACAACACCTAGACTTAAACTAGAACAAATAGTAATTCAGTGGAAGGACCTTTAAGTTCTCCTCTTGCGATTTTAAACATGAGAAGAGAGTTGAAAAATTTGTACATGACAAATATTGCTGGTTTCTTCTTGTGGATTCCCAAGTCTAGGTCTGGGGAAGAAGATTAATCCTAGCTCATGGACATTGCAAGCTACACTGCCCTGTGTCTGGGTGGGGCTGGACTGGGGCAGGGATCATGGCTCAGTATTTTGGACCCATGAGATCACAAGCTACATCTTACAAGGGTGCCATTGTGCCTGGTACCTCAGTGGTGATTTCACTGCTAGGCTGTCTCCCTCCAAGCGTTCTCATAGCCTGGGCAAGGCAGCTGTAGAATGGTTCTCCAGTGAAATCATCTGGCCCAAATCACAGCTGTCAGCCTCACCCTGCACACCCAGGCCCCATCCTAATCTCCCAGCAGGAGGTGCTTGGGGCAAGCTGGCTGCTTTAGCCACAGTGATGCTGGGCCTGCTGGCCTGAGGGAGCTTAGCTCAGGTGGCCTCCCCAGACAGACCTAGCCCTTCCCAAGGAGCTGGATCTTGAGGCCAGCTTTCCAAGGTCAAAGGTTGCCATTGGCTGCCATTCCCTTTCCAAGCCGTGAATGCTGTGGAACATTGTAAGTTTCCTTCGATGCAATGTGGATTATAGATGTGTGTATAACTGAAATGATATCTCAAGTGTCTAGCATAGTGCTTGGCATATAGTATGAATGAACTAAAAATGAGCTCATTTACAGAAGCGTATATTAACACATGGCTCCTAACAAATGGAAGTTTCTTTTATCTAGCAAATATATACTGATTTTTTAGAGAGGCAATATCACAGGATGGTTAAGAGCAATAGCTCTCGAGACAGGCTGCCTGGTTCAAACCTTGCCTCTGATGCTAACTAGCTGTGTAATACTGAGCACATTACCTGTGTTCCTCTCTTCTCTGTGTTTCCTTATGTATGATATGGGACTAAAATAGATATTGAATCTCTGTTATGTCCTTGCTTTTTTTCTTGGTTTGCTCTCCCTTTGGAGAAGCTAGCTGCCATGTCAGGAACACATGCATGTGGTGAAAAACTGAGACTTCCAGCCAATAGCCATGTGAGTGGGCCATCTTGGCAGTGGATCCTCCAGCCCCAGTCAAGCCTTCAGATGATTGCGGCTTTGGCCAACATCTTGACTGCAACCCCCTGAGAGACCCTGAGCAAGAATCACACCATGAAGATGTTCCTGGTTTTCTGATTCTTGGAAACTATGTGAGATAATACGTATTTGCTGGCTTAAGACACTAAGTTTTGGGATAATTTGTTATGCAGCAAATGATCCCAAAGCTAATACAGATTTTGTGCATGTGTGTGTACAAGATGAATATGGCTTCTGCAATCATGGAGCTTAAATTCTAGTGGAGCATAGGAAGGAGTCAGCTGATAATACCCATACAGTGTGGAAAGTGCTATGGGAAAGCACAGGGTGCCATGGGAGTATATAGAAGAGGCCCTGGGTATAACTTGAAAGTGATGATGGTCAGAGGAGGCTTCCTACACTCAGTTACATCTAAGTTGCATCTTTTTTTTTTAGACAAAGTCTTGCTCTGTTGCCTAGGCTGGAGTGCAGTGGCACAATCTCTGTTCACTGCAACCTCTGCCCCTGGGTTCAGGCAATTCTCCTGCCTTAGCCTCCCATGTAGCTGAGATTACAGGCTTACACTACCACACCTGGCTAATTTTTGTATTTTTATTAGAGACAGGTTTTCAGCATGTTGGCTAGGCTGGTCTCGAACTCCTGACCTCAAGTGATCCATCCGCCTCAGCCTCCCAAAGTGCTGGGATTACAGATGTGAGCCACTGCACCTGGCCAGTTGCATTTTGAAGGATGAGCAGAGCTGGTCAAGCAGGCAAGTGGGTGATGGGAATATGGAAGGGCATTTCAGGAGAAGGAACAGCATGTGTGAAGGCCTGGAAGTGAGAGAGATGGCAAGCAAAGGTGAGGGTGGGAAAGGGGACAGAAGATATTGAGCTTCAGGCTCCATGATAAAGGATTTTGGATTTTGAAGGGTTTTGGACAGGTTAAGATTGCGTTTTAGAAATATCAATCTGATTGTGGCATGGAGAATAAAGTGGAACTAGAAAAAAAGGGAACCTAACAATTATTTCCATTTATTTGTTCTATGATGATATTATATTATATTACCTGATATACATAGATTTATTTTTTTAAGTGGAGGTCACTCCTAACATATGAAAATACTTGCTTTATTTAAAATAATTTTAAGTGAGGATTTTCTCATGTTATTGTTAGCAAATTAAGTCTAATATGATGACATATGATGTAATTGAACATACCCCAGTAAATTTAACCAATCCCCTGTTGATATTTTTATCTTTCACTGTTATAATAACACTGGAGTTGACATGAAAAGGGTCTCCCGGAATCTTGCACAGTGGGTTTTATTGTCTGGTGTATTCTAGTAGGGAGTTGAGGGGCTGTAAGGGCAGGATTATGTAGAGGAGGCGGCAGATTGAGCCCTAACTACCCAGTATATTGGTGACATCATCTCTGGTATTTTTGGAGACATTCCTAATTTGGAACATTCCACCTCATTGGGGTCATATATCCTGAGTTTTTGTTTGGAAAATATTCTCCCTCCTCTATGCCATGAACTTCACGCTTCAGCAGCGCTGACTTGCTTTTCATGTCCCATACCTGCTATGCTGTTCTCACATCCTGCCTTTGCTCACACTGACCTGTTGCTGGAATGTACTCCCCCGCTTTGTCTGTCTACCTTTTTTTAATCATTTCTTTAAGACTCTTCTGACACATCTCCAAGACAGCTTTCCTGATCTTGCTGCACGTCTCCAAACCAGTGCCCTGGGCTTACTTCTATTCCTGAACTTAGCACAATATATCAAAATGATCATTTTGTGGCTCTCCCCAACTCAACCATGAACTCCTCAAGGGTAAATGATCACGAGTTAAAAAGCAAAGCAAAACTGCTCTATTACTTTATATGATGACTGGAATACTTTGGGCATTGAGCAAAATTTTACTGAAAGGATAAATGAGTCAATGAGCCCTGATGGAAAAGGTGAGTAGTTGGATTGTCCAAGGCCTGGGGTTTTGCTGGACAAAGCTAGCCCAGCTAGCCTAGGAAATTGAATTGCCAAGAGGGATAAAGTGATGGACCATGGTGTCTTTGTTGGACAGGAAGAAAGCGAATTGAAGAGGAGCTGGTAGAGAGAAAGCAGAGGAGCCAAGGACGCGAGGGCTCTGTGCATTTGAGGGACAAGTGTGATGAGGGTAACACCCCACCTGGCTGAACTTAGTTCTCAAACTCAACCAGACATAAGAATCATCTAGGGGCTTGCTAAAAAGGCATATTCCTGAGTACCTCTTTAGTGAGTCTAACTCAGTAAGTCTGAGGTGGGGTCTAGGATAGGCATATTTAAGGAACACCCCAGGAAGTTACCATTCAAGGGGTCTCTGCCCCACTTATGAATACCTTCTGAAATGTGAGGCTTTGGGGAGAAAGTAAGATGTCTGATTTTAAGACTTCAGAGGTGGAGATGTGCTTCCTGAAAGTCAAGGTCCAGGCATGGCCACAGGAATGCATAATTGGGACAGGAATGCATGAAGGAAGGTAAAGACCAAGGTCAAAAGGTGTGGTGGTTTATCCTCATGCATGTAATAGTCACCTAGGATGGTGGCAAAGCTTAGGGGAGGAAGGACTCAGCACTATGTGCCAAATCTTCCATGAACCAGAGGACTGTAGGTTGATCTCCCTGATAGGGTGGAAACTTTACAAACTAATAACTACAGTTCTTGTGTGTGAATGCCTAACCGTACTGTGGGGAGGAGCCTGTACGTGGCTGAGAAGAAGAAGGCGGGATCTATTGGAACCATTTTCTTCCCGGCATTTCTAAGGCTGTAAGCTTGCAGGGGAAGGGCAGGCAAGTGACTGCAAGTGGTGCAAAAGGCTGAGAGAGAGTAATCATGACCACGGATGAAAAAGGCCCACTTGGAAAGCCACTTGGAGTTGAGACTAGAGAAGAGGCTCAAGAAGTGTTGATGCATCCCATCACACAAACACTGGTGTCAACAGAAACTATCCTTGGTCAATAATCCAAGTATCTCAGGTGTGACATCATTGAGATTTGAGGTGCCAGAGGTGCCAGTTAATCATACTTCTTTCTTCCAATTGATTCTAATCAATCTGAGAAATAGAAATGAGTGATAAATAAGGGTTCAGATTCCACTTTTATTACCTGGAGTTGGATTGGAGAATATGGCTTACAGCAGAAGCTCAACTTGGACTTTCTACTTCTGCTCTTCCAAGTCAACTGCCTAGACTCATCCCTTATGAGGTGAGTTAAATCTGCAAAGCCAGTCTAGACCCATCAGTGGCATCTTAGAGGAAACCACCCTGCCCTACGCCTCATCCATTGCAGGACAGTGGTGGCCTCCAGGCCTGCCTCTTCATGCAGAGACCCACCCCTGGTTAATGAAGCTCAGTGGATGAAAGGTTCTGCCCGGATCACCATGGCATTAGGTCACCACTCCTGCCCTGAGGAGGCACAAGAGAGGAGCTGAAGAGAATGACTGAGTGACCCACAGTGTTTGAGGCAGTTCCCACTTTATGGACCAAGTTGTGAGAGAAGAACAAAAGCTCCTCATAAACTCTAAAAGTGTAGGAGAGAAGCCACTGTAGAGAGGGAGTCGGGACCTCAAGAGAAGGGTCCTGGAGGATGGGAACATGGTACGATGTCTGGCATTTTGCAGCTCCCTAACACTGTTATCTACTGCATGATTTCTTCAATTTTTTTTAACCAGTAGAGTCCTCGGTTTTGGATCCAGCAAGCATGACAGCAGTGAGAATGCTCCTCACAGATCCCTGATTGCATAATGTGTCATTGACTGAGGGCTCTGCTGCTGGGCTCTGAAATCCATCATAGTTTTTGTGCCAAAATTGTGCCTCACAAAAACAGGTCCCAGCCAGTGTCTGAGTCCAGTGATGGACCATGGGGTCTGATATGGTTTGACTGTGTCCCCACCCAAATCTCATCTTGGATTGTAGTTCCCATAATCCCCACGTGTTGTTGGAGGGACCAGGTGGAGACAATTGAATCGGGGGGTGGTTTCCCCCATCCTGTTCTTGTGAGAGTGAGTTGGTTCTCATGAGATCTGATGTTTTTACAAGGGGCTTCCCCATTCTCTGGATATTCATTCTTCTTTTCCCTGCTGCCATGTGAAGAAGGACATGTTTGCTTCCCCTGCTGCCATGATTATAAGTTTCCTAAGGCCTCCCCAGCCATGTGGAACTGTGAGTCAATTAAATCTCTTTCCTTTATAAATTACCCAGTCTCTGGTATGTCCTCATAGCAGTGTGAGGATGGACTAATTCAGGGTCTATGTTGGACAGGAAGGACATGAAGAGAGAAAGGGCTGGTAGAGAGAATGCAGAGTAGTCATAAGACATGAGACTCCTCTAATGGTCGACTTTGCCTTGAGGACTCCAATGACCTTGTCAAAATCTTCTTAGATAGCTTGGAACTCTAGAACGTTTCTACTCACCCTTCTTCCCTTTCCCATTCACTCAAGGCCAGACCTGCAATGTGATCTGATAGCTCCCAGCCTTACCAGGTTCTCTTCCCATTTTCTCTCACAGGCATTTTCCCTAATAGAATCCTTACACATTTAATGCTGCCTTAATGACTGCTTCTTGGAGGACCCAGACTAACACAGCAAATCAAGTGGGAGGGATGTAGTCGCTAGGACACTTATCGTACTGAGCAAAACCTGCCTCAGGGAGTGGCAGCTCTGAGAAAATGCAGGAAAGTGAACCAAACCACTGGTTACTAAGAACAAAGATGTGAGATGTTGTGAGAGTTTACACAGCAATAATGATGTGCCGGGCGGGATCTATTCATTACCTCTGGAGGTCCCTGCATTATAGATCAGAGCCTGAGGCTCAGTGAAATTAAGCACCTGGACAGCGATCCTGCAGCTGCCAGGCGGGGAGCTCTCAGGTGAAAACTCAGGCCCCTCTGGGCTCCAACTTTTTGCTCTTTCTGTTGTATCAGTGGCAAAAAGAGCTGCCTCCAGCCAGACGGGCTTCTCAGGACGGAGAAGCAACTGGGAGACTTGACTGGCACCTGTCTTGAGTGGCATTTAGGTGTACTGGTGTCTATAAATATCTCTAGATATACATATTTACCCTTTAGGCCACTGCTGCTAATGTGACCACTGAGCACTTAAAATTGGTTTTACTAAGGCCCTTAACTCAGGTCAAGATCAGAGTTAACAGATGCTGTCAGGGACCAGATCAAAGTCTTGATCAAATATCTTATTGGTACAAACATTAAGGCCTGCTGCCAGTGAAAGATTATCTTTCTCTCTTTAATCTCATTCAACTAGGCAAGTCAGTTTGGCTTGGAACGTATATCCAGAATCTATCTGCTTCTATCTGTTGCCATTGTCCATGTCACCATCTCCTCTCGCCTGTAGTGAGACCAGTTAGTGGCCTTCTGACTGGTCTCTCTGCTTCCGTTCAGCCTCTTCCAGCTGATTCTCCACATACAACCAAAGTGATTGCTATAAAAGTAAAATCAGATCACATTCCTTCCCTACTTTAAACCTTCGCATGGCTTCTCATTACTCCTGGAAAAGATTCATGCTCCTTCCCGTAGCTCATGTGAACTTCTTTGACCAGGCCTCTGCCCCTCACTTTTTAGCCCTGTCCAGCTGAATCTCCTCCTCTGCTCTGGTCACCTGGACGTCTGTATGTTTCTGGAAAGGCCAGGCTCTTCTCCACTCTGCACTCTTTGCACTGGCCATTCTGCTTACCTAGAATATTCTTTCCCACCTTCGCCTGCCTTGTCTCTCCCGTCATTCAGGGACTCCATGACCACACAATCTGAAGTTGATTCCCCTCTTACCCACAGTGCTTTCACACAATCCTGCTTTATTTGCTTTAGAGCAAAATGAGAAGTTACATGATCCCTTGTTCACATGCTTTTTATTTGTCTCTTCCCATTAGAACATCACCTTCATGGGAGTGACCTGCTGTCTGCCTTATTTGATTCTATATCTTGGCACTGACAACAATACTGGGCACACAGTAGGTGCTCAATAAAGATTTGCTGGCTGGATACAGATCAATCAGCAATGAAAATAGAGCATGTCTGAATGAAAATGGAAGGCAATGGAGAAAAGATGACTCAAGCAATTATGTTACATGCAATGACATATTTTAAATCCACTCACTCTTAGAAGAAATCTACTTTCTCTTTCCATAAAATTGAGCTTGAGGAAGCAATTCATTAAAAATACGTGAAGGGTTGAGTTAAAGTTGGGAGAACTTGTTGGATATGTCTGCAGTCAGGTTTATATCAGGAAAAACAGAAGGGAAAGGAACTAACATTTAGTAGAGACCTACCAGACCCTGGGACTGGGGTGGGGTCATAAAAATAAAAACAAATGATACTTACTGTTGGCTTAACTTGGTGGTACTGTACCTGCTACACATGTGACATTCCTTATGTCAACTGATCTTCACAATGATTCTACAAAGTTAGCACTGTCATGGGCTGCATTTTCCAGAAAAGGAATTGAGTCCCCTTTTGTAAGAACTTTCTTCAAGGAACCACAGCTAGTAATGACTGGAGCTGGGGTTTGAACCCTGGTCTCTGATTTCAAAGCTCCCCGTCATATCACCTTATATAAAATGTGCACAGCTACCACTTTACAGGGCCAGGGCCAGGCCCAGTACTAAGGCTTTAGGTAAAGGTATGTTCATCAACCAGGATTAAAGCCCAAAGCATGAACCCACTCCATCTGTTGAATAGCTTTGACCATTCTTTGCCTTTGGTTTGTGGTTTGCACCCCTGGCAGCAGATGCCAATGCAATTGTGGGACTGCCTTACCTGCTGCCAACAAACCAAAGGCCTGGGAAAGTTTTTGCCAATTCATGTGGGTGTGAAATTTGTTGCTCAGCATTGGAATAATACCTGCCCTTTCCAAAGCTACCTTAGATGTTTATTGCCACCCCACTCACTTTCTGATGTTTGTAGCAGAGTACAGGGGTTGTGTTGTGGGTCTTGAAGTAAGACCATTCTTCACATACAACTAGGTTCAAATCCTGGCTCTATCACTCATCAACTGTGTTACAAGGACTATAGAAGCCTTTGTTTCCATATCGGTGTGTGCAGAAAACAGCAGTTGCCTACCTCATAGCTTGTGATTTATTGTAATAATATATTCCACATGTGCCTGTACCTGCCTCTCAGAAAGCATTAGCTACTGGTGATTTTTTTTATTATTACTGTATTGAACTTAAGGACTGTCCTGAGCCAGACTGCCAGAGAAGACTGAGGAGAAGATGATGAGGAAGTATCTGTGGTGTGACTACATGGGGCAGCCTCAGATTAATAAGAACAGGATTCTGCCTGCTAACAATTTCTACATCTATTAAGAGCAGTAATAAACCTCTCTTGTGGGTATAAAATTTGCATCAAAACACCTATAAGGATAATGATAATAAAGGCTAATATTTACTGAACACTTATTATGTTCTAGGTATCATCCTAAGAATTTAACTTTCATTAACTCAATAAGCCCACGTGGTAACGCTCTGAAATGGGTGCTGTAATGATCTTCATTTTAAAGATGGGAGCCCATAGAGTGTGTTGGGGATATCACATGGCTTAATTAAATATTTATTAGATGCTGAGATCTTTCAGGGGAAGGAACTTTTTATTATCTCCAGGGCCCAGTACACAATAGGTGCTTAATAGTTATTTTTCTTGTTGAATAAGCGATATAGATCAAAGGTTGGCAAACTTTTTCTGTGAGAGGCCAGGTAGCAAGTCTGTTAGGCTGTGGGTTCCATGAGGTCTCTGTTGCAGCTTCTCAACTCTGCCGTTGTAGTGCAAAAGCCACCAGAGACAATGTGGAAATCAGCAAGCATGGCCATATTCTGATAAAATGATTTCCAAAGACAGGTGGCAGGACAGATTTGGCTGCAGGCTGCAGCTTCTCCTGATCTAGGTGATACTGATTCTGATACTGTTAAATAGTACCATTTGCTAAGTGCCTACTCCGTGCGAGGCACTGTTATAAGTACTTCCATGCATTGTTTCATGAGATACAGTGAAGAAAGTAGGCTTCTGGGGTTTAAGTAACTTGTCCAGGTCTGTGAGACTACAGAACCGGGACAAAGGAGACAATGTTATGGATTTTGAACCTTATTCAGGTGAAAGTATAAATGGATTTGAGATTCTTACTACTCAAAGTCTCGTCTATGGACTGGCAGCATTGGCATCACCTGAGGGCTTGTGAGGAATGCGGACTGTTGCGCCCCTCACTCAGAAATCTTGAATTAGAATCTATGTGGTCACAGGATTCCCAGGGATTTGCATATATGTTAAAATTTGAGTAGCAGATGGAGGTTCTAGATCATTCACATTTAAAAACAAACACTGCCCAGATGTCTCAGTTCTGTGAATAACAGGGGATTTCATTCATCTTGTGAGGGTAAATCTACTGTCAACCCCTTTCCAGAGGAACAACAGAGCTGTGAACACCGACGAGGAAAGCTAAGTTTAGATGCCTAATAGAAACTGTATTGTTTAACAGCTTTTGGAGGCAACTTGGAAAATGTAACTGATGATTTAATGATCTTTAACTTAAAGGGATTAAAAATACGCAGGGTGAGCCGGTCAGTTTCACCAAATGGGGTTAGAACTTGGTTTTCTGCGCAAAGATGGACACCCAGGTTGAAATTTCTCAAAAGTTCCGAATTGGTGTCAAGCATATTGATGATCCAGTGGCTTCTTTCTTGTGACTGGGACAGAGCTGGGAGCTGCAGCACAGCTCTCCTTGCTGCTGCTGCATCTAATTTACAATGAGATCAGCACACAAAGGGGAGTGAGGAATCGCTCTGCTAACAAGCTCCCTTCCCTCTTGTCTCTGGAAGAATGTTGGCTGACAGGGACACAATTAAAAAGGGATTGATTTATTGAGCTGGAATGCTCTGGCCCCCCTAATCTCAGAATCTCTGCTTCATGCAATCACCATTTCCAAACAAGAGTCAGCCTACACGAATGAAACTTTTCATGATCACCAGGGAGCCAAAGACTTAGTTTACCAAAGGTAGCTCAGCCCTTGAAGCCCATTAAAAAAAACACAAAAACCCACATAAAAGAAGCCCTTTCCTGCATGAGGGCCTGGATAAGGATCTGGAATTCAATAGTAAAGGATGATCTAAACAAAAAGTAAGCAGTACTCATGAAAACTGCTAACCTTGGCTCCACGGAGGGGCACAGGTCAAGAAGAGTAAGTGGGCAAGGAGCGCTTTTTTGTCTTTTACATAATGAAACTGTAAATTTCTGTTAGAAATCACAGGATCATCAAGCATTTGGAATGTTGATGGGGATCCTAGTGGGATTCAAGGGAAGAAAAAAAAATCTGTGGATTTGAATTCAATTCTTCCTTTGAACTGTTTCATTGAACCCAGGTGGTCATATCTCCGCTGTTTGTATGCATGTAATTATTTACAATTGGTGGAATTTGAGAGGGCACCCAATAAATAGCACCTCTTTTTTTTTCACTAGAGTTCTGAACTGTTCATAAAGTAAAACAAAAGACTTGGCAGATGGAGACGGAAATGGAGCATCCGTTTTGTTACTGATAAAGTGGGTGCTGGAAAATGGAGCTTATATCTGTGCACTGGTAGATTTCTTGATATCGAATACCCAGCCTAAAAATATTACCTCCCAATCACAGCAGCTCTGGACAGGCCTTTGTGGGACATGTATGGAGGGGCAGCAGAACGTACTCCTTGATAGCAGCCTCACTCCCAAGAGAATGAGAAAAGACAGCAGTTGGGCCACACATACCCAGTTTCTTCTTCCAGATTTATCAGAATAAGAAAACCACTTCTCCCCTGGGGGGAGTAAGTCAGGGGACAGAGAGGAACTGGGAGTGAAGTGGGACCTCTCCCACATAGAAGGAATCATCATGAGTGAGGAAGAAGCCTCCTCTACCTTCACACTTGAAATTAATAATAGTAATGACGATAATAACAAAAGTGACCATTTACAAAGTATTTGCTCCGATTCTGAGCAGAATCCCCTACCTCATTTAATCTTCACAACAACACATTGAGATAATTTTATGATTATGTCTCTGCAACAGGTGAGAAAACTGAGACAGAGAGGTTGCGTAATTGTCCAAGGACACAGAGCTAGGAAGTGGTACAGCCACAGTGCAAACACAG
Organism: Papio anubis; assembly: GCF_008728515.1. NCBI lineage: Eukaryota > Metazoa > Chordata > Mammalia > Primates > Cercopithecidae > Papio > Papio anubis. The sequence goes on from NC_044984.1 coordinate 99,918,283, forward strand.
CTTTGCCTGACTCCAGAGCCCGAGTTATGCAGCAGACTCTGCTCTATTTGTTGAAGGAATAATGAAGTAAATGAATAAATGAATGAGGTGAACTAGAGGATAATGTGTCTAGAAGTCTGGCTACGTGGGGTAATCTGTGTGCAGCGTTGGTAGGTTTGGCAGCCAGCCCATCTTTCTCCCAGCTCAGAGGCTGGCCCTGAGGATTTTTCCCTAGAATGTTCTGCCTTGCCAGGCCAGGCCAGGCCAAGAAGTGCTCCAGCAGGTGGACCCTGGAGCTGGTCTTGCTGTCCCAGGAACCCAGTGTCAAGGCGTGCTGGGGACAAGAGCCAGGGGGCTGCTTGTGGCCAGGGGAGCACTTAGACAACCCCCTCCATGGGAGAGGGGTCAACCCATCTCTGCCTGAGCTAGAAATCTGACTCACAGATCAGGGCTCAGGAAAGAGCGCAGCGACTGAGGCTGTCTTCAGCTCCCCCGCTCATTTCCAGGCATCTCTGTCACCACCAGGCATTCCACAAAAATCAGAGCCTCGAGATGCGCTTTTCCCTCACTTGCTTTTTTTTTTTTTGTTTGAGACAGGGTCTCACTCTGTCGCCCAGGCTGGAGTGCAGTGGCATGATTTCAGCTCACCACAACCTCTGCCTCCCGGGTTCAAGCAATTCTCCTGCCTCAGCCTCTGGAATAGCTGGGATTATGGGTGCCCACCACCACGCCTGGCTAATTTTTGTATTTTTAGTCGAGATGGGGTTTCACCATGTTGCCTAGGTTGGTCTCGAACTCCTGACCTCAAGTGACCTGCCCACCTCAGCCTCCCAAAGTGCTGGGATTACAGGCGTGAGCCACCACATGGCCTCCTTTGCTCTCAACACCAACCTGCAATTTACATTTGAACCCCTGGAGCGGCAGCATAATCTTTATCAGAACTCCCTCCCTCCAGGTGAGGTCCTCTTCCCTTCTCCAGGTACCCGCTTCCTACTTCCCACATGCCACCTCGGCTTCCCCACCTCTCCCTTGCCCCTATGTCCCACCCGCTCCTGCACAGAATTCTGTTATCTTAATCTCTTTCTTTGGAAACTCCTGTCACTTGTAATTTTCCCCCGTTTCCTTCCTCTACCTCACCCCTTTTTTCCCAGTCCCCCTTTGCCTTCTCAGCTTTCTTTTCAAAGATGCTGTATTTCTTTTTCTCCGTATTTGGACGGACGTGACCTGACAGGGTGGCTGAAATGGCATACTGGGGATAGAAATATGTGCCAGTTCCCTCCATAGGTTTTTGTGTTTTTTCGAATGGGGCATCTGCAATCAATTTATGGAGTTTAGCGGAAAGGTTAAGAAGTTTTCACTTAAAAATCAACCTCCCCAAATGAAAATATTTGGTACTTTTTTTTTTTTTTTCATTGTAATTGAGGTCTCCGCATGTCCCCATGCTTAGGGTCTATTCTGGAAAAGGCTCCCAGAGAAAAACCTGTCAAGTCCATTCCACTTCTACTCCAGCCTTATGAAAATGGATTTCATAAGGAGTAGAGAACATATTTGTCCTTTTGTCTTCTTTAGGCTTATCTCTCAGAGAAGTGATGTTTGCAAAAGGAGGTGCTTCTAACGGTGCCAAAGGTGGGGATGAGACTCAGCAGGTGAGGCCAAGGATTCATGTGTATTCGAGTGCATCCAGGAGAGGTCTCTATGGACATAAATGTCTATGGAACAAAGCAACACAAAGCAACCTTGAATTATTAGCTGAGACCTAACTGCAAACCGTCCTGTAAACTACAGCAGATCCAGGCTCTACCTCACGGAGATTTCCTTTTCTTAAGCTAAGTGGTCCTGAAGGAGTCTGGGGAGGGTGCTGGTGACATCCCCACCCAGCCCTGTTACTGGGCTGGTGCCCCCACACTCCTGCTGCTCTGAGTGGGGCCTACTGAAAACTCACAGCTGCTGCCTTCTCTAGAGATTTCACCCACAGGACTTCTTCAGCAATAGGAGTCACTTCACTGGAAACATACATGCCCCTCGCAACTGTCCCCTGCAGCCTGCATCCAATGACTAATCAATAGGAGATATGAGAGAACACCCCTTGTTTCAAAGTCGGACCAACTTTGCCATGTCATATAAGCCATGCAAGCCAGGCCATACAAGCCATGCCCCAGAGCTCCCTGTGCGATCAGGCTTAAGCTGGACCCCAGCTGGGACCACATCTTGGCCTAGTTCCTCCCTCTCCTGTCCTGCTTTCCTCACTTCCACAATAAATCATGCATACCCACATCCTTGTCTCAGGCTCTGCATCCAGGGAACCAGATCTAAACCGGACTCCAATGCCAAGTCAGCCAAGGGATCTGCCCCATCGATGTCCAGACCTCAGTCTCGGGTCTTGCCACTTCAGGCAGGGTGAGGAAAGATCCCATGCGCTGAGAGAAGCAGGAGCGACTACAGCAGCAGACGCTTGCCACAGTGCTGGAATGGTCTGCACTACTTGACCCAGATTTGCTGGAGCTCCTCCGGTGGAGAGAGTCACAGGCTTGTGACTCTTGGCAGGCTCAAGAAAAAAAGTATATCAAAATGGGACAGAGAGTGTCAAACAGAAAGAAAGACGACTTTCTGTGATGGAGTTGGGCTCTGGTTCATAAGAAAACTAACAGCCCAGAGATGGAGGAAGGTATGTCCTTAGGCCCCAGCAACTATGGAAGCAAGAGAGATGAAGAGGCACCTACTATTTATTCCTGGCCTTTTAGACATGCCCAGTGAATGCTCCATCTCATCTATCATAAGCGTTTCTCCCCTTTGTGGGTGGAATAGGGTGGATGAGAAGGGACTGAGTGCAGTCCTGGTAGGGAATGGGTGGAGAAAAGGAGAAGTGAAGTGGTGCTCTCCTCCCAGAGGCACCTTTACTCTACCTCTTACTTCTTGGCTATCAAATTCTTCCTACTCCTCCTCTCTGGGAAGTCTTAGCCTGCAGTTGTCTCTTGCTTTTCTTAGCTTCTCTTCCACTTTCCTGCCTGACACAACTTCTTGTCATTCATTCAGCACATATTTACTAAATGCCCACTAGTCTCTCCTGTGTCTCTCAGCACATGGGATTTTTTTTTTTTCTCACCCTGAAGTGGCAACACCCGAGACTGAGATCTGGACATTGACGGGGCAGATCCCTTGGCTGACTTGGCATTGGAGTCTGGTTTAGATCTGGTTCCCTGGATGCAGAGCCTGAGACAAGGATTTGGGTGTGCATGATTGTTAGGAGTCAGGCACTTTTGCGGACATTGGGGATTTATTAGCAATCTGCCATTTGTTCCCAATGCGGAAAGACACAATAAACATACAAACAGCTAAATAGGACAGATTAGGTTAGTGATACACGATATGAAAAAAATAAAACAAGAGAATCATGTACTTATCATGCTAGTGTTTGTTTCTGTGAGTTGCAAGTGCTTTGTGGACACAGATCTCTGCTAATACTTCTTTGCCTGGTCCAGAGCCTTACCTAAGCATCATAAGAAGTCAACACAAACTTAATGATTTCTGGGCAGCAATTACACTGAGGCTTTTCAACTCTGGACCAGCCTCAGGTTTCACTCCTTTTGCCCTTGGACTTCACCCATTGTGTGCTTTGTGTGCAGTGGTGTGAATGTGGTCTCCCAGGGCCTGCGTTTGAGCTGGGCGCTGCTTGCTGATGTGTGACCTACAATGTCTTGACTTTCATAGTCTCACTTCCCTTCTGGGCAAGGCAAGGAAGGTGAGAATGGCACTCCAAAGGGTTGTGGAGGACAGAATGGAATGATCCATCTTCTATGACAAGAGGGTGATGGACCGAGTACTCATTAGCACCAAAGCCAGGATCAGCCTCAGGGGATCCACAAGACGCATTGGACCCATGGCCCTGGCCACCTGGTCAGCTTCAAGGGAGTCTTGGCCACTGGTTTTGGTCTTGATCGAGGTCCTGAGCATAGGCCTTTAGGAGTCAGTGGAGGATGCGGGAGAAAGGTTCTCTCCAGCCTTCCTACTGCCACAGATCAGGATTCATCTTTTCTCTCCCCGAACTGATACCTTCCCAATGTCCACATTTTGCTCCCTACTTAGGCTTGAAACCCCAGGTTTGCCTTTGATTTTACTTTTTCTTATCCTGTTCCTCTGCTCAGAAGTCAGGTCTCCCAGGTCCTGTGTTTTGTTTTCTCCAACTCCCATCATTTTCTTTCCTTTACTCTTGCCCCGCTTCCAGTTCTAGGTCCTCACTTTGCATTTCGGGGTGGTTGGTGTAACTTCCTCATCGGTATCTCTGACTCCTGCTTCTCCTCTTCACACTCCATCTGGCATACTCAGAGATCCAGCTGAAAAATAGAAGAAATCCAGGAGAAAATAGCGCGGGCCCCTCTTGCTGGCATTTTGAGCTCTCTGCTACTGGCCCTCTCTACCTTCGTAGCTTCCATCTGCCAGACAGCAGCCAGCTTGTCCACTCACTGCTCCCTGAACTGATCTGGTGTCTGCCTGTCTCTGAGCCTTTGCTCATGCTGTTCCTGCTGTTGAGGATGCTGCCTTTGCCCTGCTCTTCAAGGCCTGGTTAAGAGGTAGTCCCTGATGCCACGATCAACTGGGAACTCGATCTCACCTCTGCACATTTGTAGCCCTGATCTTACACCTTTTGTGTGATACTTACATTCAGATTGATGCTCTAGGAGTTCTAGATTGTTTTGTGATATTTCTGAGGGAGCTTTACTTTTTTAGACCCTGACATGGGAATTTCACCCATGTTTGTCGAGAACGTGAGTTCTCTCCAGCAGCAGATGCTGAGCCCAGGAGAGCTGAGATGAGGACACTTGACACAACCCAAGTGGGTGTCTGTGGCTGCACTTGAGTGGCAGGGGATGGAGGAGCAACAAAGAAGATGGCAACATATGATGTGTCCCGCATAATGTTCCTTCTTCCTGGGATTCTCCAAATCTTCAGTAAAGATAAAATTCTTGAAGCAAGAAGAATTTCTGTAGAACCAGAGAAGGCATTGACTCATGGGTTGGTGGCATTCCAGGTGACCCAGGAGTGGGTGGGCCAAAGAAACATGAAGAGCCCACCTGTCAGCTGCCTGCAGGGACTGTGGAGAAGGCTTGGTTCTCATGAAAGGTGAAGAGTATAGTTTCCGGTGAGTTCAATGCCATTTCTTTTGCAGGGTGCCTTGGGGGAACCCAGATGGCATCTGGGATAGATTTCTCATCCTGTCTGAGAGATTCTTGGGGAAAGAGTGCTAAAATCCTTGCTTTTAGTTCCTCTGGCTCGATGCCTAGCACGGCAATTGTTGACTTAAATTGAGACACTGAGGCAGGTGGTGATTTCTTTGCAGGGGAATACGTGCTACCAGACAGTTTGTTTCTCTTACTTAGTATTACGTAATGTGCTCTTTCTTCCATTTTTACATATGATCCTCCCAGTGAGCATGGATGATAGACTTTGCATACAGAGAAAGGAGATGGGACTCTCAGAGGGTGAATGACTTCTTGAAGATCACACAGTTAGAAAGTGGCAGAGCTGGGACTTAAATCCAGAGTTCCTGGCTGCAAATCTAGTGCTTGGTTGGTCTTCCATACCAGGCAGACCCCTGACTTCTTATAAATCAAGTCAGGCTGAGCTGGGAGAATCTGGGAAGCCGGATTGCAGCACCCTCTCTATTAACTCCCAGAGGAAAATGATATAGTTTGAGAGTATGTGCTGATGCTGGGACTCTCTCTTCTTTCTTACATTATCTTCATGGAATATTTTGGTCATGTGCAGATAAGAAAGAGTCCCCAGAATGTCTTTCAGAGGAATTTCAGGACCCTAAAGCCTGGAAGCATCAGAAAACATTAGTCATCTGGATCACTGAACCAGAGCACTCCTTTGAAAGGTGAAGGATTCTTATATGGATGTCCACCCCACCCAGAAGACCGTCATTGTTGTTGGTAGGGTGTAATCTACAATTTGCCGCCTTCACCGTCATGTCATGCACTGATTCCTACATTAAGAGCCATGTGGGGTACATGTCATTTTCCTCCTCTTTACAAATGAGAAAATGAGGCTCAGATTAAATTACTTGCCCACGTTCACGCAGCTAGTAATGGAGAGATGTGGAATACAAAGCCATATTATTACTTAATTCAAATGCTGTGTTCTCAGCCACGATGCTATCATGCCTCCAAGTAGACATTTGCTGATGGAATGGGGTTGAATCGCACTACAGGAGCGAGTGTGGCTAAGAGCCAAGTGTCTAGTACAGACAGAAATGTGCAGGAGTAGAGAGAAGGGTGGATTGCCGGGAGAAAGTGTGGCGCTGCCACGGGACCGTCGGTGGCCTCGCCATTGGGTCAAGCAAGTAGTTGGTGCTGGGGAGTATGGGGAGGGCACACGGGCCTTCCCAGGCAGCCCGAGAAGGACGAGGCCTTATAGGAAAACTGACTTAAGATGAACCCTGCCAGAAAGGGCCACTCCGTCACCAGCCCTGTCTGAGGTCATATTTCAAAGACTGGCTCAGGGCCACTGGCTGGGGTGCAGGGTTGTGAGATCATGGCTGAGCAATCTGACTTTTAAAAAATATAAGGACCAACTTGGGAGTTTTATCGCAGTTCTGCGTTCTGCCGCCCAGGCATGAAGTCAGCTGGCCTGCTCGTGACAGGGAGCGTTTCACTTGTAATTAGCTGGGTGTTTTTTTTTTTTTTTTTTTTTTTTTTAATGTTCTGCCTAAACTGCGGCGTGGTACGAGTGAGCCCGCTCCCTTGGAGCTATCCCACAGCAGTAGCGGAGGTGAGTCATGGCCATAAAATCTGGAAAGCTTGTGGGGGGATGGAGGCCGGTGGAGAAATATAAATTATTGTGATCGTCTTTCAGGATCGCTCAATTATTGTACTTTCGCCAGCTGCGTTGTGCCTTCATCAATGCCGAGCCAGAAGTGATGGTTTTAGTGGGGAAAGAGTCATTCTTTAATGGGGCAGAGGCCCACAAAGCCCTGTGTTCTTTTGAGGGAGGTTGGGTACATGAAATTCCCAGCACCAGCTGGAACCTGTGCGGATTTGCTCTGAGACACTTGGGTGTGAGCAGCATCACATTTTCTTTATTTTTCTAAAGCAAATAAATCTGGCTTGGTTCTCCACCTGCCAGGGCTGGCAGGCGACCCATTCTTAGTTATGTCTTTTTTGATGGGGCAGCGGGGGGAGTGAGGGGTTCTTTCTTTCTTTTTTGGGGACATAAGGAAGCCCTGGGAATTAGGTAATTCAGCAAGATCTAAAGGCACCTTCCTGGCCTTGGGTCCACTATGAAGAAATAATTGCTCATGGCCTGCAAAGTACCATTTTGAAGGGGGCTCCTCATCTTTCTCTATCCCAACCCTGGGCCAGGGCGTTCTGGGAAGAGGCTCCCACAGCTTGTGACCTTGTGTTATCCTTAGACCCAAGCCTCATTATCCACTATCTGGTGCCTTAGGTCTCCACCATCAGAGACTTTTAAACCATGGTTTCTTCCCCAATCTCAAAGAAAACACATAACATCTCAGTTTGGGTCACCTCTCCTCTGTCTTTCTTTTTTAAAATTACATATTATTTATTTTTTATTTGAGGACAGGGTCTTGCTCTGTTGCCCATGCTGGAATGCAGTGGTGCAGTCTTGGTTCACTGCAACCTCAACCTCCTGGGCTCAAGCGATCCTCCCACCTCAGCCTCCTGGGTAGCTGGGTCTATAGGCACGTGCCACCACACCTGGCTAATTTATTTGTTTTAGAGATGGGGTCTCACTATGTTGCCCAGGCTTGTCTCAAACTCCTGGCTTCCAGTGGTCCTCCCACCTCAGCCTCCCAAAGTGCTGGGATTACGGGTGAGACACTGCACCTCACCACACTTCACCTTACAGGTGAAAGCCCCCTCCCCTCCCCTGAGGGAAAGAAAAAGAAACAAAGACAAGAAAAGAAAGAAAAACACCAAACCAAATCAATCATACAAAAACAGAAGTTATGTTAATTTTTTTCCTTGGCTATTGTTTCCGAAAAGGAGAAAATGACTTTTTAATTCTTTATGTCTCCTCTGGCAAGAACAAGGTCGAACCACTTCTCCATGAGTTTATCATCACTCCAGTTATGTGACCTTGAGCAACTTAGTGACACTCTCTGAGGCTCAGTTTCTCACTGGAATAGTTTAAGGATTAAGTGACATGTACTATGTCAGGCTCTTAACATGGAGCCCAAAACATGACTATTGGTAGAGGACTGTGAGCTCTGTGAAGGTGCCTGTACTTTCTCCATCCTTGAGGACAGGGGCTGTAGTTTGCTTATCTCTGTATCCTCAGCAACTGGACACCCAGCAGGCATCCAGGAACACTTGGTTGACTGGATAGTTGTAAAAGGCAGAGATTTCAGAGAGGCTGAGAAGACCAAGTTTCCTTTACCAGCCCAGGCCAACTGGCCTTCACGTTGTATGTTCATAGTAGACCCATGCATGCATCTTGGGCATGCACAGTGTGTGACACAGTGGTGTCAAGATGTAACCAGGAGGACTGCAGATTTGGTAATGCTCACTCTGGATACCAAAATCTTGACTATAATAGATAGGGTGACTTGAGCATTTTCTGCATTTTAACAGGAGTGGATTTCCCCGTTGCCTAGCTTTTATTAGAGCCCATTTCAGGGACTTTCTCTCCCATCTTACCCTTGGTTCCTGTGAGGTTTATAAGTGTCTCAGGTCACTTAGAAAATAGGGGTATGCTACAAGGAGAGTTTGATGGGGCTCAGATAAATCTCAAGTCACAGCAGATGACTTTCTTCTGTATGATCTATAGGCAAGTCACAGGTGATATACAGATATATATAGCTAAACTGGCTTCTTTACTCAGTTGACTTGGAGTGCCCATTTATGTGGGGTAGACTATAACCTGCAGGCACTGGTTGGAAGCCTCCCAGGCACTGACCAGCAGATTCCTTTGGCTTCCCCACTCTCCCTATTTAAGCTAGCTTTGGCCCTCTTCATTCCAGTACTCCCCGCCCAATTCCCATCTCCCATAATGCCATACCTCTGGTCTAGTTGTTCCCCTGCCAGGCCAGGCGACCCTGACACAGGAGTGAGCTTGTCTTTCCTCCCGTGCTCTTTCCAGTTTTATGGCTATAGCTTACACTCTGCACTTTTCTGCCCTAACACTTTCCTTTTTGAATCTCAAGACACTATTTTGGAAATTAAAAAAGTTACACATCGCCTGGTTTTTGTTTTCTCAGTCCCATCTCTTCTCAAGGCTAGCGATGCTCAAACTGACCAGGGGAAGGATATGCAAGTGAAAATGAGAAAAAGAACAGCACCCACTATATCCTTGTGGTATGTATAGGCCTATATCCTGAAGGATATAATCCTGAAGGAATTCTTCCACCTGGAACTTTATGAAAAGGACCGAAGAATTTGCAAGAAGAACTCAGCTGACCCACTATTAAAAGAGAGCGATCTGTATTTATGATGCATATTGAGTACTGGTGAATGATGGACAGAGAAGTCACTGCACACTCATATTTAGGATACTCTGACTTGATTTGCAGTCACATCATCAAGTGTACCCTTATTTCATCATGTATGTGAAATGGGAGGAGATGGTGGTAGGGATATAGAGAATGACCCGTATGTGTTGAGGGGATGGGTGGGAGAAGGTCAGAGAAGATCTGTTTAAGGAAACAACAGTTGAGCAAAGACTCAAATGACTTGAATTGGGGAGGCAGAGGACAGTAGGGAAAAGAGCATTCCATGCAGGCCTGCAAAAGCCCAAGACAAGCTTGAACAGTCAATGGCCGATGTGGCTACAGTGGTGGGAGCAAGCGGGAAGGGATGGGGGATGAGGAGCAAAGACAGTTGAGATGCTCTGCCAACTCTAAAATGATAAAAAAAGCTATGATTTCTATCATGCAACATCACAGGAACTGCTCATACTATTGTGGTTTGTGGTCCACATCATAATTGAATACTCTTTAGTTAGAATTAGTAGAAATAGCGATGCAATTTTCCTCAAGTTCCAGGGTCCCCTGAACTCTCAACAGGAGTTGAAAGTGAACAGTGCCTTGGAGTCTAGCTTTTCATCTTTTTCCCTTCTAGATGGTGTCCCTGTCACCTTGTAAGCCTATAGCAAACAAAGATTCTCCTTTTCTCGGTCCACATCAAATCTTCCCTTAAATACTGCATGATATGGTGGACCAAGCAAGGGTTTTGAGCCAGAAGGTCCATGGGTTTAAATACCTTCCCCTCAACTTCAATCTGATTCTTTTTGACTACATTTATGAAACCCACTTTGTAGGGCTACAGTGGGAATTATAGATGGTATATATAACTTGGCATACAGTAGGTCCTTAATAAAGATTGAATGACATTCCAGTTGTAAGTTATTGCTTAAAAAAATTTTTTTTAGTGTTTCCCCAGTTAAGAGATATTTAAGTCTTAACGAGGAGTCACCTCATTTCAGACACCTGCTGGAGAAAGAGGATTGGATGGGAGGAATGAGAATTCCTAAATCACTCCATGTTGGAGCCGAATGGATTCATTCATTCATCAGTCTTTCAAAGAACTTGCTGAACACTGCACCTACTGTGTGTGCTGTTGGAGCTGGAGGATCATTGGGAAGGTGCTGGTGGAGTCTGGGCAGAATTTTAGCAGCTCATCTCCTGAGGCCTAGCCAGCCAGTTAGTACATGGTAACGACTGGGCCAGGCAGAAGGCAGACTGGATGTCTGCAGTTCCTTGGCCACTTCCTTGAGCATGGCCTGTGCCCTGTCTAGTGTGAGTCCCAGGTGTTGAGAGGATGGGTAGACAGGTGGGTTAACATTCTCCTATGCTATCCCAGGCTGCTCTCGCCCAGGGCCTGTCCCTAATAAAGCCTATGTGTGTGAGTGCCTCTGACACATGTAATGAAGGCCTCTGTTTGCCAAGTTTGCTCAACTGGCCGTACTCTGGGCCCGCTTGGGGAGTAGTCTGCAAAGCCACAGACAAGCCTTCTGGCATCCCCTTCTTCCCATTTCTTTGAGGTTAGAGCTAGCATTAGAGGGCTCTGGGGACACATACGCCTTGTACCAAGGGGACTGTGGGTTTGGAATTTTACTGCTTTTCTCCAGGGTCTATAGATAATAGTCAGGAAAGCTGCAACTGGGTCTGCTGTGATGAGGGAGAACAGGGAGCTGAATCTCGGCTCATGTTGTCTAAAACACAAGCTCCCTGAATATAATTCCAGCTTCATGTCCCACCCCTTTGATGGTGACAGTAATCTTTGTGAAATTGCATCAAGATGCAAGTGAAGCAAGGGATTTAAAGTCAACTATCCTGAATTTAATTATGTTCTATTTCTGTCAACTGCTAATTGTGTGACCTTGGGCGAGGCACTTAATCTCTCCGGGCCTCAGTTTCTTCACAGAGTATACAATAGATGGATAACAGGGCCTCCATTTCAGTGAGATACTGGGAAAAGAAGTTCAGACCTATCCCCTCTCCTTCCAGAGCCCATAAACATACTCCAAATGTCTGAATCTTCTCCAGTTTCCAAGTGCAGTCTCTGCTCTGTACCATGTCAACCCACATGAAGCCCAGTTCCTTTTGAGGGTTCTACTTGTAAAGAAGCAAGGGTAAGGTTAGTAGAATTGACCAAAGTGCCTTTGTGTATTGTTTTTGATGTAAATGTGGTTTTGGTTTTGACAGGAGAAAGAGAGATGAGAGGTTTACAAGGCAGACATTTGATCAGCTTCAGAAGGATAGAAGGTATTAGACCATGTATAAAATATCCTTTTTCCACTCCACCATGAAAAGTCTCCCTGGCTCCTCACCTTCCCAAGTCTAAGTCCTTGTCTATCTGTGCATCCTCTTACTTTATGCTCTATCTTCTCTACTCTTCACTGGTCTCAGAAAATTCATCCCTTTGCCTCTTGCCCAAGGTAACAAAGATTCCCCTTCCTAAAGCTGTCTGCGTCAACTTTCCTGCTCTCATGATTCTCAACTATCTCAAGTACCTCAAAGCATTTTCCTGTAAAAGACTGTTCTCCCTCTAAGTGGATTTTTTGTACTTAATGTTAACAATAATAGTAATTCATCAAATAACATGAATATTACATGAGATAATGAAAATGAAAGTATTTTAAAATGCAAGATGTTTTACATATTTATCCATCCATCCATCCATCCATCCATCCATCCATCCATCCATCCATGCAGTGGACATTTGTGAAGACTTTACTAGGTGCTGGAGACGTTGAGATAAACAAAATGCCTTCAAGGAATTCATGGCCTAATGAGGCATTAGAAAATAATTGCAGTCAAGTGTAATAAATACTATCACTGTGCTACATCTCATGTAAAATGATGGGACAAAAAAGAGAGTAAGAGATTCACATTGCTACAAATATAATAGAGTAGATATTTGAAGTATAATCTAAAAAAAGCAAGCTCAAAGTGTCCTGAGCATTTTGAAGAAAAAGAGCTTTCTTCTTGATTGATCTAGTTCGTGGAATTATATTGACAATGATCTGCATCTTCCCTACGTGTCTACAGAGTCAGAGCTGTGTCCAAAGTCTGCAACTTTCTGCCTGGGATTTACTTGACCTCTAGAATCTCAGTGTTCTCATCTGTCAAGTCTGTATAACAACCCTCTATAAGGTTGCAATAGAGACCAAAAGAGATTCATTCACTCATTTACTCATTCATTTGACAAATAGTGCCAGACCCTGACCAGGGCACTGGGGTTTTTGCAGAGAATGAGACAGTGAATGGTTCTTTTTTTCTCGGAGTGAACATTCCGCTGGGGAGATAACACCTATTGGTGCCCAATCTTGTTAACCAGCACGTACAAGCTATGCAACAGCTTCACTCCAGCCTTTCTTCTTGGACTGTCTTTTTTATTCAATTCCCCTACAACTTGTCTCAAAATTCTCTTGCCTTAGAGTCCTTCAGATAGGGGCTGCATGAGGGAACTCCTGGGAATTTGGGGGATGGGAACAGTCATCAGGTCCATGGGCCAGCAGGCTGAGTTAGGAGTCATAGTTAGTTTGGGCTGCTTTAACAAAATACCATAGACTGCATGGCTTAAAAAAAAAAACACCAAACATTTGTTTCTCACAGTCTGGAGGTTGGGAAGTCCAAGATCAAGGTGCTGGTAAATTCGGTGTCTGTTGAGGGCTCGCTTGCTGGTTTAAAGATGCTGCCTTATTTTTACGTCCTCATATAGTGTTGAGAGAGAAATAATCTCTCTCATGTCTCTTAGCCTCCACCATCATGACCTAATCACCTCCCAAAGGCCCCATCTTCAAATACCAACACATTGGAGGTTAGGAATTCAATGTATGAATTTTGTGGGAGACACCATTCAGTCCGTAGCAACGAGAGGGCAGGGAGGGAATTGAAGATGCTGAACCCCATGCATAAATATCTCCTTTTTGCTTCTTTCTGCCAAGTCCACTGGAGAGAAACCCAACTTTTTAATAATTTCTCCTTTTTGGTTCAAAGTTTACTACAAGTAAACTTTCTGCTATAATCGTGTCATTGAGTGGTCCAGAGATAAATGTCAACAATGTGGCCCTCTGGCTGGAAAGGGGCCCAGGATTCCTGGGCTTGTCATTAAGGAGCACTGGGTGGGGAGTGGAGGAGCCATGTAGGGGCCTGGCAGACTCAGCAGAGGACACAGTCATTAACTATGGGAGGGATGGGATGAGCCATCCAAGCCCTGGGTCTGGCAGAGTTTATGACTATGTGGTGGGGAGCAGAGTGCATTTGTATTTCAGGAAACGTCCTCAGCCATTGTACTGGTTTTCTCTGGCTTCTTTGTCAAGCCTGGGATCTTTAGTTTTTATTTTAATTTATTTTATTTTTTAAAGTTCTGGGGCACATGTGCAGGATGTGCAAGTTTGTTACATAGGTAAATGTGTGCCGTGGTGGTTTGCTGCCCCTATCAATGCATCACCTAGGTATTAAGCTACCTGGGCTCTTTAGTTTTGACATTTGTTTTTTCCTTGTGGACTTTTCTTCTCATTACATATCACATAAGTGTTGTGAATTCAAGCCTGGGAAACAGTGTATTGTCTTAGGCATGGGACATTGGTGGTATATGGAACTTGTGAAAGGAATCAACTATGCTGGACTCATAAATGCAAGGCTTGAGGTTTTGTGGTATGTGTGGGGAATGATGCAGTCAGGTCCAACATTTAGGGGTGGGACCAGGTTGCTTGACTCTCCACCTGGGCTGGCAGTACCGCACAACACCCAAGGGCTCTTCTCACACACATACAGTGTAGACAGTGCCCTCTGGGGTTGTGTGGCACAGTGGTCGACTTTCAAATCAGTGCTTCTTCTTTCCACCTGCTTCTCCCTCAGCCTTCCTAGTTTTAAGTGGTTGCCCCAAGTGCCAGTTTTCCTAAGAGCTTGGATTGAATCCAAGGAATGTAGTCCTGGGGGCTTCATCAGGAATTCTGCTGTAGAGATAGATGCCATGGAGCCATGTAATTAGAACTTTCTCTGGCAGGCTGCAAGAGGGACTCTGCTCAAAATGGCCCTAGGTAGGAACCCTTCTTAGGATTGAATGGAAAACTGGGGAAGATCTTTCTGCTGTGGCTTAAGGGTATTTACCTTTCCTTCTTCACTGCTTATTCCAGCAATGTGCTAATGTTAGAGTTTACCATGTGCCAGTGTTACAGTTACAAAGACAAGAGCTTAGAATAAGGCTTAGGAACCTGGTCTTCATCATTCACTCCTTCGTGCCTCTTGGATTCCCCATGGAGAGATCCTGATTCCCCAGGGTTAAGCACTGAATGGAAACAAAATGCTACTCTACTGATAGTTGGACAAGCACCTCACGTCTCCTTCCTCTCCATACTGGCCCCCATTTCTGCCACCATTTGCAGGATTTTCTGGCTAGCTGTGCTGGGGTACAAGATAGACCTGGAAGCCTAAGCAGGTTTCTATCACCTCCTCCCACAAAGCCAAGAGAGATCTGCAAAAGAAGCCCATTAGTTTATCCATCCAGTGGCAGATATGTGACAGCTGAAACAGACCTGATGAGATAGATTAGGCTTGGCCCACTGTGTAGGAAGAACCCCTGTGTAAGCCCTGTCCTTGAGAGTGCATGGGGACCCAACCCACAGTAAGTCATGGCCCAGCGAATGTATTGTTGCCAGTATCACAAGCTGAGAGCTGGCCTTGACTCCTTCCTCTCAATCCCACACCCAACCATTCACAAAGTCCCACTCATTCTACCTCTAAAATATCTTTCAGATCCACCTGAGTCTCTTTATCCCCTCTCTGCCATCATAGCCACTACAACCTCATCTCCAGTACAGCAACTGCATCTTCCTAGGTCTCTCCAAATGCCCTCTGCCCGACCCACCCACCATCTGTTATCCACATTGTTGCCAGAGAAGTATCTTGAAAATGTCTATCTAGCTAAGTACTTCCCCTGTTGAAGCCCTTCAATGTCATCTTGTTGCTCTTGGCTAAAAACTTTTTCAATGTTCCTCATCTTTCATCCCTCCCCCCTTATATTCTGTGTTTCAGACGTAATGAACTACTTTCCTTTTTTCCAAATGGGTAATGCTCATTCTCTCTTTTTCCCATGCTATTTCCTTTGTGTGAGACTTTTAATACTCCCCCTTCCTGCTTTAGGGAACTCCTATACAATCTTCATGTTCTCAGCTTAGTTGTCACTTTCTCCAGGAAGCCCTCTTTCCTTTCTCTGGGTTGGTGGTATTCTTACCTGTTTCTGCAGCTGCACAGATCATGTATTGCCCTTGTCTATTTTCTGGCCACGCTCCCTGGCTTTGAGAACAGCAGAGGCCTCCTTGACTTCTGCTGGGCTAAGCATGTAGGGTTTTCCTTCCATTCCAGACCATGTGGATTCACTTCATCTCTTTATGAGTTTGCCTATAGCAAGAGAAAAGGGGGCACTGGGCTTCATAATGGATGATGTCCACAATACCAGTGATTTCTTTTAATATGCAGACATTCCATGTATTACTGGTTGTTTTATTGTCTCTCAACAAAGTCAAGGGTGAAATGAGATGTCAGCTCTTTAAGTGGTGACTCTGTGGGGTAGTGGGTTAGGGAATGCTTTAGGCTATGTCTGGAAACTCCTGTATGGAACACAATTTCACCTCCTCTCCTCTTAGGGTGGAAATGCTTGAGAAACCCTGATAAGATATTTGTTTGTTTTTCTCCCCTCTATGGAGCGTTAATAGTTCAGCCAAAGCTTTCAACAGGAACTATCAGATGATTCACTGTAGAGCCTCTGGGGAGGGTCTAAAATGGTGTGTTGTTAATTAGGAGAGAATCTGTACACTCTAGACAGCCAAATGTATCTCTTCCATACCCAGCATTTCCTGAGCTTCTACCCTGTACCAGGCTCTGCTGGGTGCTGGGTTACGGAGGTGAGTCAAGACCCATTCCCACTCTGAAAGTCTCACCCATACCTAAGATCTAAGGAATGGCATGAAGAAAGTGTTAGGAGTTGAGAGACGGCAAAGAGCACACAGACCCTCCCAATTACAAGGAGCAAGTGAGGATGATGCATCACATTTGCACAGGCAAACCTTAAGAGTGAGAGCATGCAATGACCCTAGAAAGTGTCTCACAGGCCATGGCAGTACCAAGGGCCAATGTGGCATTAAGAAGCTTTAGGTTGCCCCCAAATCTCTAGAATCCCAAATTTTCACTCTGTTTCCTAGGCTGGAATGCAGTGGCATGATCTCAGCTCACTGCAACCTCTGCCTCCTGGGTTCAAGCAATTCTCGTGCCTCCGCCTTCTGTGTAACTGGGAGTATAGGCGTCTGCACCACCACGCCCAACTAACTTTTGTATTTTTACTAGACACAGGGTTTCGCCATGTTGGCCAGGCTGGTCTTGAACTCCTGGCCTCAAATGATCTGCCTGCCTCAGCCTACCAAAATTCTGAGACTACAGGCATGAGCCACTGTGCCTGGCCCTCTTCCTTAATGATTTCTGAGGTATTGGGCAAACACATTCTCAAGTCCCCTAACCCCTTTCACCAGATTGTCCCTCCAAGCCCCTTGCTAATAGGCATTCTGTAGCAATCATTTCTTCCCTCTGGTTCCTTGCTAACTCACAAAAACCCAGCAGTTGATCCTTAGCTGGAAACTGAGACACACAGGGGTTGTCAAAGAGATGGGCCTGACAGATGCAGACATTTGGGCTTGTGCAGACACACGTTCACTTTTCTATATTCACACAGACACACAGTCCCATTTACCTTGTGACGACTCTATAGCTATATTGTTCTCTGGCTTTGACAGGTAGAAATGTCTGCAAGGGAGTGAGTAAGCCCCTTCCTCCTGCTAGACACTTGGATACTTGGCAGACTTTTGCAAAACCGAACTAACAAGGCCCTGGCCTGAGACAATGGGACAATGAGGATTTCAACATTATTTATAACAGCCTGTCGGTGTATTGTAAGTGACCTCAGTACCCTGCTTCTGAAGGAAGAGTTTATATGCTAAGAAGCCAGGAAGATATGTGGTGTGGAGTGATGGATGGAGTGTTTAGGGGTGAGGGATGGTGAGGAGTTGGGGAGGGGGAGCACGTGCTAATCTTGAGGCCATTTGCAATGGTGTTGGGACTCGTGCCAGTTATAATCCCAAAAGGCATAATTGCTGAAGATCACAATTTCTAGAGTCTAAATACCCTAACATCTAAAATCCAGAAAATCACAATCCCAAAAGACTAAAATCCCTAATGTTGAAATTTTGAAAGCCAAATTCTGGAGGAGGGATTAGTGTATTTTTGGTTGTACACAGGATAGTTGTATTATGTTAGTTGCATCAAGTTAGCTGGAACTATTACCTTATTATTGTCTTGACACATTTACCATGGTTATTGTACCTTGATAGTGGATTGGCCATGAAGTATGGCAGTGATAAAATCTTCAGTTTAAAGATGTGTCATTTTGACATCCCTTCCAGCTAATGAAATTCCAGGAGCTTTGAATGAATGAATGCTACATTTACCTGAAGAAGCCAGCAGTTACTGACTGGCTCAAAAATAATTATGTGTATGGTAGGATAAGAAGACACTTATGCAACAATGGTGCTGTTTGATCACCAGTATTATTTCTGCCAAATTTGTGGCCTGTAGATGAGTGCATTCCAAATAGGTACCTGGGTGCCCAAAGTGACAGAGAAACACAGAACAGAAGATGGAAAAGTCTAATAGGGAATGCTCATCGTGTTGGGGTACATTGAATCACAGAAGAATTTCAAAACCAGCAGTGCCATGTAGAAAATGAAAGTGAACATATTCTCCATGGGGAGACATACCTTAAAAGAAAAAAAAGTAGCTATTCATCTCAATGCAAGACTTCAAAACATAGTTAATGATTGTAAAAGTTGGGCAGCTCTTATGGACTATCTCCCTGCAATTACCCATAATCTATCCTTGTAATACACTTTTTCATGTCAAAGCTTCTTTTTTGTTCTGTTTTAGTTTTTTTCTTTTCTTTCTTTTTTAAAGTTTTTTTCCTCCACTACTTAAAATTACTTAAAATTATCAGTGTTATCTTTTACAATTTGCTATGTTATGTATTTCATCTTTGCATCATTTCAATACTTTTCAATAAAAGCTTTATGTAAAGGCTTTTTAAAGAGTTCTAATTCATTTTATGTATTTTTTTTTTTTTTTGCATATTTGACTCCCTGAAAGTGCATTATCACAACGTTGGCTTTGTGTGTAAGCATTGCATGTGTATGTAAAAATGTGGGAACTTCCTCAGATAAACGAAGACATGTCCTTTTTGTACATTTGCACTTGTGAAAGGTAAAATTCTAGAACTCAGCTCTTTGGGTCACTGGTACATGCTGTGGTGGTGACCCCACTGAGGCTTTTTATCTACCTTGTCAAATGACTTAGGTTGTCCATCATGGTATTTCAGTGACTGCAGTTATAAAGCCGGATGCACACAATTACCAACCATAGTGATATGTGTTTATACAATTCACTTTTTGACATGTTTCCCTATAAATCTGGTTTGTCTGCTTGTAACTGTTATACCCATGTGACTGTCCTAAGCACCCTTGAGTGTTTATGCTCCAAAAATATGTGTTTTATTATTGGTTATTTTATTGCATAAAGTAGCTTATAAAGTATTCTGTCATGTTCTTATATGTTTCTCGAATAAATTCTCTTTTAAAAATGTAAATAAATGTATTCTAAAGAGTTTTTTAAAAATTATTTTTTCCAGAATTATATTTTCAAGATTTTGATCTTTCAGTATTATAATTTTCAAGATTTTAGACTTTAGGGATTTTGGTCTTTTGGCATTTCAACATTTGGGATCATGACATTAGGGATTCTTTCAGGATTATGGCCCAAACCCATTGGAACATCTCTGACTAAACCAACGGAGATGAAAATCCTGAGTTTTCATTGTTCATAGATTTGCCTCAGAAGCATGACGATGATGATACTAACAATAATAGCTACTACTTTTTATAACTGGGATTTTGAGGAGACACAAATCAATATTGCCTCTTTCCCTTCTGATTCTGAACCAAGACAAAGGAGTGAGGAAAATGGGGCCCAATCCTCATCTGCATGACTGGAGCAAGGACTTGGAGTGAGAACCCACAGGGGCTTATTACTTTCAGCACTGAGACTGGACCTTGGGGCAACAAACCTGAGGGCAAGTTGGAATCTGCAAAGCCATACACTTCTCCAGGTAGGGAAGGATGGAGGAAGAGAGGCCAAGTCTCCCTCCTCGAGATCTTTGATGGGTCAGCACCACCCATTAAAGAAACATAGACAACTGGCTCTTGTTTACCAGCCAGGTGGCTCACTCTGTCTCCCCAGGGAGTACTAAGAGATCGGACAAGAGGCCCAGTGTGTTTATTGCCCTCTCATTGCAATGACTATTTAGAGTGGGGAAAACTTGTCCCTCAAATGTTCCCCGTGTTTTCATCATAGCCAGCTCATAATCAGTGTGGGATGTGGCTGTCCCTTCAGGGGAGATCAGTCCTTTGTAAGGACAGCTCTGCCCTTGCTTCAAGAGGCTGCACTTTTCATTGAAACCTCTGTTCCTTCAGGCGTTCTGTCTGGGCTGCTGGCAGGCAGGGTAGACTGTGCCCTCAGAGGGCTCTGAATTGAAGCAAGTCACACGTTAATAAAATCATCTCCAAGGACACCCTGTTCAAGGCTCAAAGTTATTCCATTTCCTACCTCCTAGCCCAAATGATGTCTAGCTATGTTGCCTAATACAACCCCAAAGAGGTTCTGGTACAGCCAAGGAGCAGGCATGAGGAAGGGTGTCTGCCAGGACAGGCACTGCAGGAGAACCTCAGAGGTCGGGGAAAGCTGGGGCTGGGAGGGGCTTTTGAAGGGGTCCTTCCAGAGGGGAGCTTCTCTTTCAGATTTGGGGCCTGCAAACTCCATTCAGGAGAGGAAGGAGGTTATGAATGAGGGCAAAACCTCTCTCTCTCCCCCTGCCTTCTTCCTAGCCTTACCCCATACTCCTCTCTCTCTTCCTCACCCTTCCTGAATTAATGACCCCACCAAGACTTTATCCAGAGAAAAACAACCAAGCCAGAAATCACCCGGCCTCTCTGACAATCTGGCCCATCCCTACACACTCATATCTCATGGGCAGCCACTCCCACATGTCACTGGGCCACTGAGAGACTTCCTGTTCATCCACTGTCAGACATGAGTTGTCAGCACTTCTTGGCAAAGGATGTTGACAATTGCCTTGGGAAGGCAAACAGCACCATGGGTTAGTGGAAAGAATGTGGCTTTTGGAGCCAGGCAGACCTGGGCTCAATTCCCAGTTCTGCCACTTAATACTTGTGTGACCCTGGGCAAGTCACTTAACCTCTTTGAATTTCAGTTTCCTCATCTGTAAAATAAACACAAAGATGATAATAGTGAGCTTATGAAACTGCTTTGAAAGTCATTCAATGTGTGAAGTGTGCTTGCGAGACCCACGGGAGGTAGGCTTTAATAGTTTGGGAAGATTCCATCATAGCCTAATTGCAGTTTTATGTGCCTCTTCCTTTTGATAAATAACAGGACTTATCTGAAGACTGAAATTATAGACATCACAAAGTGTCTGCTCTGCACAAGGAAGCTCTTAAACAGTCTTCATTGGGCTTTCTAATGAATTTGTCTTTCTTTTGTTCTGAGCCCATGCCCACTTCCTTCTTAGTGGTAGCTATTCATTACAAACATTTTGAAAATGCCCTCTCACAGTGCTGTTTCAGGCATTCTTTTACCAGACTGGCTCTAGTTTGTCATGAATTGTATGTATATTGAGGTTGTCTGTATGTGGTGGTAGAATTAACAGTGTAAACACAGGACATGGGTCTACGGGACACAGGAGGTTGGCTGGCCCATTGTCCTTGTGATCCTTGGTATGTGGGTCTACCCTGTAGGTGACTCAAAGCACCTTTGTGACTCAAAGTCTTACAGGCCAGGCATGGTGACTCACACCTGTAATCCCAGCACTTTGGGAGACCAAGGCGGGTGGATCACTTGAGGTCGGGAGTTCGAAAACAGCCTGGCCAACATGGCAAAACCCCATCTCTACTAAAAATACAAAAATTAACTGGGTGTGGTAATGGGCACCTGTATTCCCAGCTACTTGAGAGGCTGAGCAGAAGAATCACTTGAGCCCGGTAGGCAGGGGTTGCAGTGAGCCGAGATTGTGCCAGTGCACTCCAGCCTGGATGACAGAGTAAGACTCAGTCTCAAAAAACAAAGCAAAACAAAAAACGTCTTCCAGACTTTGGAGATTGAAGGGAGTTCAAGTCAGACTAGTCTACCCATAAATCATGTTTTGAGACCAGATGCATTAGAGAGAACATCTCAGTAGGTCATGTGGATGTTTCCCTGGGGGTACCACTTAGGGTTATTGCATGCAAGGAATATACTTTAAAAAGAAAATGCATGTATTGAAAATATAGTGAGTAGCTTCCAAAAGTGATGGAAGACCAGAGAACCAGCTCAGGAAATGTATGTATCGCAGGGAGTTAGGCCATAGCTGAAGGCCCCCGGCAGAAGGTGCTTGCTAGCACGCTGCCACTATGTCACCACTGCTGCCCACCACTGGACCCTCAGGCTTCTAGCAGTGAACTTGCTGTCATTTGAGTCAAAGTCCTCATTTCCTCTGTGTCATTGGATTGCTTGCTTCATAGTCACAGACTTGAGTTGGAATGCCCTGTTGACTGTTCTTAGATTGTGTGCCCACTTTCAGGAACCAGGGAGCACGGAGAGTCCTCTTTGGTTTTCATAGTCAGATCACCTAATAGGGAGTTCCTCCAAAAACAGGAAGGTGTTAGTAAGATTAATGTCAAATATACTAGAAAACTAGCAGGTTTAGTGTATTGTATTTTATTCCTTTATTTGTTTTTAACATTTGTTAGTTTTACTCATTCTTTTTTTTTGAGATGAGGTCTTGCTTTGTTGCCCAGGCTGGAGTGCAGTGGCACAATCTCAGCTCACCCCAACTTCTGCCTTTTGAAGTCATCTTCCCACCTCAGCTTCCCAGTAGCTGGGACTACAGGTGTGCATCACCACATCTGACTAGTTTTTGTATCTTTTTTGTTAGAGAGGGGGGTTTCCCATGTTGCCTAGGCTTGTCTCAAACTCCTGGGCTCTAACAATCCTCGCCTTGGTCTCCCAAAGTGGTAGGATTATAGGGATGAGACACCAGACTTGGCCAATTGATTGTCTTTTAAATATCACTTACAGTCCAGAAGACAAAAGATATAATTGAAGTGTCCTGTTCAGCCCTATAACTTGGGTATAGCAGAAAAAGTACTGACTCGGACTCAACTTCTCTGTCTGTCAATTTCTTCTGTGAAGTGGGAATTAGGACAGAGATTCTACACAGCTTACTCCAGGTTGTTGTGAATATCAAATGATATAGAAACATGGCCAACTGTTAAATGCTGTGTCAAAGAGCTGATGGTATGACAGCATGGCTATTATTTTCCCTTGACATCTGATAAACCACTGGTAAACAATAGCACTTACATTACAAGCGGTTCATTTTCTGGAATTTGGTGATGTGTGCAGGGGCATGGAAAATCGCATTCTGCAATTAAAATGTGCAGTGTGATGCTGGGCGATTCACCTGAGGTTATACAGCTGGGAGATGGCAGAGCAAGGATTTACACCCAGGTCTGCCTGACTCTGAATTCTATCTTCTTTACAGGAGGCCTGGGTCTAATTCTCAAAGTTGCGTGAATTGATTGGAAGCTCTGGAAGAGGATTCTGCCCAGGAAATAGGTGGAAAGAACCAAAGAAGGGAGAGAAACAAAAATCCATTCCTTGAATTCTTAGGATGATAGTTATTTCAGAAGAGCACATGGAGATATCAAGGCTGGAAAACTCTAGTGAAAACCCCAAACAACCAGTCTTCTCAACAAGCCCATTAGTTATTGCACTGAATATTTTTCATTTTGCAGATGAGGAAAATGAGGGTGAAAGAAGTTAAATAATTTACCCAGAAACATCCAGCTAATATATCGAAGGCCTGAGATTCAACGAGGCATATCACCTCGGGTTCTTAGTTACAAACAACAGAACCTGATATTGGTTAGTGGAAACAAATAAGTGATTTTATAAAAGATGTTGAGTGACCCTGGAGAACCAAACATGAAATGCTCACCAAGTCACAGGCTGAATCACTGAATTAGCTCAGCACCTTGTGCTCCTAATGTAACCACTAGGTCACTCACGCTAGAACATCTCCTACTACTGCCTCTGAGAGATAGATGTAGCTGTTACCACTCTTGTTTAAACAAATAGTTCCTAGTACCACTTTCCTTGCATCAAATAGTTTATGGAGGTTTCTGATAGACTGAGCCCAGGTTACATGCCTGCAACTTAGCTGCAAGGGACTTCAAGGAAGTGAGCATATGGCTTCCTTGGAGGGAATAAATCTGTTAGTCTATCAGGATGGGGAGCTTCCCAAACACAGGAAAATGTTCCAAGATGCTGGAGGTGTAAAGACTTTCTTATTGTTAGCTGAATTCCTGATGCCTACAAAGTGCTTAGCATGTAATAGGTGTGTAATAAGAGCATATCAACTTATCGATCAAATAATTCTATCTGATTTTAACGTTCATGCCCTTAGACACTGTACTTTGCCTCTTTATAGATGGTCCATGATGAGATCTAATGCAGAATATGTGATTGCACATTAATGAAATTATATGAAATCTCTATCTTGTATGAAACCACCTTCATTCATTCATCAAAACATGCTGTTGTGATTTATGACTATGAGCTCTGAGAGACAAGGACAATTTTATCTTGTTTACCATTATATCAGTCATTTTAAATACAATGCTGCAAAATAAGTAATTGTTAAATAAATTAGTAGAGTGATAAATGAATGAGTTTAAGAGGCAAGGTAGTCAGGATTTGGGAATGCATGCTAAGATGGTGCCAAGGATGGCATCTTGGTTTTTAGCTTGAACACCTGGTGGGAGGGTGGCTGACATTTACTGAGCATGGGAAGACAAACAGGCTCTGGAAGGGAGATCATGAGTTAGTTTTGGACTTGCTGAACTTTTATGTCTGGGAGACATGAAAGTGGAATATTGAGTGGCTTGCTGGATATATGGGTCTGGAACTTAGGAGCAATGTCTGGAATCGAGGTATAAATTTGGGAGTTGTCAGCATTTAGCTAGTAACTAAGTTGCAGTCATAGACATGTAAACATATGATATATACAATACATAAAACTACATATGAATCTAAAATATTTAAGTATAAAATAAAGTACGTGCATGAACCATGAAAATAGTAGAATTAAGTCATTCATAATATTCAGGAACAAAGAATACATAATATTAGACTGAAAAGTTGATTACTGGTTAACGTCAAATGGGTATCCAAATGGTAGAAATCATACACTGGAGGTTGGGATCATTTAATTACCCAGCTAGTCTGTCTTCAAGGACAACATAAACACAGAATCAGTAGTGTGTCTGTGTATCAGAGTTCCTCCTGCTATGGACAGGGAATGTTAGATATTTCAGATGGATGTTCGCTGTGGCTTAGGCATTTCTTTTGTGTCGAGGCTAGGAACATTCTGGGGAAGGAGTACAAAGACAGGACAATGGGAATGTTAAGCTGAGACATAGAAGGAGGCAGGCAGGAGGTGCACAGGGAAGCCTGCAGAAAAGCTCTGTGGGGACCGAGTCTCATTGCCATCCTAGGAACTGGAGCCTGTGACCAGAAGGAACAACCCATATCCTTTCTCCTATCTGTGAAAGGGGAAAGGTGATCAAGAGGTTAACACAGATCCTTCCCAAACCTCCCAGCCTGGAAATGGGCAGAGAACACCTGTGGTGTGAGGTCCTTGCACTTTTTAATTACAGACCATCCATTCATCACTTTGATTGAGAACAACAATTGTGGATTTAGACAGACAGAGCTCAAACCCTTGCCCTGTCACTAATTTACTGAGCAGCCTTTGATAAGCAATGTATTCTCCCTGAACCTCAATTTACTCACTCTGGTAAAGGGAAAATAATAGCATAAGACACATAGTGTTTTGGATATAGTGATCATCTTAAATTCTTACTTATGAGAAAGTTGAATCCAGCTCTGCCACTCTGTTAGATGGGTAGTCACTGGCAGGTTTTGGATATGGAGACGATGAGCTCTGATTTACTGTTTAAAAAGACACCCCTGATTCCTTATGGGAGGTTAGAGTGGACACCAGCGATCAGACAAGTGGCTACTGAACTAGTGCAGACATGGAGTGATGGTGGTTTGGATCAAGATAGAAGTGAGGTAGAGGATGGACTAATAGAGAGGCATTTCTGGGTTGTTGTAAAGATTAGCGTTTATTGGGAGCTTAATAAACAATAGTTAATGTAATAATTATTATAATTATGACTTTCATCCTTAATAACACTTGTCAATTGCAGGAATGTATTTGAAAATATGGCAAAAACATATACATTTTTGTTCTTTATTATGTATTCAGTAAATTCCTATATAGTGCTTACTATGTACTTGGCATTGTACTGAGAACTTTTTATCAGTCAGAGTTTCCCAGAGAAACAGACCCAATAGGAGATACATAGGGATTAGATAGATAGATAGATAGATAGATAGATAGATGAATTAGAACATGTGATTATAAAGACTAAGTCCAAAGATCAGGAGTCAGCAAGCTGGAGACCCAGGAGAGCCGATGGTATAGTTCCAGTATGAGGCCAAATGCTTGAGAACCAGGTTCTATTGATGGTGTGAGTTCCAGTCTGAGCTTAAGTCCAAGCATCCAAAGAGCTAATGGTCTAAGTGTTAGGCTGAGTCTGAATCTGAAGGCAGGAAAAGGCTGATGTCCCAGCTTGAAGGCAGGCAGAGAGAGAGAATTCTCCCTTTTTCACCTTTTTGCTCTATTCAGGCCTTCAGTAGATTGGATGAGACCCACCCACGTTGTAGGGGACAGTCTGCTTTACTCAGTCTGCCAATTCAAATGTTCATCTCATCCAGAAGCCCCTCACAGATACACCCAGAACAGTGTCTAACCAAATATCTGGGCACCCTGGTCCCCAGTCAAGTTGACATATAAAATTAACCATCACAGCACTTTACAAGCATTAGCTTACTTAATACTCCTAACATGTCTATTATCTTCGTTTTACAGAAAAGGAAAAAAGGCTCAGAGATGTCACACAGCTAGTAGGTGGCGAAGCTGGGTTTCAACCCCATGTAGTCTAGGTCAATATTAAACTTGGGGGGGGGTGGAAAAGGATGATTCTTAGAACTAGTTTGTGACCAACTCTGTTTTTATGCCTCCTGCAGTAACTGGCTTGGAATCTCGTGCCAGGGGATAGAACGAAGCTCCCATACAGAATTCAGCTGCCTCTTCTATACCCCAGGGCCATTTAAGGGACACCCATTTTGATAATGATTATATGAACATTTGAACTAATGGGCATTTGGATTAACGGTCTCTTGGAAAACTACTTGTAATTCTTTGGGGTATATGCTTTTACCTCCAATCAAAACTTAATAATGAAACAAAACAAAATTAAAAAAAATCAAAAACTGCCTGCCTGTCGAACTGCCAAGAGCCCAATTAGTCAGAACAGACCTTACAATACCAAATCAGGTTGTGTGCACACTGGAGGAAGCCTGATAAGAAAACACCACCTAGGATGATTTCTAATTGGCAGCGAGAAAAGAGTTTGAGAAC
This sequence comes from Papio anubis, assembly GCF_008728515.1. Classification (NCBI taxonomy): domain Eukaryota; kingdom Metazoa; phylum Chordata; class Mammalia; order Primates; family Cercopithecidae; genus Papio; species Papio anubis. The sequence continues at coordinate 99,945,426 of NC_044984.1, forward strand.
AATAGCTCGGCGGTGCCAAGTCCCTTCACATTTCTCACTAAATCAATGTCTTTTCCCCATCCGGAATGCTCTACCCTTCTCCTGACCCACCCATTTATATAATTACCTTTGGGGCTTGGCTTAAAAGTTAGCTCCTGCTAAATGCCTTTCCCACCTAGCATCGATGTGCTTGGAATTGATGGAGGGAATCATTAATTTCTTACTCTTTCAGGGAGGGTCTGTTGGGTATCAGACACTCAGCCAGCTGCTGAGAACAGAGTGGTGAACTAGACACCATTCCTGGCCTCCCAGAGCTCAGAACTTTCTGTGATGATGGAAATATTTTATGTTTGTGTTGCCTCTCCTAGAAGACACTAGCTCTGTGTGGTACTGAGTATTTGAAAAGTGGCTAGTGCAGCTGAAACATTGAGTTTTAAAATTCAATTTTGGTGAATTTCAATTTAAATAGCCACATGGGGTTAGTGGCTACTGTATTGGACAGCACCAGTCTAAAGCAAATGTCTGGTGATAAAGAAAGGACTGCAGCAAAGTCTTCAGGAGCTGCGATAGAAATTTGTAATAAGAGGTTGAGGGAGAAAACCAAGGCTTGCTGCTCAGCTTTCCTGGACAAAATCAATGTTATCTAGAGGAGCAGTTATGCAGAGCCTCTGGACTCAGCCACCTGCATTCAAATTCAGGTGTTCTTCACCTTTTAATTCCATGATTTGAAGCAAGTTGCTAAAATCCTGTTTCACAAAATGATGAGTCTCAAACTCAGACTCACCAGGACAGAGGTGAGTAGAGCTGGAGAGGAGGCAGGTTCAGGATCTGGCCAATCTCCCACTAGCCTGCATGGCAAGGTCCATGCACCATTAATTGAAAGGGCTTTCCTTGCTGAGAATGACATTCCAGCCATGTTCCCTGTGTGGGTCATTTCTCTCGCTCACTGGCACATATGTGCCCTCACTCCAAAATAAAATTGCTTTTTTTTTTCATTTGATTACAAAATATATTCCTGGCCATTATTAAGAAAAATATAGAAATCATGAAAAATTATAAAGAAGAAATCACAAATTATATCATCCAGAACTTCAGGAATCTGGTGAATATGCAAATAGTCCTATTTAAAGATATATACATTTACGTAAGTGAGAAAATGGTATACATTATGCTCTGTAATTGCTGCTTCACTCAATAACTTGCTGTGAACATTTTGCTGTGTTAATGTAGAACTTCATAAGCACTTAGATGACTATATAATATTCTTTGTTACCAGTGAGATGGACACTTAGATTGTTTATAACTTTCTCTGGTCTAAAACACTGTGTGATGACCATGTGTTCTTATGTGCTTGTATAGTGATTTTCATAGAATACATTCTGAAATGGGGAATTTCAGTGTCAAAAAGTACATTAAAAGTTTTGATACTTAATATCTGCCCTTCAGAAAGTGCTTACTGATGTATGCTCTTTCCAGAGCTCATGAGACTATCCCTGTCCCAACACCTTGTTCAGAATTAGGTTTTGTCAGTCTTGCTAATCTTTCATAGTCTGATAGGTATGTGCAACCACCTATCATTTTTTAAAATCTGTAACTCTTTTTTATTGTTCATTTGAATATCTTTATGTTTATTTGCCATTTGTTTTTCCTCTTTGAATTGCCTATTTTTATCTTTGTCATACTTTTTCTGTTACTATGCTCAACTTTTCCTATTGATTTCTGAGAGGTCTTTATGTAACCTTATTTATTTACTCTATTTACTCTTTTTTTTTTTTGAGATGGAGTTTTGCTCTTGTTGCCCAGGCTGGAGTGCAGTGGCATGATCTCACCTCACTGTAACCTCTGCCTCCACGTACAAACAATTCTCCTGCCTCAGCCTCCTGAGTAGCTAGGATTACCAGCGCCCACCACCATGCCCAGTTAATTTTTGTATTTTTAGTAGAGATAGGGTTCCATCATGTTGGTCAGGCTGATCTCGAACTCCTGACGTCAGGTGCTCCACCTACCTCGGTCTCCCAAAGTGCTGGGATTACAGGCATTAGCCACCGTGCCTGGCCTTTGTAAACTTATTTAACCATTTCTTGAATTCTGAGCAATAAAATGTATGGCTTACTTGTTATTAAAAGAGAATTTGAAGTGTGGTTGATAGTATTAAAGCTCATAAAACAGGATCATTTTAATAAAGAGATGTCTGAAATTACTTAGGAGAGATGTACCTAGGTTCTTCATTTCAAGAACCTACGACAATTAGGTTTTTAGTTTTAAGTCTGCATTTCCTGGAAACCAAGGCGAAGAAGGACATTGCTGGTTTTACATTTTTCATAGTTTAATGAAAGCAAAGATGGAAGGAATTTTTTTTTCCTGACCCTAATTCCTAGAAAGAATCTTCCTGAAGAAGTCTGTGTTAAGCGAAGACAAGCCTGCGTCCTGCTGGTTCACTCTTCTGAAAAGTGCTCTACATATGAAGGAGGAAATGACGGACCCTTCAGTGTCCTGGGGCACAACTTTAAGGAGTGTCCTCCAACTAGGACACAATGTGACAGTGGTGGCCCCTGGAATACGTGCACGATTGAAAGAAGACACGTGACAGGAGCGTTTCCCTTTTTCTTAGGTTGTGACTGTGGGATCATGTTTTAGAGCTGAGAATCAGGAGACAGGGGTTCCAGCCTCCACTTTGCCACATATGAATTTGAGACCTGGTGCAGCTCACACCGTCTCTTGGCAGAGTCAGCCAAGTTATCTGGCCACTTAACCCAGGGCCCACCCTGCTAAAAGAGACCAAATTTAACCTGAACTTTCATCCCTGCTTTCAGTTGGTTCCCAAAGTTTCAGCCTCTCCCCATCTTCTGTCGGTGATCTCCTCCAGAATTTCATCACTGGGTGCCTTGTATTTCTTTGCGTCTGCAGCGCTCCTCTGCCTCTGTACCTCCCAGTCCCTTGAACCCTGCCCTCTAGGAACGTCTACAAAATCTGACTCCCCTTTATATTCAATTATTTTTTTGAGCTCCACATCCATCCACTTGCTGCCCTGGAAGACATGCTTCTTTGTAGCCCTCTTAAGTGACGGCTCTTTATTCTTAAGTCTCCCACACACTGCCGGGTCTGGAGGTGGGCTGGTAAAAATCTTGAGCCTTTAAGTTGCATTCCTCCTAAGTGAATCAACTTCCTCTTCATTTTTGCCAGCTACTGGTCTCTTGGACATTCCCTAAACACATTGACACCTTGTTTACTACTCTTTCCTTCTCAAGTCCTGACTTACCTGGAATTATTTCAGTTCCTTGGTATCCGAACTTCCACTAACTTTGTTTTCCACTCCACCTGTGCTGTGCAATCCTGGGTTCACAGTCATGATCAAGTTATTGCTTGAATCTTCTCTGATTTACGGACTAATGATTCATAGTCCTTCTCTCTTACAGCAACCTCCTATCCTTCTAAGTTCATTACACAACTCCCTTCCTATCCTTCGTATTCCTGGGCTTCATTGGTATTTACAGTCCACTGAATCCTTTATGTTCTCCCAATTCATCTCCACTATTTTTAATTTTCTCTTCAATTGCAGAAATTGTAATTTACCTACCCCACATTGATTCTTGCCCTCTTCCTGTGATTATAAACTTCAGATTTTATTCTGGGAGGCAACGTGCTTAGTTAAAAAGCTAAACTCCTCAGCCTCTTTGTATGTAGGGGTAGCCAAAAATGTGACAGGAAGTTGTTGGGTAGGGCTTGCAGGAAATCAGCTATTTAAAAGGTTGTCAGACAGCAGGCATGTGCCCTTTACAGCCTTTCTCCTGTTTTTACTGCTTCTTGCCTGCAATGTGGATGTGCTGCCTGGAGTTCCAGCAGCCATCTTGGATGGCAAATTGACTTTGTGACTGGAAACCATATACAAGGAACAGTGAAAGGGAAAGATGAACCTGGGTTCTTGGTGACAAACTTGTCTTGCATTGTCTACTTCCAGCTTCTTTCAAGACAGAAATAAGCTCCTACCTTGTTTAGCCCCCTTTTACTTCTGGCTTCTTTTACATACACCCAATGGTCATTCCTCACTGATAGACAACCTGGGCCAGTGTATGCGCCTCAGTGTGTGATTTCCATAACTCTTTGCCCCTCTACTTTTCATCTCACCCAGACCCTGGATGAATCCAAACATTTGATTTCAAATTCAAGTGACTGTGTGTACTGCTAGAAAACAAAACAAAACAAAACAAAACAAAACAACATGATGCAATAAGGCAGAGGAACATCATTGTGAATTCATACCTAACAACCGCAAGGGGATCCGTTCATCCTTCCATTTTTTTACAGTGACTATTGCAAACTTTCAGCTCTCTCTTCACACTTGCATGAGGAGGTGACCCCTCTCATCTCAGGTCATGCTTCTTTCCTACGTTCTGTGTCCTGGCCCTTCCTCTATCCTCAGGAGCCATATGTGTTGGTCACCTATGGGTTCAGCTTCCCTGCCTCTACTGAATCCTTCCCACTGTCATTTAAACATGCCCAGATCTCTATCATTTCAACAACTACCATAAAAACAAAAACAAAACCAAAATATTTTTCTTTGGCTCAATGGCCCCTCTGGTTACCACTGCAGCACCTGATGTATCACAGCTGCATAAATGTATATAAAAAAGGGAAACTCAACTCTTACCTTACACCATACACAAACCTTAAAAATAAATGCTAAAACTATGATGCTATAAGAAAATATAGGAGAATATCTTGGCATCCTTGGGGACACAGAAAAAAATAACTCTAAAACAAAAACAAACAATTAAATTGAATTGTATTAAATTTTAAAACCTGCCTGTTAAAATGACATCATTATAAAAATTGAATAAGTAAAGTTCAGACTAATAAAATATTCACCATACATATCTCTGATGAAGAGATATGCCCATATCTTGTGCCATAATATTTAAAGAACTCTTACAACTCCATTAGACAATGAACTTCATTAAAAATGGCAAAAGACTTGAACAGGTACTTTCTAAAGAAGACATTCATATAGCCAGTAGACATATACAAGAACATTCAACATTATTAATTTCCAGGCAAATGGATAGCTGGCATCAACAAGCCAGCCTCCCTTCCCTCCACACAAAGAGTCAACAGCACTATATACAAATGAGATGTGGAACAGCTGGAACTCTTTTTTATTTTATTTTATTTTATTTTATTTTATTTTATTTTATTATACTGTGTATTCTGTGGTATATATGTGCCACAGATTTCTTAATCCAATCTGTCACTGATGGACATTTGGGTTGATTCCAAGTCTTTGCTATTGTGAATAGTGCCGCAATAAACATACGTGTGCATGTGTCTTTATAGCAGCATATTTTTTTTTTTTTTTTTTTTTGAGAGGGAGTCTGGCTCTGTCGCCCAGGCTGGAGCGCAGTGGCCAGATCTCAGCTCACTGCAAGCTCCGCCTCCCGGGTTTACGCCATTCTCCTGCCTCAGCCTCCCGAGTAGCTGGGACTACAGGCGCCCGCCACCTCACCCGGCTAGTTTTTTTTTTTGTATTTTTTAGTAGAGATGGGGTTTCACCGTGTTAGCCAGGATGGTCTTGATCTCCTGACCTCGTGATCCGCCCGTCTCGGCCTCCCAAAGTCCTGGGATTACAGGCTTGAGCCACCGCGCCCGGCCATTTATAATCCTTTGGGTATATACCCAGTAATGGGATGGCTGGGTCATATGGTACTTCTAGTTCTAGATCCTTGAGGAATTGCCATACTGTTTTCCATAATGGTTGAACTAGTTTACAATCCCACCAACAGTGTAAAAGTGTTCCTGTTTCTCCACATCCTCTCCAGCACCTGGGAACAACTGGAACTCTTATACATTGTTGGTGAGAGTGCTAAAAGGTACCACCACTTTGGAAACTTGTATGGAAGTTTCTTATAAAATTAAACATACCTTTCCTTATTACCCAGAAAGTCCATCCTAGAGACATTAAAACATATATACTCAAAAAGACTCATACAAGCATATTTCATAGCAGATTTATTCATAATTGCTAAAATAGGGAAATGATCCATATGTCTTTCCATCAATAGGATGGATATCCTATTGTCGTTAAATAATATTTAAACAACCTAAGATAGTCGTACAATGGAATACTACTCAGCAATAATAAGGAATTAACTACTAATAGATACAACAGCATAGGTAAATCATGAAAGCATTATACTGAGTGAAAGAAATGGGACACAAGAGAGAACATGTGTGATTCCATTTATATGAAGTTCTAGAATAGGCAAACACTAATCTAGGACAATAGACATTAGAACAACAGTAGTTGACCCTGGATGGGGGCCTGAAATTTGCTGGTAAGGGGTGGAGGAAACTTTCTTGGATAATGGAACTGCTCTATCTTGACAGAGAGTGTATTAGTCCATTTTCACACCATTATAAAGAAATATCTGGGTAATTTATAAAGGAAAGAGGTTTAATTGACTCACAGTTCTGCGTGGCTGGGGAGGCCTCAGGAAACTTACAGTCATGGTGGAAAGGAAAGCAGGCACATCAAACATGGTGGCAGATGAGAGAAGAGCAGGGGAAACCGACACTTATAAAGCCATCAGATCTCATGAGAATTCACTCACTATCATGAGAACAGCATGGGGGGAAACCACCTCCATGATCCAATCACCTCCCATCATGTTCCTCCCTTGACATATGGGGATTACAATTCGTGATGAGATTTGTGTTGGGACACAGAGCCAAACCATATCAGAGAGTGTGGGTCATGGAAGTGTATGCTTTTGTCAAAATTTATCAAAATGAATTCTTAAAATCTGTGTATTTCACTGTGTATACATTTTACCTAAAAATCAATATATTTGTATACCCACAGAATAGAGATAAATGTATAATAAACCTAATGTACTTACCGCTCAGCCTGAGCGATTATTAAAGTATGACAAATTTTGTTCCATCTTACCCACTGTCTGAATTATCTCAAAGCAAATATTTCCAAATATATCTCCAAAAGATAAGGAACTGAGAGTTTTCTTTGGTTACTGCCTGAACATGTTTTCTGTCTACCTCTCTCTTTGTCCAACTCCATCCCTACTGTCAGAAGCACCATCATCTCTGACCTCCTTACTGGACTCTGCCTTCCTCCTGTGCACCTTTCCAATTCATCCTACATACAACAGCCTCAGGATTTCAGAAATCCAATGTGATTATGTTACTCCCTCTTGGATCATCCTTAAAATTCTCCAAATTCTCCAGTGACTTCCTAATCCTCTAAAAATAAATACCAAAATATTTAAATGGCTGTATTAGTTTTTATCACTGCACAACAAATTACTACAAACTTAGGGACTTAAAACTACATCTATTAATTATCTCAGAGTTTCTTCTGGGTTAAAAGTCTGGGCTTGGGGTAGTTGAATTCTCTGCTTAGGGTGCTTAGGACCTCACAACGCTGAAATCAACATGTTGGCTGGGGCTGTAGGGGTCCCACCTGGAGCTCAGGATCTTCTTTCAAACTTATTGAGGCATTTGGCAGAATTCATTTGTTGTGGCTGTAAGGCAGAGGTCCCTGTTTACTTGTTGGCTGCTGCCTAGGGGTCAATTTCAGCTCCTATAGGCTGCCCTCAGGACTCAACTGCATGGTCCTCCCCATAGGCAGTCCATGCCATGGCCATTTCCTTTCTTCCAGGCCAGCAGAGAGTGTCTGCTGCTGCTTCTCGTCTTTTTTAAGGGCTCACCTGATCAGGTCAGTCCTACCTGATCCCTTAAAAAAGATTAAAGCCAAATCTTTATTCTGATTAAATCAGTGACAACTACCTGCGGAAACTCTTTTACCATTTAATATACCACAACTTCAGGACTGATTCTCCATATTCCTAGGTCCCACCTGCCCATACTCAAAGAGAGGAGATTGCAGAGTGTAGGAATCTTGTGTAACACCTTAGAATTCTGTGGACCACAATAACCCTTCCAAACTGTCTGCACAGGCTTCTTGCCTCCCTCTCTGGTCCCATCTAGCTTTACTCCCTGCTTACCTCTCTCTGGTCCAGTCCCTTACCCCCTGGATGCTTGCACTTTCCTGAACGTCCCCTGCCCTCTCTTGACTCAGGCCCTTTGCACATGCTCTTTCTCTCTGCCTCTCCCTCTCTTCAAGCACCCCTTCATCTAGGTAAGGCCTATTCTGTCTTGAAGTCTTAAATCTGAGAGGACTTAAATCTGATAGGGACTTAAATCTGAGAGGACTTAAATCTGATAGGGATGCCATGACCCTGTCAAGTGTGCCTTAAATATGTCCTTAGAGTGTCCCTCTTTACAGAAGTCATTTGTTTGTGTTAAATATTTATACATGTTATTATCCAATGAATATCTCCCTCTTTCCTCCACTGCACTGCAAGCTCCTTGAGGTGAGTAGCTGTGGATGCTTTTGCTTACCATTTTATGCCTAGCACCTACCACTTCACCTGGTACATAGCAAGTCTCAATAAACACATGTTGAATACATGAATCAGCCTCTGTTTGCCCATCCGTGGTATGAGGGAGCTACTTCAGTGGCTCATTCATTCTCTAATGTTCTATGATTCCAAGATCCAGACCACCCATCTCCACTAACAGTCAGGAAAGTGCAACTGTTTGGGCCGCTGAAATAAAATCTTGAGCTCACCTGGAGCTGAAGATCTTCTTCCAAACTATGAAATAATTTCCAAGCATTTGGTGGGGCAGAGGAGCTGCCACCTTGACTTCTTCTGCACTATTGCTTTATGGCACAGTCTGGCAGCCAATCAGCCATCATTGGCTCCTTTTCTTTTCCACCCCACAGAATGCCCAAGCGAGACGCTTCATTTGCAGATCGATTGGCCCCTCCGCCATGATGACGGTCCAGCAGGCATAGACACAGCCTTTTGGCGTTTTTGTTGGGCAAAACATGTGACCCACTTGGTGCAGAAAGACAGTCACTCCTCCTTGGCAGCAGCTGGGCTATGTGATGCTGTGGGAAGAGGGCGAGGCTCACTGCCCACCCTCTGGGGAAGACTGCCTCTCCTTTCTCTCCTAGAGACATGTCAGCCTCCTTGCCAGACAGCTGGGATTGCTTGATGCTTCACTCCTCAGCCCACAGCGGATAACGAGCAGCAGGCCACCTGAATGGTGGCCTGTTTCCCACTTGCCTGTCACCATGCCACCTGTCCACCTCAGCTGTGTGAGGAACACCGGATACCTGGGAGGAGTCTGGAGAGAGTGAGAAGCGTTTCTACTCTGGATTCTCTCCCTGGGTCTGAATTACTGAAAGAGCTTGGAGAGAAACAAAAGGACATGATAATGGACTAAGTCATGTGACCTGTAGGAAAAGCCAGAAGCATCAAAGGAAGTACCCAATTCTCAAGGGAGGGAAACAAGTATGTAGGAAAATGAAGGAAGCAGGAAGCCCAGGTGCACCTTTGTTGGTGCGATATGGCGTTTTAAACAAGCAAGGCACGTGGGTATTTCTATGACAAGGGACTCGGGGTCTGACTTCCAATATGTCTGAAATCTTTAGGGCTAGAAGCAGAAACTGATACTTTAAAACTGCCAATAGTTTTCCTGTCAGGGTAAAAGCAGAATTCATCCCTGGAGGAATGTTGGTCTTTCGTTTTGAGAAAAATACAAAATGTTGGAGTATGCAGAGGTCAAGTCAAAATCCTGTTCTCGAGTGGGAAGTTTGAGACAGAGAAGCTCAACAGACTAGCTAAACTATTCTACACAACAATGCAAAATAGTGGCAACTCTGCGAAGTATAATGTGTCAGAGGGGAGTTGGGGGCTTGAATTTTAGGCACTGCTGAAGGTGGAGGTGGGCTGGTCCTCAACATGGCAGAGCACAGAGGAGGGGAAATGCTGGGGGGTGGGCGTGGCTGATGGACCCCAGGGCCTCAATATCTAATCTCCACTCCACACTGTCCTCTCCCCATACCCCATTGGAATCAGTGAAGTTTCTTTGTCAACAACAAAACCCAATGCTGCCTAACTGAAGAAAAAACATTCTGGAAAAATATGCAGGGAAGCCCACAGGTTTGAAACGATAAATAGACAATGAAGAATCAGAAAGGCAGGAACAGCCCTTGAAATGGAGAAGCAGAAGTTCAACATCCTTCTTGCTGGAATAGGCTCTTAAAGTGACCCAGTGCCCCCAATTGTCAGTCTGTGTCTCTCCATTTAAGCTTCAAGTTCCAGGTAGATAGGATCTGATTGCTCAAGCTTGGGTAGGGTATTTCTACTCCCTGATTAGATGGCTGTGCAGGACAGGGGGTGGACGTTGTTGTGCACCTGGCAGCTGCCCCAACTTGGTTTCCGTAATCATCAGTCAAATTTGGTTAAAAATCTGTCCTTCTGGCACATCAACAGACACTTTTCAAAAGAAGAAATACATGCAGCCAACAAGCATATGAAAAACTGCTCAATATCATTAATCATTAGAGAAATGCAAATGAAAACCACCATGAGATACCATCTCACACCAGTCAGAATGGCTGTTACTAAAATATCAAAGAATAACAGACGCTGGTGAAGTTACAGAGAAGAGGGACACCTGTACACTGCAGGTGGGAGTGAAAATTAGTTCAGCTATTGTGGAAAGCAGGGTGGTGATTCGTCAAAGAACTAAAACCAGAACTACCGTTTGATCCAGCAATCTCATTACTGGGTATATACACAAAGAAATATAAATCATTCTACCATAAAGAAATATGCACACATATTGTTCATGGCAGCACTACTCACAGTAGCAAACAGGTGGAATCAATCTAAATGCCCATCAATAGAAGAATGGATAAAGGAAATGTGGTACATATACACAATTGAATATTATGCAGCCATAAAAAAGAATGAGATGATGTCCTTTGAAGGAACATGGATGGAGCTGGAGGTCATTATCCTTAGCAAACTGATGCAGAAAACCAAATACCGCATGTTCTCACTTATAAGTGGGAGCTAAGTACGAGAACCAATGGGTACAAAGAGGGGAAAAACAGTCACTGGGGTCTACTTGAGGGAAGAGTGGAGGAGGAGGGAGAGGATCAGGAAAAATAACTTTCAGGTACTATGCTTAGTACCTGGGTGATGAAATAATCTGTACAGCCAACCCCTGTGACACGTGACACAAGTTTACCTATATAACAAGCCTGCACATGTACCCTTGAACCTAAAACAAAACTTAAAAAAAACAACAACCCCGATTCTTCCTTCCGTACTGTGTGGAAATGAGAAAAGGATGAGTGTCCTCTGATAAGGGCTTTCCAGATTTTAAAAATTATATGATGTAACTGTTCTCTAGGCTTGCCCTTGCAGCACAAAATCGAATTTGAAAAATATTCCTAAGTTCGTTCACTTTTATCGCCAATGAGGTAGGCACATGCTTTATGTTTTGTGTTAAATATTAAGATACCCATTTTATCTACTGTTTTCTCATCATCAATTCAGTAAAGTTTGTTTTAAACCTACTATGTGCAAAAAAATGTGTAATCCCAGGCATATTTTATTTTAAACCCAATGTTTAAACATTAGTCAGCAATTTTTTTGATGTACGGGACAGAATCTCAGATTTGGCTCAAGCCTCAATTAGAGTTTATTGACTCTCATAATGAAGAAGTCCAGAGGTGTCTGGCTTCAGGCACCACTAGATCCAGAAACTTAGAAAATATTATTGAGGATGGATTTTTATCATTGTCTCTTGGTTCTGATTTCCCTGTGTGCTAACTTCACTTTGTAGATACTCTCTAATAATGGGGCAGACGGCCACTGAGAGGCATATATATACACCCTTCCAGCTTAGGAACCCCAGTGGATAAAATTGAAGTTTGTTTTGTATATGTATGTGTATACATACATATTCACATATATACATATATAAATTTATGTATGTATAAATTAGACATATATTTAATTTATGTATGTATGTAGGGTTCCACCTTCCTTCAACAGTGATTGGTCAGAGACAGGACCCAATCCAAATTTTTTTCCCTGATTTTATATATGTGTGTGTGTGTGTGTGTGTATTTTTTTTCAGGGAAATTTTATATATATATAAATTCAGAGAAAAATTTGGATTGGGTCCTGTCCCTGACCAATCATTATTGAAGGAAGGTAAAACCGTATAGTCCAGCCTGGGTGACCTGCCCACTTTATGGTGATAAAAGGTGGGACAGTGTGGGGTGCATGAATTGCAGTGATTCCCAGTCCATCAGAACCACATGGAATGGAATAAGATTCCCCCCAAGGACAAGGGGTTTCTGGGGAGACAGAACAATAGGTATCCACTTCAGTTATGTTTATAGACTCCTGAATCATAGATTTGGGAGAGATCTTAATCTTACAGATCATTTTGTCTGTCCTCTCAGTTTTAAAGATAAGGATATAGACTCAAAGAATTGGAAAGACTCCACTCATTCATTCATTCTGTCATTCATTAGTACTATGCTTTGCAGATATAACCATAGCCAACACAATCATAACACCAACCTGCAAGAAATATTTTGTCCTGCAGAAAAAGCAAATAGAGGAGCAAAGAGCTGATCACGATACAGCATGGTGGGTGTTACTGGAGGAGTAAGAATGGGAGGGTTGAAAGCACATAACAGGAGCTACTAACCCAGTTTGGGGTGCCCTCTATGAGGAAGGAATATCAAAACTCAGACCCAAAGAATGGGTATATTAGCTAAGGTAATGCTAGCTGCTGTAACAAACAAAATCCACACATCCCCACATTTCACTGACATGACTGAAGTTTACTTCTCACTCATGGAACTTTAATGTGTTTGGTGGGTGGCCTTCTTCACGATGATGTAGGGACCCAGGCTCCATTCATCTTGTAGCTTCATCATTTCCTAGGACCTGGAAGTCCTTTCCTTCCAGCTGGTAGATGGGAAAATAAGGCAGAGTAGGCACACCTGCCTCTTAACCACTGTGCCCAGGAGTTGCTGCATATTTACACTCACATTCTACTGGGGACATCTGGTCACCTGGCCCACCTGGATGCAAAGGGCTTGGAAATATAGTTGCTGGCTTGGTAGCCACATGCCAGCAGTAACTGCATTCTGTGGAAGGTGAAAATGAAGCTTTAGTGTCTCTGACCCAATGAGTTAGCCAAGCAATGAGAAAGAGGCTTGGTGTTCTAGCTAAAGGATGGGACATTTAAAAAAGTCCCAGAGGTGAGGAAAATCCACGCCCAATTTGAATGTTGCCAGATTTATGCCACATTTAACCAATAAAAATAGCTGGGAGCAGTGGCTCATGTCTATAATCCCAGCACTTTGGGAGGCTGAGGCAGGCAGATTACTTGAGGTCAAAAGTTTGAGACCAGCCTGGCCAACATGGCAAAACCCCGTCTCTACAAAAAAAAAAATTAGCCTGGCATGGTGGCACATACCTGTAATCCCAGCTACTCAGGAGGCTGAGGCATGAGAATTACTTGAACCTGGGAGGTGGAAGTTGCAGTGAGTCAAGATCATCCTGCTGCACTACAGCCTGGGCGACAGGACAAGACTCCCATCTCTCTCTCTCTCTCTCTCTCTCTTTCTCTCTCTCTCTCTCTATATATATATAACACCAACCTGCAAGAAATATTTATTTATATATATATATATAGAGAGAGAGAGAGAGAGAGAGAGTCACATTTAAATTTTATTTTATTTATTTATTAAATAATATTTCAGGATTAATTTATTCATTCTAAAATATTATTTGGGATTAAAAATTAAATAAATTTAAATTTGACTAATTTAAATTTATTTAAATTTTAATCCCAAATAATGCTTTAGGATAAATATGACTCAAACATTCCATGGGATATACTTATACTAAAAGTTATCCACTGTGTATCTGAACGTTACAGTTAAGCTGGATCCTGTGTTTTATCTGGCTGTTCTACATTTAGGGAAAGAGCAAATAGTTCAGAATGACCAGAGCATAGAGTTTCAGTGAGAAGGAATTGGAGATTATGAAGATGGAGAAGTAAGCACAGACCAGGCTTGGGAAAGTCCTTTTAAGTCATACTAAAAATTTTATTCTGATAGCGGAGAGGGTCATCAAAGGGTTTTAAATAGGGGACAGGGTGTGAGGCATGCTCAGATCTGCATTTTAGGAAACTCTAGAGGTGGTGAAGAATATGGATTATAGTGGAGGTAATAGAACGGGTGAGCAGAGCAATGGGATGGTGGCCAAACCAGGGGCCAAACCCAGGTCTCCAAGACTGAATTCATCAATGCATGATTTTTCAAGGTGCTTGGAAGCTATTTAGAATAGTGGGAACAACAGGGCTTCTGGAGACTTTGGGTCCAATTCTGAATAGCTGGGTAGCCTTTAGCCCTTTCGAGGCCTCACTTCCTTATCTCTAAATTCCTCCAGAGCTCTAGGATTTGACCTATTCCTGCAGAACGAGTCTCTTCTATCTCAGCATTCTAGTTTCTTCCATACTCGGACACTGAAAGTCTAAGAATCTCACAGTTACAAGTCAGACCATGCCTGGCTCTGGTGCTTATATAACTGTCAAAATCTCCACCATGTTTTTCCTCTATCAACAGTTCAGTGCTATCAGCCTAGCTTCCACTGGCAAATCCATCACGTTAAGCTGAAAGAAGTCACACCTGCCAGGCCCAAGCTGTTTATCTCAATAATTTCCCTGCATAAAGCACAAACAGGGGACTATTTATTTTCCTTCCTGACATACATAAGGCTGTTAAAAGTCCGAGCGCACTGGCAGTTTACATGAAGCTAACCTTAATTGCATACTAGAGAACCATAAAAGGAAGATCAGGGCCTCATTAGCTAGGGACCAATTTTACATTTTTCTCCTCTGACCAAAGCTGTTTAAAAACACGGAGTACTATCTCATTCCAGCCAGACATAAATTTCAGGGCTGTCAGAATGCCCTTGCTGAATTCCAACTTTTCTTGAAAAGCTTGAAAATGTTCAGTGTGTCAACTTGGATTACAGAAACAAAATGTTATATCTTCCTTGGTTTCCCCCAACCCCAAATGAATGAATCTCTCTCTCTTATATAGACAGCACAACCTCAGTGACCCAGAGTACATGATCCTGATCAATTTTGTTTTTTATGATTCAGGACTAATCAGAAATACTTTCACCCCTCCTTGTGTAAAATGTTCCTGGCCGTCCGGTTTTTTCAGGGCACCTATGTTGTGTCAGGGACTCTGACATCAGTGTACTTTTGTGTGTCATATCTCTGCATCCACAATTGCGGCCCAAATGTCTACTACCTCCATAACCTTCTCCTGCCTAACTGCAGGGCTGAAGCTCAGTGCTCCTTCCCTGAGTTCTGCAGCATCTCTGGTAGCTCCCAAGTCAGCCCATTGGCCACAGTCACCAGAAAGCATCACTCTGCAATTTGGCTTCTGCTTCAGCTCCCCTTTCCTTCGGCCGGTGCCTGCTCAGGTATTAGGAAAATTCTCCCTCCTCTTGTACTGCTAATGCCACCATTGTCTGTGTCAGGCCCACTTCCAGCTGCTGCCAGGAGGGAGCTGGATCATATTCATAGAGTCAAGGAGTCCGTACAACTCTATATCCCATTTTACCACTGGGTCCCCAATGCAGCTTTTCTTGTGCCCAGCATCTCACTAAATCCTCATCAGCTTCCACTCCATCTTTTTTCCCCATTAGGTGCCCAACCAGGCTAATGGACCTGAATCGTGAAGGAGGTCCTCTAGCTTTGACATTTCCTTTCCCGTTTCATTCTCCCTCCTTGCTTCCAGCAAGCTTCTCTTTCCTGGGTGATATGGTTTGGCTGTGTCCCCATTCAAGTCTCATCTTGAATTGTAGCTTCCATAATTCCCACATGTTGTGGGAGGGACTCGGTGGGAGATCGTTGAATCACGGGGGCGGTTTCCTCCGTACTGTTCTCTTGGTAGTGAATAAGTCTCACCAGATCTGATGGATTAACCCCTTTTCTTGGTTCTCATCCTCTCTCTTGCCTGCTGCCAATGTAAGACGTGTCATTCACCTCCCGCCATGATTGTGAGGCCTCCCCACCATGTGAAACTGTGAGTTCATTAAACCTCTTTTTCTTTATAAATTACCCAGTCTCAGGTATGTCTTTATCAGCAGCGTGAAAACGAACTAATACACTAGGTATATATAAAATTAAAATGTAAAACTTTATATCTTCATAGCCATCAACTGAGGCTTCCATCTATATGGATGGAGTGTAACTGATGGTTAACACATAGGTAGCACATGCCAGTCACTGCTCTAAGTGTCTCTCATGTAAAAATTCGTTTAGTCTTCACATCAACCCCAGGAGGTAGATGGTATTGTTATCCTTACATATAGACAAGGAAACTGTAATAGGGTTCTCTAAGGAAAAGAACTAATCGGATAGATATATTGTATTAGTCAGGGTTCCCTAGAGGGACAAAACTAATAAATATATGAGTTTATTAAGTATTAACTTATATGATCACAAGCTCCCACAATAGGCTGTCTGAAAGCTTGAGGAGTAAGGGGAGTCAGTCCAAGTCTCAAAACTGAAGAACTAGGAGTCTGATGTCTGAGGGCAGGAAGCATCCAGCATGAAAGAAAGTTGTAGGCTGGGAGGCTAGGCCAGTCTTGCTTTTCAAATTTTTCTGCCTGCTTATATTCTAGCCTTGCTAGGAGGCTATTAGACTGTGCCCACCCAAATTACAGGTGGGTCTGCCTTTCCCAGCCCACTGATTGAAATGTTAATCTCCTTTGGCAACATCCTCACAGACAACTATCCTTCTTAAAACCAGAAAAGCACCAATCCCCAATCCAAATACTATCACATGAAGTTAACAATACTTAAATGCTGATGTGAAGTCAAAAAATCTTATGTCACATGATAAAGGAGAAAGGAAATAAAATGAAGACATTTTCTCAGTACAAGTGTATACACGCACAAACATGTTTTTAACAAAAGAAGGAGAAAATACTCATGACAATTACAGTCCTCATTTCTGCAGCTGATCACATGGTCGTAGCTGATATTGATGACTACCTTCTTCTACTACCCATTCTGTATTTCCTTTGCCTTCAGTAAAGCACCTCAGCAGGTCGTGATTTTTTTTTCCTGGTGTAGACCTTCATTCCTGAAGGGTCTGGGCCATTTGCAGTCCTGCCTGGATTGCGCTGTTGTAGTTTCCCATTGACCTTAACAAGGCATGGTGACACTAAGAGTCCCTGCCCTAATGGATCTCCTGTATTCCATGCATACTCTTCCTTACCTCTGTTGTGGAGTAGTAGACTGATTTCATCTTGATAGTCTGGGTCAATCACCACAGCCAACACTGTAACTCCCTTCTTAGTCTGTTGACTCAAAGGTAGGAGGCACCCAAGGTGTCCTGGTGGCAATCTTAACTTCCAGTTTAATGGAATCATTGTTGTGTTTCCTGGTGGCAGCGTTCGTCTCTCTGGAACTAGGACCTCTAGGCCAGCAGAACTTAATGTCGTGTGAACAGGAAGTAGAAGTTTTGCTAATGGATCATCAGGGGTGATGGTGAGTGGTGCCACTTCCATTTCCACTTTGTGATTCCCGGGCCCGTGAATCCTGGCAATAGGAGAAACAGCACAATATATTGGGTGCTGATTCAGAGCATACATGGCCTTTCGGAGAACTTTGCCCCAGCCCTGCATAGTATTGTCACCAGTTGGCATTGTAATCGTGACTTCAAAAGGCCATTCCACTGTTCTGTCAATCCAGCCGTTTCAGGATGATGGGGAACATGGTAAGACCAGTGAATTCCATGAGCATGAGCCCACTGCTGCACTTCTTTAGCCATAAAGTGAGTACCTTGGTCAGAGGTAATGCTGTGTGGAATACCATAACGATGGATAAGGGATTCTGTGAGTCTATGGATAGTAGTCTTGGCAGAAGCATTGTGTGCAGGATAGGCAAACCCATATCCGAAGTAAGTGTCTGTTCCAGTGAGGACAAACCTCTGCCTTTTACATGATGGAAGAGGTCTAATATAATCAACCTGCCACCAGGCATCTGGCTGATCAACCCGAGGAATGGTGCCATATCGAGGGCTCAGTGTTGGTCTCTGCTGCTGGCAAATTGGGCACTCAGCAGTGGCCATACCCAGGTCAGTCTTGGTGAGTGGAAGTCCATGTTGCTCACCCATGCATACCCTCTGTTCCTGCCACCATGACCACTTTGTTCATGGGCCCATTGGCCAATGACAGGGGTGGTCTGGCAATGACAAGGGTGGCTAGGAAAAGAGGCTGAGTAATGTCCACAAAGCAGGTCATACTATTTACGTGATTATTAAAATCCTCCTCTGCTGAGGTCACCCATTGGTGAGCACTCACATGGGATACAAATATCTTCACAGTTTGTGACCACTCAGAGAGGTCCCTCCACATACCACTTCCCCAAATTTCTTTGTCACCAATTTTCCAATCATGTCTCTTCAAGTCCCTGAGCCATAGCCAGCTCAGCCTTGGTGAGTAGAAGTTCAGGTTGCTGAGTGCATGCGTAACCTCCATCCCTGCCTCCATGGCCACTTTGTTCATGGGCACATTGGACGATGGCAGGAGAGGCTGGTGAAAGAGGCTGAGTGGTGTCCACAGAACAGGTCATCCTATCCACTTGATTATTAAAATCTTCCTCTGCTGAGGTCACCCATTGGTGAGCACTCACATGGGATACAAATATCTTCACAGTTTTTGACCAGTCAGAAAAGTCCATCCACATACGTCTTCCCCAAGTTTCTTTGTTGCCAATTTTCCAATTATGCTTCCCCAAGTCCCTGAGCATCCAGCCAAACCATTGGCTACAGCCTATGAATCAGTATATAATTGCACATCTAGCCATTTCTCCTTCCATGCAAAGTACACAGCCAGGTGCACTGCTGGAAGTTCTGCCACTGGGAAGATTCCCCTTCACTGCAGTCCTTCAGGAATGTCCTGGAAAGGAGCCGTAGTGCTGCAGCTGTCCACTTTCTGGTGGTTCCTGCATATCATGCAGAATCATCTGTGAACCAGTCCCTAGTCTTCTCTTCCTCTGTCAACTGATCATAGGGAACGCCCCATGAGGGCTTCGGTGCAGGCTCGGGGAGAGAAGGCAGGGTGGCAGAAGTGGAGACATGGGCATTTGAGCCACTTCCTCATGTAACTTACTTGTACCTTCAGGACCTGCTCAAACCCAATCTCATATATGCCAGTTCCATTTGATGATGGAATGCTGCTGTGCATGACCCACTTTATGGCTAGATGGGTCAGAAAGCACCCAGTTCATGACAGGCAGTTCAGGTCACATGGCAACTTGATAACCAATTGTCAAATGTTCAATTTCCACTGAAGCCCAATAACAGGCCAAGAGCTGTCTCTCATAAAGAGAGTAGTTATCTGCAGAAGATGGCAGGGTCTTGCTCCAAAATCCTATAGGCTTCTGCTGTGATTCACCTATGGGGGCCTGCCAAAGGCTCCAAACAGCATCCCTATCTGCCACTGACACCTCAAGCACCACTGGATCTGCTGGGTCATGTGGCCCAAGTGGCAGAGCAGCTTGCACAGCAGCCTGAACCTGTTGCAGAGCCTTCTCCTATTCTGGACCCCACTCAAAACCGGCAGCCTTTTGGGTCACTTGATAAATGGGCCAGAGTAACACACCCAAATGTGGAATGTATTGCCTCCAAAATCCCAGTAGACCCACTAGGTGTTGTGCCTCTTTCTTGGTTGTAGGAGGGGCCAAATGCAGCAGCTTATCCTTCACCTTAGAAGGAATATCTCAACAGGCCCCACACCACTGGACCACTAGAAATTTTACTGAGGTAGAAGGTCCCTGAATTTTACTTGGATTTATTTTCCATCATCTGGCACACAAATGTCTCACCAATAAGTCCAGTGGTTTGCTACTTCTTGCTCACTGAATCCAGTCAGCATAATGTCATCAATGGAATGGACCAGTGTGATATCTTGTGGAAGTGAAATGCAATCAAGGTCTTTCCAAATAAGATTATGACACAAAGCCAGGGAGTTGATATACCCCTGAATTAGGACAGTAAAGGCACCTGAAGGCAAATTGCTTCTTGTAGGACTTATGGACATGAATGAAGAAATGGGCATTTGCCAAGTCAATGGCTGCATACCAGGTACTAGGAGATGAGTTAATTTGCTCAAGCAATGAAACCACATCTGGTACAGCAGCTGCAACTGGAGTCACCACTTGGTTAAACTTATAATAATCCACTGTGGTTCTCCATGATCCATCTGTCTTTTGCACAGGCCAAATGGGAGAGTTGAACAGGGATGTGGTGGGAATCACCACTCCTGCATCTTTCAAGTCCTTGGTGGTGGCACTAATCTCCACAATCCCTCCAGGGATGTGATATTGTTTTCGATTTACTGTTTTTCTAGGTAGGGGCAGCTCTGATGTCTTCCATTTGGCCTTTCCAACCATAATAGCCCTCACCCTACCAGTCAGGGAGCCAATGTGGGGGTTATGCCAACTGCTAAGTATGTCTATGCCAATTATGCATTCTGGCACTGGGGAAATGACCACAGGATGAGTCTGAGGACCCGCTGTATATCACACCTGAGCCAAAACTCCATTAATTACCTGACCTCCATAAGTCCCTTTTTGTTTTAACTGAAGGACCACAATGACATTTTGGGTCCTCTGGAATCGATGTCAGCTCAGAGGCAGTGTCCAGTAGTCCCCAAAATGTCTGACCATTTCCCTTTCCCCAGTGCCCAGTCACCCTGGGGTCTCCTTGGGGAAAGATGGGAGAAAGATTTACCGCATAAATTGTCAGTAATGCAGTGAGGTCCTTCCTTAAGGGGACCCAGCCTCCCCTTCATTCAAGGGGTGCTGGGTCTGTAAACTGGCTGAAGTCTGGAAATTGATTGAGGGACTGCGATTCCCTATTTTTATAATTCGAATTGGTCTTTAGTTCATTCGGCTTGGAAATTTTCTGCCTGTATAAATTAAGTAGGAATGCAGTAGACTTCCTATCAATTTCACTTGTAGTAACACCATGATTAATTAGCCAATGCCAGAGCTCTACATGAGTCAGACTATTCTGATTGCCATTTTGATTCCACTGTCCATTACGGTAGCTACACCCACCTTGCCTTTGACAGTTGAGTGCCACCACTTGGTTCCTGCCACCTCGGGATCTAATTATTCCCATTGTATTTAAATTTTGTAGTTGAGTAACTGCCGTTCGCAGTGTTAGATCTGACATACAGAGAAGAGTAATTACAGGGCTCTTCAAAGGTGCAGGTGCTGCCCTCAGCAATCTATTTCACAAGGCATTGGTCAAGGGGATATCTTCTGGACTCTCCCAGCTGGGATGAGTAGGTCTAAAGTGACTTATCCACTCCACCATCCCAGTCTCCCTAAGTCTTTGGATCCCTTCCTCTACATTAAACCAAGAAAGATCAGGCATTTCCAGCTTGCTCACAGTAGGCCATCTTTTAATCTGCATTTCAGCTAACTAAGCAAATAAATGATTAGAACCTTTTTAAACCCCCTGAGCTACAACATTAAATGCAGAGTCCCTACTTAATGGGCCCAAATCAACAAATTCAGCCTGATCCAACTCTATGTTCCTTCCATCATTATCCCACACCCTTAGTATCCATTCCCACACCTGTTCTCCAAATTTCTGTGTGTACAAATTAGAAAACTCAAGCAGTTCTTTTTGAATGTGGGGCACCTCCTCATGGGTCACACACTCATCCTCACCTCTAGGGGTCTGCCGTGACTTTAGCCTAATTATAGGTCTAGAAGCAAACAGGGATGTTGGGGGTGGCTCCTGAGGAGAATCAACTATATCTTGCCTGGCAACTGCCTCAGGGGAGGCCATCATTGTTGCCTCAGGCAGCTCAGGGTTTATCTCCTAGGATAACGGTGGAAAGGCTAATGGCAGCACAGTTCCGGGAGGGGATGTTGCCACTGCTGGGGATGGGGAAGCTGTTTCTTCTGGCAAAAAAGGTTCATCACAGTTAACAAACTCATGTCCTCAGCGTCATCAGGATCCTTCCACACATCCCCATTCCATGTTGTAGGGTCTCATTCTTTTCCAATCAATGCCCTCACTTTAACAGTAGACACCTGATGAGGCTGCGCATGCACCTTTCGTTGCAGGTCAGTCACTCACGTGATAAGAGCTTGTTGTTTGTTTTTCCACAATTTCAGCTCTTTCTCTACAGGAGATAAGATGCTCACTCAGGGCAATCTTAGCGTATTTGAGGCTCCGTATCTGCTTCTGAAGCCAGTAGATGGAATCCTGAGTTCATCATTTTCTTTCATCACTTTGTCCACTGAACTGAGGAGCAACCAATCAGCTTCATTATGTTCCTTGGTTCTCCACATATGGTCAAAGGTATTATGTATAGGGTCACTAAGCTCCTTGCCTGTCACAAGTGATGAATCAGAAGGGTCAAATGCATTTATTTTGCATAACTCTCTAAACAGTTCATGCCAAGGACTGTCAGTGTTCTCCATACTATTAGAAGTAGAGTCCTCAGCATTTTGGTTCTAATCATTTTAAGCAGCCAACTCCAGAAACCCCAAAACCAATGAAAGAACTCCATCCTTAATATTCTGTTCCTCTAGAACCATTCCTGGTACCAAAATGTGTTTCAATCAGCTTTTCCTAGGGGGATAGAACTTATAGGATAGATAGATAGATATAAAGGGGAGTTTATTAAGTACTAACTTACACAATCACAAAGTCCCACAATAGTCTGTCTGTAAGCTTGAGGAGCAAGGAGAGCCAGTCCGAGTCTCAAAACTGAAGAACTTAGAGTTCAGTGTTTGAGGGCAGGAAGCATCCAGCATGGGCGAAAGAAGCAGGCTGGGAGCCTAGGCCAGTCTCGCCTTTTCACATTTTTCTGCCTGCTTTATATTCCCTGGCAGCTGATTAGATGGGGCCCACCTGATTAAGGGTGAGTCTGCCTTTCCCAGCCCACTGACTCAAATGTTAGTTTCTTTTGGCAACACCCTCACAGACACACCCAAGATCAATACTTTGTATCCTGCAATCCAATCAAGTTGACACTCAGTATTAACCATCACACACACACACACACACACACACACACACACACACACACGGGTGTTTATTAAGTAGTATTAACTTACACGATCACAAGATCCCACAATAGGCCATCTGCAAGCTAAGGAGCAAGGAAGCCAGTCTGAGTCCCAAAGCTGAAGAACTGGGGAGTCCAATGTTCAAGGGCAGGAAGCATTCAGCATGGGAGAAAAATGTAGGCTGGGAGGCTAAGCCAGCCTAGTCTTTTCACATTCTTCTGCCTGCTTTTTATTCTGGCTGTGCTGGCAGCTGATTAGATTGTGCCTACCCAGATTAAGGGTGGGTCTACCATCCCAGCCTATCCACTCAAATGTTAATCTCCTTTGGCAACACCCTCACAGACACACCCAGGATCAATACTTTGCATCATTCAATCAAGTTGACATTCAGTATGAACCTAAGGTAGAAACATGTAAATCATTCAGCATGGATGTGGTAATGTCACGTTTGTGCTGATAAACATCGTGCTATATGACTGACTATCCACACCATGTTATTTACTGACTCTCAGATAATGGGGTGTCTATAGGGGGTGGGACAGGTATTAACTACACTAATAAATCACAGCCAGCAAATTCCAGATCGTACTGAAGTTCTTTGAGAGAGGGAATACTGTTGCCATTTTATTGATGAAATGACTGAAGCACAGGAAGGTTAAAAACCTCAAAGTCAATGAGCTGAATTTGAAGCATCCAGGGTTCAGCCAGGCACACCTTACTGCAGAGACAGAGCTCATGGCATTGCACTCACCAACTTCCTTTCTAAGGCAGATCATTCTGTGTTCCTCCTTTAACAACTGTATGACACATAATGCAGCCAAGTTCTTCATGGAGAAGCTAGGATTAAGCAGATTTCTGGGGATGGAAGGAGGGACACTAGACCTGGAGCAGAAGGACTGACTCAGGGGCCTCAATGACATGGCTTCCTTGCTATGTGACCTTGGACAAGCGACTTCAGTTCTCTGGTTTTAATTTATCAAATGGACATTTGTTCATTTGCCCAAACAAAAGAAAGAGAGAAGGAAAGAGAGAGGGAGCGAAAGAGAGAGAGAGAGAAGGAAAGAGAGAATTGTATAGCATGAAGAAAGTAGATTCTGAAGTCTGATTTTGTGAGCTCAAATCCTGGGACTTGGGAGAAGAGATCTATGACCCCAGTAGGTCACCAAACATCTCTCAGCCTCAGTTTCTCCATTTGTGAAGGAAGGATGATATCAGGGTCCACCTCAAAGCTTTACAATGAAGAGTAATAATAAAATAGTACACGTCAAGCCCTCAGTTTCCAGAGTTTGGCATGGAGTCAGCAGTGTACAAAGGACAGCTATTTTTATTAACTCAACCTCCATCCCCTGGGGCCCAGTACGTGTTAGGCACTGCATATAGAACATTTACCAAGACAAATGAGGACAAAACCCTGTCTTATTGGCCCCTTACCTCTCAGGAGAGCTGAGAAAAACAGCAGACATAATATTTTGTGCAGTGTGGAGCTGGATGTTTTTGCTGTTTTGCAGGACTGTGGGTCAAATGCAGATGTGGAATGGAACAGGATAGAAAGTATATTTAGAAGGAGCACTGGACTGCGAGTAAAGAAGCTTGGATTCTATTCTTAGTTCAGCCAGTAAGAAATCATGTGACCTTGGGCAAGTCACGTCTTTCCCAACACTGTAACTCCTCGCCTCTAAAATGATGGGGTTGTACAAGAAGCATTTTAAGAATCTCTCTCAACTGTGTCCCTCTCTGATTCTGTGTTGTAGCTTTAGCTAGAGTCTTTGAAATCCTGCAAGTTATTTTGGGTAAATTATTTTTATTTCTTTTTGATCCAGGGTCTTGCTCTGTTGTCCGGGTTGGTCTCAAACTCCTGGCCTCGAAAGATCCTCCTGCTTCAGCCTCTGGAAATGCTAGAATTATAGGCCTGAACCACCACACAAGGCTTGTTTGGGATAAATCCCTAATGGAAACTTTTTTTTAAAGGATTGAGATTTGCCTTTTCTCCTCCATGTAGAGGATTGCACTCAAGATCAGTGATCGAGGGTTTCTGACTGGTAGGTTGGAGCTGGTAGAGATTTTGCTCTGTGTTTGTTGGTACCAGTGAATATACAAATGGGACCTAACCCCAGGAGAAGGGGACTTTCTTTGTTGAGGATTTTATTTGTTGAGAAACATGCTCATTCATCCTTTTTGTTATTCCCATTCTCGTCTTCTAAAAACTAGCAAGGCCTCATCAGCCTGAGGGTCCCCTGAGTTTTAGAAGCTTGCCCTGGTACTCACTGTCCTCCTCAGAGAAGCTGCCAATGGGCCCCAGAACTCCTACTAAGTTTGCTTCATCACATTCATAGCCTCAAATTGCTACTTGGTCACCCTCTGGCCTTCTGGCCCTCAACTCTTCACTGGCTGATCAGACCTCAGGTAGGGGTGTTGATATCTGGCTTAGGAAACATCCAGGCCACAGGAGTGTTTCAGGATCCCTGGGAATGCTCCTTTGTCTCCTTTTCCCCTTCTCATTCTCTTGTTTTCTGCTGTCTCATCTGTGTGTGTCAGTCTCCCTTCTCTACCCCTTTTATCGTCAGATTGTTTGGTGTCACATCCTGAAGGGCAGAAAAATGGTATGGTGCATCTCTCTCTTAAAAGGATCTGAACTATGAGGTATCTTCTTTCCTGTTGATGTGGTTTGGCTGTGTGTCCCAACGCAAATCTCATCTCAAATTAGAATCCCCATGTATTGAGGGAGGGACCTGTCATCCCCACATGTGGAGGGACGGAGGTGATTGGATCATGGGGGAGGTTCCCCTCATGCTCTTCTCATGATAGTGAGTTCTCACAAGATGTAATGGTTTTATAAATGGCAGTTTCCCATGCCTTCCTTTCTGTCTTTCCTACTGCCTTGTGATAAAGGTGTCTGCTTCCCACTCAGCCATGACTGTAAGTTTCCTGAGGCCTCCCCAGCCACGTGGAACTGTGAGTCAATTAAAGCTCTTTCCTTTATAAATTTCCCAGTCTAGGGTATTTCTTTATAGCAGTGCAAAAATTGACTAATATATCATTGTATTCTATGTTTTTTTCTTTTTCTAAAAAATCTACAAATTGTAAGGAACACAGGCTTTGGAGGCACAGACCTTGGTTCTGAATTCTGAGAGCTGTGTGCTGTGTGACCCAGGTGAAGTACTCAACTTCTCTGAACCTTAGTTTCCTCAGCTCAAACATGACATCATATACATTCACACTGGGGTGATTGCCTTCTAACTTTCCCCTCCATACCACTATCCCAGGGCAGGTGGGTGGAGCTTTAAAAAATAAAGCAAATCTTGCCAAATCGTGTCACAGTTCTACTCAATATCCAACTGTGGCTTCCCGAAGCATTCAAAATAAATTCCAAACTTCTTTCCAGGGTCCATGGAGTCCTGCATGACCTCACCTTGCATCATGCTCCCCTCACTCACTAGGCTCCCCAGGATCCCTGCTGCCCCAGGGCCCTTGGGTATGCTGTTCCTTCTGCTCAGAAGAACGTCCCTCATACTCTTCGTTTGGCAGATCCTGCAGACTCTCAAGCCTCAGCTTAAATGTCACCTCTTCAAATAGACCTCCCTTGACCCCCTTCCCAATCAAATTTGGTGACTCTGCTTATATTTTTCCATTTAAAAAATGGATTAATTAATATTTACTTTTGAAAATTGTGGTAAAATATACATCACAAAATTTACCATCTTAACCATTTTTTAATGTACAGTTCAGTGGCTTTAACTACATTCCCCTTATTGTGCAACCATCACCACTATCCATCTGGAGAACTTTTCATTGTTTAAAACCGAAACTCTGTGCTGATTAAACAATAACACCTCATTGCTCGCTCGCTCTCCAGCTCTGGGTAACTACCATTCCACTTTCTGCCTCTGAGAATTTCACTACTTGATTCCTTATTGACATGGTTTGGCTGTGACCCCACCCAAATCTCATCTTGAATTGTAATCCCCATAATCCCCATGTGTCGCGGGAGGGACTCCGCAGGAGGTGATTGGATCATGCATTATATCATTAACACATTTTCATAGCATTTTGAGGAGTTTTGCAAGAGAGTCAAACAGTCATCCTCCCTTCCCACCTTCAAAGCTAGGGGAGAGTTTGAAATGCATATAATGTTGAAGGAGTAACTAGGGAAGGTGGAACCTCAAAACTGATGCTGACTAATCCCTTCATGCCTTAATAGCATGTGGGCCATGCAGTGTTATTAAACCTTCCCTCTCTCCTCTTTTCCCTGGGAGAAGTGATCCCCATCTTCTCATCTTTCCTCAGAGGACCTATTTAAGGAAAAAGACCATGGGGCCTATAGGTTATGAGTTCTTTGACCTTCCCCTGAATAACTTAGTTGGATCCCAGTTGCAGAGAGATCAAAATATCCCTAGGATTAGCTAAGCCCATTACCTGTACTTTCCACACCTGGCAAAGATTCTGCCTTGGAAACTATTGACATGAGTCCTTCGGGGAAGAACCTTCTGGGAATTTAGCAATACACATAGCAGAACCTGCAGAACCCCTAAGTCCAGGCTGTGACAAGATTGGGGTGTTGTCTGGTGAAAAGGAAGAGCTCCCTAAACTTGAATTTGAACTTGACTGGAGCTTGGTTTGCCTTACTGATACAGTTTTGGGGAAGACCTGGTGTGTATGTGACATTCAGAATAAAATTCTTCAGTTGATCAATATCTATTAATGGCTAAAATATTTGTTGTTAGCTTTTGTTTGGGGTTAGTGAAAACTTCTAAATGCGAAACCTTATTATTTAACTAAAAGTTACTTGTAATATTAGGGGTACTCATAGGGGTATTCACATGTCAAAATCAGTTCCATTGTGTATGGGTAAAAAAAAATTGGTTTTGCATTAAAAAATTGTAGTACATTTTCCCAATTACATAGTTTATGTATGTTCATTATAAACAAAAATAAAATATCAAAATGATCTATAAGCCCACCAATCTAATGTTTGCCAACATTTTAGTGTCTATCTTTTAGGCATTTTATGTGTATTTATAAATTTTAAAGAAAAATGTGGCCGGGCGTGGTGACTCACACCTGTAATCCCAGCACTTTGGGAGGCCGAGGTGGGCAGATCACAAATTCAGGAGTTTGAGACCAGCCTGACCAATACAGTGAAACCCTGTCTCTACTAAAAATGCAAAAATTAGCTAGACATGGTGGTGCACACCTGTAGTCCCAGCTACTCAGGAAGCTGAGGAAGGAGAATCGCTTGAACCTGGGAGGCAGAGGTTGTGGTGAGCCGAGATTGTGCCACTGCACTCCAGCCTGGGTAACAGAGCGAGACTCTACCTCAAAAAGAAAAAAAAAGAGAAAAAAAAGAAAAGAAAAATGCAAGCATAGTATCGCCACAATTTTATCAATTGCCCCCCACTTTGCTTATCATACTTCATACATTGTTGGTGCCAAATAAGTATTTCTTGATTGCTGAAATGAATGTTCTTCAATAATGTAATCTGTAATAGCCCCATAGGATTTGATTTTTACGATGTAAGATGATTTAGACCATCCTCTATTGTTGGATATTTAGGATATTTGTATTATAAATTACTTTGCAATTAACACTCATAGATATATCTTTGGATACACTCAGTTACATTCTTAGTACAAATTCTTAAAAGTGGAATTCCTGGGATAAAGAATGTGCACTTTCCTAAGACCCTATTTCCTCTTTTGCTAACGTCCATCCGGGTGCCATAATAGTAACTAATAGTGATATTCTATAATATAAATGAATTATTAGTAAACAGAAGCAGGAAAGCAGGCTGATACAGTTAAAGGCAGGCTCAATCCAATCTTTAATCGTGGTATTGATTGATTGGTTGCTGGTTTTGGTCACTATGTGTATTTCTGTGTGTATATGTGTGTGTGTATACGTGCGTGTGTGTAGCATGCAGGCATGTGTATGCCTATGTATATGCTTGTGAGTATACATACTTCCTGCTAATTCTCTCATGGAGGCAAACAAAAGCTAGCAGTCCCTGCTTCTAAGTCAGTTCCTTTCTTAGTCTCAGTCTATCATTTTGTCCTTATTTGCCTGGCTGACTTGCAGAACCTTAACCCATACTCTGGCTTCTGACACCTGTTTTTTTCCCCTCACCATGGAATCTGAATTTCCAGTGATGGTCAGTGGAATTATCAAGCCTTGAGAATGCCTGGAGTTGAGGTCCCTCTCAGCTGGAGGTGAGGCTTGCTCTCTGCCGGCCTTGGCTCTCATAGGACGTGTCCCATTGGGCTTCCTTCCTGGCCACTCTTCCCACCCCGCTTCCACTAAGGGGAATTCAGGCTACTGGGGACCACTGGAAAATGACGAATCTGGGGTGAGGCCACCTCTGTCAGTACACAACCAAAAGGGAAATTTCCCTCTTTCCCATGAAGGTTTTCAAATGCTTTCCCGAAGTCACTTTTTGTCCTTTCTCCCTCCTTCCATTTCTTTTTCTTTGTTCTCCCTCTTCTTCCTCTTCCTGCTGAAGCATTTTCCAAAGAAGAAAATGAAGAATTATATGATTGGAAAAAAGGTCAAATCTAATGCCGAAAAGCAAGGATAAAATAACAACATGAAACAAAAAGCCTCCAAACCTCTTATAACATCTGTTTTTTGCGCCTGCTTGTAGCTTAAGCCCAAATCATGATCTTCAGCGGCTGTCAGAGTCAGCAACTGGAATAATGAGATACACATAGGCCCTTTGAAGAAAGCTGAAATCTAAGTGGCAGCCTCAGCCATAATTTCTCATGAAAAGGCAGAGACAAAGACAGGTTATTTATTTGATTTGTAATCATAAAAGACCTCTGTAGCTTAGCTGATTTGGAGCCCAGAGATAAACCTGGCTTTCGTGTAAGATGACTGTGAAAACACACAAGGAAAACCGTTCTCCTCTAACCTGGAGGCTGACGGGAACGGTCTTTATCAAAATGTTATTTTTCTCCAAAAGGCATTCATCATTTTCAACAAGGCTTCATCCTGCTGCTATAAAGCAAAGTCTCGCCTGAGGCAGGTTAAACGAGCAGCATTCAGGAAAAGAAAGAATCCTTCTGACTCGCACCAAGGAGCTGTCACTATGATTAATTAGCTCGGACAGTCCCAGGTGGGTAATAAGGACCAACGCATTCTTGCCTACTGTTTGTGCTTAGTCAATGACATGGGCTTGGGCACGGGTCCCTGGCCTGTCATCCTCATTCGTGGAAATTGCTGCCCTTACTCCTATCTGCAGGAAGTCAAGTGGCAGGTTTTGGTTTAAAACTTGGAAAGGCAGGAATCCAGGCTAGCTCTCTGCCTACTTTGCTCTGTAACCATGAACAAGTTTCTTGGTATGCCTTCGACCTCAGTTTTCTTGA
Source organism: Papio anubis (assembly GCF_008728515.1). Lineage (NCBI taxonomy): Eukaryota > Metazoa > Chordata > Mammalia > Primates > Cercopithecidae > Papio > Papio anubis. The sequence goes on from NC_044984.1 coordinate 99,975,786, forward strand.
ATTTGACATGGCTTTTAAAGCCCCTCCTGGCCGGGTGCAGTGGCTCACACCTGGAATCCCAACACTTTGGGAGGCCGAAGTGGGCGGATCACCTGAGGTCAGGAGTTCAAGACTAGCCTGGCCAACATGGGGAAACCCCGCCTCTACTAAAAATATGAAAAAAAAAAAAAAAAAGAAAATTAGCCGGGTGTGGTGGTGGGTGCCTATAATCCCAGCTACTCAGGAGGTTGAGGCAGGAGAATCGCTTGAACCCAGGAGGTGGAGGTTGCAGTGGGCCGAGACCACGCCATTGCACTCCAGCCTGGGCAACAAGAGGAAAACTGTCATATATATATACACACAAACATATAGCCTCACCTTATTGGACTGCTGTCCACATCTCCAACTTCTTCTGTTGCCCTCTCCCTCCACAGCGCACTCCATGCTAGCCTTATAGAGCTCCTTTCAGCTCTTTTAACTTTCCTTCCTTCCCGTTGCCTCTAGCTGTTACCCAGAGACCTTCCCTGCGATACGCCAGAATATGATTTTCTCTCCTCTTTGATTGGTTAATTCCTGTATATCCTTCAAGCCTAATTTAAGTAGTTGCTGGAGTTTTGATAACCATTGAATGAGAAATAGGAAATGACAAAATGTCACTATACATTAGCAATGTCTTTAAATTATTAGTTATTTTATTAATCACCATGACATCAACATACATTTGAAAATATTCACACACGTGAATCGTGGAATACTCCATCAGAGATGAAAATCATGTATGTTTTAATGTTTTTTTTTTTTTTTTCAGTGAGAGAGGTGTCATAATACTGCTTTTGGAATTATCGAAGGCAGTAATTCCTGCACACTTGAAAGTCTTGGTGGGTCTTCCTCTGGTGGGTGATTATCCCCTGATAATCCCTCCCTTAGTACTCTGCATTTCCCTACAGTGGTGCTTGTCACTGGTATTACAGTAGCTGAACTTATGGCTTCTCCAGCTGGACTCAGAGCTTCTCAAACTCAGGAAAGTGACCTCCTTCTTGTCACTGTAGGTGCAGCACCTAAGCATGGTGCCCAGCATGTGGGAGAGGCCCAAAAAGTAATAAGATATAAAAGAAATATGGAGAATCCTATTAGATAAATAATACAAAGTTTTTTAGTATAAATACTCTATCTTAATATCCTAAAGTCTGAATTACTTTCTGCCACTCCTGTCCCCCCACACATGCAGGATGGTCGCTGGACTTTTGATACCCACTTATTGAGAAATAAGAAATGATGAAAGGTCACGATATATTAGCAATGCCTTTAAATTAATTTGTATTTTATTAGTTCCTATGATACTAACAGATATTTAAAAATATTCATACATTTAAGTAGTGGAATATTCCATCGGAGATTAAAATTCTGTGTGTTTTTAAGGATTTTTTTCATTGAGGGGATGTCATAATATCCCTTTTGCTTTTGAAATCATCAAAGGCAGTACTTCTGTCATACCATTCTCCCCAGTTATTCCTGCTGGAGTGGATGTGGGACTCTCACTATCACTTGGAAAGTTTCTCTTGGATCAACAAATTTTTGGGGGTCACCACTATTACTATTAGTACTAGTGGTAGTATTGTGATTACTATTCACTTAGAAGATGGTATATAGCCCCACAATTTGAAGAAAAAGGTGTAATTAGATTCTTTGTGTTTTGAAGGTATAAACAAATTTGGGAAAATTTCAGCCATTATTTCTGTTTTTAACCTTTTTTATTTTTAATTTTTATGATTACATAATAGTTGTACCTATTTATGGGGTACATGTGATATTTTGATACAAGCATACAATATGTAATTATCAAATCAGAGTAATTGGACTATCCACCACCTCAAACATTTATCATTTCTTTGAGTTGGGAGCATTCGAAATCCATTCCTCTAGTTTTTTGAAATGTACAATAAATTATTGTTAACTATAGTCATCCTATTGTGATACCAAACACTTGATCTTATTCCTACTATCTAACCCCTGGTACCCATTAATCAACCCTTCTTTATCATCCTTCACTACCCTTCATAGACTTTAGTAACCATTACTGTACTCTCTACCTCCATGAAATAAAATATTTTAGTTTCCACATATGAGTGAGAAGAGGTGACATTTGTCTTTCTGTGTTTAGTTTATTTCGCTTAACATAATGTCCTCCTATTCCATTCATATTGTTGCAAATGACAGAATTTTGTAGTTTTTTATGGCTGAATAATATTTCATTGCGTACATGTGCCATATTTTCTTTATACATTCATGTGTTAGTGGACACTTAGGTTGATGCCATATCTTGGCTACTGTGAATAGTGCAGCAATAAACATGGGAGTGCAGATATTTCTTCGATATACTGATTTCATTTCTGTTGGACACATACCCAGCAGTGAATTGCTGGATCATGCGGTAGTTCTATATTTACTTTTTAAAAGGATCTCCATACTGTTTTCCATAGAGGCTGTACTAATTTACCTTCCTGCCAATAGTGTACAAGCTATTCCCCTTTCTCCACATTCTCTCCAGCATTCATTATTTTTTGTCTATTTGATAAAAGCCATTTTAACTGGGGTGACATGATATCTCATGGTTTTGACTTGAATTTCTCTGATGATTAGTGATGTTGAGCATTTTTCCATATGTCTGTTGGCTACTTGAATGTCTTCCTTTTAGAAATGTCTATTCAGCTCTTTCATCCATTTTTAATTGGATTATTTGCTTTTTTGCTACTGAATTGTTTGAGTTCCTCATACATTCTGGTTATGGATCCCTTGTCAGCTGAAGAGTTTGCAAGTATTTTCTCCCATTGTTTATGCTGTCTCTTCATTTTGTTAGTTGTTTCCTTTGCTGTGCAGAAGCTTTTTAACTTGATGTGATCTCATTTGCCCATTTTTGCTTTAGTTGCCTGTGTTTGTCAGGTCTTACTCAATAAATCTTCACCCAGACCAATGTCCTGAAGCCTTTTACCAGAGTTTTCTTCTACTAGCTTCATAATTTCAGGTCTTACATTTAAGTTTTTAATTCATTTTGACTTGATTTTTGTATATGATGAGATAATAGGGCTCTACTTTCATTCTACTGCGTATGGATATCCAGTTTCTCCAATACCATTTGTTGAAGAGATGGTCCCTTCCTTAATGTATGTTCTTGGCACCCATTTAAAAAAATGAGTTCACTGTAGATGTATGGATTTGTTTCTGGGTGTTCTATTCTGTTCCATTGGTCTATATGTCTGATTTTATGACAGTATTATACTGTTTTGGTTACTACAGCTTTGTAGCATAATTTGAATTCAGGTAATGTGATGCCTCCAGCTTTGTTCTCTTTACTCAGGATTGCTGTGACTACTCTGGGTCTTTTGCAGTTCCATATAAATTTTAGAATTTTATTTTCTATTTCTGTAAAGAATGTCATTGGGATTTTGATATGAATAGCATTGAATCTGTAGATCACTTTGGGCAGTATAAACTTTTTAACAATGTTGATCCTTCCAATCCATAAATATGAAGTATCTTTCCATTTTTTGTGTCCTTTTCAATTTCTTTCATCAATGTTTTATAGTTTTCCCTGTGGAGATCTTTCACTTTTTTGGTTAAATTAATTCCTAGGTATTTTTTGTAGCTATTATAAATGGGATTGCTTTATTGGTTTATTTTTCAGATTGTTCACTTCTGGTGTATGGAAATGCCACTAATCTTTGCATGTTGATTTGGTATCTTGCAACTTTACAGAATTCATATATCAGGTTTTGGTGTAGGCAGAGTCCTCTACATATCATTCTGTGCATCTGAATTTTATTTGAAATACACAATAAACCATGGAGTGATTTTTTTTCTACTATAGTTTAGATCTATATAATTAATTCCTTGAGCATTGATAACTTTCCTCAACTTCAGATGTGATCTTGTCCTTGGTGAGGTTTCAGTGGAGGCAGAGCTTTCTACATATCATTCTAGGTATCTCCTCCTTGTGACACAGCAATACTACCTTAAAGATTTTTCCCTGCTTCATGAGCACCCATTTCTCTCTGGCCTCAAGGATGTCTCATGTGTTGGCATACCTGCTGTGCTCTATGGGCTCCAGGTTGGATGGTTGAGAGATTTAGTGTGAGTTGCAGAACACAGGGCTTTTAAAATGTAAAATGTGTGCCAGACTCATGGCCTGGAGCCCCAGTCAGATTGTGCATTTTGATCTTTATACTACATAAGAAGACTCGCTTCTGTGTGAAATGGGAAATCAAGGCAGGCTGTCAACATCAGTGGGTCATCAAATTATGATCTTTCTACCTTCCGAAAATCCCACAAACCTTGCCATGTCTCTTTGTCTGAATGCTGATACTACTGTAGCTCAGGTTCTCTTAGCTTTCATCAGGACATTTTTGATAGTCTTTATTCTTTTTTCTCCAGCATCTCATTCTTCTGTTCTCCTTCCATATCACTATTATAAATGTCTGTAGGTGTTCCACTCCCTTGCTCAGAAAGCATTAAACATTACAGACCACAAATTTACAAATTCCTAAACATTGTACTCAGGGTCCTTCCTGGTCATTTAATTGTCCGTTTACTAATTCATCAAAGTCCCCTCCCGTGAGATATCTCTCTGTGTCATTTCTTAACTTTAAATAATGATGATAACAAGTATGACAGTATTAATAATGGTATTTCTTTAATAATCAGGTATACCCTATTACAAGATTCACTCTCAATTTAATAATAGCTTTTCAGAAAGGAAAGAAACACTACTACACTCAGTCAATGAACATTTTAATGATAAGACATACTGAAATTCCAGAAAGATTAAAACAGGAAAAAGTTGTAGGTCTGGGAGTTAAAGACAGATGCTAATAGGTACCATTTATTAAGTGTCCACAAAGAGCTCAGTAATGATTTAGCTAAAGAACTTTTCTTGATTCATTCTGCCTCCAAGAAGCTCTCAACCACGTAGTCCTGCTCTCTCTGCATGACTTTCTGGATCGCTTTCTGTGCCAAAAGCAAACTTCACACGCCTTAAGAATGTATGTTCTTCAAGCTTATTTGGCCTCTGAAAAGAATAAGTAGATTTCCTGTTAGCGGTGTAATATTTGCTACGTTTTAAGGAAAAAGTGCTGTTGAAAATAGGACCCAAATCAACCAAGCCCCCAAATCAAAACAGAGACCCCAAATATTTGTTCTCTATTGCTGCCAGTTGAGGATTGATGATTTCTGCTTCTCAGGAAGAGCGTAGGGGGTGAAAGTGGGAGGTCAGCTCTTTTTGTCTGAGAAAATAATTTTCTTTCTTTCAAGGTATTAGCAATGCAATTATTTCATCAAGGTGAATTAGTTCTCTACTTGGGTCCCAGCCTGGGGTTTCACTTGGAATTTTTCTTCACCACTTTTGGCCTCTAAATATTTGACCCAGAGTTTGAGTTCGGATTAAGCTGTCACAGATCTTGATTTGATAAGGGGAATGAAATTAAAATGGACAAAAAGAAGTGAGGCTAATTGGCACTTGCAAGTAATTTTTCCTTTACAATTAGCCAAAGAAACTTTCATGGGGGAGAGAGATGCCTGCATTCTCCCTGAAGCTTCTTTGTGTGTGCCCGGGAGACCCCTGGCCAGGCCTCAGCCCTGTCAGTCTCTCTGAGCGCCGTTCTCAGGATATAATTGAGCTGGGCTTTGTTGCGAGCATCTATACACATTTAATGAGACTTATGTGTCTGTGCTCAGAGGATTCCAGATCCTCCACTACATTTCATTTGGAATTAATCCGACGTGGGCTGTTCTCCAGGCTTAATAGCTGAAAAGCCCTTTCCAAAGGGAAAGAATTCAGTGATAAAGTTTAATAAAGTTTAGTATGAAAGCTAATTCTTCATAAAACCCTGAAAAATTTTCCCCCAAAGTCCAGACACCAAAACGATTGTATACCTCAGGATTTCATTTCTGTCCTCCTGCCTTGGGGCCCATGGACTGCAAGCAATGAATCTGCATTGGTAAATAAAGCATAACTTCATGACAGTTTAATGGGGTTGGAGAAAATCATTGGACCTTTATTTTTTGCAAAAGTGGCTCTTCCTATATGTCTTGCTATGGTGAACCATAATGGGGGATTTGCTAGAGATAAGATCCTTAAAGTGAGACTAAAATAAACACAAAGATAATCTTATTCCATTTCTGGGCTTAGGCTGTCTACCAAAGAGCAGCAAGTTCGTTGCGAAAATGAATGGGATTCCTGGCCAGACAGTTGGAGGGGAGGAAAGGTGGGAGCTGGCAAGAGGGGAGAGAAAAAGCAAGCAGCTGGGAGCCCTCCTTGGTACGGCCCCCTGCCTTAGTACCCTCCCAACTGGCCACTAGTCCATCCCCACCCCACTGTGGCCTTCTCTATTTCAGCCTCACTCAAGCATAGCTCATCTTCGATGTCATAGTTTTAAATTTGCTTCTGGACTTGAATATTCTTTTTCACTTCTTTGCTTTGCTTCTCCCTACCCAACCTTCAAGTATCATCTCTTTGAAAAGCCTTCCAGCTGTCCTCTTCTTGTTCTCTCATAATCCTCTGCTCAGTGTGCTCTCTGAGCTTGTTGATGGTGTTGAAAGTGTCATTTATTTGCATGCATAAGAACCTCTTGGCTGGGCACGGTGGTTCACACTTGTAATCCCAGCACTTTGGGAGGCTGAAGCAGGTGGATCACCTGAGGTCAGGAGTTTGAGACCAGCCTGGTCAACATGGCAAAACCCCGTTTCTACTAAAAATACAAAAATTAGCCAGGTGTGGTAATTACAGGCATGCACCTGTAATTTCAGCTACTTGGGAGCCCGAGGCAGGAGAATTGCTTGAACCTGGGAGGCAGAGGTTGCAGCAAGCCAAAATCGCGCCATTGCACTCCAGCCTGGATGACAGAGTGAGACTCCATCTCTAAAAACAAAACAAAAGAAAACAAAAAACCCCCCCAAAAAAACCTCTTGCCCTCGACTGTGAGCCAATTGAGGTCAGGCACTGAGTATTTATTCATTACTTCATCTGTTTCATCATTGAATCAGTACTTATTCAAAACATACTGTGTGCTGAGTACTATGCTAAAAATACGATGGAGCTTGTGACATGCACATCCTCTGTTTCAGATTAGTGAGGGAGATAGAAAACACAGTACCCCCCCACCAAAACAAAATGTGAAAAAAGAAAGAAAACAGATGATGAGATAATGAAATGGGAGGGCCACTATACCATAAACAGGGTCAGGAAGCAGTTTCCTTGAGGATGTGGCATGTAAGTTAAGACCCAGAAAAGAGAAACTAGCCTAGAAAAGGGCATATTAACTGCTCAATGACTGACTGAATGAATGAATCTAAATGGGAGGTCCTTGTAGTCCACTGAGTTCAATTTAAAATACTGTTGAGAGTAAAGTCAGTGAGTGCCTCCCAGGGCAGTGTTGGAGAGGCTTTGCAGGTGCTCTCTGATCCATTGGTAATGGCTGCTTGGGGCACTTTTGGGGTGGACTCTGTGGTTGTATCCAAGCTAGTGAGAAAGACTGCCCTGATCAATGAATGAGCTCTGCTATGGGTGTGGAGGTAACAGTGATTTGAGTGCTAGACTCTTTAGATCCTTGTTGAATGGACTGACTGGCAGCAGAAAGTATTTCTCATTTTTTACTTTCCTTTTTGCTCTCTGATTCTTCTCCCAAATTTCTCTCACTCATCTCTGCTCCATTAAATCAGCTAATGATATCTTCGTGCTTATTTTAAGACTTGCCCAACTGCATATATGTGTAGTCCCAAGTATAATACAAACACAAACACGTATATATGTGTGTGTACGTATATAAAATATATGCATATACACAAACGTCATATGCACACTGCACACATAGGTGTATTTCCAGTCAGTTCAATCTCACCTTATGTAAACATGAACATCCAATAGCACTGCCCATTTCCATTTGATACTAAATTACTCATTCTAGTCTTAGAGTAAATATTTTACCTTATCTATATATACAACTGCTTTCAGCAGCCTGGTGAGCCTCAGGGAAATAGGATTTAGATTTGAAATATCTGGATCAAAATCCTAATTTTCCACTTATTGATAGTAACTTCTCTAAGCTTTAACTGTAAAAAATTGATTTAATAGGAATAACAGATATGACACATGCATCAGAAAAAGTTGGAAGATCAAATAAGACAATGCGTATGAGTCCATTTGAAAAACTTCAGATTTAGAAGTGTACTTTTTCATGAATATATTTCAATTTATCTACTCTATATTTGCCTCTTTGTCCTTGGTACTCTGATGTGTAAGATCTTAGAAGCAGGGTTCATTAGCTTATTCTAGAAAATTGTTAAGTATAAATTGGTTCTTCTTCTTTTGTATTTTTTCTGAGGCAGGGTCTTGCTTTGTCATCCAGGCTGGAGCACAGTGGTGTGGTGATAGCTCACTGCAGCCTCAATCTCCCAGGCCCAAGTGACCCTCCCACTTCAGCCTCCTGAGTAGTTGGCACCATAGGCATGCACCACCAGTCCCAGCTAATTTTTAAAATTTTTTTGCAGAGACAGGATTTCCCTATGTTGCTCAGGCTGATTTTGAACTCCTGGGCTCAAGCATTCTCCCACCTTGGCCACCCAAAGTGCTGGGATTACAGGCATGAGCCACCACACCTGGCCTTAAATTGCTTCTTCTTAAGTTCATTCTGATACAAATAAATGGGCTCTATACACATGTGTTTTTCCCCTTGGTAACTGAAGAAATAAATTTTAACCTGATTTGGCAACTCTTTGCTCTGCTGGTTTTCATAGTTAAGTTCCTGACACGACATCACAAGAAAAGAAGACTATAGGCCAATATTCCCGATGAACATAGATGCAAAAACCCCCAACAAAATACTAACAAACCAAAAATCAGCTGCACATTAAAAAGATCATTCACCCTGATCAAGTGGGATTTATTCCAAGAATGCAAGGACTGTTCAACACACATAAATGAAAAACTGTAATATACCATATTAACAAAATGAAGGATGAAAACCACATGATCACCTCAGATGCAGAAAAATCATCTGACAAAATTCAATATTAATTTATGGTTGAAAAAAAAAAAACCTCTCAAAAATAGGCATAAAAGGAACGTACCTTGACATAAGAAAGGCTGTTTATGACAAGCCCATGACTAACATCATACTCAGTGATGAAAAGTCGAAAACTTCTCTTTTAATATCAGGAGTAAGACAAGAATGTCCATTCTTACCCCTTCTATGCAATGTTATGCCAAAAGTCCTCTCCAGAGCAATTAGGTAAGAAAAAGAAACAAAGACATCCATACAGAAAAGGAAGAAATGTCTGTACAAAAAGAGTCAAATCCTGTAAAATATTTGAAAAGATTTATTCTGAGCCAAATATGATGACCAATGATCCATGACACAGTCCCAGAGGCCCTGCTGAGAACATGTGCCCAAGATGATTGGGCTACAGCTTGGGTTTTTTTGGTTTTTTAGTTGTTGTTGTTGTTTGTTTGTTTGAGACGGAGTCTTATTTTGTTGCCCAGGCTGCAGAATAATGGCATGATCTTGGCTCACCATAATCTCCACCTCCTGGGTTCGAGTGATTCCCCTGCCTCAGCCACTTGAGTAGCTGGGATTATAGGCAGCCACCACAATGCCTGGATTATTTTTGTATTTTAGTAGAGACAGGGTTTCACCATGTTGGCCAGGCTGGTCTCGAACTCTTGATCTCAAGTTATCCACCCACTTTGGCCTCCCAAAGTGCTGGGATTACAGGCGTGAGCCACCAAGCTCAGCCTACAGCTTGGTTTTATACGTTTTGGGGAGACATAAGACATCAATCAATATATGTAAGACGTACATTGGTTCAGTCTAGAAAAGCAAGACAACTTGAAGTGGGGTGGCTTTCAGGTCATAGGTGGACTCAAAGATTTTGTGACTGACAATTGGTTGAAAGAGTTAAGTTATTATCTAAAGACCTGGAATCAATAGAAGGGAGTGTCTGGGTTAAGATAGGGAATTGTGGAGACCAAGGTTCTTATTATGCAGAGGAAGCTGCCAGGTAGCAGGCTTCAGAGAGAATAGATTTTAAATGTGTCTTATCAGACTTTAAAAGGTGCTAGACTCTCAGTTAATTCACTCTTGGTTCAGGAAAAGATCTGGAAAGGGAAGGGGATTCTCTACATAATGTAGGTTTTTCCCACAAGAGACAGCTTCACAGGTCCATTTTAAAATGTATTGAAGAAATGTACTTTGGGGTACAATACTTCAGTTTCTTTCAGAAATAGTATAGCATCATCTGATGCTATACTAGAGCCAGGATGGAATTTGGTATCTTATCACTATAAAAAGTCTGCTTTGTTGGTCTTAAGATCTGTTTTAATGTTAAAGCAGGTCAGCTGTGCCTAAATTCCAACGAGAAGGGGGATAATGAGGCAAGTCCAACCCCTCACTTTCCATCATCACCTGAACTATATTTTCAGGTTTACTTTGGAATGCCCTTGGCCGAGAGGGGGTCCATCAGTCAATTGAGAGGGCTTAGAATTTTATTTTTTTGTTTATAAGTGGAATTGTCTCTGTTTGCTGATGACATTATCTTTTATATAGAAAACCCTGAAGACTCTGTTAAAAAACTGTTAACACTGGTAAACAAATTCAGTAAAGTTGCAGGTTGCAAAATTAACCCACAAAAACCAGTAGCATTTCTACACACTAACAACAAATCATCTGGAAAAGAAATTAAGAAAACTCCTTTTTGATAGCATAAACAAATAAAACACTTAGGAGTAAATTTAATCAAGGAACTAAGAGATCTGTACACTGAAAACTAAAAAAGGTTAATGAGAGAAATGAAAGAAAACACAAATAAATGGAAAAATATCTCATGTTCATGGATTAGAATAAATAACATGGTTAAAATGTCCATACTACCAAAGCAGTCTTCACATTCAGTGTAATTCATATCAAATTCTAATGTCATTTTCCACAGAAATTAGAAATGCAATCCTAAAGTTTCATTAGACTAGAATATCTCTCATGCTAGGTCTCTTTTACAGAATCTAATATTTTCATGTAAAGAAGAGATAACTTATTTCATTTAAAGACTACTGTTAATTCAATGGAAATTAAATACTTTAAAGTCATGTCTTGTTTCCCAGGGGAACAGGCTCAGGGAGGGAATGACTTAAACTTTCTGACTGAAAAATTGTTAGCTGTGAAGAAGTCATATCAACCAATTTGAGAAGTGTAATGTGAGACTGACCCACCTTAGTGTAGGATAGAAACACAAGCAGGGACTTTGAAGTCAAAGAGAACTGATTCCAATTTTGGCTCCCACAACCCAATAGCTGTGTGACATGGGAAAGTTACACAACCTCTCTGAGTCTCACAGCACAGAGCCAAGCTCTTTTCTAGGCACTAGAGATACAGCAACGAAAATAACAGATGATTCCTGTCCTGATGGACTTTATATTCTGGGCAGAAAGTGGCAGGTATTGGTGGTATCTGGGTGAGAATGTAAACATTAAATAGATAAATTAATACAATCATCCTTAGTATGAAAGGACGATTGGTTCAAGAACTCCCATAGATACCAAAATCCACAGATGCCCAAGTTCCTCACATAAAATGACATGGTATTTGTATGTAGGCTGTGTATATTCTCCCATATACTTTAAACCATCTCTAGATTACTTATAATACCTCATGTAATTTAGGTGCTATATAAATAGCTGTTATGCTGTGTTTAAAATTTGTAGTTTTTATTGCATTTTTTTCCTGAATATTTTCTATCCATGGTTAGTTGAATCTGTTAATATGGAACCCATGGATATGGACGGTTTACTGTGTTAGTATGTTCTACGAAGAAAAATAGAAGACAGCAGAAAAGAGAGTAGGAGTGTGGTTGCTACTTCATACAAGGTGCCCAGGGAAAGCCTCTCTAAGATGGTATCTGAGCAAAGACCTGAAGGAAATGAGGGAGTGAGCTGTCATGTGGATATAGGGGAAGATATTCAGGCAGAGAGACCACTAAGTGCCAAAGTCCAGGGCTAGAATATGGGCTTGGTATGCCCAAAGAATAGCAGGCTGTTGTAGTTAGAGTGGGGTGAGAGAGGGGAATAGTGACAGGAAATATTTTGGAAGAGTAAAAGTAATAATAACATAAAGTGCCTAGAGTAGTGCATGGAACACAGTAGTCATTTAATCAACGTTTATTCTTTTCCCTTTTAGAAGCCAATCAGATACTATATGGTTTCTGTTAAATCATTCCCTTTTTCTTTCCTGTGGCATCAACATCTCCATCCCCACTGGCTAATTCCTAATAGTATTTAAACTTGTACAAGGTCCTCCTATGTTAAAACAAAAATACCTCCCTTAATTGGTCATGAATTTATTCTCCAATCTTATTTTTACTGCAAAGCTTCCAAATAATTAGTTATATTTGCTATATCTACTTTAAGAAAATATTCTTCAATGTATTACAGCTTAACTTTTGTCCCTGCCACACTATTGCAACTATTATCACCAAGATCACTAAAGACCTCCATACTACTGTATCCAATGGACCATTTTGGTCTTTACCATACTTAGTCTCTCTCTGCTATTCACCATGGGTGATTTCTCTCTTTCTTATGTCACTGCTACGCTTTGCTTATTTGACCATCTTATGTGTTTTCTCTCAGCTCACTGGTCATTGTTTCTCAGTCTCTTTTGTGGCTCCTCTTCGCTGCTCAACTCTTAAAAGTCAGGGTGTTTGGGAGCTCCAGCCTTAATCCTTCGCTCTTCTTACTCTTCTGTCTTCCTTAGGAGGCCTCGCCCACACTGACTGCTCTAACCACTACTTTAATGTGGATATCATTTTAAAATATCCAATTCTAACCATGATCTTACTTTCTCCTTCATAAGTTCTTAAAGTACCTTATATTAATTAAAGTGGGATAATTTCTCTAACAATCATATTTCAAATTCCAGTGGACTAGCAGAGTATAAGTTATTTTGTTCTCACAGTCTATAGCCAGTCCAGGATTGGCAGCAAGGAATGATCAGAGTTGTGGGGCTCTGCTCATCACAGTCTACTACGTATCTAGGCGGCCAGAAGCTCTTCCGTTTGCAACAGGTGATCACTCGGGACATGGACAACAGCTAGTGGAAGGGAAAGAAAATGGGAGGTGGTATGTGGAATCTTCTGTCCGGAAGGGGTACACCTTACTTCTACTCACATTCTATTGCTTAGAACTCAGTCATATGGCAACATTAACTGAAACAAAGGCAGGGAAATGAGCCTATCTCTGTGCCTAGGAGAAACCTTGTATGAAAAGGGCAGAATGAAAGCAGTCAGAACTAACACATAATAGAGTTCACAGCCAGAATATAACCAATTTAACTTCCTGCTAAAATAAAAAGATAAGTACTCTTTAAGGAATCCAACACAATTCAGAGTCTTCGCAACATAAAATTTGCAGTAACCAGGATAAAATCAGGCAACTTCTCAACTTTCAACAAGCCGCGAAAATGTGACCCAATTTCAAGGGAAAAATAAATGAACAAATACCAATCCCAAGATGATCCATACACTGGAATGATCAAACAGGGACATTAAGGCTGCTTTTTTATAATTATGCTCAATGAAGTAAAGAAAAAATGCACTGGAAAAAATGAAACAATAGGAAATCTCATCAGACAAACAGTCAACATAAAAAAATGAAAATTTTACAACTGAAAAACTCACTATCTGAAATAAGTGTTTGCTGGATGGGCTTATGAATAAAATGGAGATAATAAAGGAAAGAGTCAATAACTTAAAGATAGATCAATAAAAATCATCTACTTTGAGTAAGGGAAGAAAAAACAAATAAGGATGAATAAATAAAAACTCAGAGATCCATGGGATAATATCAATAAATCTTAAATATGGATAATTATAATTCCAGAAGAAGAGAAAAGGGGAAATGGGACAGAAAAAATACTTGAAATAATGGCTGTGTGCTTCCCAAGTTTGGTGAAAGACATAAATTTGTGAATTCAAGAGGCTCAGCAAACCCAAAGAGGACAAACCCAAAGAGGATAAATAAAATAAAAATCACATCTAGACACATGACAGCCAAATTATAGAAAATCACAAACAAAGAGAAAATCTTGAAAGCAGTCAAAGAAAAGGCACATTACATATGTGAGAAAATATTTCAATTGAAGTTAGCAGTCATTTGACTGCTGACTTCTTATCATAAACCACAAGAGCCAGAAGACAATGGAATAACATTTTTAATGTGTGAAAAGGAGAAAAAAAGTTAATACAGAGTTCTATACCTAGCAAAATATCCTTCAATAATATAAGCAGAATAGTGACATTTTCAGAGAAAGATAAGCTAAGCACATTTATTGCCATCAGACCTGCATGACAAGATGTGCTAAATGAAATTCCTTAGTCTGAAGGAAAATGATATACAGAAAGAAAAAGGGATACACGCAGCTTTAGGAATAAATAAAAAGCACCAGAAATGGTGACTATCTTGGTTGCTATACGATTTAAATTCACAATAGTTCAATGGAGCAGTCAATAACAGTCACATTTAAACATGATGAAAACATACCAGAGAGAGGTTTTAAGACTTAACCAAGGCCACAGACATAGAGGTAGCAGACCCTGTATTTGAAAGATCATTATTTCTTTATTTGTTTCACTGTATAAACTTGCATCTCAAAAGCAATTTTTAGAAAGGGAAGCAGAAGATTTTAAAGAGAAGCCACCCCTTACTCTCTCTTCTCTCTCCCAGTTAGAAGCAATGAAAATAGGGTTTTAGGAAAGAGAGTAGAGTGATAAATGCAGGGGAAATAATGGAGCACTTGCTGTGGAGGGACAGTTTTTGCCTTCCACGTTTCTAGGAGTCCTCTTCAGCTTGGATTTGGAGCAAGTATTTATTGGGCACTGACTATGTTTTGTGCACTGGACCGGGAACTGGGAAGACTGAGATGAATAAAGCATGGTCCTTGTATTAACGAGCACATGGCATTAACCTGGATTGCCTTGTGCAACCCTACATCAAAAGGCCAGTGTGTGATGGAGCTTGCTGTATCCCAACACTCTGGAGAAACTGCTGGATTTGATTCAAGACTCTCGCTGTCTAATTTATCACTCACTTTTAAGCACCATGGGCCATCTGCCCTAGTCAATTCTCCTTCCCACCGTGTATTTGGCTAGACTGTCCTAATTCTCTGTGTGACAATATTACTGCTTCCTTAAAGTTAATCTCTAATTGTAAAACTAAACCTGAATGTATCCTTAAACCAAATTCTTAACCCTATTTCTGTCCTTATTTCTAACCTTTACCCCACTCTAGCTCTAACCCTAACACTCACTCATTCTGCCAATCTATACCCTCTTTGTTATTTAAGGGCAAAATCCTACCTCACTTCATCCAAGCAGCCTTCTTTGATTTCCTAAGCCACAGAGCACTTGGGACCCACAAAGTATGGTATTTCCTAGAAAATGTACTGCACCAATGCTTTATTTTCTCCTTCTTTATCTTTGCCTCTTTTCTTATGATAGCTCACATATTCACATGTACTGATGGCCTACTATATTTCGAGTACCATGCTAATTTTTTTTTTTTCAAGGCAGGGTTTGTTGCCCAGGCTAGAGTACAGTGGTGCAATCTTGGCTCACTGCAACCTCTGCCTCCCAAGCTCAAGGGATCCTTCCACTTCAGCCTCCCAAGTAACTGGGACTACAGGCATGTGTACCACACCTGGCTAATTTTTTGTATTTGTATTTTTTGTAGAGACATGTTGTCCAGGCTGGTCTCAAACTCCTGGGCTCAAACAATCCATCTGTCCTGGCTTCCCAAAGTGCTGGGATTACAAGCTTCAGCCACTATACCTGGTCAGCATTTTAAAATGTAATCATTGCGAGTTCATATTGTTGTCCTTATTTCACAAATGCGGAAACCAAGGTTTACTGAGATTCAATCTCTTGCTCAAGCATGCCAGCTATCTCCAGAGCCCACTAGGCAGTACTCTCTCTCATAGCATTTTACTGTCTCCCAGATCCTTTCATGAATCTGGTACAAGATAAAGAGTCATTCTCAGGAAAAATTCACACATGCATGTATACATAAAACTTCATTCAAATTTAGGGGTTTTTATTAGTTTATTTTCATACTGCTGATAAAGACATACCTGAGACTGGGTAAAGAAAAAGAGGTTTAATGGACTCACAGTTCCACATGACTGAGGAGGCCTTACAATCATGACTGAAGGCAAAAGACATGTTTTACATGGCGGCAGGCAAGAGAGAATGAGAGTCAAGAAAAAGGCGAAACCCTTTATAAAACCATCAGATCTCGTGAGACTTATTTACTGCCACAAGAACAGTATGGGTGAAATTGTTCCCAGGTTTCAATTATTTCCCACTGTGTCCCTTCCATAACACATGGGAATTATGAGAGCTACAATTCATGGTGTCATTTGGGTGGGGACACAGCCAAACCATATCAGGGTTCGTAAGCCACAATACTCATTTGTTCCTATTCTAACAGTCTATGAAGGCCCATTGAAGACTCCCTGCCTTATTTTGTCTCTCTTATACTGTCATACCTTACAGGCCTGTGTCCTGTCTTGGTCATGTCTTGTGTGTACTCAGGACAATAATTGTTCAGTTTCCAGTAAATATGCTGATTGGCTAAACTAAGGGAGTTTGTTTGGTATTCCTATGGTGGGTCTGCTTAGAAGCAAAAATGTAGCTGATCAACAGTTTGAAGGTATTTGCAAAACTGAAATCAACTGAATCAGGCCCAGCGGTTGTAGCCAAAACTCTAATCAAGAATGCAAAGTTCAGTGGTGCCTTGTACCCCATGCTCGTCAGGCAGTCAAAGTTCACTCATGCAGGCATGTGCATGCACATTCACATGTAGCCCTTCTTAGCTCTAGTACAAGACATGGAGGCAGATCCCTAAGTGCTCCAAACACCTGAGGGGAGAAATGAAAACCCATTTTTCATGCAATAGATAAGTTGCATAATAGACAACCGAAACTGAAACGAAAATTTTGCAAACTTTAAGAAGTATATTAGTCTGGGCAGAGAGTCAAAATCACTAAATTTTCCTGCATATATATTTTGAGCCTCATTCTTGAAGTCCTGGGCTCTGATACATGCTGGCCTCCATACTGGGTGAAAGAGTCATTAATTTAGTTTTGCACAATGAAGATAAAGGCTTGCAAGATGTTATTTTTGCACTGGGCACATTTCAGGGGTATTGGCCTCATTGTCTTCAAAATGTAGCTGCTGCCCTCCACTTGCCCTCAACCCATCGGAAAATGTATGTGTATGCATGGCTGAGGAGCTCTGGTACCTTGCAAATTACCCACTCAGACTGTCAAGCATCCTTTGTTTGGAAGGAAAAGAGATGTGACAAATGTAAACACTGGAGAATGGGACCTGCTGCAGAGGACGGATGCCCTGTCAAACCTGATCAAAGCTGATGGTGCATTCCTTTGCTGTTAGCTGGCTGCTCTCCCCCACCAGCTCCCTCTAGCCCACTTTTCCTCTGCTATATTCTTTCATTCTAATGCCTTAGGGATGATCGGGAGCAAGGTTCTGATTAGTACAAAACTCCCCACCTTATGTTTTTGTTTGTATCCATTTTTTCTAGTTACAAGATACAAACACTGATCACAATAGATGAGGGTTGCTGGTTTCCTAGGGCACAGGGCATAAGGCAAAGAGCTTTCCTTTCTGTCACCCAGAGTGGAAGGGCCATCTGATTCAAATGTTGATGGAGGCTGTGCCTTCAGTTATGGAGGTTCTGGTTTCATAAAATTTCCTGAGGCCAAGCTGGAGGTTTAACAGCCCAAGAAGTGGTCAAAGGAAAGGAATAGCCCCTGGCAGGCTGTAAAAACCAAATCAGGGTCTTATTCTAACCCCATTCCCCAAACGTGGCAGAATTATCTCCCAGAATGCTTAAAGTTATCCTAAAGTTGCGGTTGGCTGGCTGTGGATGGTGCCTCTCAGAGTAGTCATCCGGGTTGGAAACCTGGAAGCAGGGGCTGCAGAATATCAGCTGCTAGCTTGAACCTTCTCTGGCATGTTAGGACATATCATTTTTTCCTTCTCCATTTGCACAGCTGTTGCCTCAGATAAGCCACAGAATAGAGTATGAGAAGCAGTTATGAGAATATGTGTGACCAGTCAGACAGATTTGGGCTTAAGTTTCAGCTCCATCTTTTCACTCTCAGACAAGGTCACATTTGGTTGCAAGCAACAGAAAAGTTGACCAGTGATGGCTTAAAGTAAGGGAGTTTCTCATCTTCCACAACCAGAAGTCCAGAAGGAGGCGGGCCAGGGCTAGCATAGGGGCTCAAGGATTCCCTTGTGCACCAGCTCCTGCTGGCTTCCTGTTTTGAATCCTTAGAGAGTTGTCATGGACAAGAATCTAACCCCAAAGATCTCTGTGGAATGTAGTTTATTTTCAGGAAAGGATGCAGTGATGGTGAATAAACAAGCCAAATCACTCAGTGCATCTCAGAATTCCCAGGACAGATGTTGCTCTCAATCTGTGCTGGAAGCTTCCTTAAGTGTGGAAGCAGAGCAGAGCTTCCGTAGCGAGGAGAGCTCTAAAATCCTCTCCCCAGTCTTGTTAGCCATCAAGCACATACCCATCCAAATAGATGATGTCTTTTGTTTTTATGTAAGGCTCACTTATGTGAGAACAACTCAGCTCTGAGCAGACATTCTAGACCTTACTTTACATTTTTACTGCTGCACAGCCAGGTACCTGAGCCAAAGTGGTGATAGATGGGGGCCATAATGAAGACAGTAGTGGAAGGATAAGAAAAGAAAGATTATGTAAGCAAGAAACTCCAGGGAGAGAGTGACTGGATCTAGAGGGGCCCAAGTTGACAATGGATTCTTGAGTTAGAGGTGCTGGAAGATGGCGAGGCCATTCCTCAGAATGAGGAACTCAAGAGGAGGAAACCAGTTATTTGGGATGAAAACGTAGCAGTTCATTCTGGGTCACACATAGGTTGCAGGGTTGAGCAGAGGCATATCCAGGTGGAAATACCCAAGCCTGGAGCTCAAGATGGAAGTCTGTAGCATCAAATTGCAGTGACTTTTAATAACATTAAGGGAGAGAAGATAGATTTTTCTTTAAAAGTGTTTTTGCCCATTAGTTATGGGCATCCATCCTGGGACTGGATCCACAAGTTGAATAGAATGAAGTCTGCAATTATCTGGTGAATATAATCTTTGTGGAGAGCCTGTTGAGAGGAAAACACAAACCTCTGATTCCCCATAACTACAGGGGAAGTAGGGAAGGCTGGTTATTTCTGAATTCATAGGAATAAATAATTCCTTAGGTTATATAAGTTTTAAAAGCTTTTTTACACATCAGCTCACTTTATGTTCACAAAAACAGCGTGAAAGGGTCAGGAGAGAGCTGCCTCTCTATGGTCACAGATGAGGAAAGAGAGATGCAGGCAATCCCTCTGAGGTGTCCAGATGCTCTGATGGCTGAACACCCGAGCGAGCTGCCCAGGGCTGTTTCCACCCTGACTGCAGGGAGTGGCTGCCAGATCTTTAGCCCCTCCCTCACTACAGTACTGCCTCCACTGTTCATTGACTTCACAGTGAATTAGGAATTAGACAAATGGTTCTCATAGTTCACTTGGGGAAATTGTAAGATGCAGATTCTGATTTTTGAGGCAGAGTCTTGCTCTCACCCAGGCAAGACTGCAGTGGCGCGACCTTGGCTCTCTGCAACCTCCACCTCCCGGGTTCAAACGATTCTCTTTCCTCAGCTTCCTCAGTAGCTGGGAGTACAGGCCCTTGCCACCATGTCTGGCTAATTTTTTGTTGCTGTTGTTGTTTTTTGCATTTTCAGTTGAGACAGGTTTTGCCATGTTGGCCAGGCTGGTCTCAAACTCGTGACCTCAAGGGATCCACTTGCCTCCCACAGTGCTGGGATTACAAGTGTGAGTCACTGCACATGGCCCAAGATGCAGACTCTTGATCTCCACCCCAGAGGTTCAGTTTCAGTGTGTTTGTGGAAAGTCCAGGAATTTGCATCTCAGGTGAGTCTGATGCAGATGGTTCACCCACCACATTTTGAGAATCACTGAAGCCAGGGGGTTTTGGGTGGGGAAAGGCTGTCTAACTCCCTTTCTGTTGCTTTTCCTGATCCTTCTCTGTCCTTCTTTACATGAGAAGGAGTTGCTTTCCTGATTGGCTGAATTCTAGGATATAAACTGAGCCATATTTACTAATGGATATTGCCATTGTGTTTTAAATGTCAAGTACTTGTGTGTCTCCCCTCTTTTCTGCTTCTTGTTGCCACTGTGATGTGGTATCACTAGGCTGAGACAAGGTCTCTTGGTGTCTGACTACTTTGTCCTTGTCTTTTGCTTTTTTTTTTGAATGCTTTTTTTTAAATGGCCTCATGAAAACTCTGGTCCCTAAAATCATATGGTGGTAACAAACAAGAGTTTCAGTTGGGAGGTAGAGGCTCTTGCAGATACTTAGACTAAGTTGCAAGCTGTCCTTATTGTTACCAGAATTCCACATTCGTTATACCAGTCATTGGTCCTGAAAAATGAAGTTGTATCTTGTTTTCATTTGATCTTATTTCTTAAGTGCATAGGATCGTCAGTGTTAATAACTCACATTTATTGAGTGCCTGCTATTTGGTCAACAGTGAGTACTTTGCATGAGTTAACTTACTTAATCTTCCTAACAAACCTGTAAGAAAGTATCATTATTGTTCCTTTTTGTCCAGATGGAAAAAATTGCCCAAAGTTTTTTTGCTGGTGAGTGATGGAGCAAGAGCTTGAACCTCCTGACTCTTGAGCCCACTCCACTGTAACCCACTATACTCTGTCTTCTTAGGAAGTCCCTGTGGGAAAAGGTGACTGGGTCTGGGTAGAATGTTACTATTCTTGGGCCCCCTGATCATACACTATCTTAATATAATCAAAACTCTGCCTAGAACCCCTCACAGAGGCCAATTCTCTGGCAAACACACACGGGAAAGAAAAGTCATTATCTGGATAATTAGAACCAAAACTCTATTTCAAGTTGCATTATCTTGATAATTTTTTCAATAGTTTTCCGACTCTCTCCTGAATGAGAATTTAACTCATCGACCCCTCGTAGCTGCAATTTCTACAACCTCAGTGGTTCTGGGATCAACAGATGCTGAAACTTTAGCAGTTCCATTTTCTCTGAGCCAGTTGCAAGAATGGGGCTGGTATTCTCTATCTTAGAACAAACCATTAATCAGAAGGAAAGGTCACACCATAAATCGACATCAATTAGGTATGATCATCCCCGAATGGCTTTGCCCTGCCAAAAGTGTTCTTAGCTTTATAACATTGGTCGACGCTGGCCCAAGTCCAGTGGTTTCCAGTTTTTCTTTATGGAGGTGAATAGACTAAACTCAGCACTTTCTCAGTCTCTCAAATAAGTGCACTTACATCATTTGGAAGTTATAAGAATCCACATATCAGGCCAAATTCCACCCTGGGTTCTACATCCGCTGCTTCTCCTAAAATCAACCCCCAAGAGTATGGTTAAGTAAGAGTAGAGCTTGGCTGAAAGCTTGTTATTTTTGCAGTTTTAATTACACATACCTCACCCATTTGCCCAAATTAGGAGAGAAGATTTGCTGAGGGAATCTTTGCCTATTGGCTTGCTTCGATGTGTGGTTCTTCTAGTACCTAACTTGGGAATTTCAAGAAAATAGTCAAGAATTGACATTGTACATTTTTAGGGCTGAAAAGAACTTGGAAATGGATCATCTATTCTGAACCCTATAGTTTCATATACCAAAAAACAAAAGCAAAAACAAACAAAACCCTCAGATTCAGAGAAGAAATATGCTCAAGATCATGCTGAAAGGTATGGTGAGCCAGGCAAAAAAAGAAAAAAAAAGAATCAGTCTCCTTTGTTTAGTGTGGTTTCCACACACCTCACTGGAAAGGGCCATTTATCACAAAGATTTGCTCCTGCTGTATTCAGTTGTGGAAGGACCTAGGTTTTAGAGCCAGGAAGACATAGGATTGAATCCAACTTCAGATACTTTCTAGTTTTGTGTGCCCAGTTTCTTGACTTTTGTGGGTCTTAGTTTTCTTAATTGTAAAATGGGGAAGACTAATATATACTTTTTAAGAATGTTGTGATAATTAAATAAGATGTTCCCAAGGCAAGAAGGACATAGTAGGTGTTGTTGATAAATCTTGGTTCTCTTCTCTTTAGGATTATTGGGTTGCAAATGATAGAAACTCAAACTGGTTTGAGCATAAAAGGAAATTTGTTAGGGTACCTAAATAACTTTGAGTAGATAGTGTTAGTCCACTCATGAGGGTGGAACCTCTGAAAGACCCCATCTCTCAATACTATTACCATGGCAACTAAATTTCAACATAGGTCTTGAAGGGGACAAGCCATAGCACCTGTCAAGGACATTCTATTGTTTTAAGGAGAACTAACCCTCCCCCATTCTCATGGGCCTAAATGGTAGCATTAGAAATCACAACTTTTCTCTGCATTGGTGACTTTCTCAGGCCAGCTCCCTCTTGGAGTGACTAGATGGCTGTTAGCAGCTCCAGGCTTCCCTCTTATAAGATTCCACTCCAGAAAAAAAAAAAATGCTCCTTTTCTACTATTTTCACTGATGGTTTCAGGATTAAGTCATATTGGCCTAGCTCTGATAAAGCAAAATGAGGCTGGCCATGGTGGCTCACACCTGTAATCTCAAAACTTTGGGAGGCCAAGGCAGGCAGATCACTTGAGGTCAGGAGTTTGAGACCAGCCTGGCCAACATGATGAGACCCTGTTTCTACTAAAAATACAAAAATAAGCCAGGCGTGGTAGCACACGTCAGTAACCCCACCTACACGGAGGCTGAGGTGGGAGGATCACTTGAATCCGGGAGGTGGAGGTTGCAGTGAGCCGAGTTCACACCACTGTACTCCAGCCTGGGTGATAGAGCAAGACTCCATCTCAAAAACAAAGGAAAACAAAGCAAAACCATAAAATGAAACAAATCCTTACAGAATAATTCACTGTGCCACGCGGCTGGGTAATAAATCAAAAGGTCATATTAGGGCCACATGCCTACTTCCGGATCTTGGGATGTTGGTGACAGAGGATGGGGTGACCTTCCAGGAAGCTATAAATTGAGAGTGGGGGAGGGCTAGTTCTCCATGAAACAATTAGAATATCCTTGACAGGTGCTCTGATTTGAATGATTGTCCCCTCCAAAACTCATGTTGAAATTTAGTTGCCATTGTAACAGTATTAAGAGGTGGGACCTTTAAGAGGTGTTAAGGTCATGAGGGTTCTGCCTTCATTAGTGGTCTAACACTGTTACCCCAGAACTGGGTTCAGGAGTGGGTTTGTTATCATAGGAGTAGGTTTGACCCCTCCTGCTCTTTCTCTCTTGCCCTTTCTTTGCCCTTCTGCTATGTTATGATGTAGCAAGAAGGCCCTTGCCAGATGCTGGCACCTTGATATTGGACTTCCCAGCCTCCAGAACTGTGAGCCAATCAATAGCTGTTTGTTATAGGTTACCCAGTTTGTGGTATTCTGTTATAGCAGCACAAAACAGACTAAGATAATATGATAAAGGTGAATGGACACTAGAGAGGCAAAAACAAGATTCACTTCCCTTCTCCTTGTCCTGGATTTGTTCACACTCAGGAGACTGTTTGTTCTCTCAGAATTACTTTACATTTGATCTGTGCAGAGGTGATAGTGAAGTTATTGCCTCTTGGGCTAAGTAATTAGACTGCCATGGTTAAGAAAGAAATGTTCAAAAAAAGTATTTTTTTTCTCACTCAGCTATGCTTTCTCTCTCCTTATAATGAAAACAGCAAGCTATATTAAAAGAGGCAAAAAAACAAAAACAAAACAAAAAAAAACTTGCAAACAGGTATACAAAAATGCAACCTACTATCAAACTTGAATGAAGTCACACTCTATAGTAGTATGTTTTCCTTAGATAGTTGCCATGTTGCATGTTAAAACAAAAATATTTATTAAACATTTATTATGTGATAGACACTGTGATTGAGTGAAGTGCTAAGAACACAATTACTTTTAAATATGTTTGACAATAATCTATCTTAACCATTCAGTAGTGACAAAAGCATTGATATAGACCCAGGTATATTTTTACCATCCTTCTAGGCAATATGGGAAGTAAAAGTTTAAAATCCAGAGGAGGATAGTAATCAAGAGCGTAAGTCTTTTAAGAGAGATAAATAGGTGTTCAAAACTTGGCTTCATCACAGATCTACTGAATGACCTGGAGGAACTTGCCCTTGAACTCAGGTTCTTCATCTGTTAAATGAGCATAAGAATTGCACTCATTTTCCAGGGTAACTGTGAAGATTAAAGGTCACAATGTATTTGAAGTCATTTGACACATTGTGCAAGTCATAAGGTAGATTACAAAATGGTAGGTGGCATGAAAATTTTTGCCTTGATTTCCTGCCAACTATCTCCCCAGCCCCAGCATGCACATGTATATACACTTCCCCTACCCCCACAATCTACTACACACACACGTGAAGCATAGGCTTATATAGGAGAGCTGGGTTCATGAAAAACGATGAGCAAAAAAGGTCATACATCTTTCTTCACTGATGCAATAAGAACAAGGGCTAAGTATGTGTGCTATGCCAGAACCTGAAAATATTTTGTAACCTATAGTTGGTATAGGTTATGTTGCTTTCAGTGCCTTTGGCCAAAAGTTCCACTATGGAATACATGTCCAAGAACATGCAAAATATGAGCTGTTAATGATACATGAGAAACTAGGCAGGCAGAACATTTGGGTCTCTGCATGGCTCCTAGCTCTGACTCTCATACAGAAAGTAGCCTGATTGCATTGAGGCCAACCCAAGTACTAATTGTGTGACACAGAAAGGTAAAAGAAGAGCATTGAAGTAACAATGAGAGGACTTTTACCTTTGGTCATAATGGACTAAGAGGTATTGGATTTAGCTTATCATGTTAAGCAACTAAAAAACAGATAAAATTGTGAAACAATGGTAGTGCATGACATTGGACAGCAGGCAACTCAGGACAGTGATCTCTGAGAGAAGAAAAATTAATGATTTTCCTAAATTACTGCCTGGAAAAAGATTTCAGGGGGAAGCATAGGGAGTAGAAGCTGACACCGAGCCCAGGAGTCTTCTTGAGTTGAGAAATGAGAGTTGGGAGTTCAGCGAGACCAAGGCAGATGGAATTCTTGGGGCAGAGAGTCCTGGAGATGAGGTGGGGGTTGGTGAGAGAATAAGTGCACTTTGGGGATCAGAAGAGGGTTTCCCTCTAGTCTCTGATGTGTTTCCCTCTAGGTGTTCTGAGCATGTGTGTGAGGAAAGTATAGGGACTGAGAAAAGAAGCACTAGAAAGACATGTGGAATAATTCTTGTAGCACACAGGAGGCCTGAGGTCTGGGAATAGTTCGTGTTTCCACTAAGCAGAGTGGAAAGGCCTCTAAACATGTAGAGCATCATGTAAAGTCATCAGAAGAGTATTGCTTTAGTATTTGGGGCCAAATAACTCCAGACAACAGGCTCTTCTGGTTCTTCCTGAAAACCTAAAGACTAATCCTTGAGAAAATAGAACTGTTTCCAAGTAACTTAACTGCATCTCAGAAAAAGTCCCAAATTATTTAAAGCATACCCAAAAAAGAAATCTATCATTCAATGATGTAAAATTCACAATGTCTAGTGTCCAATAAAAAATACCAGGCATACAAAGAAGTGAGAAAATATGACCCATGATGAGGAAAAAAATCAATTTATAGAAGATAATCCAAAAATGATACTGATGATAAAATTAGTAGACAAATATGTTAAAACTGCTATTATAAATACATTCCATATGATGGAGAAAGTAGAGAAAAATGAACATGATCAAAAAGAATAGTGTAAGGTATAAACAAGACCCCAATCCAATGTATTGACATGAAAAATAAAATACCTGAAATGAAAAATACACTAGTTAAGATTAACAGCCCATTAGACATTGCAGAAAAGAAGTATTAATGAAGTGGAAGACACAGCAACAGAAGTTATCACAAATAAAATAACAGAGAGAGAAAAGAAAATGAACCCAGCACCAGTGAGCTATGGAACAATATCAAATGACCTGATATACATGTATGTGGAGCACTATGAAAAGAGAAAGGAGATAGAGAGACAGAAAATCACCACCACCACCAACAACAACAAAAACAAAGCCCCAGCAGTAATAAGAATAAGATTTTGAGGAGGTCAGGAATTCAGGAAAGCCTAAGTAGTTCCATCTTGGGGACTCATGCGATTGCAATCTGACAGTGGTAGAATCTGAAACAATGGAGGACTAGGACAGCTGGGAGCTAGCCAAACGACTCTCTTTTCCTGTAGTCTCAGATTCTTTTCATGTGATCTGTTGGCATGCACTACTTTGGGCTTCCTTACAGCATGGTGACCTCAGGACACTCAAATTGCTTACGTGGTAGCTGAGGCTTTTGTGGTAGACATGGAGATGTGCTTCCCAGAATCCCTTTTAAGAGAGGATTTGTTGCTCAACTGCATGAAGTCCAGTCAGCAGATAGTGTCTAGCCATCTGCTCCCTCAAGGCCTGCCTTAACTACAAAGACATGCCTCACTTGATATCATGGTCTTCCTGAGGCTTCCCATACCCGGTAATTGGACAAAGTAGGGATAAAAAGACCTGGCCATTTTGGCCCATTTTGAGACAATTATGGTTGGAAAATTTTCTCTAGAGGTCTCTGATAGGTTGGTCAAGGCTTTGATGAATTTTGCATCCTTATTTAACTATCCCCTCTGACCAATTCTGTGTCCTCCCACTTCCTTTAACACGATTGATCCCTAATACAGATCTTGTTTGCCAAACATTGTCCCATTGTCCACTTCAGGAGAACGCAATTGCCATAGTTGCTACTAAAAGTCATCTTAGAAAACAAGAGCTATGACAGGGTTTCAAAACCGAATCACTCAAACTAACTGGCAGTGAGGACCCCATCATCAGTAGTAGGTGGAGCAAAGATAACATTGGCGTAGAGTGGGAGTCCAGTTGTTAAAACTTTTACTGGTAGTGAATTGGGGTAGGTGTCAGTGGATACAGATGCACCAACATTTGTGTCAGGTGCTTGAGATACATGGAGGGAGCATTTGCTATAAAGATAATGATATTGGATGAGAATTGCTAAGTGCCACTGATTAGCTACAGAAAGATAATGAACAGTGAAGGACATGTAATAGGCAACTGAAATCCAGGAGTGAAAGCCAAAGGACCTCTTTGGTTGCAGACAAAGAATTTCTCTTTTCCTGCATGGGAGGATGGAGAAAGCAGAAGACCAAACCAGAAATTGATAGTTAAGTAGCTGAACTTTAAAGAAAGTTAAACACCCAACCAAGGTATACACTGACTGTTATGCCAGTCTGAGCCCATTTTGAGAGAAAACTAGGACCCTGACATAGGACGGGGAGACAACTGAGTGGATTCCTCTCAGGATTTGTACTTCCTGGACTTCTCTGAACCTTCTAAGCCTGCAGAAGTAGGCCATTACCTTACCCTATTAAGAGCTGGCATCCCTATGCCTCATGCTGGGACATGATATGGATGCATCTTCCTTGAAAGTCACCCCTCAGGATCTCTTTCTACCTCAATTTCTGGCTACTAGGCTTGTAAGTAGAGTTAAATGAAGTCGATCCCTCATCCATTTTTTAGAATTTAGCCAGTTTCAGACCCAGCACACATTGACTGAAGAGGTGTCCATGTACCCAAGAGGATAGGCCCTGCCACCACATGAAGTGATAATGAGTCATCATTTATTGCCTAAAGGCATTTGTGAGCCTTTAGTTGGTATATTACTTTCCTAGAGCTGCTGGAACAAAGTACTACAAACTGGATGGCTTAAAACAGTGGAAATTTATTGGTTCAAGTTCTGGAGGCTAGCAGTCCAAAATTAAGTTGTTAGCAGGGCCATGCTCCCTTTGAATTCTCCTTAGGAGGATCCTTCCTTGCCTCCTCTAGCTTTGGTTGCCCCAGGTATTTTTCGGATTGTGACAGCATTGCTCCTATTTCTTTCTCCATCTTCAAGTGACTGTCTTTCCTCTGTGTCTGTGCCCAATTTTTCCTCCTTATAAGGATGCCTGTCACATTAGATTAAAGGTCCACTCAACTCCAGTGTGACCTCATCATAACTAATTACATCTGCAGTGAACCTATTTCTAAATAAGGTCATATTCTGAAGTACTGGGGGTAGGACTTCAATATATCTTTTTGGGGAATACAGTTCAACCCATAGCACTGGGGAGAGGGGGCCACTAAGACATTGGAGAAGGATTGAACAGAGTGTCTGAACACTTTGTGACAGAAGGGTCATCACACCCTCTGTGTTAGGGTTGGGCATACAGAGGCCAGGTCATAAATTGATCTGTTACATCCATGACATTATGTTGATTGGGCTGTAGGAGCAAGAGGTGGCTGAGCACCAGAGACTTTGGTAAGATCCATGTGCTCCTGGAGGTGGTAGATAAACCCTGCTCAGCTCCAGGGTCTGACACAGCCATACAGTTTTTAGATATCCAGTGTATTATATACGCTGGGGTATCCTTTTCAAAGTAAAAGACACATTGTTGCACACTGAACCTCTTATTACAAAGAAGAGAGCACAAAGCCTAGTGAATCTCTTTGGGTTTTGGAGGCAGCATATTCTATACTTAGGGATGCTGCTCTAGTCCATATACTGGCTGATGCCAAAGGCTTTGAATGGGCTGTGGATAGAAGAAGGCTTGGCAGTAGGTCCAGGCTATGGTATGAGAATCCCTACCCTTGGGACCTATGATCCAGTAGACTCCAGAGTTTTTTAAGTATCCATGGAGGGAAAAGTTACAATGTAGAATTTATACCAAACCCTATTGATGGAACTACAACACAGGTATCTGGGGTTATGGAGCAAGGCCATGCCATCTGCAGCAGATAATCATGTAGCTTTTGAAGAGACAACTCCTGGCTTGCCACTCAACACTCATAGAAACAGAATGTTGGATCATATGGAACGCCAGGTGATCATGAGGCTTCAATTGTCTGTCATGAGTTGGGTCTTGTCAGATGTACCAAGTCATAATTGTGAGTGAGCCTAGCAATGATCCATCATAAGATGGAAGTTGTAAAGTCAAGGTAGAGCACAAAGAAGGGTAGATGGCATAAGCAAGTTGTAGGAACAGGTAGTCCAGACCCCCATGGCATGGACCACCGTTGTAACAATGTCCTCTCTGTTACCTCAAGGCCATGATTGGGTGGGGAAAGGCTTTAATCAGCTAAAGGAGGAGGGAAGAATCCAAGTTGAATTATTAGTGAGATTGGCTCAGCATGTGTGAAAAAGCAAAAGCGCATGTCACTACACTATAGCCTTACTCAAGGGTGGCCTTCAAACAGTGGTCCCCAACCTTTTTGGCACTAGTTTAGTGGAAGACAGTTTTTCCATTTTCCGATGGTTTGGGGATGATTTAAGTGCATAACCTTTATTGTGTACTTTATTTCTATAATTATTACATTGTAATATATAATAAAATAATTATACCACTCACCATAATGTAGAATCAGTGGGAACCCTGAGCTGGTTTTCCTGCAACTAGATGGTCCCATCTTGGGGTGATGGGAGACAGTGATAGATCATTAGGCATTAGATTCTCATAAGGAGCATGCAACCTAGATCCCTCACATGTACAGTTCACAATAGGATTCACTCTCCTATGAGAATCTAATACCACTGCTGATCTGACAGGAGGTGGAGCTCAGGCAGTAATATGAGTGATGGGGAGCACTTATAAATACAGATGCAGCTTCACTCACTTGCCCACCACTCATTCCTTGCTGTGCAGCCTGGTACTGGTCTGTGGGCCTAGGGCTGGGGACCTCTGCCCTAAAAGACTGTGGAGAGAGGAGAAATTTCCCAATCGGCAGAGCTTTGTAGGGGGCAAACATGTTCATCTACTTTGTATGGAAAGAGAAATGGCCAGAGGTTATAAAATAGATGAACTCATGGAGACTGGCAAATTGCCTGGCTGTGTGGTCAGGAGCCTGAAGGGAAAACAATTGAAAGATTGGGGACAAGGAGGCCTGGCATAGAGGCTTATGGAAGAAAACATGGAGGTGAGCATGAAGTGTGAAGGTCTTTGTGTCACAGATTAACATCATCAGAAAGCATTCCCCATGGAAGAACGCTAAATAGACAGGTAGGCAAAATGGCCAGGCAAAGTCCCATGTGGAGCTATTTTTTGAGGGGACAAACTGACCATGTGGTGGCAAGTTGAGAACATTGGATTGGCCCCCTTCAAACCTATGTTGAAGGACCACTGGTTTCTTCTCATCGAAATGGATGTGTATTCTTGGTATGAGTTTGTCTTTCCACCTGGCAAAGCCTTACTCATCACCACTATCTAGGTTTAAGCACAGATTTTGATCTACCAGCTGGCAGTCCCTCAAGCCTGTAAGATCTACTTTGCAGCAGAAGAGATATGGTAGTAGGCCACTAACCACACACACCCACCACAGGAAAGATGTTAGCCTAGTTGAGCAGTGGGACCACCTGCTAAAAGGAGAGCTAAAGGGCCAGCCAAGAGCCAACTGTCTGTGAAGATGTGGTCCATCCCCTTGGATGTGGCACACTCTTTGACTCAATGAACTTTATATGTCACCACCTTCCCAACAGGAAGAACAAATGGGAACCATGGGAAGATAATGAGTGTTCCCACTTACCATTACATCCAACAACCCACTGGGGGACTTTGTGCTTCTTACCTCTCTAGCTTTGGGCTTTTCAGGGTTGAAGATTATAGTCCCAAAAACGGTGGACTTTCACTAGAAGACAGAGCAAGAGCCCCAGTGAATTATTAGTTATGGCTTTTCACCAGGGCACTTTGAGCTCCTTGAGTATGAGTCCCAGCAAGTGAAAAGAGAGGTCACTGTTCTGCAAGGCTATTGACCCTAATCATTAGGAGAAGGTGGGGCTGCTGTTAAGTAATAGGAATGGGAAAGAATACATGGGGAACCCAGATCAGTGTGGGTGTCCCTTGGTCCTCTCTTGCAGAATTGTAACTATAAATAGAGCTGACTTCAGGAGCCTGTGGCCAGTGCAGTTACATGGGACCCCATGCTTGAAAGGGCCTCACACTTGGTTTAACATTCTGCTCCAGCCATCTTGAAATTCTTAGGTTTTTTTTTTTTCCCAAGGAGTTCAGCTATGGTCTGAATGTTTGTGTCTGTCAAAAATTCATATGTTGAAATTCTAATCCCCAAGGTGAAGGTTTTAGGAAGTAGACCTTGGGGAAGTGATTAGGTCATGAGGGCAAATTCCTCATGAATGTCGTTAGTGCCCTGATATAAAAGACCTAAAAGATCTTCCTCATCCCTGCCATGTGAGTTACAGTGACATTTATGAACCAGGAAGCAAGCCTTCATCAGACACCAAACCTGTTGACACCTGGCTATGGTTTGGATGTTTGTCTCTTCCAAAACTCATGCTGAAATTTAGTTGCCATTATAACACTGTTGAAAGTGTGATTGGGCCATGAGGCAGAACTCTCATGGGTGGGATTATGGCCATTATAATATAAAGGGTAAATATAACTTACCCAAACATAAAGGGTAAGTTTGGCCCTTTTGTGTTTCTTGGACCTTTTGCCATAGGATGACATAGCAAGACATCCCTTGTCAGATGCTGGCACATTGATGTAGACTTCCTAGTCTCCAGAATGGTGAGCTAATAAATTTCTATTTATTATAAATTACCCAGTCCATGGTATTCTGTTGTAGCAACACAAAACAGACTAAGATGTACCTTAATCTTGGACTTCTCAGCCTCCATAACTGTACAATACACATTTCTGGTGTTTGTAATCCACCCAGTTTACGGTATTTTGTTATAGCATCCCTCCGTAGTGGACTAAGGTAGACCCATCTTTTTATTTTCCACTGAGCCCTTCAAGTTATGTAGCTTGTCCTGAATGGTAAATTGATGTTACAACAACTCAGGCCTGAAAGGTGCATGGTGACTAGGACTAAGGAAGCCTTGGGAAGGAGTACCAAGGTCATGACACCACTAAGATACCACAGCCGGAAAAGGTGGTGGTGAGAATGAGGGGAATTTAGAAGGGTGGTAGAGGAGGACAAAATCTTCTCAAGGTGATGGTAGGGCTCTAATTTCAGCCCAAGTTATTTGAAAATCTATGTTAATCATTTCAGCGCTGCCTGTTTAGTTAGTTTCCTGATTTTTCCCCAAGTTTCACTGAGGTATAATTGACATAATACAGCAAACCACATATTATTCAAGGGAACAAAGAAAAAAAATAAACGAACTCATAGCCACACAAGTTTCCTTGTCCCTCTTTGTAGGCCCCTCAACACTCATTCCCCCTTTCCCAAGCAATCACTGATCTGTTTTCTGCCATTATACATTAGTTCACATTGTTTCAAATTTTACATAAATGAAATCATACAGTAGATACTCTTGTTGTCTGTTTTCTTTCACTCAGTATAATTCGTTCATGTTGGAGGATGTATCAGTAGTTCCTTCATTTTTACTGCTAAGTAGTACATTCCATTGTATGGCTATACCAATATTCACTTATCTGTTCATCTGTTGATGAACATTTTAAGTTGTTCCCAGTTTTTGGATATTACAAATTGTATTAGTCTGTTCTCACACTGCTATAAAGAACTACCTGAGACTGGGTAATTTATGAAGGAAAGGAGTTTAATTGACTCACAGTTACACAGGTTGTGTGGGAAGTATGGTTGGGGGGCCTCAGGAAACTTACAATCATGGCGGAAGGCAAAGGAGAAGCAACACATCTTACCATGGTGGAGCAGGAGACAGAGAGCATGAAGGAGAATGTGATACACACACTCAAGAGATCTCGTGAGAACTCTTATCACAAGAACAGCAAGGGGGAAGTCTGCTCCCATGATTCAATCACCTCCCACCAGGTTCCTCCCCAACACTAGGGATTACAGTTCAACATGTGATTTGGGTGGGGACACAGAGCCAAACCTTATCACAAATGAAGCAGTTATGAACATTTGTATACAACACATTTCATAGACGTATATTTCCATTTCTCTTGGATTAATCCATCTTGGCTAACACAGTGAAACCCCGTGTCTACTAAACATACAAAAAATTAGCCAGGTGTGGTGGTGGGCACCTGTAGTCCCAGCTACTCGGGAGGCTGAGGTAGGAGAATGGCGTGAACCTGGGAGGCGGAGTTTGCAGTGAGCCAAGATCGCGTCACTGCACTCCAGCCTGAGAGACAGAGCGAGACTCCATCTCAAAAAAAAAAAAAAAAGTACACATATGTGTGTGGATAAGCAAAATTGTATGGTAAGTGTGTGCTTAATATTTAAGAAATTGTCAAGCTCTTTTCTAAACTGGCTTAAAACACACTAACATGTCATTTCTTTGCTCATGCTGCGTGTTTATTGTAGCCTGAAGGGAGGCTCTGCCCAAGGACCCAGCTAATAGAGCAACTACCATTTTAAACATTCCTAGTTGCCATAACAGAAGTTTTGCCTTTTCCAGAATGTCATAGAGTTGGACTCATACAGCATGTAGACTTTCCAGATTGGCTTCTTTCAGTTAGTAATATACATCTAAATTTTATCCATGTCTTTTCATGGCTTGATAGCTCATTTCTTTTTAGTGCTGAATAACATTCCATTGTCTGGATGGATGACAGTTTTTCCATTCACCCACTGAAGACATCTTGGTTGCTTCTGGGTTTTGACAATTATGAGTAAAG
Source organism: Papio anubis (assembly GCF_008728515.1). NCBI lineage: Eukaryota > Metazoa > Chordata > Mammalia > Primates > Cercopithecidae > Papio > Papio anubis. The sequence continues at coordinate 100,009,565 of NC_044984.1, forward strand.
TGAATATAAACATACCTGTGCATACTTTTGTGTGGACATAAATTTTTGATTCATTTAGGTAAATATCAAGGAGATAATTTCTGGGTTGTATAGTGAGAGTATAGTTAGTTTTGTAAGAAACTGTCTGATACGGTTAGGCTTTGTGTCCCCACCCAAATCTCATCTTGAATTGTAATCCCCATAATCCCCACATGTCAAGGGAGACACCAGGTGGAGGTAATTGAATTGTGGGTAATTTTCCCCATGCTGTTCCCATGATAGTGAGTGAGTTCTCATGAGATCTGATGGTTTTATAAGGGGCTCTTCCCCCTTGGCTCAGCACTTCTTCTTCCTGCTGCCTTGTTTCCCCTTCACCTTCCACCATGATTGTAAGTTTCCTGTGGCCTCCCAAGCCATGCAGAACTGTTATATATCTTTCCTTAATTAAACCTCTTTCCTTCATAAATTACTCAGTCTCAGGCAGTTTTTTATGGCAGACCAATACACTTTCCAACTGTTTCCCAGAATAGCTGTACCATTTTGCATTTTCACCAGCAATGAATGAGAGTTCTTGCTGCTCCATGTCCATGTGACTCAGTGTCTTCATCTGTAAAACGAAGGTAGGCATTGCTGCCCCTCCTTTCAAGGATGAAATGAATTAGGATGTGGCAAATAGTGCTCTGGCAGTACAGGCTAGTGCTGCTTTTGCTATCCTCATACTACATGTGAGGAAATTAAAGGCTGAGGATCTATTTCGAGGACCATAAGGTAGGGATGGGTCAATTTGAGGTAAAAGGGTAAGGATTGAAGGAATGTTTGATTTGGATGAGCAGAAGCAATGGAGAGATCTCCAAACTTCTAGACAAGGATAAGGTGGCAGAGAATAGCCTGGGGGAACTTAGTAGTAAAAGATAAGTGTAGTGAGGATGGAGTTTCCAAAAATAATTTTTCTCTATTTTTTTTCCCGTGGAGGCATCCATGCAGCTTGCTTTTTGCTGATAATCACGAAGCACGTTATCTCCTGGGGAGACAAATGGGGAATGGAGTCCCCCAAGCACAAATGTTCAGTCACAGTCTATTTTGGTTAAGGTTAGAACTGCAACCTGGTGAAAATCCAAGATTGGTTTGTGGAAAAAAGTTTCTTTTTTGCTTTCCTTTAAGAGCTAATTTCTATAAACAAAGTTTTCCAGGCAGGAAGAGGAAACTGAGTTCCAGTAAAAACAAGCCACTTGAGGAGAGCCAGGAAGGAAGCCACGTGGGTGTTTGGGGCTACTAGCTTTGGTTCTAGATGGTCTTTTAGTCCATTGAGTGTGGCCAGAGAATTTAATTTTAACTTTGGAATAAAGCTGAGAAGGATCCTGTGGGTTTCTAGAGCCTTCACATTGGTGCCTCCTAATGGAGAGGGCATCCCATCATGCCTGAAGCCTCCACGTGTTTGCTATTCATGCCACCTGAGGAATTGCAAGCCCTTTTTAGCATCTGGCTTTTGTATAATGTTTCTTTTAAAAGTATTTGGTGATTGTTGTCTCAAAGAATCCACAGCAACCATGCTGAGGTAGGCAGGCCAAGAGTCATTATTCCCACTTCACAGATGATAAAACAGTTTCTCAGAGAACACATTTCCTGCCTAAGGTCACATGACTGATAAGTGATAGTGTTAAAGTTGACTTCAGAGCTTAACATTATACTCTACTGGATGGGGCGGTGTGGGTTTGTGGGGTTGGAGGAGTGCAGCTGTAAGGAGTGAGGACAGACTACAAAATATTTGAAAACAGAGGCTCATATTTTCTGCACGTTTGAATCCCTGCTGCCTGGCCTGTGCCTGGCTGTCACAGGAGGTCTCAGATATTTGTTAAAGTTGATTAAAAGGAAACCACCAGGAGTCAGGATTGGCTTCAGACCAGGGAAGGACTGAGCCTTAATGTAGCAGGAACGGTAGTCCCCACTGGGGAGAAGAGTAGGGGAATTATTTGGGTTGTCTGATGCACAGTAAGTAAGGTTTTAATAAAAGACTGCCCAAGAAATGTGCTTTTAAACTGTATGGTGCAATGGCAACAAAATATATTTGCTTTCATTTATTTCAGTCATAGAGGAAGTAGCACAGACACCTTTCTCTGCCTCCACGTTGCCTCAACATGTTGCCAAAGAGCAATCCTTCAGAGCCCAGCCCTTCTGTGTCTGTAATACCTGCCCCATCCTCTGTTCCCTCCTGCCTGATACCCTGATTGCTCCGGGGACATGGTCATTCTCCTCCCCAACATGAAGCTTGTTGGAGCCAGTTTAAGAAAGGCAAATGGCTCCCCCTTTATTGTGGTAGGGAGGCAAGAGGACTTTGCAGTCATGTAGCCTTGGGGCTGTAGTGTCCCTTGACTCAGATCAAGGTTTTCCACACCCATCCCAGGCTTGACAGCAGCTCTCCCCTCCTTTGCCCTCTGCCATGGCCCAAACCACAGGCCCAGGTGTGCAGTCTGGATGAGTCATATTTGGCTCCTTGAAGAACCAGTAGGGAAAACAGTCTGCTCTCAGGATGCTGAGAAAGAGAGACCTGAAAGCACTTATTAGGTGTGGCCTCCCAGGCAGTATCTAAGGGCTGTGAAAGAGGATGCTTTGTTCTTCTTCCCCCTCCACCCCAGCCTCTGGCAGACTGGTCTGTGCTCTTTGACATGAAGGGATGCCAGATTCTCAGCTGCCTTGTGCAGCTGCCAGACCTTCACTAAAGAATATAGTTGCTGTTTCTGCAAGTGCAAGTGGTTTAGGTTGCTGAGAAGACTGCTTTTGGTTTTGAGTATTTAGCCTGGCTTGGGGAGATCCTAACCTAGTGAGTGTGTCTGTTATGCTGAATAAAAACAAACAAATAATGACAGTAATAATAATGGTAATAGCAATGCAACAATGAGCTTTAATTGAACAATTACTAAGTGCCAGACATTCTTTTAATTGCTTGCATGCATTATTTTGCTGAGTCCTCGCAACAAGGTAAGGTAGGTACGACAATTGCATTTTAAGATGAAAAACTTGAGACTCAGAGAGTTTACATAATTTTCCCAGGGACAAAGTGTGTGTCTTAGTCCATCTGGTGTTGCTATAACAGAATACCACAGACTGGATAATTTATAAAGACCAGAAACTTATTCTCTTACAGTTCTGGAGGCTGAGAAGTCCATGATCAAGTCCTCTGCATTTGATGGGGACTTTCTTGCTGTGTCATCTCATGGTGGAAGGTAGAAGGGTCAAAAAGGGGCGAACTCTGTGTCCTCACATGGCAGAACAGCAAGGGAGAGAGAACGTCACTGTTGCAAGCCCTTTTTCTGGCAGTATTAATCCATTCATGTGGTTGGAGCCCCCATGACCTAAACAGTTCCGCAAAAGCCTCACCTTTACATACTGTTGCATTGGGGATTAAGTTTCTAACACATGAAATTTGGGAAAAGATTCAGACCATACCAGTATGTGATAGCAAGTACATGATGAAAACTGGATTCCGTAGCAGGCCATTCTGACCCCAAGTTCAGCCTGATAACCACTGTGTCCCATGACTTCTCTCATGGGCTGAGCTGGGGGTGACTTCATTCGTGTATGTGGATATTATGTGATGGCCTTTGCTGCTGTGTCTCTTCCCCTAGATGGAATTCAGTGAAGCAGCTTTGCAGGAGCATGTACACTCCTCCACCATCCCTCTCACAGACTTGCCTGCAAGGCCTGTGAAACTTCATCCAGGTGCTTTGGGAGCCTCTCACCTTCTGCTGTCATTCTACCCCCTTGTCTCTTCTGTCCTCACTGACCTCCTCATTCTTCCTCAAACACATCAGGCATTCTCCTGCCTTAGGAACTTAGCGCTTCCTGTTCTTTCATTCTGGAATGTTCTTCACCCCACTGTCTGCTGAGTTCACTCCCTGACTTCACTCAGATCTGCTAAATGCTACCTTAGCTGAAAGGCTGTAAGTCTGTAATCATTGTGTATAAAAAAGCATTCTCTCCTCTGATTCCCCATTTCATTTATCTGGAACTCTATCCCTTTCCACTGCTTCATTTCCCTTCAGTGCTCACACCACTACCTGTCATAGCATATAAGCAGATGCTTGGTCAGTGTTGTTTTCTGCTATGTCTTTGCATTTAGAACGTTGCATGACCCACAGCGTGCTCAGTAAATAATTGCTGAATACTGTATTCATGAATGAAGTGGCCCAGGCACACCATTCCAGATGATGAGGCCAATTTCACATTATAACTTCAGGTAAATATTGACATACCAAGGTGGAAGCTGATGAAATCCAGCAGTTTCTATTAAATATAGTAGCCAAAAATAACACAAAGATTTAAAATAAAAATGTGAAAAATTCTTATATTATGCTCATATACAAGTTATGTGCTTGTAATCATTACATTGAAAGTTAGAGTTTTGGATTTGATCCCACTCAGGAAGAGTTGTGTTGTTATTATCCATATGAATGGGCATTTAGAACTCCATGTAGAAATTACTCATGCCTTCTCCATGAAGTCTTCTATTAGGTTGGTGGAAACGTAATTGCGGGTTTTACCATTACTCTTAATGGCAAAAACCACAATTACATTTGCACCAACCTAAACGCTTTCCCAGTAAGAATTAATACCCACGTCTTTGGAAATTCCAAAACACTTTATCTATACCTCTTATTAAATAAGAGAGCTAGGCCAAAGTGATTCAAATAAGCATTGGATTTGGAGCCTGGCAAATACAAGTTCAGATCTTTCTTTCACACTTGATAGCTAGGTGACTGGCTAATCCTCATAACTTTTCTCCACTTCTGTTTCCACATTTGTAAAATGAGGGTGCAATGATGCAGCTAGGATTTCATTCATTCAACAAATATTTCTTGAGTACCTACTATGTGCCAGAGACTTTCTATATATTTGAGATACTTCCTAGAACAAAACATACAAAAATTCCTGAGCTTATGGAATTTATATTCAAGTGATCATGTGTATGAAAATGATTTGTATACTGTTCATTGCCAGGCTAGTGTTAAATATTTTAGCAGATATTGCTGGTTGCCCTCTTGCCATCTATCCACCCTGTTTTTGCTGACTTCCAGACCGTCGATTATGTTTTGATCTCTATCTCTCCCACATGATTCTGGGAACACTGACCACATCTATAGCCTCAGGAATAAATCCTCATCCTCACCACAGTTGTCCCATAACCATTTTATCAGTCATTGATGTAGGGAGAGGAATGTCACCCAGATGTGGACAATAGATGGGAAAGGAGACTTTCTAAAAGAAATAGATGGGAAAGGTATCCTTTCTTCTGTGAGGAGAAAACAGAAGAGATAGCCTCATTTTTGCCTCTGGAAATTGTCGTGTCCTGACATGTTCCATCTGGAACTGGCAGAGAGGACTTAGATAACTTCCCAGACTAAGGACAGAGCCAACACTGAAGATGCAGAGTAGAGCAATAGAAGGGATCTGGGTTCTCCATGATATTGTCAGCCACAAAATCACCCCAACCTGAAATTTACCCCACCTTTGGACTTGCTCCTATGGTTTCAAATTACTAAAGCCAATATGAATTAGTGTTTTCTGTCATATGTGTGGAGAAACACTTTGATTGATAAAAGTTATTATGATACCGTTTCTGCTGTTTGTCAGCAGGATCATTGGGAGTTGGGTTTGTTTCATATTCATATCTGTATTTGTGTTCCTGGTCACATATAGCCCCATGTTTTATACTGATAGACAATGAATGCATATTTCAATGAAAGTGTATCTACAGTCATGTATTTATACCTTTGTATTTATGAAATCTTTTAAGCTTTCTGAAGGTCTCAAGTTCAGTACTTTATATAGTTATATAAGAGAATAATCAACAGCAACTTACTTCCAAATCCTTTGGATCTGGCAGATTCAAAATTTTAAGAGACCTCAAATTTTAACATCCATGTACTTTCAGTCCAGACTCCCAGATTCAGTATGCCTGGGGTGGGTTTGCTGGAAGCATTGGCCTATAGTGTAAGTCAACACAAATATCTTTTATAAAACCCTGTGAGTGTGGCTGAGGCAGCAACTCCACTGAATTAGCAAGGACGATCCAAACTCTGATGTCTGCTGTGTGTTCATACCAGTGAGGTAAATTGAGGGTGGGGTCCACCCTGCCCCATCATTTTGCTCAGTGAGGTCATAGGAACTAGACAAGGTTTGCCCCAGGTACTAAACTGACAGGCTGAGGTCTGGTGATGTAGCGTTGGCATGTCACAGGACAATTAACTCTGCTTCCATGGGTGCAGAAGCTGAGACAAAAGCAACAGAAAGACAATTGATCTACCTTTGAAACACACTGAGGATTTATGGAGAGAGGTCTCCCTGGTGTACATGCCCTTCTAGGGATCTGGCCTATCAACTTGACGCTCTTTCATGTCCAATGCCTATTACACATTAGGCACTGTGAGAGACAGAAAGATAAGAAAGATGCAATTCTTCCTCCAGGGAATAACCATCTATCAGGAGACTATGATGAGTATTTAATTCATTCATGTGTTCATTGATTCATTCATTTCTCCACCCACACAACAAAGTCCTAGAAACTTGGAATAAAGCAGCAAATGATGTAGATGAGGTGTCTGTTTCAGTGGAGCTCATATTCTAACAGAGAAGGTATGTACTAAAATGTTAATCCTAGTTAACGACTTCATTACGTTTGTTCTATGTGCCACAAAGGAAAGAATTAGAGCATCCCCAGAGCCTTATTAGGGGACTGATCCAACTGTGAATACTATTATCTCCATCTCTAACATAAAGAGAAAACTGAAGCAGAGAGGAATTATGTAACTTGCCCAAGTTCATCCATGATGGTGCATGATGGAGCAGATTGTCTCTCTCCAGCAATTAACCACTATACTCTGCAGGGAGCATCGCGAGTTCCAGGTTTGCCATGGAGCCAGTGGTTGGATACATTGGCTTGGACCCTAGAGGGGGTGTCTAGAGGGCAGGGTTATAGCACAAGTTAGGATGAAGCAAGTGCCAGAAGAGAAATGCAACCTGCTGTGGGGGAAAATCGGAGAGGAAGCATATCTATCGAAGGAAACATAAATCACTTCTTGGGGAGGGTGCCATGTTCCTCAGAAAGATGAGAGATCTTCCCTAGACAGAGAGCGATTGAAGGTAACGAGGGCATTCCAATCAGAGAGAAGAGTGTGAACAAGGAGTTAGGGGAGGCAAGGTGGTTTCTTAAGAAGTCCCTGCCAGCTACCTCTCTTGCCTTACCTACTTTTTCTTGTCATTCTCTCTTATTTTTTTTCTTCTTGCCATTCTCAACAGCACCTGGTGCAAAGAATGTGTGAGGGAACAGAGGCATAGCTAGTTGCTGAATATTTATTAGAGCCTCCCATTTCTACAACCCATGGAGTAACCAGAAGAGAGGAGGGAAAAGGAGCTAACATTAGTGGAACCCCTACTGTATACTAGGTGCGTTCCTGTGTTATTTCACTTCATCCTCAGATTAAGGACAATATAGTTAAAAATGACAGGTATCCAATTTGAACTAGCATACAAAGGACATAATGCTACTGAATAACTCATGAAACCCAAGGCGAGGAAAACTGCTGAGCTTCAAGAATGACTGGAGTAAAAGACGTAATGCCAGTTTAGGTCTCTATCTCTTGTCCCTAGTCCTCTCTGTGTGGTCATGCATCTGTTTCAGTCTCAGCAGACTAATCTCCTTTGCTTCTCTAGGCCATGTGGCCAGAAACCGATAGCCAGCATCACTCAAGATTTACAAATCATTGTTACAGTTTCTAAATCCCAGGAGAAGAGCTGTGAGTGGCCCAATTTGGGTTGGGGGCTAACCTGAACGGATGCATTGCTGTGTAGCAGGGGGATGTCACCTTAAACAAGGTAGTTTTCCTACTAACCAGAAGATGAAATGCAGGAGGAAGTCTTATAAAAGGGGGTACTGGGTATATTACACAATAAACATCCTCTATGCTCCATATAATTTATGACGTAGGTATTGGTAACCTTGTTTTACAGATGAGGAAACAGACACAGAAGGGCTATGTGCCTTATCCAGGGTCACACACTTCGCAGGACTGTCTGACATGGAAGTAGGACATATGACCCCCGAAACTCTGAGAATAATGAGACAACCCTGCAAGGTTGACTGTGGACTTTCTCCCTTCCCTCTGTGCCCCCTACTCTACCACACACAACACATACAAATGGGTCTCAGATGCCTTGATCAGTAAAGAAACCAAATACAGCATCTATTCTAACTCGAGAACAGCATGTTTCTGGTCCTCCTGGCCCGTTTATAGTGTTGATTTGAGGAGTGAGAAAGGAATCTAGTCTAAGAAATGAGTGGCTAACACTGACCTAAACACGGGGCACCACAAACACATTATCTTGGGAGGCCAGGAAGTTCTCCACTTACTGTGATCTCTGGCTGACAAACTCCTAGACCTTTGGAGCTAGGAGGGACACAAAAATGACACAGGGATGATCTAGCCCAAAACTTCCTTTTTACTGCCTAGAAACTGAGGCTCGAGATGGGATGCGACCAGCCCAAGGTCACACAGCCACTATGCAGCAATTTCATTCCCTCCCCTGATCTCTTTCCCTTAGTCACCACTCCCTACCTCTACCATCCCACTTTCTTCCAATCCAACAACTCCAATAAATTTCTCTATCTTCAGGCATGCACACTAATTTATTACCTCTGTGGTGTGGCTTTGCAAGGTGCATCATTTCTCCCTTCCCTGCCCCCTTCTTGATTTTTGTAGGTTTGTTTTCTTGTATTTTCTTTTGTTTTTACCATTTAATGGGCATAAATATGCGTCAAGGCATAACCATGCCTGCTAATTTATTTGCAAGCAACATCTTTTATCGTCCTACAACTGTCCTATAAATTATAGCTTTTCTTATGCCCTTTGCATCTTTCACATTTACAAAAACTGATACAGCGGGAGATTACAGTGCTCAGGTCCAGTTCACACAACTGCTATTTAGTTGAGTCAGAATTTCACCCCTTATCTACTTGACGAAGCCTGTATTCACACCCAGTCACCCATAGAATCTCTCACCCACAGCTTCTTTGTGGAAGCTTGATTACGTGTAGGCTGGAAGTACTAATTGGCTAGCAGTCTATATTCTCCTTGAGACATGGATGTCCCTACACAAACATAATAAGCTTCCTCTTTTAAAAGTATATTTCTTCCCTTTGCCATCCATTTTAATAACATGGTATTCACAGGCAAGTCTGAAATAAAAATTCATCCTATATTGCAATGGCTTCTTTTTTCCTCATCCAGGTAAGCAGTGTAATTTTTAATACTAATTTTTGTTGACTTCTTACCTAGGAAAATTATCTAATCCTCAGAACTTTGGGGGAGAGGGAAAACATTGCTAACCATGACTGTCTTAATTTTGGGTAAACGCTTAATTTCTACATCCCATATATTCTTCCTTGGGAAACATAGAATCAATTTTGTCTGGTACCTAAAAGGGTAAGATGCCTCATCTCATTGTTTTCTATGTCTTTCTGATGGAGTGACAGCCATGGCTCTTATTCTGAATTCATTCAGTCTGGCCTGGAACCAGAGAACATTATCTCTGTTCCCAGAATGCTGTTGGGTGAGGCTACGTGTCAAATTACCATACATTACCCAGGAATGCCAGGACTCTTGCTGCTTACTGTGAATTTACAGTTCTTTGTTTTCTTCCAAACTCCTAGCATTGCTTTTGATGTGAAAAAGCAATTTTAGAACGTACCATATCTAATATAACACATGGACATATTCACCACACACATTCTTTTAATTAAAAGAATTGGTACGCTGCCTTTTGCTGACAGTTAACACCAATGCTTTAATGCCATATTCTGTTATTGATTAATGAGGTGCATACTCAAAGCAAATTAGAAAATAAATCATCAATGACATTGATTTGCTTACCAGCTCTCCAATAAATGTATATAATTAATTGTGGGCATGCTACCTGTCTCTGCTGGTGTAAGACCTTCCCTGAGTTCTCGGCCTCTCCTCTCCATCATTCTGTTATACTGCGGGGCTTAATGGAGAAGGATTGGGAGCATAACTGAATGTGTAGTGTGGGTGAGGGCTTAAGCCCTGGGTATATCTGATATCCTGAGGTGGAAAAGGAATTTCTGCACATTCCTCCAAAGAGGGGGTGAGGAGGCTGATGGAGAGGAAGTTTCCGCTTGAATGAGGCAGCTCATTCTTCCGAAGGGTTTGCATGGGTTTTACTCTGGAACAGATTGCTTCTGAGCCAGGATGTTTGTAGGAATAAGTGGTTTGTGTTTTCAGTCATGCTGGGAAGAAACCTTGGTTTCAAGATGCCAGGTGAGAGGAATAGGCGGCTATAATAGTCTATTCTCACACTGCTAATAAGACATAACCAAGAGTGGGTAATTTATAAAGGAAAGAGGTTTAATGGACTCACAGTTCCACATGGCTGGGGAGGAAGGAAGAGCAAAGGGACATCTTACATGGTGGCAGGCACATCTTACAACATGTTCAGGGGAACTCCCCTTTATAAAACCATCAGATCTCATGACACTTATCCACTATCAGGAGAGCAGCACTGGAATGACCCACCCCCATGATTCAAGGACCTCCCACTGGGTCCCTCCCATGACATATGGGGATTATTATAATTCAAGGTGAGATTTGGGTGGGACACAGAACCAAACCATATTGGTGGCCCACACTTGTTTGATTGGTCAGAATCTGTTCTTGAAAGAGCAAGTCTCTTCTTTGGATGCAGGAGGGAGGGGAGCTCAGTAGGCTGCAAGGAGGCTGGGACTTTCGAGGCATGGTGTGGTGGGGGGCAGTGCACTTCCTCTAGAGCCAGTGTGGTTCAAATCCTGGCACTATTTCTTACTCTCATACTTTGTGTGATCTATGGCAGTTACCTAACTCCTCAGGCTTAGTTTCCTGGTCTGTAAAGGAGGAAATTACAGTAGTGGTTAACTCTTAGGGTTGCTCTAAGGATTAAATGAGATAATTCGTATGAAATTACTAATATTCATTATTCTGAAATTCATGGATGAGCTTTTGTGTGTCTGTAAATTTGAAGAACTGTACGAACTTTGTGTGTATGTACACATTTCTGGGGAGTAGGTCTGTGGTATTCATCAGCATCTCTTAGAAGGATCCCAGACTTCCTAAGAGCCGAAGGGTTTCTGCCCGAGGGGCCTCCTCCCTGTTTTTGGAGCACTCCTGACTTGGGATCTCTGCTTTGAACATATTGTTCCCCTTGTGTGGAATATACTGCCCTAAACTCCTCCCCGCTTTCAGTAATAATAATAATAATAATGCTGATTATAATAATAGCAGCAAATGTTTATAGAGCATCTACTATGTGGGTCTCTAGTACGTTATTAATTTTTCTCTGAGTCTTAGTTTTCTACCTTGTAGGGGTATTGTGAAAATTAAATGAGACAATGTGAACAGAATAGATTATGCCTATTGGTACATAGAATATATATCAACATATCCTTTTTACCTTCCTGCTTTTAGATGTCTTCTATGTTGTTTTCTTGAAGTAAGCTAGGCCTCTTCTGAATCAATTTCGAGAGTCTTCATCAAACTCTCTCTAAGGTATGCCCTTGTCTAGGTCATGCAGTGGTAATGATGATAGGTATGTAGCATTTTACCACTTACCTGTATTCCATATACTGCCTAATGTCACAAGGTGCAAGAGCATAATCATTCATGCATGTATGCATTCATTCATTCATTCATTCATTCATTCTTTCATAACCATCAGTTCAGGACCTACCATAGTCCAACACTATAGCTAGGGACTTGGTTTCTGCCCCCAAGGAACTTGTGTCATGGAGTGGGGAGTTGTGCAGAGCAAACACATAATTAATAGTACCTGTGCACTGAGGCGTTTCATCAGACTGAGGTGTTAGGGAAGATTCCTGGAGGGAGTGACACTGGAGTGAGTTGAGTGAGGAACGATGGAGGAGGACATTTCAGCAGAGGGCCAAGCTCTGCAAGGGCTTGATCTCCCTAGAAGCTAAGATGGGCTTCGCTTGCTGAGATTAAATATACAGACAAAATAAAGAGTTTGAAAACAGCTCTAACTCCCTGCCCTGGTCTGTGACGTTCAGCAGAGTCTGGTCTCTGTCACCTTGCAGGCTACATCTTCCATTGCTTTCTCCATCACTCACCATGGTCCAGCTACACTGGCCGTGTTCACGGGTTGTGAACAAGCCTGCTTCTAATACAAGGCCTTGACACTGATGCTCCCTCTTGGAATGCTCTTCCGCCAGATCCTCCCAAGTCTACCTCCTTCTCATACTCCATGGCTTAATTCACAGTCACCCCGTCCGAGAGGCCTAACTGACCACACAATTAGAGGAACCTCTCCCAGAAACTCCCTCATGTGCTCATGCCTTTTGACTGCCTGAAATCCTCCTGCCCTCAACGGCAGCCATCGACGTTCCAGAAATTCTGGACGTTCTATCAGCCTGGTTTTCTGCCTAAGGATTTTGTGAGATCAGAGCCCTCCAAAAACTCTCAAGGAGAATAAACCTTTGTTGTTTTAAGACATTAGGTTCCTGACATTGTTTGTTACTGCGACATAACTTAGCACATCCTGACAGATACATTGCTGTATCCTCCAGCACCCCAAAATAATCAGGCACACATCTAAGTACAACATAATTATGTGTCAGCCAACCGAATGAGGGAAGAAGAGGGGAGGAAAAAAGTCAAAGTTAGGATGAGGCTAAATAAAGTGACTCACAATGGGTCATCTTCTGTAGGACAGGGGCCTAAAACAGTAAGAATTCTTCCGTCAAGAGATATACTTCCCAAAGACTGAGATATCATGATAAACGGCAGGCCCATTTGGGGTTTGTGATAAAATCCAGAAGTCTTGGGGACTCCCACTCTTTTTAATGGATCATCAGGTAGATTTCTCAGTGATGTTACCGATCACATGTGATGCCTGTGGTCTCCAGATAAGGACAGACTGTAGGGCTGCTCTTCAAGCAGGTTCTTTTGCATCTAAACCCTTGATCCAATCTTGCATTCCTCATATTGAACAAAAAAGCCTTCCCTGTTCACCTTGTATTGACCACATCCCTGTTGCCTTTGGAAGGTGGTTCGCAACTCTGGGATTGCATCTGGCCCCAGACGCTCTCAGCAGTGATGTATGTTGAGCTCAATATACTCCCGGCTGGATGTTCCATAGAATAAAGAATGAGATCAATTAAAAACATATGCCTAGAAAAAACCATCAGGAGTCCTCTCTATTTCCAATCTCCAGAAGCCACACTGCGCTGTTTCTCAGAGCTCAGGAAGGCTCTGGCTGGTGACGTAGCAGCGTGAAGGACCGCCGAATTGTTGGCATTCTTTTGTTCTGAGGAGAATAAACCAGTTTCAGCTAAAATAAGAACCAGATTGCCCAAAAATGTTTAAGTCTTGGGATTCACTGCTTAAAAACAACTTCTTGAGTGTTTGAATGAGAACTTTTCCCAAGGATGGCTTTGGTGAGGGAGGAGAGGCTGCCAGATACTGCATCATTAACTAAATACCACAGAAAATGGCTCTGTATTTTATTGCCTTGTGTGTTAAACTATGGAGAACAAGAAATTGGAAAGGACTAAACCCAGCCATGTTTAAAGAATGGAAAACAAAATGCCCCAGCTGTTCTGTTCAGGGAAGGATAATTCATAAACAGAGAAACAGGCAACACATTTCTGGATCTGGTTCAGCAACAAGTTGGAAACCATCATGCTGGCAGGACTCCTTTGGCCACCAAGCCCTGATCCCCACCTTCTCCCCTTGGATGTGCCTGAGGCCATGTCTCAGTTCCATCCTTGAAGAATTTGTGCAGCAGGCTTGAGTCTGTTGAATTGCCTTGGTCCTTTTGGTGGCCATTTCTTGTTCACATGGGCTTGGCAGGGTGACACACAACCTGAAACTATTCCAGGGCTGCTGCCATGACTCTTAAGTTTAAGTTTACAATGAGAAAAGGGAAGAAAGAAAGTGGCAGTGATGAGATCCTGTTTGAATTCAATTAGAGCCTCCATTCAGGCTTGGAAAAATTTATCTGATGACATCTGCTTAACCTCCTGGGACATGGAAAAGGGGTGGGGCTTGTCGCCAAGAGGACTTCCTCCTTCCTCCTCTTCCTGCAGCCCCTTGTTCAGCAGTGCCCTGGCTGCCTTCCTGCTGGGCCTGGATACCCTGCTATCAGGGACCCACCCTGCATGTTTGTGTCTGAGTCTGGAGGCCCCACAGCCTCTGGCTGTTGGCCTACTAGAGCAAGGCAGGCTTTCTCAGTCCAGCACAGGCGTTGGCTCCGGAAACGACAGTAGAGAGGACTCCAGAAGCCAATGGGTAAGAAACCCTAAGGTCTTTGTGGAATTCCCAGTGAAAAACATGGGTCAATATTTATTGTTTTGGAAGAGTTCTTTTTTCAGGGATGTTGGACTCTGTTATTTCCTTTGAGCAAAAGCATGGAATAATATAAATAAATTCCATTCCATTCCATTTTGTTTATAGATTAATTGCTACTATGCAACTCTTTTTGAGCCACAAAACTGGCATTTTTTTCACGTGGTTCAAACTACTATATTATTTTGACAGTGTCCTGGGCACTGTGGACAAGAAGTACATGTAAGAAAATGTCTTTCAGAGAACACAGCATCTAGTAGGGAGATGGGAATGTAGGTAGACGATTATAGAACATTGTGGTTAGTGCAAATGTAGAGGTATATACCAGTGGCAGAAAGAAAGCAGTGTCAAATCCTGCTTGAGTGGAATAGGAGAGCTTACCAGAATTGGTTCTTAGTGACAGCATGTACACAGTTTCTTTAAGACCACTTAACTCTCTATTAGTACTCAGAGTAGGAAGTAGGATAAATATAGCATTCTCTTCTTTTTTTTTTTTTTGAGATGGAGTCTCGCTCTGTCACCCAGGCTGGAGTGCAGTGGCACAATCTTGGCTCACTGCAAGCTCCGCCTCCTGGGTTCACGCCATTCTCCTGCCTCAGCCTCCCCAGTAGCTGGGACTACAGGCGCCCGCCACCACGCCCAGCTAATTTCTTTTTGTATTTTTAGTAGAGATGGGGTTTCACTTTGTTAGCCAGGATGATCTCGATCTCCTGACCTCATGATCCACCCCCATCGGCCTCCCAAAGTGCTGGGATTACAGGTAGGAGCCACCGCGCCTGACGAGCATTCTCTTTTAAAATTATTATTTTTTATGAGACAGGGTCTCACTGTCACCCAGGCTGAAGTGCAGTGGTGCAATCATAGCTCGCTGCAGCCTCTACATCCTGGGCTCAAGCAGTCCTCCTGCCTTGGCCTCCTAAATCCTTGGCTGGGATTACAGGCATGAGCCACTGCACCTGGCCTAAATTAAATTTTTTCCTAATAATTTTAAGCTTATAGAAAAGTTGCAAAGATAGAACAAATCATTCTCACATACCTAGTATCCAATTTCCCATAATCCTTTACACTGCCATGGTGTATTTATCAAAACTAAGAAATTAGCATTTATACACTACTATTAACTGAATTCTAGACTTTATTCAGTTTCACCAGTTTTTCCATTGATGTCCTTTTGTTGTCCACATTGCATTTAAGTGCAGCAGTTTTAAAATACATTTGCAAATTCTGTAACACTCTTCCCAGAGAGAGGTCTGTGTCCCCTTGCCTTGAAACTGGACAGGCTTTGGTGACTGTTTTGACCAACAGAGAGCAGTGGAAGTGACACTAGGTGACTTCTGCATCTAGGCCATACATGGTGGTTCAGATTCTGCCTTGCTCACCGAAACATTCACCCTTGAAATCTCCAGTCTTCATACAAGAAGGCCAACTGCCCTGAGACCGCCATGCTGCCAGGAAGCCAAGTAGCCAACGGAGAGAGACAATATGGAGAGGACTGGAGACTCCACAAAGAGGGATGCTAACCTATGCTGCAGCCTCTCTACCTACCAGCTGCTCTGGCATGGCCTTGTTCCGGCTTCACCCACTGTCAGACTGTAACCAAAGGAAGAGATCGTGAGCCAGAGCCCCCAGCCAAGACTTTCCTGAATTCCTAACTCACAGACACTGAAAGGGATAATAAAATGATTGTTGTTTTAAGTGACTGCATATTGGGGAGTTTTGTTACACAGCAGTAGATAAGAAGAATATGACAGCTCCACCAGTAGCTCTTAAATGAGATATGAGGCCCATTCACATGAAATAACCTCCCAGACTTTCCAGCATTTCATTTTTCACACATTCCTTGAGCATCTATTGTGTACCAGGTACTCCACCAGGTGCTGCGGGAAGTAGATGACTAAGATAGTTTCTGACCCTGAAGGTTCATAATCAGAAAGAAAAGCAGACAAACAAATGGCCACAGTACAATATGTTTAGTCAAAGTGTCCTGAGACCAGAGAAAAGGGACAAATGTTCCTGGGGGATGTGCTTGAGCTAGGAGTTGAAGGATGAATCAGTTTCCCATTGGGATAGGGGTGAGGACACATGCTATGTTTGGAGAACCTGGAATAGCTTTTCATGGCTAGAAACACAGGATTTATTTGCATAGTGTGCTTTTTGGGGTAGGAGTGGGTCAGGCATGGACTAGGAAGTAAAAGTGAAAAGGGCTCAACAGGGAGACTGAGGTCAAGTTTCCAGAGTGGAATCTGGGGTCACAAGTGGTATGTCATATCTCTTAGCCTGCATCTGATTGTCCTTCCAGAAACTTCCTAAAAAGATGATGTTTAAATGTTAGTTACTAAAAGGTGCCCTCAGGAATTTGGACTCAAAATATACATCCACTGCGTGTAGCTTGACCTCCTGGAAGAATAAACTTTGCAAATGACCAGAGGTTAGGGTTTGAAAACTCTAAGAAAATCTGCCAAAGTATTGGCCAAGGGGTTTATGAGGTTTCTATTTCCATGTTTTGCCTTTTCCATGGAACCAAGTTTATGGAGGGTGGAGGTGGGGTGTGTGGAATGAAAGCATGCATCTTCAAAAGTAAACAGAGCTTCAGCGAAAGGAAATTGAATAAACTCTGTGAAGGCAACAACTGAGGACTGACATAGAACAAAACGGAGTGAGGGAGAGTGAACTCAGGACTGTAGGAAAGTAAGTTAGAGGAAGGGCTCAGCAAAGGGGGCAGGGAACCTGGTAATTTGGACTTGGCAACTCGGCCTCAGTCAGACTCTTGCTTGGGTCAATGCAGTCCCTTATTTTGTTTAACCTAGTTTGAGATTGTTTCTGTCCCCTGCCCACAAGAGAGTCCTGACTAATTCTCCAGGCTTATATATACTTCTTCATTTGATTCCCTCCAAAATGCTGGGGCTCAAGAAGACCAAATCATATGCCCAAAACCACACAACTGGTGAATGGTAGAGCCATTTGACCTGGATATTCTGATTCCAAATTCTGTTCTTTCCAGAACCCAGAGCCACACTGCATGCTTACTGACCCCTTCCTACTCATCTTTCTGACAATCTTACTCTTCCCTCACCCCCTCTGTCAGGGAGAGATGGCTCATGTCCTGGAAGCTGCCCTGGACTCCCACAGACTCTGGACAATGGGCAGGAATGTTACTGTACAAGGTCACGTCTCCTCTAATTGTATTTCTCCAACTTAGACGCAGGTAGAGAGGAAATAGCTCTCAGGGGCCATCCGAGGCAAGGCAAAGAAGGTATTATTGCTATAATGTCAAAGACCAGGTAACTGAGGCACAGAGAAGTTGTCCTTGGGCCAAGCTTTCAGAGCCAAGAAGTGGACGAGGTAGAATTTAAGACCTAGTCTCTCTGACTTCAAAATCTGTGATCTCCATGTTCAGAACTTTTGATGCATTATTATTATGACTGATGATAAAAACAACACAATTAGCTAATACTTGCATGGTACTTACTTATGTGCCAGGCACTGTCCTTATTCTTACAGTAATTAACTAATTTAATCTTCATGACAATCCTACACTATATTTTGCAAGCAGAAAATGCAAATGCAAAAGTAATTAGAAATGAATCTTCTGGGTAGGTGATCTTTTACCTTTGCTTTTCCCCCTTACTCTCTAGCTTGGCACCTTTTTTGATCCTGCTTGTAGTTGGTGGTCTGGGTAAAAAGTTGGGCCTTGGTGAATCTAGATTACCCCAGATAAATATCTGTAATTTGCTTTCTCGCACCCTTCTGGGTTCAGAGGCTTCCATTCACACCCTCCTCGTTTCTTAAAGTTCCTGGCCAAGGGATCTTTTCCATTTGGGTCTCATTTCCTTACCTGCCTTCCCACCTCCTCCTGGCCAAGACCAATCTATCTCTTTGACAACTGGACACCTGCTGCCAAGAGCAATAATCCCCATGTATACAGGGTGTTACCAAAGGGAACAGGGTGGGGAGAGAGAAGGGAAGGGCTTCCTGCCAGCAGCTCAGTGGGCAAGGGGAGAGGAGTTGGAAGGTTTCTTGGGCCTGGAGGATCTGTCCTGGGCGGGCAGGAGGGGCCAGGAGCAGCTAGGGAATAACAGAGGGTGGGAGAAGCAAGGAAGCAGCAGGAAACAGAAGGGCAGTTTCCAACCGGAAAGGGAGGGAGGGAGTGATCGGAGGGGAGTGGTGCTAGTGGAGAAGGAAGGGGTGGGGGATGTTAGTTACATTTGTACAAAATTTCATTGCTTACACAGCCATTTTGACCTCCATTATTACACCAGGGAGGATTCATGAGGCTGCCCACTTTGCTGAAAAGTAAGTTGAGGCTGAAATCATAAGTGGGTCATTGAAAGCTTGCTGGGCACCAACTACACATCAGGTAAGGTCCCAGCTGCTTTTCTAATGCTTCACTGGGGCAATCTTCAAAAGCCAGCTGCAGGAGGAAGGTAGACGTAGCTTCTCCTCTATAGCTGAGGAAACAGGCTCTGGTTAATTCCCACATTTTAGAAATACGCACTGAGCAAGCACTACTTTCCAGGGGCCATATAAAGACTGGAGGGGCATTCAGTGCCAGCGGTTCCCCCGGGCCAGGGTTGTCCCCAGGGCTTTGCACATGTTTTTTTTTTATGTTTTCATAACCATGAGATAAACATGCTATTATTATCAACCACTTTTTACAGATGAAGAAACTGAGTCACAGAGAGGCAGAGTGGAAAGGGAGTAAGTTGTGAGCAGATTTGAACCGAGGCAGTCTTGTTCTAGAATATAAGGGTTTATCTATTATGATTTACAGCAGTGAGCAAAAGAAATCTAGCTTTGTTCTTAAATTTGAGTGACCAACTCCAAGTATCATGTACTTTCCACCAAGCCAGATTGCCTTTCAGGCTTAGTGGGAGGGGTCATGTGCATGTCTCACACATAGCAGAAAGGGCGTGATCACACAACACATAATATGCTGAGCTGAACAGGTGGCCCCTTTCCTAAGTGCCAGGACATAGCCAGGCAATAGTACCCCACATCAGGATCCTAACAAATAAACACGTCAAGGAAGACATTATTGCCTCTCGTTCCTTGCAAATTAAGTCTTAAGCACTTGAGTCACCTAACGGCTCTGGGATAATCTCTATACATGGGGAAGTAGGATTTTGAAGTGGTCTAAATGCCAGGCTCAGAGGACAAATGTGGCTTCACATTTTGGTTTTGACACTTGCTGCCTTGGAACCTCCAGCTTATCGCCTGACCTTAGTCAGCTTTAATTTTCTACTATAAAAAGGAAGAAATGTAGAACTGACTTTTTTAGGGTTGTTGTCAGGATTAATGAGATCATGCTGGTGAAGGCTTGCACCCTGTAGTCAGGTGAATGGTTAAATGTGAAGCAACGTTAACATCAGGGTAAAGAACTTAAGCGCTGAACCATACTCTCTCTCTTTAAGCCCAGAGTTTGATACTTACTCTTTGAGCAACTTCAGCAAGTTAGCCAAGGTCCCTGGACCTTGGTTCCCTTGTTCATAAAATGGAAATAGCAGCACCTACCACATAGGACTGCTGGGAAGATTGGGTGAGCTGATGCAGGGGAGACTCTCAGTAGCCATTGGGATTACAAAGGTGGTAACTACTAGGAAGGAGGGTGGCTTCTCTCAGCTCTGACTCTCTTGCCCTTTGCAATTTTCCGTTCAGGCTGGAACCTTAATAAGTCCCCAGCACTCAGCAAATATGGCTACTCATGGAATTTGGAAGATTTCTCTAGTGTAGAGTTTTAAGAGGCTGTTGTGATGGTTAATACTGTGTCAACTTGATTGGATTAAAGGATGCAAAGTATTGATCCTGGGTGTGTTTCTGAGGGTGTTGCTAAAGATTAACATTTGAATCAATGGGCTGGGAAAGGCAGATGCACCCTTAATCTGGTGGGCCCCATCTAATCAGCTTCCAGGAAATATAAAGCAGGCAGGAAAATGTGAAAAAGCAAGACTGACCTAGCCTCCCAGCCTACATCTTTCTCCCATGCTGGATGCTTCCTGCCCTTAAACATAGGACTCCAAGTTCTTCAGTTTTGAGACTTGGACTGACTCTCCTTGCTCCTCAAGCTTGCAGACAGCCTATTGTGGAAACTTGTGATTGTGTAAGTTAATACTCAATAAACTAATAGGATATATATATGTGTGTGTGTGTGTGTGTGCGCGCGTGCGCGCGTGTGTATATCCTATTAGTTCTACCCTCCTAGGGAACCCTTACTAAAACAGATTATGGTACCAGGAGTGGTTTTAGAGGAACAGAATATTAAGGATGGAGTTCTCTTATTGGTTTTGGGGTTTCTGGAGTTGGCTTCTTAATATGATTAGACCCAAAAATGCTAAGGACTTGACTTCTAATAATATGGAGTACACTGATAGTCCTTGGCATGAACTGTTTAGAGAGTTATGCAAAATAAACGCATTTGATGCTCATGAGAGGCAAGAAGTTTACTGACTCTATACATAATACCTTTGGCCATGTGTGGAGAACCAAGGAACATAATGAAGCTTGTTGGTTACCCCTAAGTTCAGTGGACAAAGTGATAAAAGAAAATGATGAACTCAGGGATTCGTTCTACCAGCTTCAGAAGCAGATACTGAGCCTCAAATATGCTAAGATTGCCCTAAGTGAGAGTCTATTGCCTATAGAGAAAGAGTTGAAATTGTGGAAAAACAGACACAAGCTCTTACCATGCAAGTGACTGACCTGCAACAAAAGGTGCATACACAGCCTTGTCAGGTGTCTACTGTTAAGGTGAGGGCACTGATTGGAAAAGAATGGGACCCTGCAACTTGGAATGGGGACATGTGGGAGGACCTTGATGAAGCTGAAGACACTAAGTTTGTAAATGCTGATGAATCTTTTTTGCCAGAAGGAACAGCTTCCCCATTCCTAGTAGTGGCAACATCCCCTCCCCGACCCATGCTGCCATCATCCTTTCCACCTTTGTCTGAGGAGATAAACTCTGTGCTGTCTGAGGCAACAGTGCTGGCCTCCCCTGAGGGAGTTGCCAGGCAAAATAATGTGCCAACACCCCTGTTTGCTTCTAGACTTATAACTAGACTAAAGTTCCAGCAGGCCCGCAGAGGTGAGGTTGAGAGTATGACCCATGAGGAGGTGCACTACACTCCAAAAGAACTGCTTGAGTTTTCTAATTTATATACACAGAAATCTGGAGAACAGGCATGGGAATGAATACTAAGGGTGTGGGATAATAGTGGAAGGAACATAGAGTTGAATCAGGCTGAATTTATTGATTTGGACCCACTAAGTAGGGACCCTGCATTTAATGTTGCAGCTCAGCAAGTCAAAAAAGCTTCTAATAGTTTATTTACTTGGTTGGCTGAAATATGAACTAGATGGATTAGAAGATGGCCCACTGTGAGTGAGCTGGGAATGCCTGATCTCCCTTGGTTTAATGTAGAGGAAGGGATCCAAAGGCTTAGGGAGATTAAGATGATGGAGTGGATTAGTCACTTTAGACCTACTTATCCCGGCTGGGAGGGTCCAAAAGATATGCCCTTGATTGATGCCTTGTGAAATAGATTTGTGAGGACAGCACTTGCATCTTTGAAGAGCCCTGTAATTGTTCTTCTCTGTATGTCAGATCTAACCGTGGGAACCATAGTCATTCAAACTACAAAATTTAAATACAATGGGAATAATTGGATCCCAAGGTGGCAGGGGCCAAGTAGTGGCACTCAACCATCAAAGGCAAGGTAGGCATAGCTACCATAATGGACAGCAGAGGCAAAGTGGCAATCAGAATAGTCTGCCTCATGTAGAGTTCTGGCATTGGCTAATCATTCACGGTGTTCCTAGAAGTGAAATTGATAGGAAGCCTACTGAATTCCTACTTAATTTATACAAACAGAAAACTTCTAGGCTGAATGGACAAAAGACTAATTTGGATTATAAAAACAGAGAATCATGGCCCCTCAATCAATTTCCAGACTTGAGCCAGTTTACAGACCCAGAACCCCCTTGAATGAAGGGGAGGCTGGGTTCCCTTGAGGAAGGACCTCACTACATTACAGACAATTTATGCAGTGAATGTTTCTCCCATCTTTTCTCAAGGAGACCTCCAGCCTATCACCAGGGTAACCATGCATTGAGAAAAGAGAAATGGTCAGCGATTTGGGGGATTACTGGACACTGTCTCTGAGCTGATGTTTATTGCAGGGGACCCAAAACATCGTTGTTATCCTCCAGTTAAAATAGGGGCTTATGGAGGTCAGGTAATTAACTGAGTTTTAGCTCAGGTCCTATTTACAGTAGGTTCATTGGGTCCCTGGACTCATCTTGTGGTCATTTCTCCAGTGCCAGAATGCATAATTGCAATAGACATACTTAGCAGCTGGCATAACCCCCAAATTGGCTCCCTGACTGGTAGTGTGAGGGCTATTATGGTGGGAGAGGCCAAATGGAAGCTATTAGAATAGCCTCTACCTAGAAAAATAGTGAATCAAAAACAATATCACATGCCTGGAGGAATTGCGGAGACTGGCATCACCATCAAGGACTTGAAAGACTCAGGGGTGGTGATTCCCACCACATCCCCATTCAACTCTCCCACTTGGCCTGTGCGAAAGACAGATGGATCTCGGAGAATAACAGTGGATTATTGTAAGCTTAACCAAGTGGCGACTTCAGCTGCAGCTGCTGTACCAGATGTGTTTTCATTGATTGAGCAAATTAACTCATCTCCTGGTACCTGGTATGCAGCCATTGGCTTGACAGATGCCTTTTTCTCCATTCCTGTCCATAAGGCCCACCAGAGGCAATTTGCCTTTAGCTGGCAAGGCCAGCAATGTACCTTTACTGTCCTACCTTAGGGGTATATCGACCCTCTGGCTTTGTGTCATAATCTTATTCAGAGAGAATTTGATCATATTTTGCTTCCACAAGGTATCATTTGGTCCATTACATTAATGACATTATGCTTATTGGAACCAGTGGCAAGAAGTAGCAAACACACTGGACTTATTGGTGAGATATTTGTGTGCCAGAGAATGGGAAATAAATCTGACTAAAATTCGGGGATCTTCTACCTCAGTAAAATTTTTAGGGGTACAATGGTGTGGGACCTGTTGAGATATTCCTTCTAAGTTGAAGGATAAGCTACTGCATTTGGCCCCTCCTGCAACCAAGAAAAAGGCACAATGCCTAGTGGGTCTATTTGGAATTTGGAGGCAACACATTTCTCATTTATCGAGTGACCTGAAAGGCTGCTAATTTTGAGCGGGATCCAGAACAGAAGAAGTCTCTGCAACAGGTCCAGGCTGCTGTGCAAGCTGCTCTGCCATTTGGGCCACATGAACCAGCAGATCCAATGGTGCCTGACGTGTCAGTGGAAGATAGAGATGCTGTCTGGAGCCTTTGGCAGGCCCCTATAGGTGAATCACAGCAGAAGCCTATAGGATTTTGGAGGAAGGCCCTGCCATCTTCTGCGGAAGAGACAACTCTTGGCCTGTTACTGGGCTTTGGTGGAAATTGAACATTTGACAATGAGTCATCAAGTCACCATGTGACTTGAACTGCCTGTCACGAACTGGGTGCTTTCTGACCCATCTAGCCATAAAGTGGGTCATGCACAACAGCATTCCATCAGCCAGTGGAAGTGGTGTATACATGACTGGGCTTGAGAAGGTCCTGAAGGCACAAGCAAGTTACATGAGGAAGTGGCTCAAATGCCCATGTCTCCACTTCTGCCACCCTGCCTTCTCTCCCTGAGCCTGCACCGAAGCCCTCATGGGGCGTTCCCTATGATCAGTTGACAGAGGAAGAGAAGACTAGAGCCTGGTTCACAGATGGTTCTACACAATATGCGGTCACCACCAGAAGGTGGACAGCTGCAGCACTACAGCCCCTTTCCAGGACATTCCTGAAGGACAGCAGTGAAGGGAAATCTTCCCAGTGAGCAGAACTTTGAGCAGTGCACCTGGTTGTACACTTTGCATGGAAGGAGAAATGGCCAGATGTGCAATTATATACTGCTGATTCATGGGATGTAGCCAATGGTTTGCCTGGATGGCCAGGGACTTGGAGAAGCATGATTGGAAAATTGGTGACAAAGAAACTTGGGGAAGACGTATGTAGGTGAACTTTACTGACTGGTCAAAAGCTGTGAAGATACTTGTATCCCATGTGAGTGCTCACCAATGCATGACCTCAGCAGAGGAGGATTTTAATAATGAAGTGAATAAGATGACCCATTCTGTGGACACCACTCAACCTCCTTCCCCAGCCACCCTGTCATCGCCCAATGGGCCCATGAACAAAGTAGCCATGGTGGCAGGGATGGAGGTCACACATGGGCTCAGCAACATGGACTTCTACTCACCAAAGCTGAGCTGGCTATGGCCACTGCTGAGTGCCCGATTGCCAGCAGCAGAGACCAATACCGAGCCCTCAATATGGTGCCATTCCTCGGGGTGATCAGCCAGCTACCTGGTGGCAAGTTGATTTTATTAGACCTCTTCCATCATGAAAAGGGCAGAGGTTTGTCCTCACTGGAATAGACACTCACTTCGGATATGGGTTTGCCTATCCTGCATGCAATGTTTCTGCCAAGACTACCATCCATGGACTCATGGAATGCCTTATCCACTGTTATGGCATTCCACATAGCATTGCTTCTGACAAAGGCACTCACTTTATGGCTGAAGAAGTGCAGCAGTGGGCTCATGCTCATGGAATTCACTGGTCTTACCATATTCCCCATCATCCTGAATCTGCTGGATTGATAGAATGCTGGAATGGCCTTTTGAAGTCGTGATTACAATGCCAACTAGGTGACAATACTTTGCAGGGCTGAGGCAAAGTTCTCCAGAAAGGCTATGTATGCACTGAATCAGCATCCAATATATGGTGCTGTTTCTCCCATAGCCAGGATTCATGGGTCCAAGAATCAGGGGGTGGAAGTGGAAGTGGCACCACTCACCATCACCCCTAGTGATCCACTAGCAAAATTTTTGCTTGCTGCTCCTGCGACATTATGTTCTGCTGGCATAGAGGTCTTAGTTCCAGAGAGATGAACACTGCAATAAGGAGATACAACAATGATTGTGTTAAACTGGAAGTTAAGATTGCCACCTGGACATTTCAGGCTCATCCTATCTTTAAGTCAACAGGCTAGGAAGGGAGTTACAATATTGACTGTGGTGACTGACCTGGACTATCAAGATGAAATCAGTCTACTATTCCACAATGGAGGTAAGGAAGAGTATGCATGGAATACAGGAGATCCATTAGGGCATCTTTTAGCATTACCATGTCTTGTGATTAAGGCCAACGGGAAACTACAATAGCCCAATGCAGGCAGGACTAAAATGGCCCAGACTCTTCAGGAATGAAGGTTTGGGTCACTCCACCAGGAAAGAAGCCACAACCTGCTGAGGTGATTACTGAAGGCAAAGGGAATACAGAATGGGTAGTAGAAAAAGGTAGTCATCAATACCAGCTACGACCATGTGACCAGCTGCAGAAATGAGGACTGTAATTGTCATGAGTATTTTCTCTTTCTTTTGTTAAAAATATGTTTGTGCATGTATATACTTGTACTAAGAAAATATCTTTCTTTTATTTCCTTTCTCCTTTATCATGTGACATAAGATTTATTGACTTCACATCAGCATTTAAGTATCGTTAACTTTATGTAATAGTATTTGGGTTGGAGATTGGTGTGTTTCTGGCTGTAGGAAGGATAGTTGTATTATGTTAGGCATGATTATGACCTTATTCTTTTCTTTATTTGAAGACTATATATGATCTCAGGAGATGTGCATGGGTTCACATTGACTAGGCGTGGACTTGCGATGGTTAATACTGAGTGTCAACTTGACTGGATTGAAGGATACAAAGTATTGATCCTGGGTGTGCCTGAGAGGGTGTTGCCAAAGGAGATTAACATTGGAGTCAGCCGGCTGGGAAAGGCAGACCCACCCTTAATCAGGTGGGCCCCATCTAATCAGCTGCCAGGGAATATTAAGCAGGCAGAAAAATGTGAAAAGGCGAGACTGGTCTAACCACCCAACCTGCATCTTTCTCCTGTGCTGGATGCTTCCTGCCCTTAAACACAGGACTCCAAGTTCTTCAGTTTTGAGACTCAGACTAGCTCTCTTTGCTCCTCAAGCTTACAGACAACCTGCTCTGGGACCTTGTGATTGTGTAAGATAATACTTAATAAACTGCCATATATATCCTATTAGTTCTGTCCCTCTAGGGAATCCTGACTAATACGGAGGCCTTTATGGATGTATATGCTATAAGTTATGGGGTATACAGAAAAGCTCAAGACAAGATCCCTTCATATGAGCTTTGCATTCAGACAGTCCTAGGTTTCAAAGTCTGGGCAGGCTACTTTTCCTTCCTGATTTGCCATTTCCTTGTCTGTAAAATGGGGAGAATAATTTTTTTTTTTTGAAATGGAGTCTCGCTCTGTCACCCAGGCTGGAGTGCAGTGGCACAATCTCGGCTCACTGCAAGCTCCACCTCCCAGGTTCACGCCATTCTCCTGCCTCAGCCTCCCAAGTAGCTGGGACTACAGGCGCCCGCCACCACACCTGGCTAATTTTCTGTATTTTTAGTAGAGATGGGGTTTCACCGTGTTAGCCAGGATGGTCTCGATCTCCTGACCTCGTGATCCACCCGCCTTGGCTTCCCAAAGTGCTGGGATTACAGGCGTGAGCCGCGTCGCCTGGCCGAATAATTATTACCTTGCATGCACTACTGGATGATCAAATGAAAGGGCTGACACTTTGTCTGGCATAGAGCAAGTGTTAGGTAACTGATTATTATTCTTGACCGTAAAGCTCTAACATTTTTCTTTTTAAAAAACAGGTAACAGCTGAAGGAAAATATCTCACTTTCTTTTAATAAGAAATATAGTATCATCTTTACATCTCTAGTGACTGCCACATAATAGGTGCTAAATAATTTATGTTTTGGTTGGAAGGAAGGGTTTAACTGGAGTTAAAATAGTCCCTACCACAATCTTCTATTCCCTGCTTCATACTTTCTATACTCTCCTCTCCTCCCCACTCCTACTCCTCCTTCAAATCCATTTATACTTTCTGTTGGACACTTGTTTTGTGTGAAGTGGTCTAGTTAAATAGTTCCTGTATAGGGAGTACATTTAGGATTAAAATGTAACAGGGAGTAAGTTTAGGATTAAAATGTAACTTAATTACAAATGTATAAATATGGCAACTGATATTTACAGAAAATAGAAAGAGTCTGTTACTATAGAAAAACTAATTATAGGCTTTCTCTCCACAACCTTCTGAACTGGTTTTAACAAAGTCAACTTCTGAAGGGTTTTCATTTAAATGATTCATTTCAGATATCATCTGTGCACTCAGTTCCTCCCAGGACCCTGCATTCCAGGCAAAAGCTTAAGGGGCAGGAATGATGGTGCATGTCTGCTTCTGCTTCAGAAGCCAAATGGATTTTTTTTTTCCTCCTTTCTTCTTTTCTACACTGAAACCTTAAACTTACTTTGGCTTCTTGAAATGAAAATGATGCTTGATGGTATGATGACAGAAAGCCATTTCCTAGTTTTATTTCTTAATATGAATATGTAATAAGGAATCAATGAATTTCTGGTTATGGTAGTAGCTAAAAAGACATTTAATCTTGACTTGATCTGGGTCCTCTTCAGCGTTCATCATCCTTTACCTGAACTGTTTTCTGGTTTGCTGCAGCATGCATTCCTGGTTGGTGCCCCGAGCTGATCCATGCTTGTGAGCCTTGTCTGAGTTATTCAGCATCCTTGGCAGGGTCTTTCACAGAGCAACAGTTATTAATTTTGATGAAGTCCAAATTATCAATTTTTTATTTTATGGATCAGGCTTTTGGTGTCGTAGCTAAGAGCTCTTCACAAAGCTCCAAGCCCTAAAAATTTTCCTCCTATGTTTTCTTTCAAAAGTTCTATAATTTTATGTTTTAAATCTATGATCAATTTTGAGTTAATTTTTATAAGGTGTTAAGTTTCAGGTTACATAATTTTTTTTTTGTCCATGGATATCGAATTGCTCCAGCACCATTTGTTAAAGAGACTATCCTTCCTTTATTGAACTGCACCTTTGTTAAAAACGAGTTGGCTGTATGTGGGTTTAGGATAGCTATGTCTGCTTGGTGGCTTAACGTTTTTAACATTATGTAATGTCACTCTATGTCCCTGGTAATTTCCTTTGCTCCAAAATCTACTTTATCTGATAGTATCTTAGCCATTCCTGCTTTCTTTCGATTAATATTTTTATAATATATCCTTCCCTCTCCTTTTATGTTCAGCCTACCTATGTCATTATATTTGAAATTAGTTTTCTATTAGGCAGCATACAATTGGGTCATGTTTTGTTAATCCATTTTGTAAGCCTCTGTTTTTAAAAATTTGTATATTTAGACTATTTACCCTTAATGTAATTATTATGTTAAAGCGTAAGTCTTTTATTTTTTGTTATTTTCTTTGTTCTCTTTTTTTTTTGAGACGGAGTCTCACTCTGTTGCCCATGCTGGAGTGCAGTGGCGCGATCTTGGCTCACTGCAATCTCCACCTCCCGGGTTCACGCCATTCTCCTGCCTCAGCCTCCTGAGTAGATGGGACTACAGGCGCCCGCCACCATGCCCGGCTAATTTTTTTTTTAAATTTTTAGTAGAGACGGGGTTTCACCGTGTTAGCCAGGATGGTCTTGATCTCCTGACCTCTTGATTCGCCCCCCTCAGCCTCCCAAAGTGCTGGGATTACAGGCATGAGCCACCGCGCCCAGCCTGTTCTCTTTGTTTTCTGTCACTATGTCTTCATTTCCCTGTGGGTTACTTTAACATATTTATAATATTTTTGAGTATGTATATTTGTACAGATTTTTAGTGGCTGCTCTAGGTACTATATTACATATATATGTAATGTGATATATATAACATATATATGTGATTATATATATCACACCATATGTGATCATATGTCACATATAACATATGATCACATATATAACATATTATATAATATGTTATATATATAATCACTATTTGTGCACATTTTATCAGTTTGAGGAACGTGGAGAAATTTTATCTCCTTTTATATGCCTTAGCCCTCCCACTATTTATAATATACTTGTCTTAAATATTTCCTTCACATGAAAACCACATCAGACATAATTTTTGCTTCAACTGACAGGCACAATTTAGAAAACTCAAGATAAAATATATTATATCTACCCATCTTTTTCCCCTTTCTGTGTTCTTTATTTCTTGCCGATATTCTTAGATTCATTCTTTTGTAAATCTCTTTCTGTTTAAAGAGCTTCCCTTAGCCATTCTTTTAGTGTAGTTCTGTTGACAATAAATTCTCTTACTTTTTCTTCATTTGAGAATGTCTTGATTCCTGAAGGATATTTTCTTAGTATATAGAATGTTGAATTCACTTTTTTTTTTTTTTAAGCACTTAAAAATTGTTGTGCCACTTCTTTATGACCTGGAAATGTACTGTCATTATATATAGTTTTTCTTTATAGGTAATGCATTGTTTCTCTCTGTCTGCTTGTAAGATATATTTCTTACTCTTGTTTTTCAGAGGCTTGACTATAATACGTCTTTGCGTGGATTTATTTGGATTTTCCCAATTTAAAGTTTTCTAAGCTTCTTGAATCTGTAGGTGTATGTGTGTGTGTATTTTATATATATATATATCTACAAATATATATATATAATCCACACAAACATATATATATTTTTTTTGCCACTTTTGGAAAATTTTTCAGCCATTGTTTCTCAAATGCTATTTCAGCCTGACCCTCTTTCTCCTCTCCTTATGGAACTCAAATGACATGAATTTTAAACCTCTTGTCACATTCCCACATATTTCTAAGCTTTGTTAATTTTTTTCAGTCTATTGCTATCTCTGTCATCCACGTTGGATAATTTTGATTGTTCTGTTTTCAAGTTCTCACTGATTCTTTCTTTCGTTCTCTCCATTCTCTTGTTTGGCTCATCCATTGAGTTTTTACTAATAATTGTATTTATTTAGTTAATTTTATTAATAATTTTAGTTATTGCATTTTTAGTTCTAAATTTTTGTTGTTGTTGTTTTTTCCTTATATCTTTCATTTTCTTTCTGGGACTTTCTATTTCTTTGCTGAGACTTTGTATTTTAAACATTTGCTCATAATTGCTCTTTGAAGCTTTTTTTTTTAATAATGGCTGTTTTAAAATTCTTGTCAGATAGTTCTAGCTTCTGTGTCATCTCATATTGGCATATGTTGATTGTATTTTCTCGTTCAAGTTAAGATCTCCCTAATTCTTGGTGTAATGAGTGATTTTTATTAAAACCTGGACATTTTGGATATTATGTTATGACTGGAGATCTTGTTTAACTCCTGTATTTTAACTATTCTGGCAAGCATAGAGAGGTGGCGCTTTATTACTGCCAGATCTGAGTGAATGCGTGGGTTCTCTACTTAGTCTATGTTGACACCTGGAGGGGGACAGGCTCCTCGTTTGTACTGAGTGAAGATGAAAGTTCAAGTTCTCCACGGGCCTCTGCTGATACCACGCATCTGAGAAGGGAAGGGGGCTTCCTTACTGCTTCTCACGTTGTCACTACCGACACCGTCTGGAGAGTGAAGGTGGCTCATTACTCCTGAGCAGTGATTAAAGCCGTGACTCTCTACTAGGTCTCCTCTGATGTCAACTCCATGAGGATGGGATGGGATCTTTTTTACCTCCTGTTGAAAGTAAAGGACCAGTCTCCCTATGTGGCCTCCATTGACATAACAGGAGGAAAGATAATCTGTTACTGGCTGATAGAAAGAAAGTCCTGGCTCCCTACTTGGCCTTCTGTAACACCAGTCCAGTGGGGATGTTGACACCTGTTACAGCCTGCAGTGGAAGTGGAAGTCCTCTGTTGATATGATTGTTCGTGTGCCTAATCCCCCTCTTTCTTTAAGGCAGAACACCAGAGACAGCTTCTAGCATAGTTTCTCAGAGTCAATATACACTGACTCCACAATGACCTGTCTTCTTGTGCTGGAAATGCCTTTCCTTCTTTTTCTCATCCTATGACAAAGTGGCCTTGGATCTAACTATTACTGAGGACTTCTTCTGTGCCCAGATCATGCCAGGACTCTAGTCTTAGTCTCCTCTTTGCATGTCTGGGACCTGCTTTTGATACCTATTGCCTACAAGGAGCTGTTGGATAATGAAGCAAGCACCAGAAGACTCCAGTTGAACCCTGAATTTACCACTTACTTGCTACTTGAACATGCTGAGACTGAGTTTGCTCGTTCCCCTATGGATATCGCAATACCTTCTATACTTCCCAGAGTTATTGTAGGGATCTAATAACATAATGAAATATGAATGTTAAAACACTAGAGTAAGGTTAGATATGGTTGTTATTGTGCAATCCAAGAGGAATCTCTATTCCAACAAGAAAATTGTGTAGGCACTGCTCATTGTCACCCAATATCTATTCTTTCTGTGTCTCTAAATAACATACTTCTCATATTTGAGTCAGTTTACCCAGAGTAACATTAAAGCTTCCAATCCCTCTTCTAACTAAGCATGACCAATGGGACTTAAGCAGAAGAGATGTGTGCAGCATCTCACAGGTATTCCTAAAAATGAAAGAATATTACCTTCTCCTTCCTTTTTATTTTTTTGTTTTGAATGGAATTTGGACAAAATGACTGGTGCTACAGCAGTCATCTAGAATAAGGAAGATGAGAGCCATGCTGTAAGAATCTCAAAGTGAGTGGAAAAAGCCTAGGTTCCTGATAGATTCATGAAATTATAATACTAGACTTGTATGGTTGACCCGGAATGTTTGCATGAGGAAATAAACCCTGTGTGTTCAAACTACTAGGTTGGGTTTTCTCTTGTAATTAACCCAATCTAAATCATACAAATGCACACTCCATTAAAAAGTATGGGTTTCAAATCAATTGTCTGTGATAGAAATGAACATTATTAGCATCTTCACAGACCTGGCAAGATTCATATCCTTATGAAAATTCTTATTCTCATGGGAGCTTTACCTGGCAGAACTCACAAACTCTTTTTGCTAAAAAATAAAAAATAAAAAATAAATACTTTTATGGATTCTGGGATACAAATGCAGTTGTGTTACATGAATATATTGCCTAGTGGTGAAGTCTGGGCTTTTAGTGTAACCCAAATAGT
The DNA here is from genome assembly GCF_008728515.1 of Papio anubis. Lineage (NCBI taxonomy): Eukaryota > Metazoa > Chordata > Mammalia > Primates > Cercopithecidae > Papio > Papio anubis. The sequence continues at coordinate 100,042,117 of NC_044984.1, forward strand.
GTACATTGTACCCAGTAGGTAGTATTTCATCCCTCATCCCCCTTCCACTTTCCCTTCTTTTGCAGTCTTCAGTGTGTATTGTTTCACTCTGTATGTCTGTGTTTACTCATTATTTAGCTTCCATTTGTAAATGAGAGCATGTAGTTTTTGACTTTCTGTTTCTGAGTCATGTCACTAAGGATAATGGCCTCCAGTTTCATCCATGTTGCTGCAAAAGACATGATTTCATTTAATTAATTAATTAATTAATTAATTGAGACAGAGTCTTGCTCTGTTGCCAGGCTGGAGTGCAGTGGTGCAATCTCGGCTCACTGCAACCTCTGCCTCCTGGGTTCAAGTGATTTTCTTGCCTCAGTCTCCCGAGTAGCTGGGACTACAGGTGCCCACCACCACACTAGCTAATATTTGTATTTTCAGTAGAGACAGGGTTTCACCATGTTGGCCAGGATGGTCTGGATCTCTTGACCTTGTGATCTACCCGTCTCAGCCTCCCAAAGTGCTGGGATTACCGGTGTGAGCCACTGCACCCGGCCAATTTCATTCATTTTTATGGCTCAATAGTATTCCATGGTGTGTGTATGTTTTATATATAATATAATATATATTTATATCTCACAGTTTTTTATCCAATCATCTATTGATAAACACTTAGGTTGATTCCACAATTTTGCCATTGTGACTAGTGCTGTCATAAATGTACGAATGCAGGTGTCTTTTTTGATAAAACGATTTCTTTTCCTTTGGGTAGATACCCAGTGGCAGGATTGATGGATTGAAGAGTAGTTCTATTTTTAGTTCTTAGACAAATTTCCATATTGTTTTTTATAGATGTTGTGTTAATTTACATTTCCACCACCAGTGCATAAGCTTCTTTTTCCCCTTGCCAACATCTGTTGCTTATGGACTTTTTAATAATAGCTATCCTGACTGGTGTGAAATGGTATCTCACTGTAATTTTGATTTGCATTTTTCTAATGATTAGTGATATTGAGCATTTTTCATTTGTTTCTTGGCCACTTGTATGTCTTCTTTTGAAAAATCTCTGTTCATGTCCTTTGCCCACTTTATATTGGGGTTTTTAAAAATTTTTTCTTTTTGAGTTGTTTTGAGGTCCTCGTAGATTCTGGATATTATCCCTTGCAAAACTGTACATATTTTCTGACATTCTGTAGGTTGTCTGTTTACTCTGTTGATTATTTCTTTTGTTTTGCAAAAGCTTTTTAGTTTAATTAAGTCCCATTTGTCTCATTTTGGTCATGTTGCATTTCCTTTTGAGGACTTAGTCATAAATTCTTTGCCTAGACCAATGTCCAGAAGAATTTTTCCTGGGTTTTCTTCTAGGGTTTTTATAGTTTCAAGCCTTATATTTAATTCTTTAATCTATCTTGACTTGTTTTTGGCATATGGTGACAGATAGGGGCCCAGTTTCATTCTTCAGCATATGGCTCTCCAATTTTCCCAGCACCATTTATTGAATAAGGTGTTTTTTCCCAGTTTATATTTTTGTCAACTTTTTCAAAGATTGGTTGGCTGTAGATATGTGGCTTTATTTCTGGGTGCTCTATTCTGTTCCATTGATCTATGTGTCTTTTTTTATGCTAGCACCATGCTGTTTTGATTACTATAGCCTTATAGTATAATTTGAAGTAAAGTAATGTGATAGCTCCAGCTTTATTCTTTTTGCTTGGGATTGCTTTGGCTATTTGGGCTCTTTTTCAGTTCCATATAAATTTTAGGATAGTTTTTTTTCTAAGTCTGTAAAGAATGACATTGATAACTTAATGGGAACTGTGTTGAATCTGTAGATTGGTTTGGGAAGTATAGTCATGTTAACAATATTGATTCTTCCAATCCATGAGCATGGGATCTTTTTCCATTTGTTTGTGTCATCTGTGTATTATTTCATCAGTGTTTTGTAGTTCTCCTTGAAGAGATCATTCACCTCCTTGGTTAAATGTGTTACTAGGTATTTTATTTTTTTGCAGCTATTGTAAATGGGATTGAATTTCTAATTTGATTTTCAGCTTGATTGTTATTGGTGTATAGAAATGCTACTAATTTTTGTTCATTGATTTTGTATTCTGAAACTTTACTGAAGTCATTGATCAAATATAGAAGTCTTTTGGAGGACTCTTTAGGGTTTTCTAGATATAAGATCATACCAACTGTGAATACAGATAATTTGACTTCCTCTTTTTCAATTTGGATGCTTTTTATTTCTTTCTCTTGACTGACTGCTCTAGCTAGGACTTCTCATACTATGTTGAGTAGAAGTGGTAATGGTGAGCATCCTTGTCTTGTTCCAGTTCTTAGGGGGAATGCTTTTAACTTTTCCCTGTTGAGTATGATGTTGGCTGTGTATTTCTTATATATGATTTTTATTATTTTTAGGTATGTTCCTACTACACCTAGTTTGGTAAGGGTTTTTATCATTAAGTGGTGCTAGATTTTATCAAATATTTTTTCTGCATCTATTCATAAGATTGTATGGTTTTTGTTTTAATTCTGTTTATGTGGTGAGTTGCATTTATTGATTTGCATATGTTGAACCAACCTTGCATCCCTGGAATAAAACCCAATTGATTGTGTTGTATTATCTTTGTGATGTGCTGTTGGATCTAGTTAGCTAGTCTTTTGTTCAAGGTTTTTGCATTTATGTGGAACTCACGAACTGTTATATCAGGACTTTTCAAAGCCTAATTGCTCTGGCTGGGACTTCAAGTACTATGTTGAAGAGGAGTGGTGAGAGTGTGCATCCCTGTCTTGTTCCAGTTCTCAGAGGGAAGGGTTTCACCTTTTCCACATTCAGTATTATGTTGGCTGTGGGTTTGCCATAGATGGCTTTTATTACATTGAGATATGTCCCTTGTGTGGCGATTTTGTTGAGAGTTTTAATCATAAAGGGATGCTGGATTTTGTCAAATGCTTTTTCTGCATCTATTGAGATGATCATGTGATTTTTGTTTTTAATTCTGTTTATGTGTTATATCACATTTATTGATTTGCATATGTTAAACCATCCCTACATCTTTGGTATAAAACTCACTTGATCATGGTGGATTATCTTTTTGATATGTTGTTGTATTCAGTTAACTAGTATTTTGTTAAGTTATTTTAGCATCTATTTTCATCAGGTATATTGGTCTGTAGTTTTCTTTGATGGTTATGTCCTTTACTGGTTTTCATATTAGGGTGATACTGGCTTCATAGAATGATTTAGGGAGGGTTCCCTCTTTCTCTATTTTGTGAAATAGTGTCAATAGAATTGGTACCAATTCTTCTTTGACTGTCTGGTAGAATTCTGCTGTGAATCTGTCTGGACCTGTACTTTTTTTTGTTGGTAATTTTTACATTACCGTTTCACTCTCACTGCTTCTTATTGGTCTGTTCAGGATATCTAATTCTTCCTGATTTATGCTAAAGGGTTTTATGTTTCCAGGAATTTATCCACCTCATCTAGGTTTTCTAGTTTATGTGCATAAAGGTATTCATAGTAGCCTTGAATGATCTTTTGTATTTCTGTGGTGTCATTTATAATATCTCCCATTTCGTTTATTATTGAGCTTATTTGGATTTTCCCTCTTCTTGGTTAATCTTGCTAATGGTCTATCAATTTTATTTACCTTTTAAAGAGCTAGCTTTTTGTTTCATTTATCTTGTGTGTTTTTTTGGTTTCAATTCCATTTAGTTCTACTCTGATCTTGGTTATTTCCTTTCTTCTGCTGGGTTTGGGTTTGGTTGGTTCTTGTTTCTTTAGTTCCTTGAGGTGTGACCTTACATTGCCTGTTTGTGCTCTTTCAGGCTTTTCGATGTAGGTGTTTAGGGCTATGAACTTTCCTCTTAGCATTGCCTCTGCTATATTCCAGAGGTTTTATAGGTTGTGTCGCTATTGTCGTTCAGTTCAAAGCATTTTTAAATTTCCATCTTGATTTCATTTTTGACTCAATGATTATTCAGGAGCAGGTTATTTAATTTCTGTGTATTTGCATGGCTTGGATCCATTGCTGGTGATCTGGTATAATCTTTTGAGGATGTTCAAGAACCTCGTTTTGTCGTACTGCCAGAATTATTTTTCTAGTTTCTTCTCATTTGGGTAGTCTATGTTAGAGGGAAGATCTGGAATTCAAGGGCTGCTATTCAAATTATTTTATCCCACAGGGTACTCCCTTGATGTGGTGTTCTCTGCTTTCCCCTAAGAATGGGGCTTCCTGACATCCAAGCTGTAGCGATTGTTTTTCCTCTTCTGGGTCTAGCCACCCAGCGGAGCTACCATACTCCAGGCTGGTACCGGGGAGTGTCAGCAAAGAGTCCTGTGATGTGATCCATCTTCAGGTCTTCAGCCATGGATACCAGCATCTGCTCCAGTGGAGGTAGCAGGGAAGCAAAGTGGACTCTGTGAGGGTCATTGGTTGTGTTTTTGTTTAATGCACTGGTTTTATGTTCGTTGGCCTCCACCCAGGAGGTTGTGCTTTCAAGAGCACATCAGTTGTAATCCTATAGGGAGGATGCAAACTTGCCCTAGGGACACCTAGTTAGGTATTCAGGTTTCTCAGGTGGTGGGCAGGGCCATAGAGCCATCAAGAGATTATGACCTTTGTCTTTGGCTACCAGGGTGGGTAGAGAAAGACCACCAGGTCGTGGCGGGGATAGGCATGTCTGAGCTCAATCTCTCCTTGGGTAGGGCTTGTTGTGCTGCTGCTGGGGGTGGGGTTGTGGTTCCTAGTCTAAGGGTGTTATATTCCCAGGGGATTATGCCTCCCTCTGCTGAGTCATACAGGTCGCCAGGGAAGTGGGGGAAAGTCGCAGGCCTCACACTGCACCCATCCAGCCCACAGTCCTAAAAGCCAGCCTCACTCCCACTGTGTCCCCACCACCCCCTGCCCCGCAATTGCACCAAGTTTAATTCCAGGCGGCTGGGACTTTCCCCAGACCATGAGCCTCCCTGTTGAGAAAGCAAGCCGACTCACAGTTTTTTGGTGTCCAGCGAGCCTGCTGTGGTGATCCAGTTCCTTCAAAAGGCTTTGGATTCTCTCAGTATTCTTGGTATGTTCCTGCAGTAGTTCTTGGCACAAAAGTTAGTGATATGAGTCTCCACACGCTGCTCTGCCTCTCCAAGCGGGAGCTGCAAGCTAGTCCTGCCTCCTGTCTGCCATCTTAATCTAAAGTTCCATGATAGTATTTTAAACCAAATATATAAATAAATGATATACAAAAAAAAAAAAGTATACAACAAGACCAGGTTGCTTTTTGTCTCTCAAAAAAGCACAATTGATTTGGCATTAGAAAATTACCAATAAAGTTCAGTTCGTTAATAGAAAAGAGAAGGGAAATCAGATAATCGTACTGATAGATGTAGAAAAATATTTGATAACATTTAATATCAGTTCAGAACTTGAGAAGATTCATAGCAAACTAAAATAGAGGGAACTTCCTTAATTTGATAAACACCTATAAAATAAATCTACTGAAAACTCTATATTCAATGGTAAAATACTGAATAGTTTCTTCCTAAGACTGGGGTTGAAGAAGAAATACTACTGATCATCATTATATCTCATCTTTGTATCACCACTATTGAACATTGTATTGGAGGGCCCAGCATGTGCAATAAAGGCAAGAAAAAGGAATAAAATGCATAAAAATACAAAAGGAAGCAATTACTGTTATTCATATATGTTATGATTGTGTACCTAGAGAATCTCAAGTAATCTGCAAATACTAAATTCAATAGTGAATTAAGCAAAACTACAAAACATTATAAAGAGAAATTAAACAAGATCTAAATAAATACAGAGAGATACTATGGCTTCTCCCCAAAATGAGCTAGTTTCAATGCAATCTTAATGAAAATCCAGTAGCTTTTATTGGAAATTATCAAGTTGCTTTATGGAAAGGCAACCTCCTCCCCCAACAACCAAGGCAATCTTAAGGAGGAAGAACAAGTTGAAACCTCATATACTACTAGATGTTAAGAGTTTTATAGCTACAGTAATTAAAACAGCATGACATTCTTGACAAAAATAGACAAACCAATGGAGCAAAATAAAGTCCAGATAGAGATACACATATATGAACACATGATTTATGACAAAGGGAATATAGTAAAGCCCTGGAAAGTGGGTACTCTTTTTAGTAAAATGCTTTGGTCACACGGAAAAAATAATATTGACTCCTGTCTACATCATATTCAAGAAAAACTAATTCTAGATGGATTTTCAATCTCAGTGTGTAAGAAAAAAATAGTTTTTATAAGATAACATATCTTCATGATAACTGGGGTAGACAAAGATTTCTGAAACAGGATATGAAACCACTAAACAAAATGGAATTCATTTATAAATTTGGGTAAATTAAAATTAGGAATTATGTTCTTAAATTAAAGGGCACTATTCAGTGTGTGAAAATGCAAACCACAGATTTGGAGATATTTAAAGTATATATAACCAACAATCAGACTCATGTCTAATCTTACAAATCACTTATTTAAAAAGATAGACATGCCAGTTTAAAAATGAGCAAAAGAATTAAGCACTTTACGTCTAATTAAACAATAAGCACACAATAAACTCAAGGTCATCAGGGAAAGGCAAATTGAAATCATAATCCAATACCATTACAAACTTACTAGACTGACAATTTCAAATGTTGGTGAGGATGTGGAACCACTGGAACTCTGTTTGTAGGATGAATTTGAAGGGTGATAACTGATATGACCACTTGAAAAAAACTGTACATTTGTATATACTATGACCCAGAAATTTCATTTCTAGGTATGTACTTAAGATAAATGCTTATATTTATTTGCCAAAAATACCTGCAGAAGATGTGCCATATGAAGTAAATAGCATTCCCAGTGAAGAATTCTGTCCTAAATATTCAACCTGAATCTACTGGAGCTTATAACCTTAATCCAGTTTACAGTGAATTCAGGGTGTCTTAGACCATTGTGTTGCTATAAAGGAATACCCGAGGCTGGGTAATTTATAACGAAAAGAGGTTTATTTGGCTCACAGTTCTGCAGGCTGTATAAGAAGCATGGTGCCAGCAACTGATTCTGGTGAGGGCTTCAGGAATCTTCTAATCATGGTAGAAGGTGCAGAGGGAGCAGGCATGTCACATAGCAAGAGAGGGAGCCATGTGACATATCTGCTCCCTCTGCACCTTCTGCCAATATTAGAAGAGGGAAGAGGTGACAGGCTCTTTTTAACAATCAGATCTCATGAGAACTAATATAGTGAGAACTCACTCATTACTGCAATGACAGCACCAAGTCATACATAAAGGATCCACCTCCATGACACAAACACCTCTTACTAGGTTTCACCTCCAATGTTGAGGATCAAATGTTGACATGAGGTTTTGAAGGGACAAATATCCAAACTATATCACAGGGTGAAGAGAAGCCATGTACCATGAGAAAACAGTTCAATCCAGAATATTACAAAATGGTCTGAACTCTTCCAAAAGTCACTATCAAAAAAAATTATGAGCCAAAAAAATATAACATCAAATGCAATGCATGAACCAAGACTGAATCTTGATTGAGAAAAAAAAAATGACTCTAAAAGACAGTCTTACGATGTTTGGGGAAATTTGAATGCTTGATATCAGATGTTATTTTAAAGTTACCATTACTTTTCAGGGTGTGAAAATGATATAGGGGCATGTTCTTATTCTCAGGAGGTACATGCTGATGTATTTATGGGTGAAGTGTCATAATGTCTGCAACTTATTTTCAAATATTTAGCAAAAAAATGTATAGATGGATGATAGATGAATGGATGTAGATGCAGCTCTAAAAACAGCATGAGAAATAAGGTAAATATGACAAAATGTTAACAGTTGTTTAATTTAGGCAGTGGGTATTTGATGTTTATTTTGCCATTCTATCAACTTATCTATATATTTAAAATTTTAATAAATTCCTGAATTATGTATTTTAATAGGATTTTGTGCTTAGCTTATTTAGAAGGTACAAATATGTTTTACTCTACTTTAAGAAAATAAACATTAGAAATTCTAGAATATATATTATGGGTATAGTTTATGTTAAAAAGAGTACTGAAACTCCAGTCAGAGAACTTAAAGTGAAAAAAAAAAAAAAAAAAAAAAAAACAAAAAACCCTTTGGCTCCACATTAGAAGTCTGGTTCATGAATGTACATTTATATGTTTCAGGTTAAAATAAAATACTTACTGTATATATACATCACCTTTTAATGATTCCCAGATTTAGCTACGTTCTTCCAGTGAGCCAACCAGCTACTAGTGCCAGTTAACTCCAGATGAGAAGGATTCCTCTGTATACTTTGTGTATGTGAAGAATGTAGCATACAGCTAATAACTGGTTCAGTGATTGTGATTGGAATAGCCATCTGTTAGTGTAGTTGGGTATTCCAAGAGATAACAGGATGAGGAAAGACTGTCTTGGCCTTCTAGGGAGCCTCATGCAATATGGTGGTGAGGAGCCCAGGTCTTGAAGCAGAGGGACATGTGGTTAATTCCTGGAGGTATTATCTTGGGAAAATCACTTAATCAACATGAGCCTCAGTTTTCTTATATGAAGGATGAGACCTGCCTCGCAGAGTTTTGGTAGGGCTTAAATGTGACCATGACTCTGTAGCAGCTGTATGATGTGGGTGCAGCAGCAACAATGAATTAATTGTTGGTGGTATCATGTATAGGAATGTCTGGTCAGAGGAAGACCGTTCTAAGGCTGTAGTTGCTGCAGAAGACACACAGTAAATAGGGGTTCTGCTGTTTCAAAAAAAATTCTAAAAGGGAGAAAAGGGCTAAACTTACCAAGCATACTTAAAACAACCTGACTCATAAACTGGCTAGACCAATTTTCTACAAAAGATTCCCAGGACCACAGGCATTGGTATCACCTGCTGCAGTTTTTCAAGATGCAGATTCCTGAGCCAAGCCCTGTACCTACTGGGTCAGAAGCTCTCGAAATGAGGCCTGAGAAGCTTTATTTTAACAGGTATGAAAGCCACTGAGTGTTGAGACTGTCTATCCTGTTCACTGTTGTATTCCCTGCAACTAGCAGAATGTCTGAGGTGCTCAGTAAATACTGGGTGGTTAAATGGACGAACAGATGAATCAATAACATGACTCTGACATAGGACAGAGTAGGAGTTCTGATTTCTGCTCTTCCTTACATATGCCTTAGGCTGCAAGTTGCCTTCTCCTCTCTTCTTTTTCCTTTTAATGCTGTCTTTAGGGTCATCATCACCTGATTTTGCTGCAGAGACTTGATGAGGCAGAAAAAGGTGAACCCCGGGCCTTTCCCTGCCCGAGAAGCCCCAACCTGTGAGCTAGATTTATATACAGCAGTGGATTGAGCAGTGCTTCTCAATCCTGGCTGTACTTTAGAATGACCTGAGGCTTGGCCCGCACCCTAGACAAATTAAATCAGAATGACTGGAATGGAGGTCCAGGTACTGAAATTTTTCAAAAGCTCCCAAGTGATTCTGTTTCATAGTGAAGTTGAGAACCATTGGCAAACCATAATATGGATACCTCTAAAAATCTTAGTGTTGAGTGCAAAAGGTGGAAAACGATTTATAGCACGTTACTACTTAAGGATATTAAACTTTAATATGCACACAAAACCAAGTTCTGTATTTTTTGGAGATAATCTAAGAACATATAAGAAATCCCAGGAAGGAAGACAGGAGAGGGAAATGGGAGGAAACAGGAGTGAGAATAGAGAATAAATGGGGAAATATAAAATAAAACGAGAGAGAGAGCTTACACAGACCTTAAAGACTAAAAAGTGTGACACCCAAATATCAAATCACCATAGTTAGTATGAATAGAGCAGTCGTGTGTACTAGACACAGTGTAATTGATTTACACACCTTATGTCTGTTAATCTTCATAACAACTCTGAGGTAAGTGTTACTATTTAGAGTCATTTTATAGATGAGGAAACCAAGGCTTAACCAAGATCATACAACTAGTAAGTGACAGATTTGGGTATAAACCCTGTCTACCCGGACGGAGTCCAGGCTCTATTTGCTCCAGTCATCACCTCTTTGCGTTTTCTTGAGCACCTGCTGAAAGGAAAATGTCCTCCTCCCCAAGCCCAGGTCTCTATTAGGCTGCTCAGAAACCACCAGCACATACTTCATCCCAGCCCTTGCCAAAGATGGGAATGAGAATGACCATCCAATGCTCTGTGCCCAATGCAGAAGAAAATCTACATACAACCTCCCTGACCTGGAAACATCCCAAACCAGCCTCAGTTTCCTAATGAAGACCAGCAATGTTTGTTGGGTTCAAGGAATAGAAAAAAGCTTCACCTGGCTGGAATAGAAGAGGAGGATGGTGGGTGCTGGAGCAGAGGACATGGGGGCTCAGAGCTCTTCACTTTCCACCAGACATTCCTTTTCCCTTGGAGGTGGACTGAGCATGTGGAAGACTTCCATGCAACTTCATATCCACTGTTCACAACACCTGCCTCTGAGAATGTGACCTTCCTACCAATCCCAGAACCTTTCAAAATTAATTATAATAAGAATGTATTTATTGAGGCAGGCACAAATATTAGTCCCCATTTTCTTCAGAGAAAACAGAAGCATACAGGGATAGCTTGAATAAAATTTCCCATCCAGAAAGGGATGAAGGAGGAGAGACCAGAAGTTCAAACTCCTCTTATCTGAGTTGGCGCCCTCTAGAGGTGAGCTGACTCTCTTGACAGTCCCTTCTCCTCTCCTAACTGGATATCCAGTTTCCAGGCAGGTCCTTCCAGGTGGGCGCCCGCCTGACCTCGATGCGTGCTCCATCTCTGGGGTGCACTCACAGGGGTAGGACATAAAAGGTCAACTCAGACCAGTTGCATGCACAGCTACCTCTGCAGAAAAAAATCAAGAGGTGCTGGAAGCCCTTCTCCCTCTGCTTACTTAGCAACATCTCCCTTGCTGCCCCACAGCAGTATCGGAAGTTACCCTGTTGGCTTATGGAAATAAAGGCATTTGTTAAAATATAAATCTGTAATTTGAGGGGATGTGAAAAGATTAAGGGACGGGCTGCGCAAACTTTACTGTGCTTGACACTCAACTTATAAGTATATTGGAAATGCAGATCTTAGGTTCCCATACCACAAATTCTGATTCAACAGGCACCAAATGGGGCCCAGGTAGCTGCAATTCCAACAACTTCAGGTGTTTCTGATGCTCGTGTTCTATGAATATCATTTTGAGAAACACTGTGTGAATATGAACTCTTCAATTAGTTAATGAGACTTGGCCCAGAGGTCAATTCTGTCTATAATGAAGCAGAGAGGAGAAGGATACAGCTGCTCCCCCTCTGACTTGGTCTTTCTCTGTACAGTTCAAAGCTGTGTTCATAGCTCAGGGTTTTAAGAGACAGTATTCAGAGCCTTAACTCAGGAGGACCGCCTGGAGACCTGCCAAGGTTTTGCCTAGACACACATCACACATTTACAGGGGTGGCAAAGGTCTTGTGCTATCTCAGGACCTCACACAGTTCTTCTCAGTTTCATAGGCCCACTCAAGAGGTGAATGTGGAAACAGAAAAGTTATATATCTATACACACACACACGCACACACACAGAGCAATAAAACAGGAGCAATTTATTCATAAGATTCTAAGTCATGAATTGTCTCTACTCATAAAACACTAGCCCATAAATTATGGTTCTGCCAAGCTTCATTTTGAACAAACCCACACTCTCAGAAACATCAGCAGTTCAACTGCAGAGACAGAGATGATGAGGTGGCTTGAGAAGAGTGACAGAAATGTCTCTAGATGGGATTCTGGACATTCCGGAGGAGGCTTCTTCGAAGGCCACCTGGCGATTACATGGATTCTGATTCTCCCGGTAGTGATCGTGCCTTTCCAGGTACCGAATGAATCTCTTTGAGCTCTTTGCATGGCCGGTGTGTGAACTTTTGGCATGGCCAGTGTGTTCAATGGGAGTGCTTGGGGTTTACAATTGGAGGAAGGATACCGACTTCCTTTATGGCTGGAGCTTCTTGGGATTCTTAAGTGTCACCTTGGTCCACAAGTAGCCGTTAAAAATTTGAAAAAAGTCAGCTGTTTGTCTTCTCACTCTTCTACAGGACCCCTAGAGATTAAGACAGCCAAGCCTTCCTCTCCCTGGAGGGCCCATCTCTTTCTGAAATTTAAATAATTTGGGCATTTAAAAAAATGTACAATTAAATTATTATTGACGGCAATCCTCATTTTGTACTATCAAATACTAGGCTTTATTCATCCAGAAAAGTGATATTTTGAATTGTGGTGATACAGTGTTTCAACAGATTCTTGTATCCTTCCAAAGTTTTGAATGCTATTACAACAGGGCGTCACATGAGGGCGCTCCAGAGAATCTGCAAGAGCAAATTCTGTAGGGAACGGGGAGGAGAGCGTTGTATTAATAGATTTTACTTTTTAGTTTGAGTTTCCTTAGTCTAGACGGACTCACAGAGTTTCCAACTGTGCTTGCATGCCTGCTGTGCCCAGCGTGTGAATGTGAGTGTGTGTGTGTGTGTGTGTGTGATGCACGCATGGAGGGGTTAGGGAGGATGCAGGAATAGAAGTTGATGAGGGACCAAGGGGAAGGAAAATTAAAATGATGAGCTTCAGAAGTCACTTTCTTTACAATTTGAGAGGCAATTTTCTGCTCCTATCTCTTGAAATGTCCTCTATCTCTTCCTTTCAAGGGAAAAAACACCAGTTCCCACCCAAGAGTTCTCCAGGACAAGGGAGGCCTTGGAGAAATGCAGTCAGAGGTGAATGGGAACAGATAGCTGCTTGTCAGTGCACGTGCATCTCTTCCTGTCCACTTTGGCTGAGACCAACCTGACCTTGCTGAGCCCTGGCCGTGCTGTCAGCTTGCGCTGACAATAGGAGACCAGGCCACACTCTCCTAGCAGCTGCCCAGGCGAGGCTCATGCCCCAGAAAAAGCAGCTCCAGTTACACATTAGTCACAGAAATAACAATGATCAAAGGGAGCCAAAGGCATGAAATGGCTTCATTTTCCCAATTTAATTATGGGACTGGAGGATCCGTTTCGATCTGGAAGGAGCCTGATTTCAACTTGTTATAAAATGGTTGGATAAAGTGCTGTATATTATTTTTTGTTTCTCCCCTCATCCCTCCTCCCCATCTGTAATACAAGTTTTCATAGGCTGTTGAGTCCTTTTCAGCTCCTCCCTGTAGACGCATGATAAGAAACATAAATATGTCCCTTTCTTACCTAGGGAGTCCTATTCATGATGCTGATGCACCCAATTAGAGCCGGTAGTTAAGACCCCTGGGATTGTTCTGGGCCCTGGAAAAGAATGGCAGCAGGTGAGTGATGAGAGGACCTCCCCCTCAGGGCAAGTGCAATGGCCTCATTGAGAAAGTATTCAGCCATCTGTAAAAAGGGTCCTATGGCAGTGGGGTCAGATGACAATGCCCCACATGCTTTAGTGGTTAAGATGCTTCAGTGCTCAGATGTTTTAGTGGCTACAAGTTGTTTTACTGGGCAGAGAAAGATGTGAATCAAAGCTGTGTTCTAGTTATACGTGATGGACTTTCTATCCCCCACCACACACACACACACACACGTGCACACACACATGCACACGTGGACCCTCCTGCCCCAAAGCCAGGCCTTCAGCTTTGAAAGGCTGGAGGCAAGAATTAGACCAGGGATGTGTATTTCCGTCCTTAGAAATTGTCTGGCTGTTTTATACTAATTAAATGACAAAGTGTAATGAAATTGTTGCCTGGTAAGGACAAAGCCATCAGGTTGTTTTTTGTTTGTTTGTTTTTGTTTTGTTTTGATTTTTCCAGAAGGGAGGGGAGGGGCAATGATGAGACGATTCTTTTTGGGTCAGCCATCATACATAGCACATAAAAGATTTGACTGGGACCACATAGTGAATGATGTCCTTTAGAGCTTACATGGGCAGCGCAGACTCAGGCAGGGGCTAGAAGTCAGGGGTGCAGTTTCTAGACCAGCTCTGCCACTGACTTGCCTTGTAAATTTGGAAGGGACTCCTGTCCACTCTGGGGTTTATATTCTTTCACCAGACTGGGCGATTTCTCTCTCTGCACCTTTTTGCTCCAAGGGTCTGCTAGTCCATGCCTCTCTGATGCTTAAACATCTGTGTGCAGCATTTTTAGGAGGCCTCTTTCCTCTGCAAAATAAGAGGCCTCTGCTCTTACATTACTTTGGGATGTGTTTGGAATTTTATTTATTCTCCACAAGATTTAACTGTAGTACCAGGTGAGTCTTTTTCCTACTTCCCAGGAATTAACCTATGGCATAAATTACAGGCAGGAAGTAGATGGAGCAGATAAACACGGAAGGTTTGATTTCTTTTCCTCTTCCTCTTTCCTTGAACCTTTTTGCACATCCATATTAAAACCCGTTTCTGGCTTTCTCCCTTCACACTCCTATTTACAGGGTTTACAGAACAAGGATCTCTCAGCAAGATGAAGCTTAGTCTCCCCTCGTATACAATTTGAGTGAGGTCTTCCTTGTAAAATGGATTCACCTTTTGTACTGGAAGAAAAAAGCTTTTTAACGTAGTTAAAGTAAAAAATAAATAAGGACAGAATCTGCACAAGGCAAAATTACATTGATATCTTCTCTTAAAAGATAGATTTTTTTTTTTTTTTACAAATTCTGTAAGTCCAGATACCTTTTAGAAGCAAACTCTGATTTCACACTGAGGCTGAAAATGTATGCACTCAAAGCTCATAAGAAGCCACAAATAGAGTAATTTATGCCTTATATTTTATGTGATATACTTGACAACATAAATAATCATATAGGAAGGCCTCTGTTTAGCATTGGTAAATAAGAACACGACTATGTACGGGTGAAGGATAGCAGAGAGAATTTTAACCTTGGAACTCCCTGTCTATTGACTACTTAGGATCCTAATCTTTCTTTTTTTTCTTTTTTTTTTTTTTAGGATGGAGTCTCATTCTGTTGCCCAGGCTGGAGTGCAGTGGCATGATCTCAGCTCACTGCAACCTCCACCACCTAGGTTCGAGCGATTCTCCTGCCTCAGTCTCCCAAGTAGGTGGGACTATAGGCATGTACCACCACGCCTGGATAATGTTTGTATTTTTAGTAGAGAGGGATTTTCACCATATTGGCCAGGCTGGTCTCAAACTCCTGACCTCAGGTGATCCTCCCGCCTTGGCCTTTCAAAATGCTGGGATTATAGGTGTGAGCCACCACATCCAGTCTGGATCCTAATCTTGAAGCTGGATATACCAAGATTTTTGTCCTGGTCACATTTAATATTTATTCATTTTTTAAAAAAGGGCAACAGAATAGAAAATGGGGTTTTAATTTGATAATATCCAGATTCACTGCTGGTTCAATAGGGTGGTACTTCTAGTGGGCATTAGAATCTCTGGGGGAACTTGTTTCAAATGTTGATTCTCAGACCTCATCCCTCAGAGTGTTTGATTCTGTAAACTGTATTGGGTGCAAAAATCTGTATTTTAACAGGCATTTCATACTGCTTCATGTGCCTCTAGTCCGGGGAGATTGTAATTTAAGAAACATTTGTCTAATACATATTCGATTTTGTTCAGTTAGAATTTTTCTATTTTTGTTTCAACCGTTTTATATATTCAAAGGCTTATATGTATTATTAATATTATAGTTTAACTTTATTCAGTGGCATTGTATAGATTAAAGACATGCTGGTTAGAGGCCACATCTTATTCATCTTTCTAGTCTCAGAACTTAGTGCATTGCCTGTGACACGGTAGACTCAAAATCTGTTCATGAATCTCGCTGAGCCAAGGGTGCAGCTGTGATTTAAAGTATCTGCAATCTCAGATCTTGATCACTCAGCCTTAAACTCTGAAGGACAAAACATAAACACTCTCTGACCTCTAAAAAGGCCAATGGTGCATCTTTGCACTAATTCATGCCCTCAGGCATAGACACTTCTCATTGGAGCAGAATCTATAACCAGCTTGCTTATCTTCTCTCCCAGCTGAAAGGAAATGAAGGAGAATTAGAAGAGGTATCCAATAGCTCATCCTTCCCCTGTCATCACCCAGGCCCAGTGGTCTCCTGCCAGAGACCCTTTCCTCATCTCTGTAACTGTCTGAAACCTACCCATCATCTAAGGCACAGGTGAGGTCTCACTGGGAAGCCTGCCCTGACCATTCTCACCTCCCTTCCTGATCTTCCATGGCACATCTAGCAGCTCATCTGAACCAGTGCTCACTCTGACCCACCAAATCTTTATTGCCTTTGCTCTCCCTATCACCCACTTTAGAGATACTGGTTAAAGCTAGAGTCCTCATTCCCTCTTCTTCCCACATTCCTGAGATCTGCAGTAGAAAATGTAAATGGTCTCTAAGTCCAGTATAATGTTAAAAATCTGTAGTATGTACTGCTCAATAAGCAGCTCAAACATCTCCTACCTTAGAATCTTATTTATCTTTTCATATATATTGAACCCACCCCAAATCCTATTACTTTCTTGAAAATCTCACAGATCCATCTACCTTTCTTCATCTCCACCACCGCTTCTCTTGCTAGTCCAAGTTACCTGCTTCTCTCACTCAGGCTTTTGTCCTAATTTTTTGCTTGTTGTTTACACATTCCAGTTTTTCTCCACTTAGTAGCCAAAGTGATCTCAACATGCAAAATGATCTTATCTCTTCCTGGCTTAAATGTTGCGTGGTTTCCCGTTCCTCTTTTAAGATCGATGACGCTTCTCAACAAGGCCCTGCCTGGTGTGAACCTTACCTACTTCTCCAACTTCATCTTCCAACAAGCTCATTTTGTTTTCTGTGCTCCAGCCACCATGGCCTTCTTTCAGTTTCTCATACTTTCTCGATTCCCTTCTACCACAGAGACTTTGCACACACTACTCCTTGTGTTTGGTCTTCCCTCATCTCTTCATTGAAGGAACTGCTATTCATAGGGCATAACTCAGCTCAAATCCTTCTCTGATTTCGCTGGCTAGGTCATAACCTAGTTCCATAGCACCATGGATCTTCCTTCAGAACACTTAAAGCAGTTTAGTGCAGTTTTGATTTTACAGGTATCTTTGTGTTTGCTTGATTGGTATCTGTTTCTGCAATTGACTAGGAGCTTCCTGAGGACAGGGATCACAATGGTTTGCTCACCATTGTGTCCCAAGTATTTAGTTCAATGCTTGTGAAATGACAGGTACTTGATAAATAGTTGTTAAATGATGAAAGTTGGATAGATTTATTCAACAACACAAAATGTGACATTCTCTGGGGATGTGAATATACATTAGATATTGCCCTTTATATTCAGAATCTCATCATCTAGTGCAGAAAACAGACTTTAAAGCTTTTAATTTCAGGAATGTAATAATACAAGGATGACCATATATCTTGAGATACAAAGCAGAGAGCAATGAAATATGCCCAGAGGAATGTATGGAGATGTCATGGAGAATGCAATATTTGAGATGTGTCTTGAAAGATAAATATGAGCATTCAAAATGGAGAAACACCCAAACAGATGAAAAGCATATGCAAATGGCTGAAGGTAGGCTATAGGATAAAGTTCTGGAACGTGTTGGGTTGGGGTGATGGGGCATGGATAAGGCATGGGTGGCCGATTGAGGTAAAAGAACTTGCTAAGAGTATTGGACTGTAAGAAACAGAGCCAATAGAAGTACAAATAAAATAAATTCAAGGGTGCTTGTGTGTTAGGAAGGTCACTCAGACTGGAGTGAGGAATGATGGGGAGCTAGAGAGAAAAATGAAGCAACTTCACTATTTCACATGAGAAAAAATGGGGGCTTGTGCAAAGACAGTCATAGCAAAGTAGGAGGAAAGGTAACTTTGAGTGATGTTTCAGAGGAAGAATCAACAAGACTAGGTGACCAGCTGGATGTAGGCCTTGAGAGAGAGGAAGAAGTGTAAGGTCATTCAAGTTAAGTAGCCTAGTAAGATGGTGGAATTGTTAACCATCATAAAAAAATTCTCCAGGAGAACAGATTTGGGAATGAAGGAAGAGATAAACAGCTCAGTTTTGAGCTTGCTGAGCTTTAGGTGCCTAGGAAACATCTTCTTAGAAATTTTCAGGAGGAAGTTGGACAATCACAAGGCTAAAGGCAAGAGGCTTCCTATGACTACCTGTTACTTTTGTTCTCTGGCATTGGTGGCAGCTCATAAGAATACATCACTCTTATGTGTCTTTAAAAAGACAGTAAGCAGTATCTGTCACCTGCCTGGAGCCAGGTACATCATCACCATAGTGATGGACCATTCAGACAATAGTTTCATTGAAGGAGAGTCATATGCTGTCTGAATAATTGAAAAGGCACCTCTAGCATTCAAGTGGAGCTTTAACTTGGCATTAACTAAAAACAGGTGGATGCTGGCTAGCCAAGTGAGAAAAACAGAACTCTATTAAGATTTAATATTACTGCAGTAGGGCACGGAAAACACCTACAAATGATCATTACATTCAATTGTACCATCTTCATCTAGAGAGGCCACTCAGTGCTCTGGGGTTTGGCATGGTTGGGGCTGGGGGGTGGGTAGCCATCTCCCCTGGGTTCCCTCTTATTTCAAACCACTCATTGATTTCTTCATCCATGTAATAGTTACAGAATCTAGGTTCTAAATCTCTTGGCAGCGTGTGAAGACACCAGCTTTGGTCTTTGCTCTTGATTAAATGCATGGTCTCTAGAGCCAGAGAGCTTTGAGTACAAATCTTGGCTTGGGTACTTACTGACTATGTGATTAACTTTATTTTGCGTGCCTCAGTTTCATTTTCTGTAAATCGACATAGTAATGATAGCTATTTCAGGTGGGGTTTTTGTTTGTTTGTTTTTTGTTTTTTGTTTTGTTTTGTGATGATTTGTGATCCCTTTAGGGGAAAGCCTGAAGCCTGCCACTTAGGAAGTGCGTTATTACTGGAACTTAAAGTTCAGGAATTGCAAATTGGACTATTTTTCTTGATAATCAGTGTCTCAAAAACCAAATTTAAGCACCTTTAGAGGCGTGGGTACCATCCAGTTCCTCAGGCCCTGCTAATCTCCATGGCTTTGATACTCTTCCCATTTGCACATTTTTCTTAATCTACTGGCCCTTATATATTTTTGAGTCAACAGACCCCAATGTAGCCCAATGTTAGAAAGCGCTTCGTATTATGACCTAACGATGGAAGGAAGGACAGTTTTTTTCTAGTGTTTAAAACTAAGAACAATCTGCCTATATGGCGGCAGGATAAACATTTGTGTGGTTGGAAAAGGCTAATCAAATCTCAGTGATTTTGAAACTCCACAATTTAAGAATAATTCTTGGCTGGGCACAGTGGCTCACACCTATAATCCAAGGCTAAAGGATCACTTGAGCCCAGGAGTTTGAGACCAGCTTGGGCAACATAGTGAGACCCTGTCTCTACAAAAAACAATTTTTAAAAATTAGCTAGGCATGGTGGCATGAGAACCCATGCCACCCATGGGTTCCAGCTGCTCAGGATGCTGAGGCAGGAAGATTGCTTGAGCCCGCGAGGTTGAGGCTGCAGTGAACTGTGATTGTGCCATAGCACTCCAACTTGGGTGACAGAATGAGGTCCCCACCTCAAAAAAATCCCAAGAAGAGTAATTCCTTTGGATGAAGTGCCATGGGGTTGGGGATATTCAGGGAAGGAGGGACTAGTAAGGTCAGTTTCAGATAGAAGTAGCACCTTGAGGTCCAGAGATAAAGCCCCTGTGAATTTCTGACCCAGGCAAAATATTGCAGTGTTGTCTGAACCTGGTGGAATATGAGTCTTTATTCCAAATAAGTGTGGCCCTCAAATGGACCCTCAGTGGTGTTAAAGCAAACTAAATATGGCCTGAAAAGGACTCCATAGTTCTATATTTGAATCTGTGTGATGAAATGTAACCTAGCTTAATAGTCAGACAAAACCAAAAACCTAACTTAATAGTATGCACCTTTAACAATAGCTGAGTGTTGGCCAATCCCAGCGGCCATACTTCAACCACTCATAGACTGCTGAGTTTTCAAACTGTGTTTAAATAAGGCAAACGCCGAGCTGTAACTAACCTTACTCTTTCTGTACCTCACTTCCTATTCCTGTACATCACTTCCCTTTTTGTCTATAGAGTTGTTCTGACTACAGGGCACCCTTGGAGACTCTGTGAATCTGCTGTGATTCTGGGGGCTGCCCGATTTACGAATCATTTGTTGCTCAATTAAACTCCTTTATATTTAGTTCTGCTGAAGTTTTTTTTCATCAGTGGGCTGGGCCTCTTTACTGTGAATCAGGCGATGTCCATGGTGCTTTGTCACAGCAGTTCTTTTCTTCCTAAGCTAGTTCGTGTTTGTCAGAGTTGGTTTTGGAAAACATCAGACTTGCAGGTAGGCGGAGTGGCAATGAAGTTGTTCATTCCTGTACCCTTCCTCCATCATTTGCACATGACCCAAGCTGGTTCGTTTTCAGGAAGCAGGGGACATAGCAAAAATAAATTCATGAATAAGGCTAATTATGTTCAATGACAAGGCTAGCACCAAGCTGTTTTTACACATAAATTCAGTCACTCAGGCCACACAATTGAATCCCACAGCAAAAAAGCAGAGAGTTCTCTGAAAGATACTCACAGCTGTTACAGTTCATTCCAGCCCCTCCCGGAAAATTCCAAACAGAGGACATATGCCCTAGACACTGCCTGCCCTGTATGTCCTGATGTTAATCCCTGGAGGAAAGACTTGGTTGGATTCAATGACAAAGCTAGCATCAAGCTGTTTTTAAATTAAACTTTCCTTGTTAAGGAAAAGGGAGCTATCTGTGGCCCACGACTTTTGAACTTGGAAATATCGATATGGCCCATTAAAAATCAGCCTCATTCATTTGTTTGTTTGTTTGTTTGTTGCTTTGCCTCATTTTGCTTTGCTTTCTTATATGTAGGGATAACCTGAAGCAACATTGGAAAATATTGGAAGTGTGTCTTCACCACTCTTTCTCTCTGTACCTTTCTTTAGCCTTTTCATGTACCAATAGTCAATGAGCCAGATCTTTGGCTGATAATGGCTAGGCTACTAACCTAACCAAGTGAGCTGGAGAACTTAAGGAAAGCTACTTCCCCTTTTGAGGCCACAGCTGTGCCATCAATAAAACAAAGAGTTGGACCTGTTGATCTAACACCAATTAATGTGCCGTTAGTTTCTCTGCTGAACCTCTTACCCTAGAAAAGAGTTCAATAATTCACAGACCTCGATGCAGCTATTTTCCATCCCTGTGCCCAGGGCTGACATCACTAATCAATCATATCCCTCTTTCTGAGCATAGACTTAGCCTCATGCCCCTTTTAATATACCACTCTAAGAAGCCAACACCAATGGAATAGAGTTGTACTCAAGTAGAATACCCTTTGCCCTCCCAACTCTATGACTATTCTGACCCCCTCTCTACCATTAAATCATACTTGTTTATGTCGAATTAGCCATTTTTTCCCCTCCATCTTAAAGATGGTAAGGTGGGACTCACTGAATCCAATGTTTCTTTGAGCTTGCTCAAACAATCCTCCTGCCTCAGCCTCCTGAGCAGCTGGGACTATGGGTTCTCATGCCAGTTTGGGTAGCTGTCATTCTCAAGCTGACCTTACATATTTTTATTGGGATAAAGATACCAAAGCTAAAAATGGAGACACAATGTTATGCCTCCAGATATGCTACCTTATTTTATCAGTTCTTCAAAGTCCAGAATTAAATAATCTCTCTGTGAATTGTCATGTCATGGGCCAGGTGAACCATACTACACAAGTAGAGTCAAGCCTCTGTAACCCAGAGTGGGAAAAATCAGGTAAGTAAACCCTTTCTCTCCTCAAACACATCCATTTGTCTGAATAAGGCTTATTTCTATCTGATGTTACTAGAGATACATGAAAAGATAATGAGAAAAGTCCTCTAGAGTGAGGAAAGTATTTGGAGGGAAGCAGGATGGACGCATCACATATTTGAAGAATAAAATGACCCTCAAGTTCAGTTTGCAATACGCTTATAACTGCAGAGTAGCAGTTTTTTAAAGTATGTCAAGACTATGGCTAGATCTAAGTAAGACAGCAATAGAAAAAGTAAAGAAAAAAGAAAAGGAATGCAACAGATCCCAGAAGTTTATTCTTGTCAAAATGTGCTTTTATACATGAACTATAATTAGGGTGACAACATAAGTTATTGCCCAAACCAGGACATGTTTGAGAGTGAAAGGGGCATTATTAATAATTGCACTGGGACAACAGGTGTAAGCCAGGACAGATGACACCCCAACCATGGTCCCACCCTTTGCAGAAACTTCTGAGTGTGAGTGAATCAGAAGGCAGTAAATAAAGAAAATATAGTTGACTGAGGCACAAAGTCTATGAACACTGCCTTCCTTCTTATTCAGGGCAATAGGCATGAGGCAAAGGTAAGATAAAGACATGAGGAAGAATGTTAAAAATAGGTAGTGTTTAAAAACCAATCTGTTGTTTATAATCTATTTTTGTTTCAAAGTAGAGTGAATCAGAAGAAAAAGTCACTGAAAATGAATTTTTACATCACTAGATGAGAATGCAATTCTTAAAGAGTAAGAAATCCCAATCATAGTTTTGAAACCAGCTATGTAGCTCTAACAATCAGAGGTTTCCATCTGACCCCAAAGAAGAAGTCACATTTCTGTGTTCAGACACTGCAGGATGTTGCCACAAGGATCTCTTGACTGTCTTTGCATCATCTCAGGTTTCTTAGAGGAAAAAACTACGTTATTTAATCTCATAACAATTCTGAGTGTTTTATAAATTGGCTGCTTCATTTTACAAATATCAAAACAGAGGATCAGAGATTACTTGCCCAAGATAACCCCATTAAACACAGACAAGGATTGAAACTCACCATGTTTTACTCTTCCCATATTGCCTAGGACAAAGGCGTCAAACAAAAAATGGCAAAACGTAGACTCATTCATTAGCCCTTCAATATTTACTGAGTGCCTACCTTTTACCAGACATTGTCCTATGTACTAGGGATACAGGGATGAGCCTAAAACAGTGCCCTGACACTTATATTCTAGTGTGAGAGATGGGAAGAGCATTATTGGCAGAAGGAATAGCACATGCAAAGGTTGTGAAAAGAATATCTCTTGGTCGTGTTGGAACACCAAAGATACTAATCCGGCTGTAGAGAAGTGAGATAGAGAAGGCTGGAGAGAGAACCACGGGAGAGAGTTTGTGGGGCCCTGTAGCCCCAGGTAAAGACTTTGCATTCTAAGTAGAATGAGAAATCAGGAAAATGTCACGATGTTATTTATAGCAGTGGGAAGCCTGCACTGTAGGGGGCAAAAGAGGCAGCAGGAAGACCTGTGAAGAGGTGCCTGTGGTCTTCACAGATGCTAGAGACAATGGTGTTAAGTGAGAGAATTAGCAGTGGAGGTAATGAGAAGTGGATGCAGTGAGGGTGTACTCTAAAGGCCATGGGAAAGGATTTGCTAATAGATTAGATGCTGGCCTTGGGCGCCAGAGAGGTACCAAGGAACTCCTGTTAGTGGAACCACAAATGCAGATTGGGAACAGGAGCAGGAGGCTGAGCAGGCAGGCGGGATCTCATTTGGAAGTTCTCTTCAAATGGAAGGATTTCAGATGTTAAGGGAAACTTTGGGGAGTTTTAAGGAAAGGAGGAAAATCATTCCATTTTCCTTTTGGAGAGGTCACTCTGGTGGCTGTTTGGAATGGATTAGGGAAAGGAGGAGAGGAGAAGCAGTGAAAGCAGCTGGGAAATTAAATGCTGAGTTAGGTGGGGGATTATGAAGGCTGGGACTGAGACAATGGCCATGGGGATAAGGAAGAGAAGCTACATTTGAAATATTTATGGGGCAAGGGAGTTAATTTAAAAACAGTGGCTTATTAGATGTGAGAACAGAAGGAGAAGATTAAAGTAGTCTCCCTTTTCTGAACATTCTGAAGTCTGGGAGGTTCAAGAATCTCAGCAAATCCCAGATTTTCTTAAAGGGCCAGTAAATGTAAATTAATGAACAGTTTAAAAAAATCTTCAAAGAAATATAAGTTTTTAAAAGGGAGAGCAGAGGCAAGGTATTTCTTTTTGTATTGCACATTTTTTTATATTGGGTCCAGAATTTAAATTTATACCAAGAGTTCAAATTGTAGTGATCATTGTGTTGACTCTGTATACCGTAAATAAGTGTAGCCATTATATAGGGTGGCACTTTTACACTCTAATGTGTTGTCTGTCTCAAGAGGCGCCTTCGAAGTTTACGGTCTGACTGTAATGATGCTGCCCATCATTGCTGCAAATTTTCTACCCTTTTTGAAGGAGGTTATTTTTAAAGTCAGCTGGGCATTGCATCAGAAAGAATTCCCACTACTTTGGCCACCAACCTAATTTTTACTTTAAAATAGAAATACCCTGGCCAGGTGCTGTGGCTCATGCCTGCAATCCCAACACTTTGGGAGGCTGAGGTAGGTGAATCACTTGAGGTCAGGAGTTTGATACTAGCCTGGCCAACATGACAAAACCCTAAAATTACAAAAATACAAAATTACTACTAAAAGACAAAAATACAAAAATTACAAAAATACAAAATTACTACTAAAAATACATAATTACTACTAAAAATACAAAATTACTACTAAAAATTACAAAAATACAAAATATGACCAGGAATGGTAACATGCGCCTGTAATTCTAGCTACTTAGGAGGCCGAAGCAGGAGAATCTTTTGAACCCAGGAGGCAAAGGTTGCAGTGAGCCGAGATCACGTCACTGTACTCCAGCCTGGGCAACAGAGTGGGGTCTCAAAAAAAAAAAAAAAGAAAAAAAAAGAAACACTCATCTCAATTGTCCACTTTGTTCACACAACGTGGCTGTTTCAAAAAGTCACGTCAGTGTACAAAGGTTGAAAATTTTCTTCACGGAGGTTATGTAAGACGCTGTGCTATGGGTTCTTAAAGCTGTATGGAACCACGATATTGAAGTTTCCTCTTAAGACATGGGGGTTCCATCTGGTATCTCGGCCTTTGGGCTTCTTCTGGCTTCAGGGCTCTTCCTCCCTCCCACCTTTATTTTTACAACTTGTCTTTCAGAATCAGTTGAGCTCTCTGTGTCCCTAAAATTCATCCTCAGACCTCCAAGGCCAGATTGTTTGTCCTGTGCACTCCTGGGCCTCCAATGTTTACCTCTGTCCCCACCATATTGTAATATTCTATCAGCTGCTCTCACCACTTATCTGTGATCTCTTAGAGAATTGGAATTGATCTTTTCACAGCCTCTAGCACTTAGCATAGGGCCTAAGTGCTAAATCAATATATATGCTTAATAACTGAATAATGGCTAGCTCTAAGGATTAAAACAATGTTTTTCCTTTTTTTTTTTTTTTCTTTTAAAAAAAAAAGCAACCTCAAAACGGTTAATCTAAACTCTCTTGGTAACAACTTTAGCCAGGGAGTACTCATTTGGAGGTACATACATACTCTGACATCTGGGTGTCTGAATTATTTTATTGGTCATATAGAATAATAGGAGTCCATTTTACAGATACATTTTTAATTGGCATATCTCTAACCACAATAGCAGCAGCGACTAATCTTAGGCAACTGGCTTTACACCAGCTCCTGTGGCAGAAACCACCAGTTATTCCTTACTAACACAATCTCCATTTCATTAACAGTAATGATGCATATGTCTACATGCTCCTTTGAGTTGGCTATGGCCTTGCGACCAAGTTCCAGCCAGTGAGCTGGAACAAAGATGTTGAGAAGGACTTCCAGAGGGCTCCCTACAAGGTAGACAGACATTCTAGGAAAGCTCTTTTCCCCATTCTCAATTGTCTTAGTCCATTTGGGCTGCTATAACAAGATGCTATAAACTCAGTGGCTTATAAATAATAAATTTATTTCTCACAGTCTAGAGGGTGGGAAGCCCAAGATGAAGGCGCTGGCAGATTTGGTGTCTGGTGGGGTCCTATTTCCTGGTTCACAGACAGTGTCTTCTTCATGTGTCTTCACGTGATGGAAGGGGCAAGGGAGCTCTCAGAAACCTCTTATAAGGGCACTAATCCTATTCATGAGGCCCCCATCCTCATGACCTAATCACCTCTCAAAGGCACCGCCTCCTAATACCATCACCTTGGGGTTAATGGTTCAACATTCATATGTTGTAACATATGAATTTGTGGGGGGGGGGGGACATAAGCATTTGATCAGTTGCACTGGTACTTGCACTGAGCCATTTTGGACCATGAGATTACCTAGAAGGAGCAATCTGTCTCTAAGATGCCAGAGCCAAAAGAACAAATTCTGGGATCCCTGTGATGTCATGGAACCAATATCTTAGCAACAATCTGCCATCTCCAAACATTAAAAAAAATTTTTTTGAGACAGTATGTTGCTTTGTCACCCAGGCTGGCATGCAGTGGAGTGATCATGGCTCACTGTAACCTCAAACTCCTGGGCTCAAGAGATCCTCCCACCCCAACCTCCCAAGTAGCTGGGACTACAGGTGCATGCCACCACACTGAGCTTAATAAAAAAAAATTTTTTTTAGAGATGGGGTCTCACCATGTTGCCCAGGCTGGTCTTGAACTCCTGACCTCAAGCAATCCTCCTGCCTTGGCCTCCCAAAGCACTGGGATTACAGGCATGAGTCACTGCTCCCAGCCTCCAGATGTCTTTGCATGTGGAAATGAAGCCTTGTGCAGTTAAGCTGTTATTATTTTGGATTTTCTATACCAGGCAGCTACACTTATTCCTAATGAGCTTAGGTGTTTTACAGAGAATATTTCGGTTAACCTTTACCATACCCCTGTGAGTTAGGGGTTATTGTCCCCACTTTTCAGCTGAGGAAATTGAGATAGCAGAGTTGAGTTTGAACCATGACTGCTTGACTCTAGATCCTGTTATTATATGAGAATGGTCCTCTGTTTTGAATGATTTATGCATCTCCACCTATATGGAATTGTTGACTTTATACTTTCCTATACATATCTTTAGATCACTCTTCTTTTTATCTTCTTTCATATGTTTTCATGGGATCAGAATTTATGGTTGGACAGGAAGCCAGAAGGACTTTGTTTTTAAAGTTTTTGGCCCAAAGAATGAGGTCAAATAAAATGTGGCTCAACCAAAGGGCATGTTCTATTATTCTCTGAGCATCTGTATAGTTGGAGTTTGTTTTAGAGAGACACTGATGCTTCCTTTGTCCTGCTTCATCTTCATGATGCTCTGAGAGCAAGACAGAACGACTGATGTTTCTGTTATTTAATGAATGAGAAGACTGGGTCAGTCTAGGGATGTTGACCACATTTCATTGTGTACGCAGGATCCAATACCTGAAGTTGCTCTGTCCTGTCTGGGGAGTTTTGGAGACCAGTGTAGACAGTAATATACTGGAAGAATTTTAGAACTCAGGAGAACCTCTCTAATATCACTCTCTCAATATATTTTTTTAATTCAATTCTAATTATCAAAACTTATATAAAATATTTATACCAAGAATTTTAAAGAACTCTAAAATAATCAGAAAGGATAAGATTACAGGTAATTTTTCACCTGTTTGTTGGGGTTGTAAAAGGGCCATGATGCAAACTTACTTTATCTGGACTTCATCTGCCACATCTTATGCATTTGTAAAGAGATAATTCAATTTCTAATAAACATCTCTTGGATTCCTTTATAAGATATTTAGCTTAGCCATGTCATTCCCTTTCATCTAGTGAAACTCACTCTAGCTCTTAAGAGGATCATGTCATTTTGCACATCAGTGAATAGCCTCACATCTCCCGTTTCTACTCACAGCAAACATCCTTGAGGTTAGAGCTTGATGGTTAAATACAAAGAGTCCCAATGCCCTAAGATTCCACAGATGCCTGTTGAATTACCAGGATGCTCATAGACTGCAAATACTTAACAAAAGGAGTTTCTCCTCCTTGACACCCCCCTCACCCTCGCCCTCAACACTCTCACTCCCACAAGTGAAAGAGAAAAAAAATCCCACTTCAAACAGTGCACCTGGCTATAATCTTTTCTACTTCAACTAATTGCTATTTGCAGTGGCATGAGGTCGGGGGATGGGGAGGGGGTGGAGACTTCACTGGCTAATAATGAAGTATCAAACCACAAAATGATTTCATACGGTCCATTGTTCCATTCCAGGGCAGCCAACATCTTACATTCATTTTCAGTTGCAGGAACTATAGTTCTCATACAAAGAAATACATTCCTAGCAAGGTACAGGAATTAATTTTCAAAATGACCTTAATGCAAAAGCAGGCAAAGTGTTTCAAGTTGTTTCAGAGTTTCAGAATGACTTTTACAGATGTCTGAAAATCACTCAACTTCTGGACTTTTCAAAAACCTTTAATGTTCTTAAAAGGGGCAAACCCCAGTTTTTATAATTGACCGAGGTTTGAATTACACTTTCATGTTTGTGACTATTTGTTTAACATCTGTCTAGTCAGATTGTACATGTCATGTGGACAGAAACGTTGCCCATTTTTGTTCACCACCTTATCATCAGTATTCAGCAGAGTGCTTGTAACATAGCAGGCATTCAATAAACATTATTGATTTCATGAATGAATGAAATCCCAAGGCTATAAATAATTCTTTAAATGTTTGCTATAATAATATCCTGTTGCCAAATGGCCAGAAGGGAAGAGAGAGAAGGAAAGGAATTTATAAAATTTTATAAATGTTAGTATTTATAGAATGCCTTATGTAAGTGGAAATATTTTCACATATAGTAATAATAATGGTGATTATCAGTAGCAGTAGAGTTATTATTAGTAATAGTAATAGTCATAGGGTAGTGGTAGTAGACTTGAGTGATTATATGCCAGGTGTTGGGCTTTGCTCTTTGCATGAATCATATTTTATATTCACAGTTCTTTGTGGGGGAGTTATTTATATTATCCCCATTTCACAGATGAGAAAACTGAGGCATAGACACATAAATAACTTTTTCAAAGTTCCAGGATCACATAGGTAGGAAGTAGCAGATTTTGAACTAAACTTTATCCCATCTGTAGCCCATTTTCCCCTTTTTTCCTTTCCTTTTCCATTCCCGTTCGTTTTCTTAAAATAGCATATTGATGGTAGACATTGCAGTTTGCTTCTTTAAGCATCTCTGCCAGGTCCCTTCTCCCTGACTTTCCTAACCTATGAAACTAGAAAGCTACCCACTTTATTTCCCAACATCGTCTGCGCAACAGCTGGCCGTGTGATAGTTTGGGGCAAAGAGTTAGAAGTGGAAGTCAGCAGAGAGAGGCTGTGAGTGAAGACTTGGAAAAGCTCCTGATTTCTCGAAAAAGGGGACAAGGTAGCTGGCATTCCCCCATTTCCCATCTGCCTTCCTTCATTCTCGAATGTGATATTTGTCTGTCAGGGGATGCAGAAGCCATTTTGTAACAATGAGGCTAAGACAATCACAGGACAGTCAGCCCCAGCATAGTGTGATGGCTGCACCAACCCCAGTCACACTTTATATGTTGATGTCTTATTACGTCAGGTAAACAAACCCCCATTTGTTTCAGCTATGGTGAATCTAGCTTGCACGATTTGTAGTTAAAATCATTACAGCTGATGCCAATATGCATCTTCTAAAGTTAAAGCTGAGACTTAGGAAGCTGCTTCAGGGGTAACCAGAGGAAACTGGCTTTCGGTGATAAAACAAAAAATAATCTCACTTGTCTTGATGTTGAATCTCGCAGCGTGGGAATATTGAAATCTCAAGTCAGATAGAATGCACTAGATTGTGAAATAAGGTATAAATATCTATATTTGCCATTGTCTTTCCAAAATAATCCCAGGCAGTGAGTGTTGCTAATAAAAAAGTGTTAAGTCAATGCTTTGCAAATTGTAATCAGATTAAAAGAAAAAGAAATCCAGAGACGAAGAGAAAACCTGATAATTCATGCATGGATATGCATACATTTAAAAGGACCCTGCATCGTTGCTCAAAAAGCCCAAAGAGCTTTTGTGGCCTGACATGGAGAACTCATAGGGACTGTGATCAGTCATTTAAGAGGTTGTGTGAATTCCTGCCATTCTTTTTGATGTTTGTTACAGTAAAAGGAAAAATTTCTTAAAACTTGCCTAAGTGGTAATCTCAAATTAAAGAGTTTCTCATGTCCCATATTTGTAAGCCTGCTGGTAACTCTCTACTGGTACGTGTGGCTCTTCTGTCAATTTGGAATGATCTCCTCTGTCTGGATAGGGCATTCTTGGCCTTTAGGAGAGAGAGATTATGTTTATTCATCTGGACTATGGCATAAATTAATCTGGCAATTTGTTTCTCCAAATCATTCAATTCAGTTCCTTCATTCATTCAACATCATAAGAGACATTTAAGGGCTCTGTTTCTTGGAGTGCTGCCTTGTTGGCAGTCAGAAATGGCTTGATAGTTTCCAAGGAAAAACTGATGACTTAAACTTATTCATATTTATTTGCAAATTCAAAATGTAAAATAATTGTGGTTGTCACAGAGATTCCATTATATTTTTACAAGTTGTCTTGCTAATATTCACTTAACTGACTAGTGTGTTTTTACCTCATTTGTGTATCTGCTGAAATGAGAATTTGCTGAGTTCTCATTTCCCATCATTATTGTGTGTCTTTACAATTCTCATAAATAAGTGTCTCAAAAGTGATTGGCTGAACATAATGTTAATGATGACGATAGGTACATAGTTACTATAGCTCAAAATAATGTCCTATACATGAACAGGAAATAGAATTTGAATGTAAATGTGAATATGTATGTCTTGGAACAAGTGAATATATGTGCTAATGTGACAGGTTTCTGACAGCTCCCCCCGCTCCACAAATGTATGCATAGGAATAATCA
Organism: Papio anubis; assembly: GCF_008728515.1. Classification (NCBI taxonomy): domain Eukaryota; kingdom Metazoa; phylum Chordata; class Mammalia; order Primates; family Cercopithecidae; genus Papio; species Papio anubis. The sequence continues at coordinate 100,072,949 of NC_044984.1, forward strand.
GAATGGATTTCTGAGGGTACATTTTACTATAAGCGAATTACACCCTAGTAATCCTGACTTGAAAAATGAATAAATGAATGAATGAATGAATGAATATCTGAAGGTTGGTTATATTACTTGTCAACACCTAGGCTCTTATGTGTTTTGAAATTTTTAGAATAGAAACATAAACCCAACAGCATCTTCAGTTAATTTTTAAACAAAGCTTGATGATATGATTGTTTAGTGCTTGAATTTCTCTAAAACAAGATCAGAATAATGCTTTTTGATACAAAATTGGCAAATCAGTTAAGTCAGTGAAGAGACAAAAGTTCTTGAAGTATCATCCAAATTCATATTTAGCCATACTGTGGTTAAGATGATTATAATAAAAAATACTATGCCCTGAGAGAAATCAGGGGCCTTTGGCAAGACTCCCTTATTCAGTGACACTTTTGGACTTATTATTGGTAGTGCACAAGGGAAAGAAGTTGCTATGGCTTCATTGTTAGATGAATCTATTGATATGCAGAGTGTGAACCAGTTCCTAGCCTTTATGCAGGACACGTATGAGGGGAAAGTGCAAGACAACATCTTGTTCCATTTAATTACTTAAGCCCCTGCCACAGGAGAGGGCATTCCCATGCAGTTAACAGTTATTCTGTGATTCATATGCTGGCTGCAAGAGGTGGCTAGACTCAGTAGTGAAGCATATCTACACAAATAAAAGAGCTGCGCTGAATGCCAGGTCACACACTGCTTGATCCAAAGAGAACTGGCAGACACAACTCCGAGGAACACTACTGGCTTTGTGCTCCAGGGCAATCCAGCGTCCGTATGACCACTCGAAGTTGTACAACAAGGTGGCCCCGACTCTGCCTCTTGCTCTTGATTCAGGGTTGAAAGAACTGGTGAAAATCAGAAGTCCACACAACTCCATCTAATGAGTATACATCTTTTCTAGCTCTTTGTTATGAACTAAGCAGTGAGCAATAAATAACATTTTGCTTTCTGGCACTAGAGTATGCTAGCTTTTGAGGGAGAATGTGTTCTTATGGTTTTCTTCTTTTCAAATGAAGGATGAGGGAAAAAACCACATTTTTCTATGACACTATAATACCTTTTAAAAAATTCATTTTAAGTGGTTTGCTCAAGCAGACTGTCTCAATATACATACTCCAGTTTCAAAATGCTATGACTATAAATGTCAAGAATTAGATAAGATATTAGGATTACTTAAGAAAACCAAAGTGGAACAAACACTTCCATTACTGGGAATTTGATTCATTTCTAATGCTTGCTAATTTTCTTTGCTTGTTGAAAATAATCACGGATGTTATATTATTGGCCGTATTTTAAAACCACATTCAAATGCTCCAACATGCCATGAAGAAATACTTTTGAGAACAGAAGGCAACAAATGGGTCTATTAGGAATTCACTGACCATCATCTCCCAAGTTGAAAAGTATAGTTTCTAGCTTTTGTATAAGATTTGTTTAACAGCTAGATATCCAAACTGTTACATGCCTGTTGCCATCCCCAACCACTTTCCTCTATGCTCAAACATGTTAAACATGTATAAATACTCGCACATATGTTCTTGCTTTGCTCTTTTTTTTTAATTAACAAAAGAAGATATTATACCATGCATTTTACTCAAACTTGCTTTTTAATCACTCCAAATTATAGCCTGGGTAACTCTCCACATCATTAGATTTAAAAAATGTGTTTAGAACAATCTAATGTTGTAAATGAAATAATATTATCAAAAGAAACCAACTGAATGCGGCACTTATCTCAAATGGAGAATAATTGTAAATGATTCTTAATGGGAATTAAGAATTAATGAGGATTAATTATTTCATTAATATGACATTAATGAATTAATATGACAAAACCCTGTTATCAAGCCTGAAATTTTGTGTTAACAGCTCATCATTTAAAAACTATGATATGTCCACCGGCCGCGGTGGCCCTCGCCTGTAATCCCAGCACTTTGGGATGCTGAGGCGGGCGGATCACGAGATCAGGAGATCGAGACCATCCTGGCTAACACGGTGAAACCCCGTCTCTGCTAAAAATACAGAAACAAAATTAGCCAGGCATGGTGGCATGTGCCTGTAGTCCCAGCTACTTGGAAGGCCGAGGCGGGAGAATGACGTGAACCTGGGAGGTGGAGCTGACAGTGAGCTGAGATCATGCCACTGCACTCCAGCCTTGGCAACAGAGTGAGACTCCATTTCAAAAAAACAAAAACAAAAAACAAAAAAAACCTACCATATGTCTTTTGAACAGTTTTTGAGGCATAACTGACAGATAATAAACTGCAAATATTTAAAGTACATAATTTGATACATTTAGGCATAGAAATATACCTGTGAAGCCATTGTTACAATCAGGATAATGAACATATCTATCAACCCAAAAAGTTTGCTCATGTGGAATCACTCATGTATAATTTCTGTCTCCAGCCCCACTTGGTTTCTCATCTCTAGAAAGCTACTGATTTTCTTTCTGTCATTATAGATTACTTTGCATTTTCTGGATTTTTTTATAAACAGAATCATAGCATGTACTCTTTTTTGGTTTGAATTTTCTCCAGTGTAACTATTTTGTATTGTACATGTCCTTTTTTATTGTTAAGGAGTGTCCCTTTATATGTATATATAGTCAGCCCCCTTGATATTGGCAGCTTCTGCATCCTTGGATTCAACCAACTGCGAATCAAAAATATTCAGGAGAAAAAGAACAATAGAAAATCACAATATGGCAATAAGAAATAATGCAAATAAAAATACCATAAAACAACTATTTATGTAGCATTTATATTAAGTATTGTAAGTAGACAGGACTTAAAGTATACGAGAGGATGTCTGTAGGTTATGTGCAAATACTGGACCATTTCATGTAAGGGACTTGAGCATCCGCAGATTTTGGTATCCAAGGGAGGTCCTGCAATCAGTCCTCCAGAGATACTGAGGGACTACTGTATTACAATGTATATATCCAGTTACTGATGGACATTTGAGTTACTTCCACTTGGGGCAATTGTAAATCAAACTGCTGTGGACTGTTTTCCAAAGTGGTTATACGATTTTACACTCTTACTAACAGTGTATGAGAGTTCTTTCATATTCTTTCATGATCAATATTTTTAATATAATCTTTTTAATATTAATATCAATCTTTTTAATTCTAATTGGGGCATAATGGTATCTCACTATGGTTTTAATTTGAATTTCCCTCCTAATAATGTTAATCATCTTTTCATATGCTTATTTACCATCTATATCTCTTTTATAAAATGTCAGTTCAAATCTTCTGTCTATCCTTAGTGGGTTATTTGTTTTCTTACTGAGTTTTAAGAATGTTTTCTAGATTCTTGAGCTAAGTTTGTTACCAGATATGTGGTTAGCAAATACTTTCTTTCAGTCTGTGCCTTGTCTTTTTTTCTCTTTACAGTGTTTTTCTCAAAAAGAAGTTCTACTTAAAAGTTCAATTTATTAATTCTTCTTTTATGGATTAAGTTACTGGTATCATATCTAAGATATCTTTGCCTAATCCAAGGTCACAAAAATTTTCTCATACGAAATATTTGTGTATGTTACAAATTATGACTCGATTTCCTTCATCTTCCTCCTCTTTCTTCTTGCAAATATCCTAGCACCATCTCGGTTGGAATTAGAAGTTCAGATTTATCATTTTAGAAATAATATAACAAAAACTATTTGTCTGCATTGGTTCTAAATTCCCGTTACCTTGACAGGGGATGTCAACATTTTTGGAAACTTGTCTTTTGAACTGAGGCTTAGGGAATTAGTATGATTTTAGGATGAGTATACATTAGACAGATAAAACAAAGAAAGGGAGGAAAGTCATTCTAGGCAGAAATTATAAAGACAAAGTGACCTGAAAGGCATGCCGTGTTAAAGAACTTCAGGAAACTTAAAATGATTGCATTACCAAAAATGAGTGTCAAAAGAATGGCTCAATATTGAGATCTACATAGGAAGTATGTAACTCTTTTTTCAGTTGTACTTTGCTTTGGCACACAGGATAACTTACCCATTTTGCACCATACGAATTTTAACGGTAGCTTCTTATTTTTATTCTCTGAAAAGAAAACCCACTTCACACTGCATTAATAAGAAATATAGGGTTTTCTGAAGAGTTTGTAGAAATAACAGAGGTGGGAGTTTCCAGTGTGTAGCAAGTACTCAGCATTTTATTAGAAAGTTATCTGTGCAACATCTATTTCCTGATTCTTCTCACCTTCTAAGTAGTTGCTGCTTCTCCTCTCCTTCACTCTCCAACTGCCCTCCTTTTCCCAAAGCTCATATTCTGTTAATGCCCAGATCTATCCTAGGGCCCTTTCGTCTCTCCTTTATTTTTAGGCAATATAATTTAGCTACTCTTTTCTGGCATCTGTCTCCAAGACTGTATATCTCTACTGAATCCTTAATACTGCTTTCAGAATGTAAAAGCCATAACACTGAGGATGAAAACACAAGCTTCTCCAATTGCTAGAATCTGGCATCCCTAGAAAAAGAAATAATAGATTTTTTTTCCTTTGTTAGAAGTACAATTGATAAGCATATGAAGGCCTGCATAGAAGAAGTGAAGAAGAGTTAAAATGAAAACTTGGCTGCTTCTTTGATTTCTTGTTTGTGGGGTTAGAGTCTGGTCTCAATAGTAAATTTATTTTCTTTTATTCTCCTTCACCATGATCTACAGCTTAATAACCATTGTATACATTAGTGAATAAAGGAAGAAACAGCGTATGAAAGGAATGAAATGTAGAGAAAAGCAAAGAAGCATTAGGATTGGAGGAAAGGAGATGAATTCAGTGTTGAATTTGAAATACTTACATTAGTTCCAGATTGAGGAATTCAATAAGTGTTAGTCAGCTATTGCTACTCTAATAATGCTACAGCATAGACAATACCAAAATATCATGACATATAATGACAAAGATTTATTTCGCTCATGTGTAGGTTTATGGGTCAGCTGAAGTTTAGCAGACATTGTCTGGTCATGGTTGAATTTAGCTGGTTGGCTCCAGGCTGCAGGTGAGGTTAGAGTCTGCTCCAGGTGTCTCATTCTGGGAGCAGCAGCTCATAGGGTATATTCTTCCCTTGCTGATGGCAGAAGCACATGAGGCCAAGCCACATCTTGCAAGGACATATAAAACTTCTCCTTGTTTCATGACCTTGAACATTCCATTGGCCAAAACAAGTCACATGGCAAAGCTCAACATCAAAGTGATGGGGAAATGAACTTCACCCACTCTAGTGAGAGATCTTGCTGAATTCCTGGCACAGGATATGGTTGTGTGATTCTTTAACTGAGAGGTTTAAAGAATTGGGAGGAATAATTCAATGTACCATAAATAGGCAGTTGAAAGGTGGGACTGGAGTTCAAAAGTGAGGAATTCATAGTTGATAGTGGAAGCCTTAGGCATATTTTTCAGCACACAGAAGGGAGGGTATTGAATGATAAGACTGGTGCTGGAACCTTAGGATATGCCTCATTTAGGAAGTAAGTGCAGGATAAGAGGTATGAGAAGAACACTAGGAGGGTGGAATCAAAAGTGTAAAAGGGAGTTTTGTCAGAAGAAACAATCCAAGGCTTGACGAGAAATTTTAATTGGTCTAATGATAAGCATTTCATGATTTTTTTCCCCTCTACTCTCAACCCTCTACTTCTTTTCTCAACCAGATAAGAGAACTGAACTATCTGCTGAAGTCTCTGATCCCATTTTCTTACCACTTGATTCTTATTATAGCAAAACAAGCATTATAAAGGAGCAGATAGAGTTAATTCTGGCTCTCTGTTAAGCCTTTAAAACATACACAAAGAGGGTTATTCACTAGTCCACAAAGCTTCTATATACAAACACATACACGTATATCTAAATTTAGTATATGTTTACTATGAAGGATCTTAAATATCACATATTAAATATGTTGTATGGTCAGCCTCATGGAATAATGCACACTTTCATTCATTTGCTGTGACTCATCACTTCATAAGCACTGGGAGGACCCTAACCACAACTGTGCAAAAGCTTCCATAATAAAACCATAATGGGCACTGCACAAATTGCCTTTTTTAGATTTGGGGTTTCATTGCAATTGGGAATTTTGGACGAATTTTCTTGAGGTTTGGCTTGAGGAACTCTCAGTTGCTCTTGGAAAATCGTGAATCTGGTATATGGCTTTAGGCAGAAGATATGCTCTAAAGCTCAGTACTGGATGGTTATGGTGGTGTTAGTGTGTGGTGGACTCCATAGAAAATTAGGTGTGGGAAGAGTTATTTTTCCTTCTTGGGCGTGTATTGAGAAGAGAAAGTGACAGTTCAGGTCAGATTTATTGAACTTCTATTTAATACTACTTGTAATTGTTCTTGTCACTCCCCTGTTGAAAATCCTTATAGATGAAGTCTAAATTTTCTGACATGGTATGTCAGGTATCAATTTATTGCCTCTCATTTTCCCTGTTTAACATACCATGTGGTTTTTGTCTCCTGCTTGGACCAAGGCTGACACATATGGATCTAGGGATCACATGAGCCAATCCTAGCTTTTCCCCCCAGCTTCATCTCTCATCCTTTCTGTCTTGGATTTGACTCTTCAGTCATAACTTCCCTCTCATCTCTGGCTTTGGGTCACCCTTTCTCTTACCCTACTTTGTTCTTCCTATGCTTTTGTCAATAAATCCCACTTATCTTGGACATGTCAGAAAGCAATCATTTCTTCTGGAAAGTCTTTCCTGAATTAGTCAGTACTGTGTGTGACTTTCTCAAGTGCTCCTGTAACCAGCTTTTAGTCCTCATCACCCTATGTTGCAGTTACCAGTTTCCTTCTCTTTCTCCCACGAAATATGCTCCTGGAAAGTCTAGATATTGTATCTTTCTCCATTATAACTTCAGCTCCCAGCTGGACCCAGGCACATAAATCCAATGGTACCTCATGTGTATTTGCTGAATAAATGCCTAAATAACAAGGTGCCTATCTTTAGGGAGATAATAATCCGCACAAAACATTAGTGCACTGAACACTAGCTGAACTTAAAAATGCAATTCTGAGTTAATCGTTTAGACAAAGCTGGTTGGAGAAGGCAGTATTTGCGCTGGTCTTAAGGGTTTCATGAGGCAGAGTGAGGAATTAAGGATGGAGAAAACAGAATAAACAAATACATAGAGAAGACCTCGTTTATGGCATGTTCTGGACATGTGAAAAGAATCTCAGTTTTCTGGGATGCTCAAGTGCGTGATGAGAAACATAAATGTGGCAAAGAATTGTGAACAGGAGGTTTTGGGCCAGATTCTGGAAGGCCTCAAAATATATGCAGAAGTGGTGGTTATAAACAGGTGGTTCCACAGTATGAGCATCATCTGGGAATTTGTAAAAAATGCAATTCAATTCTAATGCACACCATAGTTTGAGAACTACTCTTCTCAAGTATTGAGACTTTTCCTTCTTAACCCAACCTGCCATTGCTGTGTCTGTGTTTACTATAGAAGATCTTTTCCAAAGCTCCTTAGGGCTGCTGTACTTTGAGGTTAATTTGCCCAGATAAATAGAACGTAGTGCATCCTGCTGGCTTCTGGATCATATGTCAGACATCTTCAGAGAAGTCTGACCTCAAAAATTAGCCCCAGTCTATAATTTCCGCATTAGCACATCCTATTCTCTCTCGAGTTCCCGAGTTTCCCCTCCTTATAGATTGTTTCTGGGATTCCTCTGCTTCACCATTTCCAAGGGAAGAAAAGCCAAACTCTCAGAAATATTTGGGTGTGGAGTCATGGGCTGCTGCTCTTCCTAAATCTGTTCCCCTAGTATTCAGCAAGTTTATACTGATGCCTACACTGTCATTTAAAGAAACAAGGTCATGTGTCCACAGAATGCATACTGAGGTCATCTTTCCCTCTCCTTCATTCTTGGGGAGACCTAATATTCAGGATTAGCAAGAAGATGGTGTGTTAAATCTCTGCTAGTTGAACTGCCCACCTTCCTCAAGGGTGGTACTGGTTTGCTGCTGCTGTGAACGTTTAATTTCTTAGATAACCCAAATCTATTCCCCCCTCTCAAGCTTTTATTCCCTTCTTTCCACCCTCATCCAACAGAGAAGTCTCTTAACTACTCAGTTACAAGTCTCCTAAGTGCCCAGCCTTTACTTTTGAATTGCTCATTATCTTGTAATTAGTGAAGATGTCTTTCCCATTGGATTGTGGATTCTATGCGGTTAGGGACCACTTCTGATTTCTTCACTGCTACATCCCTGTGTTTTATAGCAGGGCCCAGAACACAGTGGGTGCCTAATAACAATTTTTAAAATTCTATGACTGACGGAGTGATGTGGTGTTATAATGCAAGTCCTAGGAGTTTACCTTTCAGTAGCCCCGGGGCCCAGAGTCATGTAATAGTAGGCACTAAATAAATGATTATTAATACCTTGGCACATATTATTTCCCTCTCCTTGGACTGACTTCCTTTGTTTCTGGACCGACTAAAATCCTTATCCTTTTTCAAGACTCCAGTCCTGGTGACTACATAAGACCACACGGGTTGTACATCTCACAATTCCAGGGAATGCTATTCAGACGAGATTGACTGCATTCAGAATGGTATGCCTGTAGACCAGGGAATGCTATTGAAATAGACTGTGATGTGAAGAGCACCCCACTGGAGTTGTACAATATAAAATCCCTCCCAGTTCAATTTTCTCCTCTACCAGGAAGCCTTTCTGGATACAGACAGTAATCTCCATGGGGCAGTGATTTTTGTCTTACTCAGCACCTAGAACAGTGCCTGGCTCGTAGCAAGCGGAGAATGAATGTTTGTTGAATGCATGAATAAGCTTCTCAGTGAGGAAAAGTCGTTTGTCCTCTGTGCCTCACACCTTGTCCCTGCTTGTTGTTGAGCAACTGTTTTTTGTGGAATGATGTTCGAAAGTTCAGTCATAATTATGATGCAGTTCCCAATGATTTGGGACCTTAGTTGTGCTTTCTTATACTGGAAAGTGAGGGCTTCAGAGAGCCTATAATTGCAGGACTGAAGACTTTATACCACTTCTATATCCAGGTAGATCAACTCTACATAGAAATTTTTGGAAATTGTGCACACCCGTGTTTTAATGTGGTCTGGAAGTTTTACTTCAGGGTGTGGTACATGCAGTGTAGGCCACAAATCATGGTTTGTGAGAAGTACTGTTTTGAGAGCAAAGGCACTGGAAACTTGGATAAGAAGCACGAATAAGCCCTAATGGAGGGCAGCAATGCTCAGAGGCTGCCAGCCCAGCCCCAAACTTCAGGCACAATCACGCCCCAGCATTGCTGCCTTGAATCATATGAAAGGGTGGTGTTCAATGTTCTGAAACGTTAGAGAAGGGCGGGACTGGTGTCATAAGCTCAGGTGACCACACCTCTTATTTCTGGTAGAACCATCTGGATATGCAATTTCATGTTTTGTGTAGTTAGAGGTCTCAGACAGATCTTGCAAGAATCATCTGTTCTCTTGCATAAGCTACAGAGCCCAAGAATCTATCCACGCTTTATTGGATGCATCTCACTTGACAGGCTATTTATGCAGAGATGTCTTCTATTGGCCTGAGGAAAAAAAAAAATGGTGATGCAATCCTCGAGTGTAGAATTTAGGTGTCAGCACACTATGGCCCCTGAGTCAAATCTGGCTTACATTCTGTTTTTGTAAATAAAGTTTTATTGTAACACAGCTATGCTCATTGTTTACCTACTGTCTATGGCTGCTTTCACTCTACAACAGCAGAGCTGAGTAGTTGAGATAGAGACTGCATGGCCCACAAAGCTGTAAGTATTTCTTTTCTGGCCCTTTACAGAAAGTTTGCCAACCCCTGACTTAGGAAATGAAGTTTCTTCTGCCAGTTAAAGGCGCCCTATTGCAATTGCCTGTCATTTAAACTCTCACAATAAGTTTAAATTCCATGATGGTTGGGAAACACCTATCTTATGCACTGCTGTATCCCCAGGAACGGTTGCATAGTAAGTGCTTACTATATATTAGTCAAATTAATTAATTAACAGTTAAAAAGTGGACAAACTAGAGTGGAAATAAAATATCCCCTGGAGAGGCACAGAAATTACCAGTAATTTGAAATCTACATTGATTCCTTGAGAACTATACATTCACTTTTGTTGCTTAATTTTTTACCTCCAAGAGTTCCAGAAAAGTTACACATTAAGTAAGTGTTCAACTATTGATTTATATGCACCTAACAACTTTCATTTTAATTTTAGAAATGTTAGTGTAGAAAATTGTGACCTTCGAGATGCAATAAAATATATACTTACCAAGCCCCAAATTCCCTTTCAGAGACATCTTTTTTTTTTTTTTTTTTTTTTTTTTTTTTTTTTTTTGAGATGGAGTTTCGCTCTTGTCGCCCAGGCTGGAGTACAATGGCATGATGTCGGCTCACTATAACCGCCACCTCCTGGTTCAAGCAATTCTCCTGCTTCAGCCTCTCGAGTAGTTGGGATTACTGGTGCCATCCAGCATGCCTGGCTAATTTTTGTATTTTTAGTAGAGACAGGGTTCTGCCATGTTGGCCAGACTAGTCTCGAACTCCTGACCTCAGGTGATTCACCCACCTCGACCTCCCAAAGTGCTGGGATTATAGGCATGAGCCACTGTGCTTGACTCGGAGACATCTTAACATCATTGCACTTACCTATTGTAGTAGTTTACTCTGACTGCCATAATAAAATACCACAGACCAGGTGACTTAAACAACAGAAATTTATTTTCTTGTAGTTCTGGAATCTGGGAATACAAGATCAAGATGTTGACAGGGATGGCGTCTTCTGAGGCCCCTTTCCTTAGCTTAGAGATGGCTGTCTTCTGCCTGTGTCTTCACATGGTCTTTCCTCTGTGCCTGTACATCCCTGGTATTTCTCTCTGTGTCCAAATGTCGTCTTCTTTAAAGACATCAGTCAGATTAGATCAGGATCACCCTCATACCCTTCTTATAATTTAATCACCTCTTTAAAGATCTTATCTCCAAATGCAGTCACACTCTGAGGTACTGGGAGTTAGGGCTTCAACATATGAATGGGAGGGCACAATTTAGCCCACAACACCTACATATCTCTACATACTTTCTTCTTTTACGCAAGGCTTGAGTACTTGCATGAAATCACATGTGAGGTGACTATCACATCACTGACCACTGAAAATAATGTGGCCAGTTCTCCCAGTTGGGGATGTGTGCTCATCTCTACCTTCTCTATCAAAGGAATTCAAATTCCTTCTGGGTCAACAGTTTACCAATGACTGTTCCTCCAGTTAAACTTTCAACTAAGTCTTCAAGGTCAAGGTTTGCCCTGTACGGACAAATCATGTAAATACTTTCAAGGTACTACATATGTTTAGAAATGGGAGAATAAAAGATGGTGGGGTGAGGAGGTAAACATGTTGGCATCCACTGTAGTCCCAGCAACTCTGGAGGCTGAGGTGGGAGGATCACTTAAGCCTGGAGTTTGAGGCTGCAGTGAACTGTGATCACACTGCTGCACTCCATATTGGGCAAAAGAGCAAGTTCCTCTCTCTCTTAAAAAAAAAAAAGATGGAGGACTACTTAACCTAACTGTTCAACCACTGGAAATTGATTAGATTCATTATAATACAGCCATAGTATAGGATGTGATATAGTCTTTTTAAAAGTTTACTGAAGAATATTTAGTGATCCTGAAGGTTCTGTACAATATTGTTATAGGGAAAAGAACTCAATTCACAAAACAAAATGTGTTCACTTATTTAATAAATATTTATGGAGCACTGGCTATGGCCAGGCAGGCAATGTTTTAGGTTGTAGGGATCTGATGAACAAAGCAAAGCATCTGCCTGTGTGGAGCTTAAACTGCAGTGGAAACACTGATAACAAGCAAATGACTATAAAATATGCTATCAGCTCATGTGTGCATTGAAGGAAAATAAAGCAGAACAAGAAATCGAAGAATGGCAAAGAGAAACAATTGTTTTTGCTCATTTGGTCAGGAAGCTTTCTTGGAGGGAACAGCATTTGAACAGTGACCTGACACAGGTGTGAATGCTGGTCATTGGAGGGTCCGGAGGAAGAACATTCCATGAGGGGAAAACTGAAAATGCAAAGGTCGTGAGGTGGAAATATGCCTGGAGTGTTGGGAGAATTTCAAGGGAGCCAGTGTGGCTGGAATGGAGTAAAACAAAGGCTTGCATGCCAGGAACAGCATGATTTCAGCCCTGTAGAAATACAGTAAGTGTACAGAAAAAAAATTCTAAGGAGAGATAGCAAGATTATGACACTATAGGTCATCTTGATTTCCTTTCTTTTGATTGCCTACAATATTCTGAATTTTCTGCCACGTCTGTATTACTTTAGAAAGATAAAAATAACGAACGTCTTTATACAAAAGTTTCTGTGGAGCTCAATACCTTTGCTCTGGATGCTCTGATTGGTTGCTGGGTGTTTAGACAGCCACTCTCACTGTACCTCATTCCAGGAACAGGAGAGAACCCCCAGCTGGGAAAGCCAGAAGGAGGTGCTTATTCAGATGCTCTCAGGTAAACACAGCAGGCTGATTTACAGTTAGTGGTGAAGGTGCTAATGTATCCTCTCAATGGCATCTCCCACTATCAGCTATCAATACTTGTTAGCAGAATCCAATAACGACTTAATTGGCAACAGAGATCTGAACAGATGTCTCACCTAATAAAAAGCCTTTGTGACCAGCAAGCTGACCCCTTTTGGGCTTAGCTGGGCTTTGGTACTTTGTGTGTGACCCCTTTTGGCAGTTGTCATTAATCAGACAAACTGGTTGATTGTTGATTGCTGTGTGTACCAAGTCTACGAGTCAAACCTGGACCCATGGAGTGTACTTAGACCAGGTTCCCTGAACTCTGACCTCGGCCTCGTCTTCTGTCATCTCATTTAATACACACACAGGCTAGACTCAAGGGCTTTATTGGCATCAATTGTAAATAGCTATTGTAGCTAGATTCTTCACCCACCCATTCACCCTGTGAATCCCTGGTGGATTACTATGGACCCTTCATCACACAAATTTAAGTAAGTAAAGAGGTTGTTACTGGTGCTTATCTCTCTCCTTAACAAAGAGGGTCTGTGTGTGTTGTGAAGTGAACCGGCCTGAGGTTTCATCCATTGGTAGAAATGACCCCGAAGACTTCCTGTGCAGGGAGGGCAAAGAAAAAAGTGCTTTGGGATAGAGAGATCCCTTTTCCTCCTCCTGAATGTGTCAGGTAAGGTCAAGACGATGGTTGTTAGATTGCGAAGGCATTTTATCTTCCAAACTTCTGCTTGAATCAATTATGTTGGTGAATAGAATATGCTATTGTTAAGAGAATAGGCTCTTTACGGAGGCTTAAGCAACCAAATAACACAATTAATGTGCATGATATTAAGAATAAATGCCCAGAGACAGCATTCAGAACACAAGTAGAGCATTTCCTTGCGAATGAAGACGTTGAAAGGTTTGTATTCTGTAATCCTAATTTCAAAGTTCACAAGTAGTCAATAAAAAAGGAAAAGATAGTTGCATGATCAAATACATTTGGGCCTTGTTAGGTTTGACAAAGTGAGGCAGGTTGTTTTACTGCAGAACTTATCAGAACCTTTCATGTATAAGATAATTAATGGAAGTGTTATTTTGACTTAACCCTTCTTACAAAATAGTGGTGTTGGGTAGAATACAGGCCAATCTTTATTCAGAAGCTGACATGCATCTTTTTTTTCTAATTTTTTGTATTTAGTGGTTCACAAATTTCTGATTAAAGGGAATAAGTTGAATTTTTTTCAGGCTTCCCGTTAGTCTCACCAGTAATAAGCATAGTTTTCTGAATCAGTGAAGAGATGAATTCATGGACGAAATGGAACAGAGAAGTGGCTCAGCAAAATGTTCTCAAGAGTCTTGTTGCTTCCTCTCTGGCTCTATTTTTGTTATTGTATGATTCTGGGCCGTTTCCTGTTATTATTACACTTATTGTTGTCAGAGGAAACCAATTCGTTTTAATATTAGCCTGAGCAAAACATAATTAGGAAGAGAATCTGCCACCAAAAAGGAAACACGTATGTGCGACTTTGCATTCCAAAGCCCAGTACTCAGATAAACATGCACACGCGTGCACACACACGCACAGGGAGGCACACATACGCACACATGGGCACACACACAGAGGAGCCCTCTCTATACAATCTCAAAACATCCTGCCAAGCCAATAAAAAACGGTCTTAGCCACTCCAAGGAAAAACAGCCTGAAAACCAGATGATTTACCAGGCTTTACATGCTTCCTATTTTTATTTTGGAAGAGGAAAGAGAAGAGGTGATAGAGAAGGGGCGAAAAAAGAAGGGGATTGGCAAGGGAACAGCTTGGAGGTTGAAGGCTGAACTTCTGGCCTTCCCTTCTTAGATCTTTCAGTACTCCAGGCTCACTACTGACATTTGTCTCCTGTGAGCTGAAACCTCTGGGTACTTGAAAGTCCATCATACCCATTCATGTGCTAAGACTTCCTTCTTTCTCCCTTCTCTCCCTCTTTTTGCCCTCCCTTCCTAACAAAAGGATTTTCTCTTAACTGAGTGTGCTGTTCACCCATCTTGGAAGGATCACCATTTCCTGGGCAGGAAATATATAATAGTTATATATTATATATTTATTTTATTGTATAATATATAATTATTTATTATGTATTTATATATCATATACATTTCTATATTATATATAATTATTTATTATATATTTATATATCATATACATTTCTATATTATGTATAATTATATATTATATATCATATACATTTCTATATGATATATAATTATATATTATATATTTACATACATATACATTTATATATTATATAATGATATATATAACCACATACATATACTCTTCTCTGCCCTCAGTATGTGGTAGTGACTCAGTTTCCCCTTGAGAGGATCAGTTGTCCCCTATGTGCTACAGTAACCTCTTTCTTTGCTTATCAATCTCCTAGCGTGCTGGCCTCAAAGTGGTCAGGTGGCAGTGTTAGTTTACAGTTAACAGCTGTTGTTTGTCCCTGGTGAACAACCCCCTGTGAAAAGCACACAAAACCTGCTCCTGTTTTCTCAAAGCTACAGATGTCTTCTCGGGCTCTGCTTTGGAGCAACTTTCCAATTTCCTCTGAAACATGACCTTGGAATTCAAGGCATATTAAGTCTTTCACACAGAAGTTCCATTTGGAAACAAAGAATGTGTAAGAGGAGGGAGGTGGAGGAGAAGAACATTCCTTTTCAAGGAAGGTATTTTTCAAGGAAGGTAGGTTCTTCCAGAGGGGATTGTATCACAGTTGTTCCTTGTCCTTGGCCCTAGCACCATCACCATGTGTTGCTTGTGGATCTAAAACTCTATTTTCTGGTGTGATGTGTCATGAAAAAACTAACATGAGAAACCTACGTGGAAGAGCAATGAGATCATGTGATTCTTGGGACCTCGTGCTATATTAATTCAGAAATGTGAAATAATTCTGGAAACAAAATCAGAAAAACTATCCTCCAATCTTGCACAGGGCTTCTGTTAAAAATAATAATAATAATTTTATGAGGTTAAAAATAACAGAAATTATAGGTTGACAAAATATTGAACACTTAGCTCAAGACAGAAATTGGTAGAGTAGGGGGAAAGATTTGCATTGGCTGAGTTTTAACTTATAAATCAAGAAAAATCAACAGAGAATTTAATCCAAACATGCACTGCACATAGTTTCTACTGGGCTTGTGTTACCAAGGTTAGTGTTGTGGTTGAGTTTGCTAGGGAGGAAGCATGAAAAATTGATGACATCTGTCCTCTTAGGTCTTTTTTGCTTTCCTGATAGCTACTTCAGAGGCCTTGGCATTTTGTGATAAACTCTCCAGACGACTGGTGAAAATGTAATCATGGGGGTTGAACAATTGGAAACCAGAAGTCTGTCTGTGTTTCTGGGACTCTTGTGAAGCGTTTTCCCCTTGCCACCAACAAGATCAGAGAATCTGGAGGTTCTATAGTAGAGTTGTCCTAAATAATGGAAAGCCACTAAGATGATAAGAAAGATTAACAGTCATACCAAACCAGTGAAAATCAGGGTATCTTTGCCTCCTGTCACCACCACCATCTCATTCATTCGTTCAAAAAAAGTTAGTAAAACACTGTGGTAGATGCTGTTGGTTATTGTTCATCTCCCTTGGGCCTTGCCACTTAGGTAGACTCCAGCCAACTTCTTCTGCCAGTATCTGTATCTCTTTGTTTGAGGGATTCTCCAAAGTCACTCTGCCACGCCCACTGCTAGATGAAGAGGTGAGGAATTGGTGCTACCTGGAGCAGTCCCCCACCAATGATTGGCAAGAGTTTCCTTAGAAATACCTCAGCTCCCTCACTCCTGGGTGAGATAATGCTGAGGTATGTTTCTCTACCATATCCCAGTGTCCCCATGGGACTGAGCTTCTGTGGCCCATGACATTAGCTGGTCTGATGGCACATCTTTTACCATCTGCTTTCCTTCCCTGTGTAGCTCCCCATCCCCTCCCATTGTTTTCTACACCTCCCAAGTCCACTCTTTCTACTTGCATCCTTGCTCAGTCTACTCCTGGGGAACCCAAACACCTACTGTGTGCCAGGGATTCACTGATTGAGGATACAGCAGATGATGAGATTTCAGACACCAGTGACAGGCTGGTGGGAAGATGTTTGATGGAAGTTTGAGACTTTATTCTAACAACTTACTTCATAGAATTTGTGTGAGGCTTAAACATATAAAACTCTTAAAAGAGTGTTTGGCATATAGCAACAACTAATTATTAGTTATTATATTCATTATTCTGATGAGCTAAGGCATTGGGTGTTTACTAGTTCTCTTGTTAAAATAGAAATTTCTATGCAAAGGTAGTGCATTAAGCTCTTAGTGGCCATTAAAGCTTTAAGGGAGTAGATTTGTCAAGAAGCTTTCATCACTGTGCTAGACTTTGAAGGAATGAGTCAAAAGGCAAGGTAAGCTTTAAAGGTGGTGGGGGAAGGAGCAAGAGCTGATTGACATGAGCCTTGGGATCAGTTCCTGGGATCTCCTGGTAGGCAAGGATCATCCTGGGGCTCCAGGTTGCCTAGGTGCCAAGGCACAGTCTAGAGCAGGCAAATCCAGGCTTCTCTGAGTCCAAAGCCCTCAACAGAAAAGTGGCAGTGCTAAGATAGGTCGCACTCATTCATTTATTCATTTAGTGTTTACATACATTTGTTCAATATTTTTTTTGAGTTGGAGTTTCAAAGGCTATCAGAGGATTCCCAGTGGAAGAGCAAGTATTTATAAATCAATGGTGTGCAATAAAATATCCTAAGTGCTTTGGGAGAACATATGTGTGGATCAGAAACAAGAGAATGGCTCCTTCTGCTTTGGGAGGAAGGGGAGGAGGGTCAGGAAGAGGGAACTCTTGATCTGAATTTTGACAGATGACTGACCCTCCTGCCCACTTCACTCGATTGCACCCCCAGCTCTAGGGCATGGGCAAGTAACTTCATTTCTCTGAACCTCACTCGGGTTCTTCACCTGTGATATGGGGATCCTGACCCTAAACTCACAGGGCAGCTCTGAGCATTGCTGAAGAGCAGGTGTGGGAAAGTACTGAGCAGCAGCTCTGCAAATGCCATTTTCCATGCAAGATATGGCTAAGCAAAATACTTTTCAATATGAAGATCACCCTGGTCTGAGGGAGCCCTGGCATAGGCTGCATGGGGACATGAGCAGGAGGGCACAGAGAAGAAGGAGTCAAGCTCTGGAGTCAGATGGCTTCAGTCCAAATCTTGGCTTTATTCCTTATTGATTATGTGACCTTGGGCAAGTTCTTGAACTCTTTGAGCTTCAGTAACTTCATCCATGCGGCATGAGTGATAATATTAATATTAATAGTTCTCACCTCTTGGTGTTGTTATAAGAATGAAATGAGATAATTTAAGTGCTTGGCGCACAGTAAGCACTCAGTAGATGTCATTATTATTTAGAAGGAACTCCTGGTAGAGGGAAAAATTATGTGACAAAGTTCCTAGCTTCTACATCTGGATGACTATCATTCAACAATCTAGGATTGGGTCCGAATGATCAACTCTTTAGATTTAGGGGGCTTTGTGTTTTGACCACTGGCTGCAGATATTGGCAATGCCTGACTCAGGTACCCTAGACTTTCTTCTCCATAGGCTGAAGGCTCTGTACTGGACACACCTGTGACTCCCTGCCTAAGAGGATGTAAACTTGGTCTGCACACTCGGCAGGCTGAATGCGCCCTTAGACACAATGACAGAGGAAAGCTAATGGACAAGCACCCCAGCTTCCTTGTCTTCTTGTTGGGGTGTGATTCTGAGGCATTTCTACAATGACCTTACTAGTCACCCTGCAAGATTCAGTTCCAGTTGCCCATAGCAGTAACTAGCTGAAAGACATACACCTTATTGCCTACTTTCCCTTCTCTATCTCAGGCTCCCATTCCTCCACTAGTATACTCTAGGATCACCTCCTAAGTAAATTAACTGCACTGAAATTCTTCATTATAGGTCTGTTTCTGGGAGAACCCAAACCAAGACACTCACTGGTATGTGCCTCTAAACAAGTTCAACACGGGCTAAATGAAGTGCAAGGTCATATAGCTACCTGCATATAATCACAACTGTCTAGACAGCCAGTTCAGGCCCAAGCAGATTTTTGCTTGCTTGAATTATTTGGGTTGGCTTGGCCAGGCAGTCCTGGACTCCTTCCAAAATTCTTCCAGCCCCCGCTTTCCTTTCGTCTCAGAGACTTAACCTCCGAAGCTGGCAGGCTTCAGATGGGAACAACACAGGATTCTGCGAAGGGCGAAGTGTGGGCTGCTCCTGTGAGCAAGCACAGGATAGAAACGCAGCTTTTCTCTTGTTCTTAAAATGAAACACCAAGGCCCTCCCATCTCCTCTGAGTCCGGAGATGAGGCTCAAACAGTTAGTTCTCTGGAATCAACACCGCTATCAAAGGTGAGATATCAACACAGAGTTGGAGGTATGGATGGGAATGGGAGCGAGTTGTCACCACTTGGAAACACTAATAGCAGGTCCACCCTGGGGTCATTCACATCAGGCTCCCGCGTTACTCTCATGACTATACAGCAGAGCTGATGTGATTCATGCGTTTATCACGATGCCCAGGCCCTCGTGAAAAGTCTGCCAGCTGAGTAGATGGAGAGCACCAAATTCATCTCAAATTCAAAGGTGGGAAGGAGATTTAATCATAGCAGCCCTCCTCTTCTCAATAGACCCCCTTGAGAAGAAGGAGCAGGGAGGAGCCAGGATCTCAGCATTGCAGAACCAGAAATGAGAGGGCATGGATTTCAAGAGAAGACAGAAGCCGTTGAGATAGTAAAGAAAAGGCAGCATTTATTGAGGGCCTTGCATGTGCTGGGCCTTGGGCCTTGCATGTGCTGGGCCTTGTGCTAAGTAAGTACATCATATACACAATTGTACTCTCACTCCCTTTCTCCCTTTCTCTCTCTGACTCTCTCTCTCTCTCTTTTTCTCTCTCTCCTTCTCTCTTTCTCTTGTCTATATATTATCCAAGTTCACAGATGGAAAAATTGAGATTTAGAGAGAATAATTTTTTTGCCCAAGATCACTTGCACAAAAAGAGGGTAAAAAAGATAAATGAGGTTTGACCTAGGTGTATCTTACCCTAAGTTTGTGTTCTTATC
This sequence comes from Papio anubis, assembly GCF_008728515.1. NCBI lineage: Eukaryota > Metazoa > Chordata > Mammalia > Primates > Cercopithecidae > Papio > Papio anubis. The sequence goes on from NC_044984.1 coordinate 100,092,664, forward strand.
CATGGCACTTAGAAAGCCTGACCCATTAGAAAACCATGAATTGTGATCCTTCTGGCCCTCCTCATTGCCATGTCTGGCGATAGATATTTGGGGGTAAATGTACCCTCTGCTAAGTACTGGCATGGAGGATACAAAGATAAATGAAAATGGGCTCTCCTTCCTTATTATCACTTTGATTTTTTTCTTTCTGTGCCTTTTATCTCCACATTCAATTATTCAACAAGCTTCTTTCACAAAGTCATCCAGACTTTGACCTTCCTTTTGACTTCCCAAGTCACCAGGGGATGGATCCTTATCACATCTCCTCTGGGAGTGTCACGGCCTCAGCTACCTGGTGGCCTTTCTGCCTTCAGTTTATTGGGATAACCTTTTGAACCATGACCTCTGCAATATCACCTGACAGGCAGAAGGTGAAATCTATTCCCTCCACTATCATTGGGATACACAGGGAAAGAGGACAGGATTGGGAAATGAGGGGCTCAGAATCTGGCCTTACTCTGGCATTAACTCCTGAGCAACCTTGACCAAGTCACTTCTCTTTGGGGGCCTCAGGTTTTCACCTGTAAAATGGAAGATTGGGATTTTAGAAGTTTGGGGTGTCCTGGGAGTGTTTTACGGGCCTCTTTACAGGGTTTATTCATTCACTATTCTTTATGCCCCCAATATGTGCCAAGGATTGTTCTTAGCAACAGAGATTGAGCAGTGAATAAAAACAGAAAAAGCACCTGCTCTTGCTAAGCTTACTTACTTTCTAATCAGGGAGACCAGCCAGGTGTGGTGGCTCACACCTGGAATCCCAGCACTTTGGGAGGCTGAGGTGGGTGGATCACTTGAGGCCAAGAGTCTGAGACCAGCCTGGTCTAGCCGGTACAAAAATAGACAAATTAGCCAGGTGTAGTGGTGCATGCCCATGGTCCCAGCTACTTGGGGGGCTCAGATATAAGGATCACCTGAGTCCAGGAGGTCAAGGCTGCAGTGAGTCATGATCATGTCACTGCCCTCCAGCCTGGGTAACAGAGTAAGATTCTGTCTCAAAAATAGATAGATAGACAGAACAATAGATAGATAGATAGACAGATAGATAGATAGATAGATATAGATAGAACGGTAGATAGATAGATAGATAGATAGATAGATAGATAGATAGATAGATATGTAGATAGATAAGGGAGACCAACAGTAACACATAATCTATTTCAGGTAATGGTCAGTGCTGAGAAGAATAGCAAGCTGGGTAAGGACACAGGGAGACAGGGTGCTATATTAAATAGCTGGCAGGGGAGGACTTATGGTGCGGTGACCAAGCAGAGCCTGAAGGTGGTGAGGAGCAGAGTCATGCAGATGGGTATGGAGTGGAGTTCTTCAGGTAGAAGGAACAGCCTATGCAAAGGCCATCATGGGTGTGAGCATGGCATATGTAAGTAACAAGAAAGGGGCCGGGCGTGGTGGCTCACACCTGTAATCCCAGCACTTTGGGTGGCCGAGGCAGGTGGATCACCTAAAGTCAGGAGTTCATGACCAGCCTGACCAACATGGAGAAAGCCCGTCTCTACTAAAAATACAAAATTAACCGGGCATGGTGGCACGCACCTGTAATCCCAGCTACTCACAAAGGCTGAGGCAGGAGAATCGCTTGAACGTGGGAGGCAGAGGTTGCGGTGAGCTAAGATTGCACCATTGCACCCCAGCCTGGGCAACAAGAGCAAAACTCTGTCTCCAAAAAAAAAAAAAAAAAAAAAGTAACAAGAAAGGGACCAGTGAGGGAAGTGGAGTCACTTATAGCGAGGCAGGAAATACTGTTAGAGACCTGATGAGGCACATGATCATAGAGAGCTTGGAAACCCTGTAGGACTGTTGGAACTCACCAGAGGGTTTGAAGGAAAGGAATGACAAGACCCAACTTAACATTTTAAACTGTAGCATATAAATATTGATAATTCGCAATAGAATGTGGATTATCAAGAGGGAATTAGGGAGATCAGTTAGAAAACTTCTGCAAAATCCAGATCAGGGCTAGTAGTGACCTGACCAGATGAGAACTATGGAAGAGAAATGCTAGAATGTGGAGTCGCACTGGCAGGATTTCCTGATGGATGAAATGTGGGGTGAGAGAAAAAGGGAGGCAAGGCTTATGGCCCATGAAGCTAGAAAAATTAATTGCCGTTTACAGAGATGTGAAATTCTGGGAGGAGGAGCAGGTTTGCAGGGAGGGTAAGGAGTTTGGTTTTGAACATTTTAAGTTCAATAGCTAGTAGACATGTGATGTAAGGCATTTGCTTTATGAGTCTAGCATGCTGAGAACCTGTCTGAGCTGGAGAAAGAAATTAGTGGCTCATCAGCATTAGAGATGGTGCTTAAGTGGTGACACTGAGTGAGCGTAAGTAGGGAATGAGTATGCATAGCAGACGTGGCTGTGGAGCACAACAGCATTTAATGACAGGGAAGAAGGGAGAACCCAGTCAAAGAGGCTGAGAAGGAACAACCTGCAAGATAGGAGGAGGACTGAGAAAGGGGCATCCTAAACTAAGGGGACAAGTCTTCAAACAGGAGGATGTGATGAGCTGTAGCCAATGCTGCTAACAGGGCAAGACGGAGGAAGACTGAGAAGTGACCACTGGATTTGGTATCATGAGGGCCACTGATTCTTTTTAAGTGTGATTTCAGTGAACTGGAACGTTGTGAAGAAGGCTAAGTGTGCAGGGTTCTGACCCCTTCCTTGGTCCCTTCCAACCAGTGGCACAATCTTGGCTCACTGCAACCTCCACCTCCCGGGTTTAAGGGATTCTCCTGCCTCAGCCTCCCAAGTAGCTGGGACTACAGGCACACGCCACCACACCTGGCTAATTTTTTTTTTTTTTTTTTTTGGATTTTAGTAGAGATGGGGTTTCACCATGTTGCCCAGGCTGGTCTCGAACTCCTGAGCTCAGGCAATCCGCCTGCCTCGGCCTCCCAAAGTGCTAGGATTACAGGTGTGAGCCACCATGCCTGGCCAAGTTTTAGCAAAAGAAAATAGATCGTCAATAATCTGGACAACAAGAGAAGAATGGAGACTTTCTACCTCAATGTGAGTTGTAGAGGAGAGAGGACATTTCAGTCCTCCAGACCTTCAGACCACCTGGTCCACCATCCTTAGGAGACCAGATGAGAGGCAGCTGGGCTAGGGTAGGCTAAAGGAAGAGGTCAGGATGAGATCTTGAAGAATGCTGTATTAGTCTGCTCTCACACTGCTAATAAAGACATACATGAGACGAGGTAATTTATAAAGAAAAACAGGTTTAATGGACTCACAATTCCACATGGCTGAGAAGGCCTCACAATCATGGTGGAAGGCAAAGGAGGAACAAAGGCACATCTTACGTAGTGGCAGCAAGAGAGTGTGTGTAGGGGAACTGCCCTTTATAAAACCGTCAGATCTAGTGAGACTTATTGACTATCACGAGACCAGCATGGGAAAAAGCCACCCCCTTGACTCAATGACCTCCAACTCGGTCCCTCGCATGACACGTGGGGATTATAGGAGCTACAATTAAGATGAGATTTGAGTGGGGACACAGCCAAACCATATCAGATGTCTTTGGGGTTTTAAATAAGAGGACTCAACCTTGCTGATAAGATAGGGTACACAGAAAAGCACACAGAGAGAACCAGAGCTCAGAATCCAGAGGCTGGCAGGCACCAGGGAGCTTTGTGGGAACCAAGCTATAGCCTGCAACTCATCTGTTTCAATTGTGTGAGCAACACATACCACCATCACATGGGAGGACCCACATAGCTGCTCTTCCCATTGCTGTCTGATGAGCTTCTGCCACCACCTATCTTACCATTTTTGTTGGATTTTCCAGCTGAAAGGATTCCTGCTCATGCTCTAAAATTTTGCAGATCTGATCCTCACTACCCCATATGGACACACTGCTTTTTAATGGCTCAGGACACTTGTAAATCCCCTGAAACAGCGTGAGTGGAAAGGTGGTGCTCTTGATACCCAATGGGAGGTATAGATGAGAAATTCTCCAGCAGTAGCACCTGGATTGAGTTGGACAATGATGAGACTTACCTCAGATACACAAGATTTTATTTGAGAAAATATTTTTGATCTCAAAAGTGTTTGGGAAGATTCTGGTTTCAGCTTCAACATGTAAAGAGCTTAGAAGTTGTCACTTCCATCCTCACAATGAGAAAAAAATGAAAAAACTGAAAAGCAACATTTTTCTCAGGCCCATCAGAGATCTGAGATCACAGAGGAAACCACCACCCTGAAATCTGGAGGGTTCTTCGGAAGCCCAAAGACAATAGAAAACACAAAACAAGGACAAGAGATGAATTTGAAGCTGTAACACCCACAGCTACAGCAAACGCTAAACGCAGTCTAACATGTAGCCAGGTTAACATACATCCTCACATTAGGGGCCTATTTACCTTTGTTCCTATTACCTGATACAACATATTCAGCTTTCTACAAACAATTGCAAGGCATTCTAAAAGTCAAGGGGACACAGTCTGAAGAGTCAAGCTGAGCATCAAAACCAGACTCAGCCATCACACAGATTTTGGAATTATCAGCCACATGATCAAGGCCAACGTCAACAGTGATGTTGAGACAGAGAGTTCCCTGGATCCCTTCGTGGGACTTGTGACAGGGATGGGGCTTGCTTACTCAGCCACTGTGCTCAAACTCCTTGCAGGAGGGAGAGCAAGCAGGTGAGCGGGTACCGGGGCCTGGGCAAGTGCTTTCGGCCTCTGATCCCATGGTAGCACCAAGGAGTATGTTACAATTAATGCTCTTTTAGCAGTTGCTGTCCATAGATGGCTAAGTATTAACCAGTTCAGTGGAGAGTCAGGGTGACAGCCTTTTACACCCTGTCCTCTTGGTACCAGGTCCTTGTCTGGTGTCCAGGAAGAATCAGGTCACAAAGACTTGAAGGATGGTGAATGTGGAGGTTTAATTGAGTGATGGAGGTGTCTCTCAGCTGAATGGGGCACTGGAAAAGGGATGGAGTGGGAAGATAATCTTCCTCTGGAGTTAGGTCATCCCTGGCCAAACTCCTTTCTGACCATTCAGCTGCCTCTTCAACGTTGAGGTGCTTATTTTCTCTCCTTCTCTACTGTGCCGCTCTGCTCCTTTGCCAGTGGAGTTTGGGTGTTTTATGGGTACAGGATAGGGGGCATGGTGGGCCAGTGTGGTTTTGGAAAAAGCAACATTTGGGCAGGAAAACATGGATGTGAAGTTCTCATTTAGGACGGCAGGCTGACGCTTGTGGGTGGGGCCTTTGCCGAGGAACCATCCTCTCCTATCCAGTATTTCCCTGCATCCTGTTCATATTAATGGTAGGTACCCTTGATATGATGTGATGAAAACGATACTTTGCCTCTGTGGTCTTCATCCCAAGAACAGATGGCTCCAGTCCAATCTGAGGAAAGCATTGTCTATAAGCATACTGAGGGACGTCCTCCACAATACCTGCTCAGTACTCTTCAAAACTGTCAAAGTCACCAAAAACAAGAAAAGTCTAAGAAACTCTATCAAGAGGAACCAAAGGAGATGTGACTGTTAAATTAATGTGATATCCTAGATGGAATCCTGGAACAGAAAAAATACATTAGGTAAAAACTAAGGAAATCTGAATAACGGAATAACATGAACTTTAGTTAATAATAGTTTATGAACATTGATTCATTAATTGTAACAAATGTACCATAATAATGTAAGATGTTAAAAATAGGGACAATTGGTGTGGAGTATATGGGTACTCTCTGTACTATCTTTACAATTTTTCTGTAAATCTAAAACTGTTATAAAAATAAGATTTCTTCAAAGAAAAAAAATGTTTTGCAGTACCTGGGCTATTCATCACCAAGGTGTCTGTAGCTCTAATAAACTGAGGGATTTTTTTTGGCTTTGTTTTAACTGTTCCATCTAGGGAGCCCAAAGGCCCAACTTATTCCTTGGTCCACTGTATAAATACAAAAAATTAAAAACCCTGGGTGAAAAAAGACGTGAGCAAGGATGTGAGCAAGACGTGACAAAAAGATGTGAGCGGGATGTGAACAAGAATTAAAAGACTGCCAGAATTGAATTTCAAAAGACAGAAAATTGTGATGCTTAAGAGCACAGCCTCTACTACTGATTAGCTGAGTACCTTAGGCAAGCTATTCAACCCCTCTAGGCCTCAGTTTTCTCATCTGTAAAATGGTGATAATAACAACAGTATCTAGCTCTCATAAGACCATTATCAGGATTAAATGATACAATGTAAGATGGTTACAACAGTCTCTTGGGACATGGAAAGTACTGTGTGTGTGGTGATATATATGTATGTGTGTGTGTGTGTGTGTGTATATATATATGTGTGTATAAATGTGGAATAAACAAAAGGTAATTATCTGAAATTAGCAATCTATGTGGAATCAGGAGGGTCTGTGGCCAGAATATGGTAGTTTTTATACTATCTGTATTTCCATTAAGAAAAAAACAAAAAGCACAGACAAATACCCATGACTTTCTTTTTTTTAATATTTGTTTTGAAATGGAGTCTTGCTATGTTGTCCAGGTTGGCCTCAAACTCCCAGGCTCAAGTGATTCTCTTACCTCAGCCTCCCATGTAGCTGGGCCTACAGGCATATACCACCACACCCAGCTTAGATTCCTTTGATTTTTCCTGAACATTTATTTACGACTAAGTGAGCAAATTTTATTTGTCTGACATTGTACTAATCACTTTGCATGTATTTAATGCATTTTGTTAAATACACACAAAGCTCCCAGTTTCTGATACTTTCGTTTCTTTTCCTTTTTTAACAACTAGGAATGTCTATTCAGCCCATACTGAAACTATCTGGACTGCCCACTGAAGCTGGACTGCTCCAAAACGCCCATCCTTCCCTGGGTCAAGCAGATCCTGCAGCTGAACCATGAGGCTACCAAGGGAAAATGTGTTTTCAGCTTCATTCTGTCATAATCCAACAGTAGCACTTTTTGAGGAAAGCTTATTTCCAGGCTTCTGTGTACTTTCCTCTTCACTTTGAGCCACTTTTGCCTCTCGTATCCTAGGAATAAAGTGTCATAGCCGGCAACGTTGCCCAGATTACATTCTGATGATGTGTGGGGCTCAGAAAGCTGGAAATGAAGAGTGGGGCGGAATGGCTTTGCCCAGTGTCTTTTCCTGACAAGCCTGTTGCCCGTCGCTGTGGCCATTTTTCCAAACATGAGCTTCAGCTGAGAATCTTCCACCCTCAGGTGTCAATTTGTTTTCCTAAGCTGGAGGCTTTGTCTTGGTGTCTGGAAAGCAATTTGGATATTCATGGTGGCTAAAGCTATCCAGTGGAAAAATAAGTCACCATCGAGTAATGAGACCAGACTATTGGGTGTCTCATATCCTGGCTGCAAATGCAGATGCCAAAGAGTTCAGAAAATATTTCAACACAGGCAGCATTGTTGGAATAAGTGACAGTTGCCCATGATGACTTAGGGACCAACACCTATTTAGACGTGTGAGATCTGGTGTTTTTAAAAATCAGTTTCATTATTTATTAATGTACCTGATAATTCCAATGTGATTGATGGGGGAGTTGAATTCTAGGAGCACCATAGCAACATATTGCTCAATTCTCTATCATTCTGTTATTTATCTTCCTAAGACTGGCTCAACAAATGGTCCCAAGAAGATTTTATTCTACTTGAAGGAGCGACACTTGTATTTCTTAATCACTGTTATGACCTGGATTCACGGCAAAGTCCACTTAATTCTGCCTCCTAATAACTATCATATCTACCCTTTCCATCACCATCTCAGCTCCTATCTCAGGCTCTCCACAGATTTTTTTTCTATGCTAATGCAACCTTTTCCTTATTAGTCTTTTCTGTGGTTAGCTTCACTGCTGTCCTCAACCCAATCCTTTCTTCATGTTGCATACAAAGTGACATTTTACAGATACATCAGAAATACATACTAATATTTTATTTATATAATTAATAGACCCTGATGCCTTTTAAGGTGTGGGAAGATCTTTCTTTGCTGAGTAAAGTGATGGGAATGGAAGTGCTAGAATAGTGCTCGATTGTTCTGCATGAGAAAGGGGAAGAGATAGAGGAATGGGGAGCTAGGAAGCATGATTCCTGAATAAAGACCTAGAGTCAGAGAAAATTACAGGCTTAGAAGGGAGAAGACCCAGAGAAAGATGGGGACTCAGCTAGAAGCCAAAGGAGGAAATGAGGAAAGGGGATTTGAGGAGTGTCATTCTGTACACCCTGAAATCTGACTTCCTCCCCAGTCTGACACATAAAACTTCCAGTTTCTGTAGTGACATAGAAATCTCTACATTGTACAAATGTAGAGAACATCTTAATTTTTCACTAATGTTTTGTTGAGGGGATTGTTATTTTGGGGAAATGAGTGGAAGCACCATGTCACACTACAAGAATGGTGTGAGGCCACACCGGGGCCTATCATGGGGAGGGGGGAGGGGGGAGGGATTGCATTGGGAGTTATACCTGATGTAAATGACGAGTTGATGGGTGCTGACGAGTTGATGGGTGCAGCACACCAACATGGCACAAGTATACATATGTAACAAACCTGCACGTTATGCACATGTACCCTAGAACTTAAAGTATAATAATAATAAATAAATAAATAAATAAATTAATTAATTAATTAAAAAGAATGGTGTGAGGCAAACCAACGCCAAGACAGGATACAGAGTTGACCAATCTGTGTAATGCACACATCCAATCCCTGCTCCTCCGACCAAGTCTCCTATGGATCCCCATCCTCCATAGGTGGGAGTGGGGGGCTGAAACATTTTAGCATGGAATACCAGATCCTTCCTGATCTAGTTTATACGTATCTGTCCAACTGTATCTTGTAAGCACCTCTTCTCAGTCTCACATACACACACATACATCCTTTATATCCTAGAGCAATACAAGGACTGCAAAGAGGGTATATGCTATTTCACCCTGCTAGACTACTCTTTCCCCACTCTTATTCAGTTGGAAAATGCCTCTTTCTCCTCCCTCAAGCAGATTTAGGTGCTCCTTCCCCTGGGCTCTCAATTTACCTTGAAAGGTATACACTTTTGTTTTATCATCACACTGTTTGGTAATTGCGGGTTTTTTTATTATTATTATACTTTAAGTTCTAGGGTACATGTGCACAATGTGCAGGTTTGTTACATATGTATACATGTGCCATGTTGGTGTGCTGTACCCATTAACTCATCATTTACATTAGGTATATCTCCTAATGCTATCCCTCCCCCAACCCCCTCCCCACAATAGGCCCTGGTGTGTGATGTTCCCCTTCCTGTGTCCAAGTGATCTCATTGTTCAATTCCCACCTATGAGTGAGAACATGCATTGTTTGGTTTTCTGTTCTTGCGATAGTTTGCTGAGAATGATGGTTTCCAGCTGCATCCATGTCCCTACAAAGGACACAAACTCATCCTTTTTTATGGCTGCATAGTATTCCATGGTGTATATGTGTCACATTTTCTTCATCCAGACTGTCACTGATGGACATTTGGATTGATTCCAAGTCTTTGCTATTGTGAATAGTGCTGCAATAAACGTACATGTGCATGTGTCTTTATAGCAGCATGATTTATAATCCTTTAGGTATATACCCAGTAATGGGATGGCTGGGTCAAATGGTATTTCTAGTTCTAGATCCTTGAGGAATCGCCACACTGTTTTCCACAATGGTTGAACTAGTTTACAGTCCCACCAACAGTGTAGAAGTGTTCCTATTTCTCCACATCCTCTCCAGTACCTGTTGTTTCCTGATTTTTTAATGATTGCCATTCTAACTGGTGTAAGATGGTATCTCATTGTGGTTTTGATGTGCATTTCTCTGATGGTGAGTGATGATGAGCATTTTTTCATGTGTCTGTTCGCTGTATGAATGTCTTCTTTTGAGAAATGTCTGTTCACATCCTTTGCCCACTTTTTGATGGGGTTGTTTGCTTTTTTCTTGTAAATTTGTTTTTCTTTGTACGTTCTGGATATTAGCCCTTTGTCAGATGAGTAGATTGCAAAACTTTTCTCCCATTCTGTAGGTTGCCTGTTCACTCTGATGGTAGTTTCTTTTGCTGTGCAGAAGCTCTTTAGTTTAATTAGATCCCATTTGTCAGTTTTGGCTTTTGTTGCCATTGCTTTTGGTGTTTTAGATACGAAGTCCTTGCCCATGCCTATGTCCTGAATGGTATTACCTAGGTTTTCTTCTAGAGTTTTTATGGTTTTAGGTCTAACATTTAAGTCTCTAACCCATCTTGAATTAATTTTTGTGTAAGGAGTAAGAAAGGGTTCTAGTTTCAGCTTTCTACTTATGGCTAGCCAATTTTCCCAGCACCATTTATTAAATAGGGAATCCTTTCCCCATTTCTTGTTTTTGTCAGGTTTGTCAAAGATCAGATGGCTGTAGATGTGTGGTATTATTTCTGAGAGCTCTGTTCTGTTCCATTGGTCTATATCTCTGTTTTGGTACCAGTACCATGCTGTTTTGGTTACTGTAGCCTTGTAGTATAGTTTGAAGTCAGGTAGTATGATGCCTCCAGCTTTGTTCTTTTGGCTTAGGATTGTCTTGGCAATGCGGGGTTTTTTTGGTTCCATATGAACTTTAAAGTAGTTTTTTCCAATTCTGTGAAGAACGTCATTGGTAGCTTAATGGGGATGGCATTGAATCTATAAATTACCTTGGGCAGTATGGCCATTTTCACAATATTGATTCTTCCTATCCATGAGCATGGTATGTTCTTCCATCTGTTTGTGTCCTCTTTTATTTCACTGAGCAGTGGTTTGTAGTTCTCCTTGAAGAGGTCCTTTACACCCCTTGTAAGTTGGATTCCTGGGTATTTTATTCTCTTTAAAGCTATTGTGAATGGGAGTTCATTCATGATTTGGCTCTCTGTTTGTCTGTTACTGGTGTATAAGAATGCTTGTGATTTTTGCACCTTGATTTTGTATACTGACACTTTGCTGAAGTTGCTTATCAGCTTAAGGAGATTTTGGGCTGAGACGATGGGGTTTTCTAAATATACAATCATGTCATCTGCAAACAGGGACAATTTGACTTCTTCTTTTCCTAACTGAATACCCTTGATTTCTTTCTCTTGCCTGATTGCCCTAGCCAGAACTTCCACCACTATGTTGAATAGGAGTGGTGAGAGAGGGCATCCCTGTCTTGTGCCAGTTTTCAAAGGGAATGCTTCCAGTTTTTGCCCATTCAGTATATTGGCTGTGGGTTTGTTATAAATAGTTCTTGCTATTTTGAGATACGTTCCATCAATACTGAATTTATTGAGAGTTTTTAGCATGAAGGACTGTTGAATTTTGTCAAAGGCCTTTTCTGCATCTATTGAGATAATCATGTGGTTTTTGCCTTTGGTTCTGCTTATATGCTGGATTACGTTTATTGATTTGCATATGTCGAACCAGCCTTGCATCCCAGGGATGAAGCCCACTTGATCATGGTGAATAAGCTTTTTGATGTGCTGCTGGATTCCTTTTGCCAGTATTTTATTGAGGATTTTTGCATCAATGTTCATCAGGGATATTGGTCTAAAATTCTCTTTTTTTGTTGTGTCTCTGCCAGGCTTTGGTATCAGGATGATGTTGGCCTCATAAAATGAGTTAGGGGGGATTCCCTCTTTTTCTATTGATTGGAATAGTTTCAGAAGGAATGGTACCAGTTCCTCCTTTTACCTCTGATAAAATTCAGCTGTGAATCCATCTGGTCCTGGACTTTTTTTGGTTGGTAGGCTATTAATTATTGCCTCAATTTCAGAGCCTGCTATTGGTCTATTCACGGATTCAACTTCTTCCTGGTTTAGTCTTGGGAGAGTGTAAGTGTCCAGGAAGTTATCCATTTCTTCTAGGTTTTCTAGTTTATTTGCGTAGAGGTGTTTATAGTATTCTCTGATGGTAGTTTGTATTTCTGTGGGGTCGGTGGTGATATCTCCTTTATCATATTTTATTGCGTCTATTTGATTATTCTCTCTTTTCTTCTTTATTAGTCTTGCTAGCGGTCTATCAATTTTGTTGATCTTTTCAAAAAACCAGCTCCTGGATTCATTGATTTTTTGGAGGGTTTTTTATGTCTCTATCTCCTTCAGTTCTGCTCTGATCTTAAGTTATTTCTTGCCTTCTACCAGCTTTTGAATGTGTTTGCTCTTGCTTCTCTAGTTCTTTTAATTGTGATGTTAGGGTATCAAGTTTAGATCTTTCCTGCTTTCTCTAGTGGGCATTTAGTGCTATAAATTTCCCTCTCCACACTGCTTTAAATGTGTCCCAGAGATTCTGGTATGTCGTATCTTTGTTCTCATTGGTTTCAGAGAACATCTTTATTTCTGCCTTCATTTCGTTATGTACCCAGTAGTCATTCAGGAGCAAGTTGTTCAGTTTCCATGTAGTTGAGCGGTTTTGATTGAGTTTCTTAGTCCTGAGTTCTAGTTTGATTGCACTGTGGTCTGAGAGACAGTTTGTTATAATTTCCATGGTTTTACATTTGCTGGGGAGTGCTTTACATCCAACTATGTGGTCAATTTTGGAATAAGTGTGATGTGGTGCTGGGAAGAATGTATAGTCTGTTGATTTGGGGTGGAGAGTTCTGTAGATGTCTATTAGGTCCGCTTGGTACAGAGTTGAGTTCAATTCCTAGATATCCTTGTTAACTTTCTGTCTCGTTGATCTGTCTAATGTTGACAGTGGGGTGTTAAAGTCTCCCATTATTATTGTATGGGAGTCTAAGTCTCTTTGTAAGTCTCTAAGGACTTGCTTTATGAATCTGGGTGCTCCTGTATTGGGTGCATATATATTTAGGATAGTTAGCTCTTCCTGATGAATTGATCCCTTTACCATTATGTAATGGCCTTCTTTGTCTCTTTTGATCTTTGATGGTTTAAAGTCTGTTTTATCAGAGACTAGGAGTGCAACCCCTGCTTTTTTTTGTTTTCCATTTGCTTGATAGATCTTCTTCCATCCCTTTATTTTGAGCCTATGTGTGTCTCTGCATGTGAGATGGGTCTCCTGAATACAGCAAACTGATGGGTCTTAACTCTTTTTCCAATTTGCCAGTCTGTGTCTTTTAATTGGGGCATTTAATCCATTTACATTTAAGGTTAATATTGTCATATGTGAACTTGATCCTGTCATTATGATATTAGCTGGTTATTTTGCTCGTTAGTTGATGCAGTTTCTTCCTAGCATTGATGGACTTTACATTTTGGCATGTTTTTGCAATGGCTGGTACCGGTTGTTCCTTTCCATGTTTAGTGCTTCCTTCAGGGTCTCTTGTAAGGCAGGCCTGGTGGTGACAAAATCTCTAAGCATTTGCTTATCTGTAAAGGTTTTTATTTCTCCTTCACTTACAAAACTTAGTTTGGCTGGATATGAAATTCTGGGTTGAAAATTTTTTTCTTTAAGAATGTTGAATATTGGCCCCCACTCTCTTCTGGCTTGTAGAGTTTCTGCCAAGAGGTCTGCTGTTAGTCTGATGGGCTTCCCTTTGTGGGTAACCCAACCTTTCTCTCTGGCTGCCCTTAACATTTTTTCCTTCATTTCAACTTTGGTGAATCTGACAATTATGTGTCTTAGAGTTGCTCTTCTCGAGGAGTATCTTTGTGGTGTTCTCTGTATTTCCTGAATTTGAATGTTGGCCTGCCTTACTAGTTTGGGGAAGTTCTCCTGGATGATTTCCTGCAGAGTGTTTTCCAATGTGGTTCCATTTTCCCCATCACTTTCAGGCACACCAATCAGATGGAAATTTGGTCTTTTCACATAATCCCATCTTTCTTGGAGGCTTTGTTCATTTCTTTTTACTCTTTTTTCTCTACATTTCTCTTCTTGCTTCATTTCATTCATTTGATCTTCAATCACTGATAATCTTTCTTCCAGTTGATCGAGTCGGTTACTGAAGCTTGTGCATTTGTCACATAGTTCTCGTGTCATGGTTTTCATCTCTATCAGTTCTTTTAAAGTCTTCTCTGCATTGATTATTCTAGTTATCCATTCATCCATTCTTTTTTCAAGGTTTTTAGTTTCTTTGCGCTGGTTATGTAGTTCCTCCTTTAGCTCTGAGAAGTTTGATCGACTGAAGCCTTCTTCTCTCAACTTGTTAAAGTCATTTTCTGTCCAGCCTTGTTCCATTGCTGGCAATGAGCTGCGTTCCTTTGGAGGGGGAGATGCGCTCTGATTTTTTGAATTTCCGGCTTTTCTGCACTGCTTTTTCCCCATCTTTGTGGTTTTATCTGCCTTTGGTCTTTGATGATGGTGACGTACTGATGGGGTTTTGGTGTGGGTGTCCTTTCTGTTTGTTAGTTTTCCTTCTAACAGTCAGGACCCTCAGCTGCAGGTCTGTTGGAGTTGGCTTGAGGTCCACTCCAGACCCCGTTTGTGAGGGTATCAGCAGCGGAGGCTGCAGAAGATAGAATATTGCTGAACAGTGAGTGTTGCTGTCTGATTCTTGCTCTGGAAGCTTCGTCTCAGGGTGTACCAGCCGTGTGAGGTGTGATGTGTTGGTCTGTCCCTAGTGGGGGATGTCTCCCAGTTAGGCTACTCAGGGGTCAGGGACCCACTTGAGCAGACAGTCTGTCCATTCTCAGATCTCAGCCTCCGTGCTGGGAGAACCACTGCCCTCTTCAAAGCTGTCAGATAGGTACTTTTACGACTGTTTTGTAACTGTATATTCACATGCCTCTCTCCCTAACATGACCATAATTTCCTTGAAGCCACATGTAGTTTTATCGCTATGAAAAACTTCTAGCACCTAGCAAAGGATTAGGCATTTAGTCTGATGTTTGGTGAGTACATTTAGCTTCTATGGCTTGTAAGTGTTATAGAGGAGCTACCAAAGAAAAACTAACTGACAAGAGGAAAAGAAAAATTCTCATTGGTCTTCTAAAAACTTGCCCAATATTTATGGTTTCTCTCATCATGAAGACTATTACTTTGGTGGTCCTCAATAAACCATGACTCCTACCATTCCAACTCTTGTGCCAGCCTTCCCAACATTGCCTCTGGTCTTGGCCATGTTAGCTTTGGCCACTGGAATATTGGCAAGGATGAAGACAGCGGATGCTTGACCATTGCTTGTACATTGGGTTTGTCCACTTGAAGTGCTCTTTCTTGGAACCCAGGTGCCATGTTCAGTGTAAGTCCAACAAGCCATGTGAAGAAAAACCAAAGTCCCTGGATGAGAGTCCCAGGTGAGCATCCAGCTGAGGGCCACCAACAACTTTGATGCACACAGTCCTCAAAATCATCCTTAGCTAAAACCATTGCATATCTCTCTTAAAAGCCGTATTAAAGGCATATTAAAGGTTTAACTGTATTGGTAAAATGTCACTGCCCATGGAAAAGAACGAAAACTCCTTTACAAAAGAATCATTACAATTGCCAAAAAAAAAAACTGAAACTCATTCATAAATTGGAGATGTTATGGTGGAAGCCTTTTGTTAGTTAATGGATCTCTATATTGAGATTACAAGCACATTGTAAATGATCTCTGGGGAGAGGTATTGGGTCCAATTAATGAAGGGGGTGAATTCTCACAGAAGAAAAGAAAGTGATAGGGGGTCGAGCTGTTCAGGTGGTGGTTCCTACATGACCATAGTCCCATTTTCCTTATCAGCATCCTCATTTTCTGGTATTTCAATATGGATTCGGGTATTTTGGAAGAAAAAAGAACATTATAGAAAGAGCAGGCTCAAGAATCACAGTCCAAGTCTGGGCACAACTACATGGAGCAGCTATAAGGGTTTCATATTAGTCAAGGTTCTCCAGAGAAACAGAGCCAATAGGATGGGTGGATAGATAGATAGATAGATAGATAGATAGATAGATAGATAGACAGACAGACAGACAGACAGACATTGGTAAATATATAGATAATGATGGATACATAGATAGGTAGATGTTGGTAAATATATACATACTGATGGATAGATAGATAGATAGATAGATAGATAGATAGGTTTAGTATGAGAAATTAGCTCACATGATTATGGAGGAGGAAGAAGACCCATAGTCTGCCATCTGTAAGCTGGAGACCCAGAAAAAGTGGTGGTATAGTTAAGTCCAAGTCCAAAGCCCTAAGAACCAGGGGACTCAATGGTGTATGTCTCAGTCCAAGGGCAGGAAAAGAACAATGTCCCAGATCAGTCAATCAGGAAAAAGAAACCAATTCTCCCTTCCCCACCTTTTGTTCTATTCAAACCCTCATGACTTGGATGATGCCACCTACTTTGGGAAGGGTAATCTGCTTTAGAGTTTACCAATTCAAATGCTAATCTCCTCCCTCACATACATGCCCAGAAATAGTATTTAGCCAAATATCTGGGTACCCCACGTTTCAGTTAAGTTGACACATAAAATTCACCATCACAGATTTCACCCAAGCTGAAACTGAGCCCTAGACTAAAGATGTACATGCATGGATGCACAAGTGTGTAGGTCTCTGTAGCATCATATATTTTATACATAGTATTAATACATTTTACGTATATACACTATTTATTTGTTCATTCAAAAATATTTTCAAAGTACCTTCTATGATTTAAGGTCTGGCTGGGTATTAAACAGTAAACAAGACAAATATGATCTCTACCCAAAGCTTATGTCATCACATTTTACAAAACAACTAAGTCCTACAGACAAATAAAACAGTGATAAATAACTGATAAAAGTTATGAAAAAGAAGAGATACATCATAGCAATTTTTTACTTGAAAAATTTATACCTTAGCTGTAGGGCTGACACCTTCACTATGTAAACTTTTATGTTTTTCTAGTTCAATAAAAGATTAGCATTTGGTGTTTAAATGCATATTTAAGGGAACAATAATCCCAATGACTCCTCAGTTAACTATTCCTAAAGGAAGTTTACTATTCAAATCATGAGATATCATCATTATCCTCCTAGGGACAGTATGCACCAAGTACAGGAAGATTACTCAAAACTTACTAAAAAAGGGACAGAAAGGAGAGTTGGAAATCCTAACCACCTCTCCTCCAAGGATTCTATTTCAAACCTAACTTTCCTGGTACTCTGCCAAAGAAAACAATATGAACACCCAGATACAAAAGGAGCAGCTTCTATTGTCTAATTCCCTGTATGGATAAGCTGGTTGCCAACTCTATAAATATTTAATAAGAACCAAGCTCAACTAGACCCATTAATGACTCTTTGAAAGTATTTTTATTATGAAGTAGTATTAGATACATGTAAAAGAATGCATGAAACTTTGCTTCCAGCCCTTGAATGTGAGTTCTTTGAATCACACTCTGCTCTCTGTTTATGGAGTTTTCTGTTTCTTACGGTGAAAGGAACTGTAAGATGTAACTAAAGAAAGTAGAATAACATTATCGATATCTAGCAGTTTTTGAGCACTCCTTATGAGCTAGTTACTGTGCTGTGGGATGCTCGTGCCTCATTTTATCAATCTTCCCTCCACCTTTGATGAGGTAGGTATATCATCCTCTTCCTCTTTGGTTTTCATTTGTTTTCTTAACTTTTTTACTTGTTTGTTTTTGTAACTGCTTTATTGAGATATAATTTACATACCATACAATTCATCCATTTAAAGTGTATGATTCAGTGGGGGTTTTTTGCACATTCACAGAGTTGTGCAATTATCAACATAATTTGAGAAAATTTTTAATCACTGCAAAAACAAAAACCCCTCTATAACCTTTAGCTATTGCTTTTCTTTGAATGTGGTGTCCCTCAAAAAGGTATTAATATGTTGAAACTTAATACTCATTAAGGTGGTAATAAGAGGAGGGCCTTTTGGGAAGTGATTAACTCGTGAGGACTCCGCCCTTATGAATAGATTAATACCTGTATAAAAGAGGCTTCAGAGAGAGTTTGCCCCTCTTGCCTTCCACCTGCCGCTATATGAGGACACAGCAGCAAGGTGCCATCTTGGAAGCAGAAAACAGCCCTCGCCAGACACCAACATTGGTGGCTTCAGAAGTGTAAGAAGTAAATTTTTGTTCTTTATAAATTACCCAGTCTGTGGTATTTTGTTATAGCAGCATAATTAGACTAAGAGAGCTATTATCCCTAATCCCTCATTTCCCCTGTCACTAGACTACTATTAATCCACTTTCTATCACTATACATTTTCCAACTCTAGACATTTCATATAAACAGAATCATATAGAATGTAGTCTTTTGTGACTAACTTCATTCATGTTCTGTAGCATGTTTTCAAGGTTTATTCATGCTGTAGTATGTTTCAGCACTTCATTTCTTTGTATGACTGAGTAATATTCCATTGTGTGTATACATCACACTTTGTTTATCCATCATCTGTTGATAGACATTTGTTTCCACTCTTTGGCTGTTATAAATCATGTTACTACGAATAACCGCATATGAGTTTTTGTGTTAACATGTATTTTAAAAAATTATCTTGGGTATATACCTGGAAGTAGAAATGCTGTGTCAAATGGTAACTCTATGTTTTAACTTTTTTAGGAATAGTCACACTGTTTTCCAAAGTGACTGCACCATTTCATATTTCTACTAGCAACATCATCATCTTCCTTTTACAGAAGAAGAAACTCATATCGCGGAAAAGTGAGGATGAAATCCTCTGACCACCCTACCTTTAAAGGTCCTTTAAAGGGAAAGAACTGACAGTGTAAGTGGAAAGAGAGCAATTGGAAGTAGCAGGAGAGGGAAAAGCCATTATCATACAACTGGTGGGAAGAAGGAATGTCAAAAACATCAGTGTGGAAATAATTGCAACAAAAAGGTAAATCCCAGTAATTACTGAAAAGAGTTTTTTAGGATGTGGGCAATGGAAGGTATGTGGTGATTCTCAGAAGTCTCATGGGCAAGCAGTGAGTGAGATTGCCATGGGTGACAGAGCACATGTTACATAAGGAGGTGAAGGCAGCATGATTTTGAAATTCAGGTGATGGAGGGCCAGGAGCGGTGGCTCAAACCTGTAATCCCAGCATTTTGGGAGGCCGAGGTGGGTGGATCACGAGATTGGGAGATCGAGACCATCCTGGCTAACACGGTGAAACTCCATCTCTAGTAAAAATACAAAACAATTAGCTGGGTGTGGTAGTGGGTGCCTGTAGTCCCAGCTACTTGGGAGGCTGAGGCAGGAGAATGGCGTGAACCCAGGAGGCGGAACTTGCAGTGAGCCGAGATGGTGCCACTGCACTCCAGCCTGGGTGGCAGAGCGAGATCCTGTCTCAAAAAAAAAAAAAAAAAAAAAAAGGGGGAAATTCAGGTGATGGAAGGAAAAAGAGTAGGAAGTTCTCATCTTTGGATGGAGAAGGCATGAGCAGGTCTATGGAGGCAAGAAGCTGGAGTGATTAAGATACTGTACAATGAGGTAAAATGATGTACTGGAAAAGCTGAGGAGGGGATAGCTTCCCAAGAGTTAATGAATGGGTGTGTTTCATACAGAGAGAGACCTATTTCTCTTTGGCCACAGATGGAAGGAGAGATAAGGGTGACTGGGGGATACATTCTGGTCTGATCACATCTTCCAGAGTTAATATGTTGATTAGGCTCAGAAGTCCTAAGAAGATGCCAGGACACAAGCTGTTTTCCTTTCTTCTCTGCAGGAGGAAGGTGATCTCTGGGCTCCCACTCCAACCCCCACTATGCCCTCATAACAGCTTCCAATGCAATGGATAAGAAGTCAATGAGTGGCAAGAGTGGCTTTTTAGCCTACCCCACCCATTCAAGGAAGGCTTAAGCCTTGAGTCAAATCCTAGAGTGAGAATTCCTTTTGTATTTTCTGACTTTCTCTGTGCATTCATTATAGCCCTCATGGAAGCTGGGTTTTCTTGAGAAGTAAATGTAGATTCCTGAGCTATAAGAAACCAGCTTGAAGACTCTTTCTGAACTGTCATTAATCATGCTTGTTCCTTAGTATATTTATTACGTATTACATTTTTTTCTTCAAAGTCCCAAAAAGCCTTCCTAATTGAGAAGCCAGGAAATAGTTCATTGTTTCTTAAAAGTGGAAGTGATAGCACTTTCTTACGGTAAGTCTGGGCCATTCCAGTTGATAGTACTGATTTATAAAGCCTGTTGGGGTTTTCCTCAGAGAAGAAGGAAAAACCTCATTGCATGTACTAGCAATACACTAACCACAACCCCCGGCCGATATCAGAGGCATTTTAATAAAATCCAGCATAGAAATGCAGATTTTGTTACATCGATTCCAACTGATAATTAACTACAAACGTTTGACAATCTCAGAAAAAAATGTTTGGCATGACTACATGTGGTTTAAAATCTAGATTACAAATTCTGGGGGTGGTGAGGAGTGGAGAAAGCTGTATTTTCAAGTAAAATGGGAACTTTTGCTGTGGACTGTTAGGACACCTCCTGGGTCCCAGTGAGGGCCACTTCCGAGCAGCTGCAGCCACTTAGACCAGGCCTACATCTTCCCTCTGCAGAGAAGGATGGCCTACCCCAGGGCCCCTTGTGGTTCTGAATGTGGTCCTACGTAGTCAGAGACAAGAAAATGTTCCTTTGCATAATTATCTTCCTCTGTTTCTATGGCCCTTTTACATTATCCAAGGAGGTTTGCATCCAAAGAAACTCTTGTTACTGTTTTGATCACAGCTGATTGGAGAGGCGAGACAGGTGTTTTTACCTGAGATCCATGGAGATCACAGGGTTTTTCGAGTCGTCATGAGCTTGGGTAGGAGAAAGATGGTTCCAAGTTTCTTGGCAACATTGTCTGGAAATGTATTCATCAGACCCTATCTAGCAGGCAGAATTTAAAAAGCAATTTGCTCCCTTTTGTGTGTGCCTTTGAGGATGAGAGACTAAAAGAATAGCTTGAGTATCTATGGGGCAGGAGGAGGTTTTATTTGAAAGACACATCTGATATTGCTAGTACCTACAATACTGATGTTGGTTTCTTTGGAGACCCCAAGTTCTCCAGCCTACTGGAGTTACCCTGTCCTGTGATATTTAAATAGAAACTGCTTGAACCCTCATTTCACGGAAGTGGAAACTGTTCTGTGTCTTCCCAACCCCTCACATCCGCAGGGATTTCCCAGGTACTTATGAGTTTCCTGGGGAGTCCAGGTTTCTACCGAATTCTCCATTTCCTGATGTCTCCTTGTAGAGCTCCTCCTCTCTACCACCCTATGTCCACCATGCTGCACTTTTCCCTGAATTTTCCAAAACCATACAAGGAAATTATGTATAGTGTAATTTAAGCGGAGATTTTGGGATGATGCCCAAGAGCAATTGCCAGAAGCAATATAAAGGTGAACAACTATTCTCAAAATTCCCCTGACCATGTAGCCCTGCTAGTCCAAAAGACAACTTTCTGTAAACTTAAAAAGAGTGCATCCTTCAAGGTCTTTATTATCATCTTGTTAAAAGAAAAACCTTAGACAAATTAAATTTAATACAGTTTAGTTGAGCAAAGAATGACTCATGAATCAGGCAGCCCCCAAACTGGAACAGGTTCAGAGGCTACAACATACTCACAAAATGAAAGATTTATGGACAGAAAAAGGAAGTAAGGTACAGAAATAGCCGGATTTGTTATAGCCCAGTGTTTGGCTTATTTGAGCACAGTTTAAACAGCTGGCTGTCTTTGATTGACCAAAACTTGGTGACTGGCACAAGAATAGGTTACAGTCTGTTTATACCTCCAATCAGGTTACAGTTCACTATGTATGGGGAAACACTTATGCTGAATGTAGACTATAGAAGGAGGCAGCTTTAGGCTAAACTTAATTTAACAATTACCCCAACTTTAGGTGTTGATTCATTCTGTCACCATCATAAATGTACTTATTTGTTCTCCAGTTCCACTGGGAAATAGCAGAACAATGGGTTTTGTAAGTTGGAAAAAAGGACATCAGGCAATTTTTTGTAAGGGTTAGAGTAGAGGGGACCTTCTTGTGCTGCAGTTAAACAAAACATGGTCTGTTTTAGAACCTATCTACTTCCTTAAAGTTTCAGTTTGATTATATCACATTTAGCATGAGTGACTCCATTTTGGTTTGGTCTGGTCTGCTGTGGCCTAGTGCACGAGTTCAATCCAAAATAATGGCCTCCCATAATTTCGTTTAACAACTTGCCGAGAAATTGTTCTAATAGTTATGTGAACCAGCAGGCCGATATTGCCAATATTTCTCCCTGGAGTTGTACAGTGCACAACTGACACAGCTGGGAGCAGTGCCATTCTGCCCACAGGAAGCTTCTCCCTGGCCACCCCTTCTCAGGGCCCAGGCTTCCTAAATCTTCACCACTGTCTCTCTCTCTCTCTCTTTCCCCACCCCTTCCTTCCATTAATCTCCCTTAGTTCCTTCTATTCTAGGTTCCTTTACTCTCTTGCTTTTGATGTTCCTTGGAGACATTTGTAATTCTTAGGCTATTATGTAGAGCATCTAATTTTCTACTTCTCTCCCCTTCTCATTCCATCTTAGCCCAAGGCTTACCTTTTCTCATCTGAAATGGCCCATCCTGGCATTTTGCTATTAATTCTCTGAGGACTTTTTCTTCCAGCTTTTTCCAATAACTTTCCTCTACTCCTTGCCATATTTTTTAAAAAGAGAGAGATTTGGTTAGACTCTTTATTATGATCCCCATAGCAACTTCTATCTCTCCTTTAAAAATCTTCATATTACAAACCTGGCATATTGTGGATGACCATAAATATTTGCTGACAAAATATTTATGATGGAATGTATAATGTTATGTGGTTTTGTTTTTTCAGAATATATTAGACTGTGAATTAATAATATCAGAATTCCCACCAATAGTTTTGGATTTTACATTTAAGCCTTTAATCCATCTTGAGTTAATTTTGTATAAGGTGTAAGGAAGGGGTCCAGTTTCAATTTTCTGCATATGGCTGATCAGTTTTCCCAGCACCATTTGTTGAATACAGAATCTTTTCCCCACTGTTCATTTTTATCAGGTTTGTCAAAGATCAGATGGTTGTAGATGTGTGGTCTTATTCCTGAGATCTCTATTCTGTTCCGTTGGTCTATGTATCTGTTTCTGTACCAATACCATGCTGTTTTGGTTACCGTAGCCTTGTAGTATAGTTTGAAGTCAAGTAGCGTGATGCCTCCAGCTTTTTTGGGGGGAGCGGTTTGCATAGGATCATCTTGGCTATATGGGCTCTTTTTTGGTTCCATATGAATTTTAAAGTAGTTTTTTTCTAATTCATGTCATATGAGAATGCATGGACACAGGGAGGGGGACAACACACACTGTGGCCTGGCCAGAGGGGCTGGGGGAGGGAGAGCATCAGGATAAATAGCTAATGCATGCTAGGCTTAATATCTAGGTGATGGGTTGATAGGTGCAGCAAAACACCATAGCACACATTTACCTATGTAACAAAACTGCACTTCCTGCACATGTATCCTGGAACTTAAAATTTAATTTAATTTAATAATAATAATACTAATAGCATCAGAATTCTTGGTGTATGCTTAGCAAAGTACCCAGGTCATAGTGGGTGCTGAGAAGGTATTCCTTAAATGAATATTCATCAACAAGTTGACCTGTTTTCTACTGAACTCAGTGGAATCTGCTAAGCTAACCATCATGAGAAATAGTGCAGGAGGTATAGGGTTCACTTTAGATCTTTAGATTTTTATGGCTGATTCATTCATTCATTCGTGGAATGAAATTATTTAAAATGAAAAAAAAACTTCTAGAATGTTAGTCTCCTTACAAAAGATTTTTAAGGACATCATTCTCATTTCTTTCCCCCAGAGCCCTATGAAGCAAATAATATCTACCTCTCCCCCTGCCACCCCACTTTATGGATGAGAAAACTAAGGCCTGGAGTGATTGAAGCAACTCAGTTAGGTTCACATATCCAGTAAATGATAGAACAAGAACTTGAACATAAACCTACTAATGCCAAGTCTTCTACATGTTCTGCTCCATTATAGCTTCTCTGATTCAGAGGAAGAGGACTGTGACTCCTAAGTTTCCTTTGCAATGTAGATGTTTAAAAAATATGCTTTTCATAAAAACATAAAATGCATTACTCAATATCAGTGCAAGTCTTCAGCCTAGAATCCAGACTGTTAAGTGTGCAGCAGCACAGCATACTTTGAAAGAGGCCTCATAAAAACACAAAGTTGAAATTGTCTCTAAGGATTTTAGCTAAGTAGACTGAATCTATTAGGGAAAATAAAATCTTTTCCCAGAGCTTTGCAGAAGTGGAAAGTGAAAGATTGAGAGCTTGTGAGAAATAACAGATACTTTAAAAAATGTTGAATCGAAATAGAAGAATGGTAGAAATAGAAGGATTTTTTAAATGAATAAATGAAAATGGTACAACATTTGGAATATTTTTTAGGATCATATAATTTTAGGACTGAAAGGGACCAGTAAAAGCATCTAAGGCTCTCCTTTTGTAAAAAGAAACAACATTTTGAGTCACAACCAGGACCAGCTATATAATTAGTGCAAAATGAAATTGTGGGGCCCCTTGTTTACAAAAAACAAATACTAAGATTTCAAGATGATGATAGTACATCATTCAACCAACGGTGGAATCCTCGTAAGTGCAGGGCCCTATGTGACTACACAGTTCACACACCAATGAAGCCAGCCTTGGTCACAATATTATTAACACCAGCATTTTATATTTGTATGTCACTTGACAGCTTACCTAGCATTTTCACAGGTAATCTAATTTGAGTTTTATAATAGCTCAGTAGAGTAGAGCAAGAATTGTTTTCATTGTCAAACATGTCCACACAAGAATACATTTATCAACTATGACATTCTGGTTGACTAAAATGACCCCACACCCCTTGCACCATTTATGTTTTACATCACAGTATTAGCAGTTTCTATTAGAATAAAAGGGAAGCAGTTAAGTTAATTGGCTCATGGATAGTCATTCAACAAACTCTTTAGCATCTGCCATGTGCGGAGTACTTTGGTAAGCATTTCAGACATTGAATTGCAATTTTGCAATAACTTAGTGAAGAAGGTGAATTACCATGCCCAATGTTCTGATAAGCACCCTAAAAATCAGAGATGCCAGTTAGAGTTAGACAGTCAAGGTCACAGATTAGCTACTGAAATAATTAGGATTAGAATGTAGGTCCCCAGGCTATTCTGTGATGCTCTTTTAAAAAGTATTAACATCTCTAAAATGAGATAAAATGTAAAATTAATTTGTCTGCCAAGGAAATTAAAGCCAAATCAAAGAGTAAATGACTATTCTCCCTTTTCTACCTCTCCTTCTGCTACAGTTTCTAGATTAGAAAATAAGAAATATAAATATGAAAATTTCACACATTTTAGGAGATTGCCTTGTTGTTTATATTAGCAAAGCCCAGTGATTAGCGAAGCCCCTGACTCTTGGATGTTCTTCAGTTTTTTCATCTTTTGGGTCATGCTTGCATGTCTTTGATGTAAAATCAGACTTGAGGCCTCAGCCTTTGAAAATAGCAGTCTGGCAGGGTTGTTGGAGGTTTCAGGAGAAACAAAAAGCAGCTTAAGGCAGGCCTTTGAAAGCTTTTATGGATGTTATTTACAGTCACTGAAGGTCAAAAGACAGGGAAGAACCAAAACAGAAGGAGAAAAATATTGTAGGTATGAGTCTAGCAGTCAGGGTGATGTTAAGTTATGCTGCAGT
This sequence comes from Papio anubis, assembly GCF_008728515.1. NCBI lineage: Eukaryota > Metazoa > Chordata > Mammalia > Primates > Cercopithecidae > Papio > Papio anubis. Next base: position 100,118,277 of record NC_044984.1, read on the forward strand.
AACACACTCCCAGATTGCAGTGACTTTCACATGAAGATTTATTTTGGTTACATAAAGTTCTTCGCCAAGTCTCGTGACTCTCCAAGGAAACTCCTTTCCAAGTGGTGGTTCAGGGAACCAATATGCTTTTATCTTGTGATTCCAGTAGCTTAACACATGGCTCCTAAGGTCATTGAGTTTAGGAAAGATACAGCCAAAGAATTATAAAGGAGCTTCTCACTCCCTCAGACTGGAAATGATACCTTGTTACTTTTGTTTATAGTCCACTGGCCAGAAAGAGTCATATGGCTTCGACTGACTTGCAAGGCAGTGGTGAAGTGGGTAAGCGCATGCATATTCAATGAGCAATCAGTGTCTTGGCCTCAAGGGCAAGGCTCAGGTAAATTAATTTACTTTTAATTCAATTTTTTAGGAAAACAGGTGATGAGCACTGAAATGATAAGCAGATGATTGTCGATCTTACTAACCCAGATAGTTGTTTTCAGGAAAATTTTAAATGGGAAAATGTTTCAGCTACTTGTATTTTGTTTTGTTTTGTTTGTTTTTTAGCCAGAACGGCAAAGGAAAAACTGAGAACCACCCTGCATGACCATACATCTCACATTTAAATAGCAATTTAAACAGTTATTTTTGAAAACAAGATGACATGAGGTGTGATTATCACGTAAGTAATGAAACTGACTTATCCCAAAAACATATAGACAGCATGGATTTTCATAAGGAAAGTGGTCCTTTTCAGAGGCTGAGAACTCTGGTCAAAGAAGTTCCTCCAAGTAGTTAGCATCTATGATAAGTGCTGTCACTCCTGGATCTGTGTATTAATTGTAGCAAATTTGGGACGGTGTCTTAGCTCAGGCTGCTGTAGCCAAATGCCACAGACTGGGTGACTTAAACAACACTTATTTTTTCACAGTTCTGGAGGCTGGAAGTCCATGATCAGGGTGCTGGAAGTCCATGATCTGGGAGCCAGCATGATCAGGTTCTGGTGAGGGCTCCCTTCTTGGTTTGTAGATGGCTGCCATCGTGCTGTGTACTCACATGACCCCTTCTTTGTGTGTGCATGGAGACAGAGAACAAATAAGCTCTCTGGTGTCTCTTCTTGCAAAGGCGCTAATCCCATCATAAGGATTCCACCCTCATGACCTCATCTAAGCTTAATTACCTCTCAGAAGTCCCATCTCCAAATATCACATTGGGGGTTAGGGCTTCAACATAAGAATCATGAATTTGGGGTGGGGAGAGGACACAGTTGAGTCCATAGCAGGTGGGAAACATGGACTTAAGGATCAGAATTGCCTCTTGCTAGCAAAACCTTCCCAAGAGCAAGTAAGTTCACTTCTGTGAGCAGACAGAGGCTCCTGAAGTAACACAGGTGAAAGGTAAGTGGTCCTGAATTGGGATGATGACAGCAAAAGAGGAGATGGGTTTGAGACGGAATATTCATGGTTTGCAGACAAAGTGAAAAACATTTAGCATGACCACCCAGGTTGGAAGCCTGGTGCCTGGGAGAAGGTTGGTGCCTGGCTGGAAAGCCAGGAGAAAGAAGCAGTTTGGGCAGAAAGAGGAAAAGGACTTTGGCAACATGCCCACCTTGGGATCATCTTGAGTTTGTGCGGGAATGTTCTAATGTAAGGGAAATATAAAAATGCCACGTATAAGGAAGACTGCGGCCAGGTGTGATAATTTACGCTTGTAATCCCAACACTTTGGGAGGCCGAGGCAGGAAGATCACTTGAGCCTAGGAGTTCAAGACCAGCCTGGGCAACATAGAGAGACCTCATCTCTATTTAAAAAAAAAAAAAAAAAAAATCCAGCCTGGGCGACAGAGCGAAACTCCTTCAAAAAAAAAAAAAAAAAAAAAAAAAAAATTAAAAAAAAATTAAAAAAGAAAAATATAGAGAAAAAGAAGACTGTGTCAGCCAGGCTTCAGGAGGATGGGTAGAAATAGAGTCTGCATGTGACTAATTTCATGAGTGGTTGCTTCACCACTAAGCTAAAATTCCCTATGGGCGGACAAAATTCTTATATCAGCAATGATTTCTGGGCATTAAAGCTTTGTGATACTTACAACAACTACACGCTTGCAGGCACAGTTGGCTAATTGCCCTTCCATGGCAAAGACAGCTGGAGCAGAACTTCTTTACAGCATCACTTGGACACACAATTACTAACGACCGTAATTTTTCCACGTACACTGAGTACCCAGGCAAGAAAATGTACCTGTGGGAGGATTAGGGGAAATACACTGGAAACTTGGCCCAAAAAGAGAAGGAAAATAGAAGGAAAGAAGTAAGAGGTACAAGCAAGAGGCTATAACTAGATTTCTGAAAGAAGTGAGAAAGAGGGGAAAACAGAAGTGAATCAACAATGGTTGAACTCTTTCCTTGTTCCGGGGCAAGTGCTGAAAAGACAGTCTCTCAACTCTGTCTAGTGGAGAAAAAGTCTAGTCCAGAAATGAGTGCAAGAAGGCATGCTGGTTCTGCCAGGCCAGTGGCTGACGCCTGTAATCCCAGCACTTTGGGAGGCTGAGGTGGGTGGATCACCTGAGGTCAGGAGTTCAAGAGCAGCCTGGCTAACATGGTGAAACTTCGTCTCTACTAAAAATACAAAAATTAGCAGGGCATGGTGATGCATACCTGTAATCCCTGCTACTAGGGTGGCTGAGGCAGCAGAATCCTTTGACTCTAGGAGGCGGAGACTGCAGTGAGCTGAGATCACGCCATTGCACTACAGCCTAGGTGACAGAGTGAGACTCTGCAAAAAAAAAAAAAAAAAAAAAAAAAAAAAAAAGGCAAAGACATGCTGGTTCTTACAGGAGAGGGAAGCACGTTTTGTTGGGGGCACACCCCATTTAGATGAGCATTAGATGAGTCCATTTTTAGGTGAAAACTGAGGCTCCAAACAGTTAAATGACTTGCCTGAAGAAACACAATGTGATCACTAGGGCTTTATTGGTTGCATGTGACAGAAGCCAAGTCCAAACAAGTTCAAGAATAACAGAAACCAAAAAAAAAAAAAAAAAAAGAGTGGCTCATCTGATAGAAAACTACAGCGTGCAGAGGTTAATCCAGCTCCTTTCCTGGACCCAGGTGCCCCATCTGTGCCCTGTCTTTAATGTGGCTTTGTTCTGTGTTGCTGTAGCTTCTGGAAGCCTTCCCTCCATTGGGAGGAAAGATGGCCCCACAAGCCACAGGCTGCCGTGGTCCTTCCACCTTGTAGCTCAAGGCATCCCCAGAGGAATCCTGATTGGCTCAGCTTGATTGCCTTGGGCCAATGAGCACAACAGGTGGAATCAGAATCGTGAACTCCGATCACATACCTGCTGCTGTGGCGAGGCAAGTGCAGCAGCGGCATGATTGATATCCCCACCAGAATCACCCACAGTCGGGAGGAATATTTCTACAAAGAAGTATATGGGCACCATCCCCTTAAAAAGGGGACAAACACAATCCATGTCCTCTATTCACATTTTAGACATTGGCAGAGTTGAGCTGCAAGCCCAGGCTGCATTCTGAAGTTTGTGTCTTTCTACCTTGCAAAGTGCCTCTCCCAAGTACCTCTGACAAATGAGAACAGAAAGAAGGTTTAATGGCAGTGCAAATGAAAGGAAAGGCAGAAATCATTCTGGGAGGCCAAAACACCAAAGAAGAAATAAGAAGAGGAGGCAAGAGAAGCAGGATGAGAGAGGTTGTGGGAAAAAATAAAACCAGGGTTGGGAAAAAAGCACCAAGGCCTATCCTGCAGCCTTCAATCCTTCCTCTGGAATCCCTGCCAGAAGCTGTTGGTGTTTTTCAGAAAGCTTTTTCCCTTCCTTGTTAAGAAGCTGAGAGCCAAATGCCCCATTAATCTTTCAAAAGGCCACTTTGGCTTCTTGGGGCAGAGCCATGCACGTTTGGCTTGCCTCCCTCATGTTCATTTTCCTTCCCCAAAGCAGGGGCACTTGGCAGGCCAACCCAGCTACCCTTTTAGGATCATAGGGACCACAGGCTGTTACCACTGTGGCGTAGTCTTACCTGGGAAGATAGTGGTCATCCCTATACCTCAAGGATTCTCCTCCCATCTGTTTAGTAGGCTCCACTTGACCACATTCCATTTCTCAGGCCCATTTGCAGTGTGAGAAACTCAGTAAACAAAAATAAACCCAGAGCTCCATGTGCCACCACCCCATTGGGCAGCTGCTGTACACCTGGTACACTGCAGGGTGTAGTTGGGGATACTAGGAAGTTCTTTCTCCTAGCAGAGCTACAGTTGGGGTGAGTAGGCGAAAAAGAGACAAACGGACTAAAGAGTAACATGGCACAACAGTGTTGTAACCAAAACAAACAAAATAATGTAAGACGTGTCACTTAAGAGACTCTTTTGTCTTCCTGAGAGCCTTCCATGAGCCAAGTCCTGCACTTGGCCGTGAGGGCACAGGGTCGAATCAGATGTGGACTGTTGGTAGGGACACATGTCTTCCCCACACCACGGGGAACTTTCCCTATGATGTTTCCTTCATGTGGAAGGAGTTCCGCTGATGGGAAAAAGCTGGCATCTCTTCACCCCTTTCCTCCCAGAGGTTGAGTGATAGGTGAATGGTCCATTTGGAATAAGTGATGTGTGAAGAGTCCACTTGCAAAGACTGTAACGGGGCACGCTTACCTCAGCTCCACGTGTTTTGTCCTTTGCAGCTGCTTTGCCAGTGGAGAAGTCTACTGTTGTGAGCTCAATTGTGTCTTCTCCTCCCTTGCAAATTTCTAAGCTCAGTATTAATCCCCCATGTGACTTAACATGTAACTGTATTTGGAGAGAGGGCATTTAAAGGAGTAAATAAGGTTAAATAAGGTCATTGGAATAGGCTTTAGTCTAATATAAGTGGTGTCTTTATAAGAACAGGAGATTAGGATACAGACACAAGCAGAGGGAAGACCACATAAAGATACAAATAGAAGAAGATGACCATCTACAAGCCAAGCAGAGAGCCTTCCGAAGAAACCACCTGCAGTGACACCTTGACGCTAGACTTTTAGCCTCCAAAATTGGAAGAACAGAAAACTTTGTTGTTTAAGCCACACAGTCTGTGGTATTTATGATGGCCACCCTAGAAAAATAGTAATATACCTACTGTAGCTGGAGTTGGAACCTATGCCCAGATAAACCTTTAAGACTTGGCTGAGCAGGTCTGCCTCTGACTCCATCCCTCACTACCCCTATACTCTTCACAGGGATCTCTGCTTCAGTCCAGTGTTGTCTGGATTAAGTTAATAATAAAGCTAAGAGTTTGGCCTCCATCTGTCTTTCTGTCTCATTTCTTATTTTGTTCAGTTGTTGGGTGAAGAAGTAGGGATACTTCTTATTGGTTTCCTTGAAAACTCCAGATTAGACTATAGCGTCAGAAGAAAAGTTACGGCGGTAGCAAATAACCGCCAAATCTCAGTGGCTTAACAAGGTAGCACCTGATTCCTTGCTCACATTCTGTTATCAGTCTATCATGGTGGAACTTACATCCTACCCGTCCAACACAACTCAGCAGGGAGACTCTGCTCTCCCCAGCCACTCAGGGACTCAGAGGAAGTCTCATGATGAGGATCCATGACCGCTGTGGCAGCAGGAACAGGAGATGGTGAATTGCACACTGGCTCTGAAGCTTCTCCCTAGAAATGACATGCATCACTTCCCATCGTATTTCATTGGCCAAGTAAGTTATATGATCACTGCTAGCATCAAAACGGTAGGAAACTGTCATCTTATTCTATGTCCAGAAGGAGGAGATCTGGGAATAATTGTGAACAGCGAATGACCACCACATGCCTGAGAAAGTGACAGCTTAGAGGAGAATGAGTAATTGCCCAAAGATTGTCATTCTTATGTGAGGAAATTGCCCTATTTGTGGGTGTGCATGACCCACCTGAAGGTGCTCAGATAAGCAAGTTGCTCCCCGAAGGAGTGAGGCCTCAGAAATGATGACCCCTGCTCCTGCTCACTCAGTAAACAAATATTTGTTAAGCACCTGTGAATATGCCAGGCACTGTTTGAACCCTGCAGGGCATGGGGTATCCCTGACCTCCCACCACCTTAACGCTGCAGAATTTCCCAATCATTGTGACAACAAAAAAATCTCCAAAGATTTTCAGCCTAAGGTAGGGTAGAATTATGGCAAAAATATCTGTTTTTGTTGTTGACATTTCATTTTTCGTGATAGGAAAAAACACGCTATTTGGGGGTGGGGGGGGAGGAAGAAACATTCATTTTATAGCAAGTTAGGTGAAAAAGCATTTGGGAACAAAGGAAAAGCAATAGGCTTCCACCTTGATGATCCAAAAGTGAGTCATGACAGGCTCAAGAATGATCATCATCAGAGTTCTTAGGAACCTCAGAAAAACAGGTACAAATCCCTGATTTTTTAGGCAAACAACAGGGACCTGATGATTGCAGAGACTATTTTTTTTTTTTTTTTTTTTACTTTTATGGGCACAGAGTAGGCATATATATTTATGGGATACATGAGATATTTTAATACAGGCATGCAATGCATAATAACCACACCAGGGTAAATAGGTATCCATCACCGAAAGCCTTTATCATTTCATTCCAATTATTCTCTTTTTGTTATTTTTAAAATGTACGATAAATTATTGTTGACTGTAGTCACCCTGTTGTGCTATCAGATACAAAATCTTATTTATTTTATCTAACTATATTTTTGTACCCATTAATCATCTCTTTCATTTCCCCACCACCGCCCCGACTACCCTTCCCAGCCTCTGGTAACCGTCATTCTACTCTTTACAGAGACTTTTTTTTTTTTTTTTTAATTTAATCAGGACTTCAGATAGAGAAAGAAAAATCATCTTTCCTCTTCTTCACTGTGCAAATCACAGCATCCTCTGTCTCAAGCAGCTCTGGCCACTATAGCAAAATACCATAGACTGAGTGGCTTATAAAAAACCCAGAAATTTATTTCTCACTGTCATGGAGGCTGGAAGTCCAAGACCAAGGTGTCAGCATGGTTGAGTTCTGGTGAGAGCCCTCTTCTTGGTTGCAAAAGGGTACTTCTATATTCTCATATGGTGGAAAGAAGGCAAGACAATTCGTTCTCTGGGACCTCTTTTGAAAGGGCACTAATCCCATTCATGAAGGATCCTCATGACCTAATCACTTCCCAAAGGCCCAGCTTAATACCATCACAATGGGGGTTTAGATTTAAACATATGAATTTCAGGAGAACACGAACATTCCTTCCATTGCATCCTTTCTCCAACACTGACTCCCACAACTCATACTGCACCTACTACTAAATCCACTACTTTGAATTTGGATAGGTGCTAGCAGGAGGGATTGAGGGGGAGCGGAGTGCTAAAAGAGGGCATAAGGAAGAGGGAAACTGAGACAGTCAGTACTTGCAGAGCAGACACTTCTCTTTTAGATGTGGAAATTCAAGCCACTGAAAAAAAAAATTAGAAGGGACCTGTAGAACAGTGGACTTCTGGGCTGAGCCAAGCACAGACTGTACACATCAGACAATTTGGAAAGCACCTGGCAGTCACTGTGGAGGAGGATCTCTGATGTAAATACCAAGCAGTAGCATTATTACTGTTTATATTTATAGTGTAGTTTCTAAAACCAGCAGCCAAAGAGTTGAGCGGAACTATTTGAGAACGAAGGCAGGAAATCAACTTGTAAGCATCATCAAAACTTTGTCGGTTTCCTCTTCCTCTTTTAGGCTGACAACATGGTTTTTGAAAGGATGAGAAAGCACTTAGTCGGACCGGTTAGGTACTGCAGATGTTAGATCAGCTGCTCCAAGATTTCAGTTGAGACTTGCAAATTTGTTTCATCTAAATTTCTTAAGCTAGTTTCAAGCCTTGGTCCCTGAGGCAGAATCGAAGGCTATAAAAATAACTCCTGGTACAACTCCTAGGCTGGAAGACAGATGCTGCAGGCAGAAGCGATTTCCATAGTTAGAACTGCTTCACTTTGGGGTGCCCCAGAATTTCCGGAAATGATTAAGGAGATCTGAGGGACCACAGAGATTCAGTAGGAGCAGTTTTTTCATTTCCCTGAAGTATGTTTTGGGTATGTTGGTGGATGATGGGAAGGGTTTGTGGGACAGTTGCCAATGGCACCAGGAAGCAAGGCACCAGCTCCCAAGTCAGTGCTGCCTGGTGTGAGAATACCCCATGGCTCCCTTCTGCAGGGTCCGGCCTGGGGTTGAGTGGACAGGTGACTGGGATACACCACAACTCCCTCTGCCCTGCCCTGCGAGCAGTCATACACCTGCAGCTTAGGAAAGAAGTCCAGTAGGTGTTTTCATGTTCCTTGGAGCGATGGATGTTCATGTCCCATGTGCAGCTGTAATCTACAAGCATGTCAAGTGGTATGTGTGTGTGTATATGTGTGTGTGTGTGTGTGTGAGTGTGTGTGTGTGTTGTGATGGGAGAGATAGCTTCTATCATCTGAGGACATTTTGTTCCAACTTCGGCCTTACTTTGTCCTTGTGTCAAAATGTATTGTCTAAGATCCCAAAACACCACCTGGTGAAGATTTATCCCCTAACCTTAGGGACCTTCTGAAAAGTAGCATATCAGTAATTTGCAGAAAATATTGTGAGCCCTTGATCCAAAGACAGCAGAAGTCCGACTCCTTCGTTGTCACCTAGCCTCTCTCTCCTCCAGTAGCTTGCTGCCCATCCACTGATGATGCTCACCTGCAGGACTCAGCCCACCCAATTTCTGCCTGGATCTTGTACTGGGGTGTGCGTACCTCCGTCAGGATTGCTTCCCCCAGGGGTCTGTGCTGAGGTACAAGATCACCAGACTTATCTAGGGCAAATGAAAGAAGTACAGCCAGGCAGGATCTGAACTGTATTGACCAGGGAAGTGAAAGTCAAAACTGTAGAAGTGGTTCCAAGCATCAAGTTTGGTGAAGGATGAGGTGAGATGCCAACAGCAAGATGCATCAGCAGAGCAGAAGGAAGAAGGAAACAGAACCCAAGGCAGCTTGAGGCAAGTTGACCAGAAGAGAGGACATGAGATGGATGGAGGTGTCAGAGGTCTACTTGACAGAGACAAATCCTCAAGGAGGTAGGAGGGAGTGGGTGGCTGGTAAACCAATTCCTTCCACAAGCAGCTGCATCAACAGCCTCCATCTTGCCCCTTGTGGGGTTTGGAGTTGAATCAGGCTCCCAGTCCCAGAACTCGGGGGCATGACTGTGGACTGTTTCAGCTGCCACGACCCTCCGACTCTCCTGGCTGCCAAGTAGATCGAGGACTTTTCTGCTGGAAGCAAGCTCTGATATTCAAATCTTAGCTCTCCCAGTGCCTAAGTGGACCCAGATCATAGGATGGTCTTCTGTCTAAACATTCCCTCTAACTGTGAGCCTTTGCACTTAGTGTCCAGCAACTCCAGCCAGCCTCAACAGGGACCTCCTGTGATACTCAACTCCTCCATTCCCTGGGGACTGGATCCTGCGTTTGATGATCTGACTTCTGGGACATGTCTTTCTGTATAATTTCAGGTTGAGAGTCTTTGGCTCTATCTCAACGACTCCTGAGTAAATGGCAAGAATTTCCTGCAACTGTTCTTCACTCTTCTGTTGGGCAGCTTCCAGAATGGGATAAAATCATTATATAGTCATCTGCAAGGCCTGAGTATCCTCTCAGGCTGGCTTTTAATTAGTAACCCCACCCATGCTGGATTTATTGGGTAGATTTTTTCCCCGTTCTCCTCCATCCGCATGTTGCTGAAAGTTTTGGATGCTTTGGGTCCAAGCCCATCCAGGTGAAGTAATTTATAGCCTACTTTCATCTACTTTGTTTTGTAAGCACAGGCTCCAAGCCTCCTGAGAGCTATATGTTTTTAATACTTCACAGATAGTAGAATGAGTAAAGTTCTAGCTGTCTGGGGTTTCTTCTTTGCGAAATCCAGCTATCCCTGTTGTAGACTGTGGAGAGAGTATCAAGTTAGTTTAAATTTTAAGCAGTATCCACATGCTAGCAACTGGAGAGTTTGCCAGTAACTACAACTGAGAGAGTCCATACAAGGAGAACTTCCCAGCAGCTACTCTCTGCCTTAAAAATGTAGAGCCATTCTAGAAGGTTCATTATTCTACCTCCTTACTCAATGAGTCATATCACAGGGCTCAGGAATCTATAGGAGGGTTAACACTCACTCCCTAAATCCAAAGAGCCCTATGGGAATCTCAAAAGGGGAAAGCAGTCCATGGAATAAGGCAGGTAGGTATCTGCTTCTGGCCTGTGTGTGTGGAGGATGGTAGGCCCTGAATTTACCTTCCTGTGATGGACACCCCTTAGGTTCTTAATGGTTCATAAATCCATACAATTTATTGTGGAAGAGTTTGAGGAATGGGTTGATGGAATAACTCCAACTATAAACTTGCCTCTCTCTCTATTCACTCAATTATGTAGAAATAGACTATCAGCCAACCTCAACTGTTCAGAATATGACCCCAAACCAGGGACTACCACAAAGATAGATGTACAATCACTTTATAGGTATGGATTCCATTTCCTCAGTGAGCTTATTGTTTTTCTTTCCAGAATAGGTAAGAATCTTATTTTTATTTATTTCATCTAGAGACACATCTACCATGTTGCCCAATGCATGACTGGCAGGAAATAGAGATTTTTCTGGATGATAATAGCAGAGTTAAAACGCTTCTTTTGGTAATGTCCACCTATTTAAAAACGTCAGTAGTCCACTCACTGGAGCCAACCAGAAAAAGTTGTCCCCTTCTACAGAATAGCCTTTGCTTTTTAAAAGTAATGCTTTTTTTTTTCTTTTTTCTGTTTACAGACATTGTAATTTCCTTTGAAATATTTGAAAGCAGCAATCATGTGGACTTTAGAGTAAGATGGGCCAGGATGGAATCCCAGTCAGGCTTCTCTGTGACCTAGAGCTCCTGCAGCCCATTAGCCTTAATTTAATTTTCTTTAATGCTGGGATAACAATCAGAAAGCCATAGAGCTATTGAGAGGAGCTAACACAGGTAATCTGGCTCTAGGAAGACTCAAGGATTACTTGTTGAATTTAAACAAAGTGAACCAGATCTTAATCCCAGTGTATTTTAATTCCAAGTTTGGTTTGTTTCCCCCTGAAGAGTTACCACCAACCCCAATCAGATTGACAGAAAGTGCTCTTTGGTTACTTATTCTTCCAAATATCCTTTCCTTCTCTTTAAAAAATATAACAACACATCTGGGATCTATTATATGGTGGTATATATTTCAGCCTATGTGTCTGCTAATGCCTTAGTAAACAGAAACCGCATGAATGTTGACTGCTCAAATACAGTAGCCGCTAGTCAACCTCAAGTGGGGCTGAGTATGAAGTTAAACATTGCAAGAGTGAAAATAAGTGGGTCAATCAAAAGTGGAACACTATCCCCAGTAGTATCTGAATCACTTTTTATAATTAAGATAATGCTCTTAAGCACCTCCTACTGCTTAGAATAAAGAAAGTTTTAAAAGTCTATAATGTTCTTATTTATATCAAAGGCGAGTATATTGGTTAGCAACACTTCTGGCTGTTAATACCAGTACATTTAACTGATAGTGGATTAAACAAACAGAAGAGTATTTTGTTGTTGTTTTCATATTTTCTTAAACAGAAACTTTGGTGGAGGGCCAGCATCTCTGTGATTTTCCTGGGCTTTCCCTCATGGTTGTAGAAAGCTGCCCTGGCACCATGCATCAAGTTCAAATCCAACTGAAGAAGCAGGAGTAAGGAGACAGGACCAGCCATGTGACACATGTTTTTTGGTTTTTTGTTTTTGTCAGAAAAGCCAGACTCTTCCCAGAAACACTGAAAGGAGAGAAACACTAAACATCTCATGGCCAGAGCTATGTCACAGGGCCACCCCTGTGCAAGGGAGACTCGAAAAGTAAGGTTTTATCTATTCCAGCCTCTGTAGTGGGGGAAGACAAGAGAGAAAGGGGTGGGCATGGGTGTTGGGTTAGCCAATCTCTAGTATCTTCCATCATGAGTCTTATGAAAGACTTTGAAGGCTGAAGCCTATTGCAAATCTCCCTAAACTAACTCTGAAAAACAACAAAGGCATCAGGCTATGGAGGAAAGAAGAATAACTTTGGAATAGACTCACAAAAGTTTAAATCCTAGCTCAGTCACAAACTGAGTTGAATAGCCTTCTCTTTGAACCTCTGCTCCCTCACCTGTAATAATCTTGTCTCACAGGGTTATTGTGAAGATGAAAGAATACGAAAGCACCTCTTTTTTATTGCTGATTATCCCTCTGCCCATGTATACTATTATAGTAAAGATAATGGTGGAGGGTGGTGGTAGTGATGGCAAGGGGGGTCATTCTGCTAGGTACCTAGGCTTTCAGACAATGTTCCAAGAAAATCACAAGAAATAAATAAGTCAAGGAGTAGTGTAAAAGCCAGTTCCGTCCTATTCTGAAAAACCAGGCCCACCAGTCCATGATAACCTGGCCTTTTCTTCTTTGGTCCTTCTTTCATGTAGGTCATTATTTCACAGCCAGCCACACACAACCTCACTGAGTCTCACTCACCTTTGAATCTCCAGCACATAGTGCACAGTGGTAGATCCTCAGGGAATGTTTAATGAACAGGTGAATCCCCCAGAAGGGCAGATTAACTGGAAAAAAACCAAGGAAGTTGGAATTCAATAAAATATACTTAATAAAGACAAAGTTGTTTGGGGAATTATCCAGCAGCTATCTAGTAATAACTAGATAAAGAATTCTAAGAGGAATATGCTAAAAGGAATTGCAGAAGATCTAAAAAGTATGCTTCCACTGCATACTTTTTAGATCTTCTGAAATTGTCACAGATCTACTAGGAATCAAAAACAAAATCCATGGACTGTATTTGCAAAAATCTAAGCAACAAGGCATACTCTCAAACCACAAAAATACAGTGGGTGAGAGGAAAATGCCAATAACCACAAGACCTGCACTGATTCACTATCTGCATTGAAGGAGCAAAGGAATCTACAGGACGACCAAGGACATGAGAACAGGAGAACCCCAGTCAGCCCATGGGTGTTCTCTGAGAAGCACAGAGGGGTAGTCTGAGAACAACAGCTGACAGCGACATGGACTTGACCCACTGGAATAGGGGTGAATACCGGGGATCTACAGAAAGGACTGAAAATCCTGGGGTGTTCTACCCTCTATGAAATCTCGAAACTGGCAGCCAGTTCTCCCTTTCAGGACAGGGTCTCACACTGAGGAAAAAATGCTAGGAGTGAAATCAAATTTAGCAAGATCAAGACAAGAGTGACAAGGTAAGGTAAATTTTAGATGAAAGTAGAGGAGAGGAAAAAAATCAAACAGAAAATTTCATAAATTTCATGTATCTTTTATGTTTTCAATACCACATGAAAATTACAGAAGAGTGAGTTCTATAAAGTTAGAAATATTACGTGAAGAGAGCTCTGAATTTCAATTGGAAAGACTACTATGAACTTATGATTGATACATTTAAATATGTTTATCAATTCTATTTACTAAAAACACCTAGAAACAATGACTAATCAAGTTACAATAAGCAACTGTAGTGCCCAAATTATGATCTTCAAATGTTAGTTCCTACAATAAGAAACCAGGGTTTTTTGGAGAAATTGCTGATTCCAAGTCTGTGGCAAGAAATGTAATGACAACTGGCGATGTGTGTGTGTGTGTGTGTGTGTGTGTGTCTGCATGTGTGTAGCTGGGGGAGGTGAACCTAGGACATTTTATCCTATCAAATAGAAAGGATGCTACTAAAGACTACTATGGTCAAGTCAAAACAGCTCAGCTGCCAACCTTAAGAGCTTTCCACTGGCCAAAGATGGGACACTTTGAGTTTAATAAAGATAAGAATGTACTGTATTTAAACTCCGTATGTTTAAAGTCATGAGTTCATAATGACACATTAAAAAAATCTAATTAGTCACTTTTAGAGGGTTATAGGGAAACAATCTGTTATCTTGAAAACAGGTAAGTAATGAGAAGGAATCAAGCATTTGTCCCAACTTTTATACATACACAACTGGGTAACAAAACAATAGATGAGGGAAGGATCTCTTTATACATTATTCCAGCTAAAAAGTAAAATGTGACATAGAATTAAATGTCACCATTTTTAAGCCTCAAGGGCTGTGATATCACAAAAAGAGAGACAGCCCATCATATGCCATCTAATGAAAGAACATGCTGCTTCCTGTGATCTTGTGACAATAACTGAGTCAACGTTTTGTTGGTCTCTGGATCCAAAGGCTGTGATCTGTAGATAACACAGAGGACAGAGAAACATGTACTCATGGTGCACTCATGTGCGCCATGAATACACAATCAGCAAAATACAGATAGTGGGAAATTCTACAGGTCAAACCATCAAGGATCTTGAACAAATAAATTATAAGCAAGAGCAAGAGATGGAGGGAAAATCAGTAGATTAAAAGGAAATTAAAAACAACCAATTTTTAAAAAGTGAATAAGAATACACAGTGCTAAGGATGTACACTTGAGTAAAAAAATATAAAGAAACATAAGGAAGTGATTACTATAATAGTCAGGATAGTGGTTATTTTTGGAGCGAGGGAGGTGACATGTTCTGGGATACCTCACAAATATCTATTTCTTAATCTGAATGGGTGTTAGTCTTATAATTCACTATCTGTTTGTTTTGTATGACTTTTTATGTCTATTTTATTTTACAATAAAAGTTTTTAAAAACCTGTTTGACTTTAGCAAAACCTCTTGATCCCATCCCCAAAACGGTGAATTACACACATCCATGTGTAAAAATGAAATACAACATAAAATTGTTTAAAAAAATAAATAGGCAGGAAGTAAGAATATATTTTAGATTGAGTTATATTTCCCTAAGTGCCTTTATTAAAACCCATTTCATAAAATCTTTTCCTTCCTTTAAAAATCCTTTCAGAAGATTCTACGTACCTTTATTCTAGACTTGGCAAGCTAAATAGCTAGAAAGTATTTCCTTTCCGAAGTCCAAGGAACATGCAATCCTTTACATAATAAAAAAATATGTATTAAGGCTTCCAATTCTCCACTCCTTTCTTTCATTTGAGAGGGGAAAATATGCGTAGAAATGCACATATTCACATATTTATGAAAGCTCTGTGAACGCTGTAATAGAAATGTGGAAGTGACATTAAAAGGGAAACGTTCATTGTGCAACATGCAAAAGATAATGTCTTTTTCAGCAAGAGTTAGAGGGTAATAGAGTTTTACCAAAAGTTTAAACACATTAAAGGATTTCATTTGCCATCTGAGCTGAAATTTCAAAGCCAAAATGTGAACCCAGTATAGGGATCTTTATCAGTGATTGAACTTGCTGACTTCTGAAAGGGGATCCCAGGCCTGCCTAAGTCTTTTGAAGTTCCATTTGGCTTTGTCTTCAAATGTCTTGACATAATCAGGCCATTGATGCCTTGTGCTGTCCTGTGAACGCAAGCATTTGCCCACAACTCCATTTCAGGACTGGAGACAAGAAGAGGTTCAGCTCCCTTTGACACTGGGTCGGCTGGTCAGGAAGTTCTCAAGTGTGCAGCAATGTGAACTTTTGGCAGAACAGCTGCCCAGTGGGATGCCAGTCCTTTCACTTCCCATCAGCTCAGGGCTTCAAAGGCTGGGGGCATCTGTACCCAGTGACCTGTGTGGCTGGCCTGGACACATCTCTTTCCCATGGGATTGGTGGGGGTAGATAGGCCAGATTGACGTGCCTCACATAACTTCATTTCTCAAACTTGAGAGCCAGAACATGTGCGAGACCCACGAAAATCAACAAGTTCACCCCCGGGTTGCACTGGTCACTGAAGGATCACCTGCTTTTAGAAACTTCACTTTCCATTCACACTGATTATGATGGTAATACTGGCACACACCATGTGTGCACATTGTTCCTTTAAATCATTTTAACAACTACATAGTAATCATTCTTCCCATATTGCAGATGAGGACAATTCACCCAGGATCACACATATAATTAGTGTCAGCACTGGGATTTGAACTCAGCTCAGGCACCCTGGGTCTGTTTCTTTAACCACCAAGCTCTAGCGCCTATGGCTGGAGAATATATACAGACATAGCCCTGTACAGGGTACTGCTGACTATAGCTACTACTTATTCAACTCCTCAATATATTGGGCATGAGACCAAGCTTTACAAACATTTCATTTAATATACAAAGTAGATAGAGATAGAGAGAGAGTTATGTGTAATACACTTGCAGATGCTGATAAAGATATAGATTCCAGTGTAGATATATAGACAACAGCATAGATACATAAAGGCCTAATTATAACAGCCAGACGCTACTTAGACTCCCTAAATTTAATCCCAGCTCCACTCCAGCTGTTTGACCTTGAGCAATTGATTTAGCAGCCCTGGTCCTCAGTCGACTCATCTAAAAACACCTCCCTTACAGGGATACAGTGAGGATTCAATGAAATAATACATGTAAAGCATATATAGTTCCTGACAAAGAATAGGCTTCCAATAAGTTAGACATTATTGTTATTATTATATACATATAATAATATAAAAGAGTATGTTATTCTTATTGATGTTAGATAGACAGATGATCTACTTTCTAAAACAATTCAGAAAGCTTGGTAAAGAAGAGACGTGTTCTCCAAATTTATCAGGGTCAAAGGTTAAAAAAAAATTATGCTGAGCTGTTTCATCCCCCAAGCAGATCAATATTTCGGCAATAAAACACCAAAGTAAATTGATGAGGCTATAGCTGAAAATAAGCCTGAGACCCCTAGCCCCTCATGCTGCAAAAAGCACTGCTCTGAGCAGGACAGGTGCTAACACTCAGGGTAGTGAGCACTCAACTCACGGTACCATAACAGGTGCTGTCTGTCTGAGGACACAAAAAAGCCTGGTGACCCACTCATCACAATCGATCTTTCAGGCCCTGGATGCCAGTCCTTCTGCAGTCAAATCTATTTCTGTCCTTATGGGCCCTGCAAAAGGATTTAGTATCCAAATCCCATTTGGTGTTCAAATAATACATCCTCATGCAAGGTGGACTTGACGGAATGATAATACAAGCACCCGTAGACGGTTTTGAATCAGTGCTTTGGACCGGGTGCTGCATTAGACACCACATGATCATAATGCACGAGCATTATGATCGCCTTGAGGTCCCATATCTACTGAGTAGCAGAGGAGTCCTCAAGCTCATCCACTGCTAGGGCTCATGCTGTTAATTCCTGCATTCTACTCCATCCTTGTTCATTTCCAAAGTCTTGTACACTTTATTTCTCCCTTCACCACCAATCCTACTTAAGGAAAGTTATCAGTCTAAGCCAATTGCTTCCATGGGAATTAATAACTAAAAAATAACTTATGTATCTATTATTTCTCTCCTCTGTGTATCCATAGTTCTTGGTACACAACTTCACTATAGCAGGGAGCTGAACATGGTCTCTCTCCATCATTAGACAGTGACTCTTTGAAGGCAAGAACCTTGTCTTATTCACCTTTCTAACCCTAGCACTTAGCATGGTGCCTGGCATATAGCAGACCCCTAATAAATATTTGCAGGCAGAATAAATGAATGAGTGGATAGTCGGACGCATATGTGAATAAATTATTCAAGTGACCTCATTCTTTTTTGTTGAAAAGTCTGCACTGAGTCTCAGGTTCTTAAATACTGAGAAACGATTGAGTTGCTGCAACAGTTAGCACAATATCTGATACACAGTTGGTGCCCAATATGTTTTATTGAATAAAAAATATTTATACACAATTCAGTCATTAAGGCAGCATCAATCACCTGAAAGATCTATTCAAAAATGATTTGTTCTTCTAGTTCTGAAATCTATCACTAATTAAACCAGGTTAGCAAGATGCTGGGGGCCTGGGTTGCATCCAAAGAGGGCTCCACAGATTGGCTTTTATGGCAGACTCTGCTGGGCTGGCATCAGCCTATACTGAAGGAGGCTTCAGGCTGATGACATTTGCCATCATGTCCCCTGTCAGGCTGCTGTAGATGACCTCATTCATTACACATGGAGTTGAGGTCCTGTCTGATTTCAATATTAAAAATAGTTCTTCTGACAAACTGGTCAGTTTTTACGTCATATACTTGGTGAATTGTCTATACTTCCCTTATTCCCAGTTTGTAATATAATATACTTGGTGAATTGTCTATACTTCCCTTATTCCCTGTTTGTAATATAATATACTTGGTGAATTGTCTATACTTCCCTTATTCCCAGTTTGTAATGTAATATACTTGGTGAAGTGTCTATATTTCCCTTTTTGTTTTGGCCACTAAAAAATGAAGTCAAGTTTGTAGCCAGTCACAGCAAAGGAAAAGGCTTTTCGTTATATACTTTTCCAATGTCAGTCTTGGCTTTCTTTCATTTATGTACTCTAAATTCCTCTTTCCTTCCTTCCTTTTTTCCTTTTCCTTCTTTCTGTCTTTTTCTTTTCTTTCTCTCTCTCTCTCTCTTTCTCTTTCTTTCTTCTTTCCTTTTCTTTCTTTCTGCTACTAATAATTTTATGTCTCTTTATTATCTATGAATGATGGTAAGCCATCAAGGATCATCAATGAAACTAACTAAATTTAAAACAGCTTATTTTATTGACTAACTACAGATGAAGCAAATATATTCGGCAAATATATTGTTATTCAGATACACAGTGATTTTTACCTTCCCCTGTGTATTTAATGTATTCAGGACTAGAATCCTCTCTGGAAGTCAACAGAGGATAAAGGTATAAAATATTAAATAAAATATGATATTTTAACAAGTCTGCTAATATCATTCCCTGAGTGTACAGAGGTTGAATTATGGGATGATGATCTTAACTCTTTTTCTGGCTCATGGGAGGCAGTCACCAACTGTTCATTGCAGGAGGAAAAGATAAGGAGACAAGAAACACAAAGAGAAGAAGGGAGAGATGAGCAAAGGGTGGAATGGAGAGGGAGAGAAGGTCACTGGAGATGTAGGGATGGGGAAATAAAGGGAAATAAAGGTACAGAAAATGAACTAACAGTTGAATTTACCTTATTAGCTAAGACCAATGTTTGGACCTCAGTTGTCTCTGAGAGGCTATCTGGCAGCCAGAAATAAGAGGGAAGGTCACAGTTGATATCACTGCACTTACGGTTTTTTGCTAAAGAAGATGATGTTTCTGTCCTACTCAATTTCAATACTGAGCTAAGTCCTAACCAAATTTTAGAACCACCAACTCATACCTCCTGCTGAGAATCAACCTTCTTATCCCATAATTTCCTGTCCCGAGAAATAAAGCTTTTCTCTCCTATTTCTACTTAAGTAAAAATCTGGCCAGTTTTTCCAAAAAGTAAACTTCAAATTAATAAAACTATTTTGAAAAACACTTTTGTTATATTTATTTTTTTCTTAGAATAATGGTAAACAAATTCATTGTAAAAATATGGAGGCAAAATTGTATTAAACTTATATAAAATTGTCTTTAACCATTGTTAGCATTATCAGTTATTTTCATCCAGTCTCATTTATTTCCACATATATGGGGTAGACATATATAGTTATGTGTACACTCAGTCCTGCATCCTTTTTATGTTTTTAACTTTATATGGTCCTATTTCAGGAAAAGTTCTCAAAATTTGATTTTTTTTTTTTTTTTTTTTTTTTTTTTCTGAGACAGGGTCTCACTCTATTGCCTAGGCTGGAGTGCAGTGGTGCGATCTTAGGTCACTGCAACCTGCACCTCCCAGATTCAAGTCATTCTCCTGCCTCAGCCTACCAAGTAACTGGGATTATAGGTGCCCGCCACCACACCTGGCTAATTTTGTGTTTTTTAGTAGAGACGGGGTTTCACCATGTTGGCCAGGCTGGTGTCAAACTCCTGACCTCAAGTGATCCACCCTCCTCAGCCTCCCAAAGTGCCAAGATTGCAGGTGTGTGCCACTGCGCCTGACTCAAAATTTGACTTTTCTTAAATGTTTGCATCATATTACATCTATGGAAATTCCATTATGTATTTTATTTTGTTATTGAATCTTTAGTTTCCAAAGGATGAATATTTTATACATTTTTTTTCAGTTCCTCTAATCGCAAGGAACTCAAGTAATAAAGTTGTGGTATTAGTGTTAACAGAATCAAACATCAGGTGGGAATAAAAAAAAAAACAGGGACCACAGTATGGTTGGGATTTACATAGATCAGAATAGGATTCAGGACAGCTTTTGTGGTAGAGATTTTAGCTGTTCATATTATTTCTGGTTCTTTTCCTTCCAGGGACTTGGTGTAGCTTGTATTTCTGTACTTTTCCATCCTCTTGAGGTCAGACATGGCCATGTGACTTATTTTAGCCAATGGAATGTGAGAGGAAGTGACATGAACCACACCCATATGGAAATATTAATTTTTCCATGTTCACGATTCTCCCCCAGGAAGGATTGGCT
The DNA here is from genome assembly GCF_008728515.1 of Papio anubis. Lineage (NCBI taxonomy): Eukaryota > Metazoa > Chordata > Mammalia > Primates > Cercopithecidae > Papio > Papio anubis. The sequence goes on from NC_044984.1 coordinate 100,138,676, forward strand.
GCTAATAACTCACAGCTCTCCTCTTCTCCAGAGAATCACTTTAACCACCTCTCTCAGAGGAATTACATGATCTCCCCACCCTGAGGGACAGCCAGCTGTGAATGACTAACCCAGTAGTATAATTCACGTTCACAAGGTCCCTTTGGGAGCAGGCTGAAGCTAGTCTAAGAAGCATATCTTTGCTTAATTTGCTTTTACTATACTAGCCCATCTGCCTCATTACCCTTCTCCAAAATAAACTCCCTCAATAAATCACTATCACAAGATTCCAGATCTCAGGCTCTGCTTCTAGGGACCCACCTAAATCTCCCTTTTGGGTGACGTGGTAATGTGATCCTGAAGTCTCAGTCAGAGGACAGCACTATGGAGTGTAGTCAGGACACTCCATGACAGTAAACCTTTGCGTTATCAATACATGCAGACTTGGAGATCTATGAGTCTCTCCTGACAAATAGAATATTGGAAGCAGGTCCACCATAACAGGAGTTTCTAGATCTAGATTTGTATGTCTCACTTCACTCATGGCAAACCAGCTACCTCTTCTTTTTCTCTTCCCTTTACCTACTCTACACAATCAAATGCCTCTTAGATCCAGATTGGTTATGACTCCTTACACTTTTTAGTCTACTTTCTGGATGCTATTTATTGCATCAGCTTCAGTTTTATGGGCAACCCCATTTTCTCTGTGTTTTCCAGTTCAAATTCCCAAAAGTAAAAATCTGATTGGCCAACGTCATTTCTGGGCCTCAGGTGAGTCTATGTCCTGGCTACCTTTGGGTGGAGTTAGCCATAGCCTAAGTCATGAGGCACATGACATGGTTGCTTAGTGTTTTCCCAGATTTCCCTGAAGTGAAGATATTCTGACATGGGTCTATAACTTGAAATTGGGCCATGAATCCAATAGGAAGACCCAAATGGCTTTCAATCTTATGTGGAACACTTTTCTCTTTGGATTACTTCTTTGTCTTGGAAGTCATATTCAAATTGGCAGGTGTAGTCAGTGGGGTCTGGGGACTCCTCTTGTTGCTGAAAGGGCTGCTTCCTTCCACAAAAGGCCAAGTGGGAACCAGGCATATGAAAAGCCATAGCATGCCCTGCTACAAACACGGGCATGTGTCCTGTGTAAGCAAAAGAAGTCCTCGTAGCTCACATGATACAAAGAGCCCAGATAAAGGTTTAGCAATAATTCCCAAACATCTAAAGTGTGCTTAGCTCATCTCTTCCTTGGGGACTGCATTGGCAATCGGTGTCTGAGAAAACACTCCAAGGTTAGGGACCTTGCCCAGCTGCCTTTTACCAGAGATGTCAGTAACAACAGTTGTCATGTACATACATGTACTGGTCCATTTGTTCCATCATTCATTGCAAATATTTATTGAGCATCAACCACACGCCAGGTACCATTTGACTTCCTGGGGATATATCAATTAATAAAGTAGATGAAATCTCGGCTCTTGTGGCATTTACCTTCTATTTCAGGAGATGCTCAACAGGCAAACATGGAAGTCTTATGTCAGTTAATGATAATGACTACACAAGAATTCAGGCAGGGTGAAGGGACTGAGAGTGATGGGGTTAGGGGTGATAGTCTAAACAGGATGGTCAGAGAAGGCCTCACTGGGAAAATGATATATGAGCAGGCTTCAATGAAGTGAGGGAGGGATTCAGTAAAAGATCTGGGAATGCAAGGATCCAGGCGGAGAAACAGAAGATACAAATGCTTGACTGGAAAATCTATGAAGTGGAAGCATAAGAGGCAGAAGTAACAACCTGTGTGAAGACCCTGAGGCAGGAAAGTACTTGGCACAGTCAGCGATCCTAAGGCCAGCGCCTCTGAGTGCAGCCCAGAGAATCAAAGAAGCAATAAGTGAGAGGTGCTCATCAGTGATAGGCAGGGCCAGAAGACTCTCTGTAGGCCCTTTGTAGTTTCCATTACAGATTTTATATTTTATCCTATATGAAATGGAAACTGGTAAGATAAGCCAAAAGCTATGTTTTGTAGTTGAGTTCAGAGCTAATGGCTTGGTCTAGGGGAGAGGAGAGGAGAAACAATGGAAATGGGAAAATGTGTGTAGGGCCAACGAACACTTCAAATGTAGGATATACAGTACATGGTGATTGATTGGAAGTGAGAGAGAGAGAGGTGACAAAAATAGCTTCCAGGGGTCGTTAGACTGCTAGTTGGGTGGAGGTGTCATTACCAAGAAGGGGGCCTATCAAGGGGGACATAGATTTGAGAGAGGATAGAGACCTTAGCCAGGTGTGTAAGCCATTATAATAGTGTAATATCATTATTATTCATATTTGATAACAAGTGAACAGAATCAGAAAGGTTATTTCTCTTGCTCAAGATCACACATCTAGTAAGCAGAGGAGCCTAGTTTCATACCCAAGTCTACCTCATCGATGCCAAAAACCGTTGTTTTCCACTTCAATTCTCATACAGTCTTGTAGGAGGAAAGAAGAGACCAGAGCATCCCGCGGAGCACAATTAAAATAGTGACATAGGAAGGCCAATCAGAGAAGTGCCCTGAGTATCCCCTATATGGGCCAAGATGGCCATACTGAGGTCAAATGCCAACACCCAGATTTCCCAAGACCAGCTGTGCCTTCCAAGACCAGAAGTCAACTGCCTGTCCCAGTGATGTCTGGTCAGAATGGCTTCTTTTCTCAAAACTTCACTGTGGACTGAAAACTGTTAACTTAGAGCTCTGGTCCCCGAATGTGGTCCCTGGACCAGCAGCATCAACATCATCTGGGAACTTATTAGAATGCAAAATATCTGGCACAGCCCCAGACCTACTGATTAAAACACTGTGGATGGGGCCCAGCAATCTGTATTTTTAAGCAGCTTTCTAGAAGATTCTGATGTACACTCAAGCTTGAGAATCACTGAATTAAAGCATCTGGTTTCAACTGATCTAAGTTTCTGCTTCTGTAAAGCCTTTGCCTGAAGTGATTGAGGTATAATTTCAATAACAGGCAGGGGTTGGGCTCATGGGGAAGCTATTGCTGAAGTTGGATAAAGGCTCAATTTCTCCCCTGTCCAATTCTCTTACATAAATTCCTGTCCAAAAAGGAGCCTGCTCCCCCCTTTTTTGTAAAAAAAAAAATTGGGGGGGACTGTTGTTTTGTTGCAAAAGGAATGCTTTGCTAATTTTAGGAAGATGGCTTCAGTTATAGACAGGAAGTCTTGAGGGGAGAGAGACTTTGACTTGAATTTTTTAAAATTGCATTCCTTTATGTTTTTTCTTTAGAAAAGGAAAAGCAACATGATTAACAAACCTCAGCTGACTTTAGAGTTCAAAAAAATCTATGACTTAGAAGATGAACCATGTGGGAGCCATTTATAGAGTCCCCTCAGCAACAATTGAATACACATAGAAAACAACGGCCCTCAAGACTTTCTTTGAACAGAGAATCTTTGCAGTGTAAATTGGTTTTGGAAGAAGCAGAGCATCTGGCTTCTTGGTAAGATGGATCCTGGAGAATGCTCCACATCCCTGCCTGCTCAGCTTCACTCACCATGGTGCACCTCAGATTGATCCCTCAGGGTATCATCCTGGTAACCATGTGCTCAGGAGTGCATCCAGGGTTATCGTTTACAGCAAACAGGGCAGATCCGCCCTTTCACAAGTGAGAAAACTGAGACTTACTTAGGAAGAACATGGGCCTCTCGGATGAATAAAAAACGGTGAGCCATAGGAGTTTTAGATATTTTATGCCATCAAATTATTTAAGTGAGAAATAGTCTTGTTTTCATTTCACAGCTGAGGAAACTGAAGCCTAGAAAGTAGCAGTAATTTACTCAAAGTCACTAAGTTAGGAAATGGGGGTACACCACTCAGAACCACAGCCTCTGAGACCAAGTCTTACTTGACAGGTCAGAGAGGAGTGCTTTAAAGTAGCCTGTCCAGGAGCTAACGTGGACCTCATACTCATCTCCAGAAAAGTCAACATTTAAATATAATTGCTTGGTTAAAATTCAATTTATCAACATACTAGTCAGGGTTCTCCAGAAAAACAGAACTTTTCAATGATGGAGCACACATACTATGGTGGTTCCATAAGATTATAATGGACCTGAAAAACTCCCGTCACCTAGCGATGTCGTTATGGGGGTCCCTGCTCCCAGAGCTGCCAAGATGGTGGCAGCTGCTTCCAAAATGGCGGTGGGCTGCTTCCAAAATGGCGGTGGGCTGCTTCCAAAATGGCAGCCAGCTGTTTCCAAGATGGTGGCAAGCCTCGTGTTCTCTGACCCAGGGTTCTTGGCCTCATGGACTCTTGGGCCATGTGGTGAGTGTTATAGCTCTATTAGAAGCCCTGGGTCACAGAAGAGAGCCATGGAACCCAGTGACTAGTGTTCAGCTCAATTAGGATGAACCCAGACACTTAGCCATGCAGGAACAACTGCAAGCCTTTAGCCTGATCGGGAGCGGCAATGGGCGCCTGGCTGGATCAGAAGCACAGTGGACACCCTGCCGGCTCTAGAGGTATAAAAGTCAGCGGCGGGTCTGTGATGGCAGCAAATAGCAGTGGTGGACAGCGAGGGAAAGCTCAGCTTGAGCTGTAACAAACACAGACCAGAAGAGAGTGCAGTTGCAAGATTTAATAGAGTGAAAACAGAGCTCCCATATAGAGGGAGGGGACCCAAAGAGGGTAGCCCTTGCCGGCTGGAATTCCTGGGTTCATATCCCGATCATTGTCCCTCCCACTGTGCTCTTAGGCAATAGATGATTGGCTATTTCTTTACCTCCTGTTTTTGCCTAATTAGCTTTTTAGTGCGCTTTCTTTACTGATTGGTCGGATGTGAGCTAAGGTGCAAGCCCCCTGTTTAAAGGTGGATGCGGTCACCTTGCCAGCTAGGCTTAGGGATTCTTAATCAGCCTAGGAAATCCAGCTAGTCCTGTCTCTCAGTGTCATAGTCTTCATAATGTTGTAGTGCAATGCATCACTCATGTGTCTGTGGTGATGCTGGTGCAAACAAACCCACTGCATTGCAGGTGTATACAAGTCTAGCACATTCAATTATGCACAGTACATAATACTTAATAATGAAAAATGACGATGTTACTGGTTTGTGTATTTACTGTATCATACTTTTAATTATTATTTTAGAGTGCACTCCTACTTATTTTTTTAAAAGTTAACTGGAAAGCAGCTGTGGTCAGGTCCTTCAGGAAAGGTATTCCGGAAGAAGGCATTGTTATCTTAGGAGTTGACAGCTCCATGCATGTTATTGCTCCTGAAGACCTTCCAGTGGGACAAGGTGTGGGAGTGAAAGACAGTGATATTGATTATCCTGACCTTGTGTACGCATAAGCTAATGTGTGTGTTTGTGTCTTAGTTTTTAACAAAAAGATTTAAAAAGTAAAAAATTTTAAAAGGGTTATAGAATAAGGACACAAAGAAAAAATATTTTTGTACAGTTGTACAATGTGTTTGTGTTTTAAGCTAAGCATTATTATGAAATAAAAAATTAAGAGTCATAAAGTTAAAAAGTTACAGTAATTGAAGATTAATTTATTACTGCATTTATTATAAGGAATAATTGCTTTTATAAGTTTAGTGTAGCCTAAGTGTACAGTGTTTACAAAGCCTACAGTTGTGTACAGCAATGTCCTAGGCCTTCACATTCACTCACCATTCACTGACTCACCCAGAGCAACCTGCAGTCCGGCAAGCTTCATTCATGGTAAGTGCCCTACACAGGTGTATCAGTTACCTTTTATACTGTATTTTTACTGTGAATTTTTTATGTTTAGATACACAAATGCTTAACATTGTGTTACAATTGACTACAGTATTCAGTACAGTCACATGCTGCACAGGTTTGTAAGCAATAGGATATATCACATAGCTTAGGTATGTAGTAGGCTATACCATCCAGGTACACTCTCTGATGTTTGCACAATGATGAAATCACCTAACTACACATTTCTCAGAATGTACCCCTGTCATTAAGCGATGCTTGACTGTTTCAATACATAACAGAAGATTTTTTAATGAAAATTGGCTCACAAGGTTAGGGAGGCCATGAAATCCCATAATATAGCCTCTGTAAGCTGTAGAACCCGGGGGTTTCTGGTGTAAGTCCCTGGGATACAAAGACTGGGGAATTTGGAGTTCTAAGGTCCAAAGGCAGGGAAAGATGGATGTCCAGCTCAAGCAGAAAGAGATAATTCCTCCTTCCTCTGCCTTTTTGTTCTATCCAGGCCCTGGATGGATTGGACGGTGCCCACCCACGCTGGGAGAGCCATTTGCTCTACTGAGTCCACTGATGCAGATGCTAATCTATTTCTGAGACAAGAATTGTCAAATTCTCCTTGGCTACTCAAAAACCCCAAACCTATCTCCTGAAAAGCGTAAAAGAAATGTGTCCCCTTTCTTTTTGGCACAGAGTCATGACCTTGGGCTTTCACTTCCATCCCACTGTGTGAGTCCCTGTGGTGAGAATCAGAGGCGACTTGGGGAGAAGGTTACTACCCACAAGTGTGGCACCTTCAGGCTCCCTTGGCAAGCCTGAATCAGACTACATATCCAGGGGGGCAGGCCCGTTCAAAACAATCTGCTTTATGTGGATTTAAACTGCTGTCCCCTGAGGGCATCTTGATTGCTTTGACCTTCTGTCAGATTTGACCCATGCTGAATGACTGCGACCTAAATGACAGCCTATCACCTTCTGTGTAGAAATATTTGATGACATCCCATTGCCTTCGGGATGAGTTCAAGCTGGAATAGAAATGAGAAATTTTGAAATTTACAAGCAGCAAGAAATCTACCTCTCAATTGTTAAAGATTTGCCCATTCTCTCCTTCATGACTGATTTGCTTAAAACATCCACCTTCCTAATATGATGCTGCTGCTGATGATAATGATGATAAAAATAGAGAAAAAAATCAATTTAATAAAACAACAGTGCTCTGGCAGAAATTTGAATACAAAATGGCTTTTACTGGGAAGTTCTGACTTTTTAGGTTGCAGGGAATAAAACATCTTTTTTTAAAAGAAATCAAGTCCGAGTCAATCATCTTTGCCATCTCCCCGTCCCTGGGATTGGCTCAGAAATAGGCACGTGTCTAAGTCAGGCCAATGAGACCTCAGAAGATATTTTGTTGGGGCTTCTGGGGAAGAAAATGTTTTGCTCCTAAGGGAGCGCTCCTGAAAGAGATACTCTCTGGTCCCCTGGGGTTACTTTGTGTGGATTGAGGCAGTGATCTTTGTCCTAGCTGGACCCCAGAGGACAAAGTCCAGTGAATTGCAAAGAAATGACCCCAGATCGCATTGGGTCTTGTGATACGACCTCTTCCCCCACTCAAGTGTCATTCACAGCTGTCTGGCATAGTATGCCTGGCACAGAGTCTGGCACTGTGAAGGTGACTCCACCCAGGAAGAAGAGGATGAGCAAATGGATGCCAGTTGAACCTGAGGATTTCTCAATGATTTTAGTTTGAACTGGTTTAACCTAATGCAGGTAATATGCTTCCCAGACGGAAGTTCAGGGAAATATAAACCACATTTTTGATGAAGAGACTTGGGTAGCATGTTGGAGCGAAGAGTGGCAAGAGAGAATGGAGGGATTGAGTGCAACAGGCCCTGGTTTGGTACAGCGCCCAGCCAGAATCACATGTGTGAGGCTGTCCAGGCCACGGACACAGTGTTCTCCTCCAGGTTTGTGCACACTGAGCCAGTGAGGCGCTTGCAGGGAGTCTGGAGGAAGCGTTAGACCTTTATTAGCTTAAGTACTTTACCAGAGCCTAGATTACATCCAAACCTGGAAGTTTTCAACAGCAAGCTTGCAGTGGCTTTCCAAAAGCTTGAGGCTTGCCTTTCCTTCAGTCAGAAGGCAAACTGTGCCAGGTACAGCTGAGAACCAGAAAACAACCAACTTGCATTGGTTGAGAATTTTCATGCATTTCTGCTATGTAGACATGCAGCCACACTGAAGAGATAGGTTCAATCCAACCTGCAGGAAGCCTGGCTCAATCTGAATTAGTGGCTGCCTTATCTTGAGGGAACTTCGAAGTCCAATTGAAAAATGCTGGGCTAGATTGAGCTTGAGCACTAATTTTACTTGAACTAAGTTGCTTGGCCTTTCTGGGCCTAAAGCTCCCTCATCTACAAAGCGAAGGAAAGAACAAAATCAACACTGAGATTCTTTGTGTTGAGAAATACCATTACCTGAAATGAAAATCCCAATAGCATTTACAGAACAAAGAGCATGGGAACCAGGGACAGCCTGGGGTCTGAGTCCCAGCTCTGCCACTCACTAAATGTATGACCTCAGTTAATTCACTATCCAGCTCTGAATCTGTTTCATTATCTCTAAAATAGAGATCATAAAACGTATGTTAAAATTTTGGAAGGATTAAAAAGGATGATATAGGCACAGGCACAGAGTAGTTCATCAATAATAATTCTACAAATATTTATCGAGCATATCCTATATGCCATGTACTATGCTAACCTCCAGAAAGGGAGTGGTGAGTAAATGAGGCATCACCCCTACTCTCATGGGCGTAGACAGACAAAACCTTAGAGTTGCATTTATGAGTGTCTAACTGTCATATGAGATAAGATCTACCATGGACAGTCATCAGATGCTTCAGTACAGGCATAACAAAGGCTAGTTCCTATCACAACTCCTCACTCAACAGTGTCACTAAAGTCACCACTCACCAAATGCCTCCCTCATTGTCCTTCTCATGACTCACACGGAAGAATTCATTGCTCTAAACTATAGTTCCCATTAGGTTAATTTTCTAGCATCAGAAGTCTTTGGGAGATGAGCTGATTTCACTTGCAAACCATGTGTAAAATAATTGAAGACTATTCCTGCGAGTGGGAGGTAAGTCTTTGAACTGATAGTGCAACCTTGTGATTGTTCATCTCTGCTAAAGGTACATTTGATTAACCAACACATCCTGCTACAGTCATCTTCCCCAAAGCTAACTGCAAAGAATGAAGGCTTCCTGCCCAGTCTGACACCCACCTGGCGCCAGGTAGATGCGGGGGCCCCCAGAGAGTAAAGCCAACTGGTGTTGAATGTGTCAAAGAGCCAAAGAACGGGGGAAATCTCACTCTACTAGCATGGGAGGTTAGCTTTGTCAGGCAGGTAATGTTTGGCAGCTGAGGGAAACTTGAACATGCCACCTCTAATGTTTGTACACTTATTTTCTCATTCACAAATGGAAACAACCACAGCTTGATCTGTGCATGGTGCACAGTTTTCATTCAGATCACATGATATAAACATCCTATCACTTCTTTCAAATCCATCACTTCATTTACACTTCTATAATCATAGTCCTAGTTCAAATCTTGTCATCTCATATTTGGATTATTGCAGTAAGCTACTAATGAATCTCTCTTCTTTCAGTCTTATTTTCAAGTCCCTTCTAATTTAGTTATCATGTTGCTTTCAAGTTTAAAACATCAGTGAGAGTCTATCACCTTCTGCTTAAAAATATTTGAGGACAGCCCACTGTTTTCAGGATGAAGTCGAAAATCTTTACCATGGTTTTTGTGGCACACACTGTGAGCTGCCCACACGCAAGTGATGCTTCTCCTCTTCCCTATCAGTGGAATCCAATACGACCAAACCAAGAGGATAAACTATGCTTGTTCTAAGCCAACTATAATGATCTCTTCCCTCTTTGGACTAAGGGTGGGCCTGTGACACAGTTCTGGTCAATGAGATATAAGAGAAAGTCTACTGGGACTTCAGGGAAAGACTTTCTTCTTCTTGATAAGACAGAAGTGTTTGAAAAGAAGACCAGTTTTCTGTGTGATGTTTGGGGCTATAGCAGTCATCTTGTGATTGTAAGGGGAGACATTATGGTAGCTAACTTTTCCCAGTTTGCCTGGGACTTCCCCACTTTTAGCACTAAACAGCCCACATCCTAGGGAACAAACACTTCAGTGTCAGGATAACCAGGACAGTTGGTCATCCTAGGACACATCACTGGCACACTGAGCAGGATAAAGCAAAATGGCATGAAAAATCTTCATGACCGTCATTGAGCTGCTATATAAACTCTAAGGTTGCCTTTCTCAACTTTTCTTGTGCAAGCTAACTATATGCCTTCATCACGTGTTTTGTAATCTATAGTTGACAGCATTCCTAATTAATATAGCATTTAAGGTTTTTCATCATATGACCCAATATGTCTGACTTTCCAATCTGAACCCCCACCATTCCTGCCCTTCTGCCATATACATACAATGTGGATTACTCCCTATTCTCTGGATTTACTGTGAATCTGCATCTGCACACCCCTGTGCTTTTGTTAATGCCATCTCCATTATTCAAAATTTATTTTCTTCCTTTCATCACTGAAAACTTCCAGTACATCCCTCAAGGCCAAATTTCCTCCGTTCTTCAATGCTCCCATGGTTTTAGCAAGCAGAGAAGCTTCTGGTATATATTTCTCTCTCCTTATACTTTGAGTACTGTGAGGGGAAGGGATTATATCTTAGCCATTTTTTATCTAAAACCTTTACTCCAGTCCCTGCCACCTTTACCATGCTCAATGAATATTTATGGAAGGAATAATAGCATTTATGAATGAATAATTATACAGAAAAAGTGTATGTGTTTTGAAAAAGCAGAGACTCATGAAAAGCACAAGGCATAGTCCTTCTCTTTTAAAGTCTCTGTTCAAGAAACCTTCTTGGACTCTTTTATTCTTATTGAGATTTTCCTTCCCTTGAATTCACTCAACATCCATATTGTTACTGAGTTCACCCTAGATGCCACATGCTTCTCAAAGTATTGCTGGCAATTATAGATGACTTGTTCTTGTATGCCTCTTTTCTCCCTAATAAAACAGTAAGGAAAGAATGGATAATACCTACTATTTAGTAGCACAACAGGATGACTATAGTCACTAATAACTTAATTATACATTTTAAAATAACTAAAAGAGTATAATTGGATTGTTTGTAAACACAAAGGATAAATACTTGAGCAGATGGATAACTCATTCTCTTTGAGGTGATTATTTTACATTGCATGCCTGAATCAAAACATCTGATGGACCCCATAAATATATACACCTACTATATACCCACAAAAATTGAAAATTTAAAACAAAACAATAAGGAAAGTGGCTTCCACTTACTACAAAGGCCACCTGATTTCAAGTCTAGTATTCTGAATGAAATTTGGGCATCAGAAATATTGTCTGAGCATAGGCAATAAATGCTGTATTCTGTTTTTAAATCAAGAATGCCTTTGGCTGCAAGTAATGGAAAAACTACTAAGAGTGACTATGACAGAGGGAGCTAGCTAACCATTAGAGATGTGGGCTCCCCTTCCATGGTACGGAGTTGTTTAGGGCTTCCTAGGCAGTGATTTCACTTCTCAGCCTTCTTGCATTAAGGGGGAGCTATATGTCTAGTCATAAGCCACTGGAATATGAACTGAAGTGAAGTATCACTTCCCAACTAAGAAGATTAAGGGGGCTTTCCCCACACTCTTATGGGTGTGACCTTGGAGGCCACAAATTAAAGATGGCAGCAATCTCAAAGTGGAAGGAGCATGAATCCCTGAGGAACCAGTTGGAGAACAGCCTCCTACGAGAGCACTCAACTCAGAAAAGCCTCACTGGATTTCGTTTGAGCAAGAAATTAACAATTATTATGTTAAAAGACTGAAATTTGGGTGTTTTGTTGTTGTTGTTGTTGTCGTCGTTTTACAGCAGTTAGTCTATCCTGATACGTATGGTGGCCCAAACAAATAGGATATTGTTTTCTCACACAATAGTTTTCTCACACCTAAAGGTGGATAGTGGCTGGCATTGTTATTTACTGAAGACTTTTAAGTCTCAAACACTTCTTAGGCTTTCACTTGACCACCTTTAGTTCTTTGCTTTTCATCTTGTGGCTGTTGCCTCATGATCACAAGATGGCTACTGCTGCTCCAGGCTTTACATCATCACACCAGCAGGAGAAGGGTGAAAAGGCTAGACTGTATCATTTTAATTAAAGTGGGAACTCCCAGCCAAGTTCCCTTCCTGGATCATTTACTAGGGCTACATCATGTTGTCAACCCTAACTGCAATAGATGCTGGTAAAGGGACTATTCATCTCTTGCAGATTCTCTAGATGAAGACAATGTCTTCTAGGGAAGATGGTGGTAGAGAAGGCTTTTTTGGACCAGCCAACCAACACCATCTGCCACAGATTTTATTCCACTTTCCAACCATTTTATTTATAAAATGACCGAATCAGGTCAGAATTCCTCCTAACAAGATAGGTGACACTCATGCTCCCATTTCCCTCTTGCCTTTTCCTGGTCTTCTTTCTCCAGAATTCTTCAGAATCATTCTCAATACACAACTCCCAGGAATCCTTGGCTATCCATTTAAGTTGGCTCTCCATGTGAAACTGATTTGTCACCATTGGGCTAATTAGATGACACCCAGGTTCTCTTTCAGTTATAACATTCTCTAATTTTCTCTCTCTTTTTGTTTTTTAAATCAGTTGCTTTACTGATGTTGCTACAGTGCTATAAATGACAAGCAAATCAGCAATATGTGCCTGGAGGCACTCTCCTTACCAAAATATCCAGAATGAGTAATTTAAGGCTAATAAACAAACTAATCTTATAATCTGAATCTGATCTTTAGCAAGAGTCCCCTTTCATAAAGGTAATAGTTCTCTCTTGCAAATATGGACATAAGAGTGACTCCTTTGCTTCTAATAAATAGTCTAGTTTGAAGGGTCTTGGGCTGAGAAGATAATGACCTGGATGGAAGTTTTGACAAAGAGAGAAATAAAAATTAGCTAATTATTTGTACCCTGTTGATGAAAATACCCAGAGAGGATGCAGAAATGTCTTCAAATTTCTGAAGGTTCTTCTTATAGAGAAGGGCATGGAATGTTTCCATTTGCCTCTGAGAGTAGAACTAAGACTGAGGTTGGCAGCACTATGACAGCAGAGATTGAAAATCTATGGTGTGGGAGCCATGTTCACCTCTCAGAGAATATTTAGAATATTTTGTTTGGCCTGTACAGTCTTTAAGACACGTTTAAGATAGAGCTAACATCAAAACTTTAAAATTGTACATAAAAATAAAGATTTCCATTGTCTCTTAAAAATTAAGCAGATTGGAAATCCCATTCTTTGGAAGAGCAACTGTGGCTGCCACCGTTGGTTCTGCACTTGGGATTGGAAAGAGGCACTCCATCGAGGGAGGTGGTTGCACCTTACTCCTCTTTTCAGAATACCATTAGAATCCAGTTTTTAATTTTAGTATTTAACAATACCCCAAACGGCCTCCTTTCAAGTGTGATTCTTTTGTGTACTCCACACAAGTTAAACTTCCCTAGGTCCAAGCAAAGCGCTGGATCTGTTCACTCTGGGCCCATATTTCTGCAGGGCAATAATCTATTGGTGTGAATAGCAGATGCCTGCTTTGGAAAGGCATCTCTTTAGAAGTTAACTACCCTCCTCCATGACGCCTTGTCTTTACCAGGCCCAGGTCATTCACTTATGTTACCTTTGTTTGTATGTGCCTCAGTTTTTGAGCTCTGCTACAGGGAAATAGATTTGGGCTTCACATAAGGGAACATGAGTTGTTCACTAGTTGAAATTTCAAACAATGCAAAAGCTTTAACATGAGATAGTGAGTTTTCCTAATATCAGAGGCATTCAAAGAGAAGTGGGATCACCACTCATAAAAGGAGAATCAATGTGGATTGGGTCCTGGCTTAGAAGATATTCTTTGGAGGCCCCCTTCCTTTCATGCCTGAATGGCACCATTCTATGAATAATTGGTAACAAAAGCAAAGCAGGACTTGTTCAAGGAGGCACATGCAGGAAGAGGTCTGAGAGCTCAAAGAAAGTAATTGGCATGTTATTCCAAGGTTGGATCCAAAGCAATCTGGCAGCTTTATCCAAAGCAGGAAGAAAAATGTTAGTGCACACTAGACTTGAAAAATAATCAGCCCTTATTCCAGGAAAAAATAGTTTCTTTCAGTTGCTCAGGGCTGTGTGGTTTGAAGTGCGCTTTTACATTATCTTGGTCCATCTTCATAACTCCATGATTGAAGAGCCACACGAGTAACAGTAATCCAATTATATAGATTGGAAAACTGAGGTCCAGGGAAATCATCACTTATACTCAGTAGCCAGGATCTCTATTGAAGTGTCATCTTTCCTTGGCTTTTACTCTTCCAGCTTTATCTCAAATCACAAATCCTAGTCATAAAATCAAAGAAGAGCCTTTAGGGAATCATCCGCCACAAGCTCCCTTCCTGACGCTGTCCCACCCGGGAGACCCACTGATAATCCGCCAAGAAGAGCAGCCAGTGCACACAGGCCATTCCATCTGCCTCACTCAGATCTTTCCGCAACAAAAGCCTGATTCTTCTTCCGTTTCTTGGAGGAGAGACAGGTGGTTGCCATCTTCCCCAGGAACGGCCCCTCATAGACCTGAAGCCTGTTACTAAGCTGGCTCTTCATCTTTTTCATCTCCAGACAAAATAATTGAATTAACCTTTCCTCCAGATGACAAATACCTTCTTGAATATCAAACACCCTTTTCATATAAATGGAGAATTCCAGAGTGGCCCACTTAACAAACGCCTCTTTTTAAAAAGCTCCTCTTCCCAAAAGCAGGAAGGCTATTAGCAAGCTAGCTCTTCCAGTAGCCCATTAGTGGCCTGAAGGAATCTGCAAGAAATACAATTAGACCTCTGACCCCAGATCCCAGCGAGTGCTTTGAAGAGAAGAGAACAATCAAGCCTCGAAGCTGGTCAGTCTGTGCTGCTCACTCTGGACCCTGGGCCTGGGCCCCAGTTGCTCCCCTAGAAGAGTAAAGAGTCGGGGCCCCAGATTCCCTTGGGAACCTCCTTCTGCTCTCTGGCCTCATCCCATTTCACATCCCAAAGTCTTTTGCCGGCAGCACCCTGAGAACATTACATTTGCTTGACTCTAAGTCTCGTAGCACAAATACATTGCTTCTTTTTCTCCACGGGAGGGGCTTGAGAATTTAAACTACTGTGACCCAAACTATTTTTCAACTGGCCTATGCTAGTTCAACAATTACCTTTCTGAGCTTCAATTTCCTTTAATATAAAAAAGAATGATCATTACTATATATTCAAATGGTATTGTGAGACTCACAGGAAACAAAGTCTATGGAAAGCTTTTGTAAACTGTGATGTGTTTGTAAATATACAGGAATATTAACATTGCCATTTTAGTCTATCTTTTTTTTTTCCCTAAGATGGAGTTTTGCTCTTTTTTGCGCAGGCTGGAGTGAAATGGCACAATCTCGGTTCACTGCAATCTCTGCCTCCCAGGTTCAAGCAATTCTCCTGCCTCAGCCTCCCAAGTAGCTGGGATTGCAGGCGTGCGCCACCATGCCTGGCTAATTTTTGTATTTTTAGTAGAGACGGAGTTTCACCATGTTAGCCAGGCTGGTCTCAAACTCCAGACCTCAGGTGATCCACCCACCTTGGCCTCCCAAAGTGCTGGGGTTACAGGTGTGAGCCACCACACCCGGCCTAGTCACTCTTACTAAATGTCTCCTAGCTCAGCAGCTTCTCCAGGGGAAGAAAGAGACGTCTTGTTAAACTTGGCCCAAACTAGGCTGCTAGTGAAGAGGCCAGGCTGAGTGGCTCAGTCGGGGGCTTCTTGCATAGCTCTCTTTTGTTGTGGCACACCTGCCAGTCTGACATCTGACATCAGTGTAAATAAGCCTCCCATAGGAATTGCTTTTATCATTGCACCTGCCTGTTCCAACTTACTTGCTGTGATCACAGCCCACAGCTCTTGACAGCTGTGCACATTCAGAAGGCACAAGAGAAAGCCTTTCCCTGTGCCCCAGTAGCTGCTTATCTGTAAGTGGGTATTTTGACATTCCCAGCCTGCCTATCCATCTCATGCCTCATCCAAGTTACTCGGAGTCTGATGTCTGAACCAGAGGTTAATTTATTATTTTTTCTTTCATTTGCTTGGTCTGGAAGTGAGTGTTTCCCTCTATGAAATACTCAGGCAAGGTCCTATATCAATTTATAATAGACCTTTGTAATTAAAAAGACAATTTTGTATTGATTAGTCAAATCAGGCATAAATACATATCTCTTTCTAAATACAAGTAAACAGAGAAAAATCTATTGGTGCCTGTGATAAACTGATAGATTCCCATTCTTCACCTTAATTCTTTAGACTTCCTTCATGTGGCTTTGGGGTTTCCCCTATAAAGGCAGGGCATACTTCCCTACCCCATGCAACTTGCTTTGGCCAAAACATTGAGGCAAAAGTGAGGGTGTGCCTAGGCTGCAAGAGGCCTTGTGTGTTTGAGTTGGACCTCTTTGGGCTCCTACCATTGCCAGGTAAAGGACAGTCTGGGATAATTGGTGGGCTAGGAGGGGCATGAGCGATAGCTAGAGCACAGCTGTTGTAGTCCAGCAGCCCCAAACAGACCCCACTCTGCCGAGTCCACTAGTCACCTGCAGACATCTGAAGCTTGCCAAGATCAGCCAATCTCCAGATGACCCACAGACACATAATAATAAGTGACTGTCATTTTAAGCTATTGGGTTTTGGGGTTATTTGTCATATAGCAATTGCTCATTGAAACACTGCCGGTGACATACCTGGAGGAGTCAAAGGATTCATCTCTCTCTGGAATAAACTTGACGTTAAAAGAAGACATTTTTAAAAAATGAATTAAACTTAGTTCTTATTATGGAAAATTAATTAATAATAGAACACTTAGAAAATATAAATAAGAAAAAAGAGAAGAAAATAAAAATCAACCAACATCTTTTTCCCAAGAATATTGACATCCATGAATGTTTTGATTTTTCACATTATCTTAAAAACAAATGGATTCATAATTTCCAAGTTTAAAAATAATATCAATTAATCAAAAAGTAAAACATTAGTAAATTTGAGCAAACAAAAATGTAATACGTCTGCATGTTTGAAGGAAATACTAGAAAACAAAGAGCAAGAAAAGTACAGGCATATTTGTAACACATATGACAAAGTGTTAACTGTCTTTGGAGCCTGGAGAGTTCCTATACATGGATAAGAAGAATGTCTGATCCTAAAGCTAGATAGCCAAGGACCCAGGCAAAACTGACTGAAAGAGAAGTACAACTAGGAAACATCATGTGAGAAAATGTTTAGCCTTATTGTCAAACAAGGAATGCAAATTAAAGTAACATTAAAATATTACTGTACTTCTGACATTACAAAACAAAATTTAAATCATGCTTAGGGTGAAAGGTGGTTGAGTACAATAAATACTTACAGACATGATTGGTGAAATGGTAAATATGCAACCCATTCAGGAAATAAATATGGCAACTTGGTTTTTACATTTAATATTAAGAAAAAAAAAAACCCATGAAATTATCTACATAAAGTAGCTTATGTACAGTAAAAATCTTGAAATAAATGACACCAAAATGCTTATAGAAGTTTGTTTTGTTTTGCATGATTGCAAATATGAACTGCTTTATATTTTGTTTTCATCTTTTTCTTAAGCCCAAATTTTCTTAAGAAAAACACTCACTTAAGAAATGTTATCTTTAAGCCATGAAACCACTAAGCATATACTTCATATTGACCTTTTGAGCATGCACCTGGGTAGCATGGCTCTTAATGCTACAGTCAGTAAAAGTCAAGGGCAAGTGCTGGCAAATCCCTCCCTAGACAGTGCTTGCATCATGTCACACAATGGTACCTGGCAATTAAGTTACTTTCCTAAAATGTATTCTCCCACTCTGCCTCCTGGATTTGGTCCTCAGCTGTTTGGTCCTTGTCCTAGCAAGGGTTCAGCAGAGCCTAAGATGGGGATTCTTGTGAAAAACATTTATTGAGGAACTGCTCTTGTGAGGAAGGGATGAGGGAAGCAAGGCAAGGCAAGGGGAGGAAGCTAAGGGAAGATGGGGTCCTGACTGAAGATTGGCTTCAGTCTGGTCCCCTGGGAGCTTGGGAGCATGATCTCCAGCACCACAACTCTGGGCCCAGCTTGCATTATTCTGGTGGTCCTTCAGTGGTAGGCATCCCCTATCTGGCCAAGGTCTAGTCTCTGGAGAAGGAGACAGCTGAGGTGTGCTAGCAGCCTCAGAAGGGAAGGAAAAGGGGACCTGGGGGAACACCAACCTCAGCACTGCCGCACCTCCCTCCAATATTCCCCATGGCCTAGGCATCACTGACCTTGGCCTTCTTGGATCTGCACCACATTCAAGGATGCACTTTTTTTCTATCTTTCTTGGCTCTTCATCATCTTCTGCCACTTCCCTCTGACCCAAAGTCTGATAGTGAGGACATCTTACAAGAATGCAGGCATGGACAAAAGCAGGACTATATGGTTCAGCAATTGAGCACATGCAATTCATTTGAAGATGTGGACTCTGTTCACCACAGAGAGGCCCAGACCAGAAGGAAGTAGTGGGATGGGTCATGAGCCTTAACCCAGTCTGAGTGTCCTCACTTACACCTGAGCTCAGTGCAAGGGTCTTCTAAAGGCTGCCATCCCCAAACCTGCCACCATCTCACCAGGAACGTGACAGCAGCTACACTGGCTAAACAGAGATAATAGGGAAATGTTATTTGCAAAAGCATGCAAAGACTAGAAAAAAGCTGGTGAGTCAGATATCTGAGCTCTCCAGCCATCTATCATCTCTCCCAAGAGCCACCATCTAACAATCTGTGAATATCTACTGAGGACAGAAAGGAGAGGGGAAAGGAGAATTTTCTAAGTCAATCAGTCATGAATGAAGATGAAGTCATGGATGCACTGTGTGTTCTATAAACTTTGCTTGGGGGCAAGGACTATCCAGTCATCAGGAGATATCATTTTTGGAGTCTCCTTAGAGTTTGGAATTTCTCCTGCAATTAACTGGGAACTTGTGATGATGTGGACAGGACCATGTGAGACAGAGCACTAGAAGCCACAGTACAGGTATGTTCCTGGGAGTGTGTTTACCAAATTAAAAAAATCAAAGCATATTAAACTTAAGCCTTAGCCTGTCAACAGAGGCCCTTCAATATCTGATGCCAGATTACCTTTCTAGCTCCTTCCCCATCATGTTCTGTTCCCTGACTCTCTAACTCCAGGTATACTGTTTCTTCTGCCCTGAAAGAGTTCCCTATTCATCATTAATTCCTTCTCATCTGAAGACCCTGATACAAAGCACATATACAAATATCAAACACCCTATTTCTTGATCCTTTAACTGCGGTAGTATAACTCATTGTACATTGTGTTCGTTGATCTTGTTAGGAAAATATCTCCTCCGTTAGATCGGAAGCCATGAAAGTTGTCTTAGTTATCTTTGGATTCTCATCAACTGGCAGTATATATTTATTAAACAAATGAATGAATGTGTGAAATGAAAAATGGTTTTCCTTCTATAACACCTCTTCCAGAAAATTCTGTCGTTCTGTTTTATACCTTGCCCCGCCACATGCACACATTGTGTGCCCTTTCACTGTTGTGTCTTCATTTCTCTGTGTTCCAGTGTGCTGAATCTACCTGATATTTTTAGTCTTGAATTCTAAAAGTCTAGCTACTGCTTGACTTGCCAGGTGAGCCCAGTGGGAATGCTATTCACGAGGGTTTTTGCTGGGTTATAGGGCACTAGACCTGCAGTTCTCCAGGCAGAGTTTCTGTAATCATGGCAATGATGCCATTACTGATATCATTAATAATATTCATAATGTTTGCTGAATCCTTTATGACTAGCCTTGTGCTAGGTGCTCCACATGTATTTTCTTGTTTGGTAAATCTACATAACACTCTAGAAGTAGTGTTATCATTATCCCTATTTTCTAGAAAAGGAAATGGAGGCTTTGATGGGTTTGGTAACTTGCCCAAGGTCAAAAGCCCAAGCCAAAAAAAGGAGAAGCTAGTCAAATAGTAGAGCAAAAGTTTGAATCCAAATCCAAATGACTGTAGCACTCGAGTCTTTAACCACTTCCAGTCCCTATAACCATCACTGACATGTTCTAAAAGCTTCCCAGACACCACCATGATGATAGTGCTTAATGTAAGTTATTGCATTTAACCCTTCAAGGAAGCACAATAGGAGAGAGAGGCTGAACTGTGGTGCAGGTGGCAACCAAAGGGAGAAGCTGGAGAAATGGAGTTGAGCATCAGGTACAGGGGGACACCTTGGACCATTAGAGGATGGTATAACTGCAGGACCAGAGGCTAAGAAGCTTGGAACAGGCTGGGATGTGAGACAGAGGATGGGTTGGGGTGAATAGTTTGGGATTAGGATCAAGACAACTCCAAGAGTGTTGGAACCCACCTTCATGTATTATTGGGTGCGTGTGGAAGGAAGATGGATAAATTCAAAGAGCCAGGCTGCACCAGCACTACAGGAACATCTCTTGCCAAATCCACTTGTCATGTTCTTTCCTTTCCGGGCTTGATGCATACTACACACCCTCACTGTAAATTCTTCACTTACACAAGAATGGAAGAGGTGTGGGGGTAGAGCAGATCCAACACTGACCTGGGGTTCAGAAGGCCCTAAGTTCCTTTCCTGGCTCAGTCCCCTGCCAGCTGTGGCATCTTTGAAAATAAACTCTCTGAACCCTGATTCCTTCCATTGTCAGTGGAGAAAATGATACCTACTGCATAGGTTGGTTAAGGGACTAAATGAGGTACCTTATAGGAAGACTTTAGCAAAATCTGCACGCAGTAGGCATTAATAAGTGTTAACCCGCTTCTCCAACTATCCTTCTATAACTCCATTCTTGATTTTATCATCCAGTTGTTTCATGTACTGGGTTTTATGTCTCCAACTAAGTGGTGAATTCCTTCAGGGCAAGGGTTATGTCTTTTATTGTCTTGGTTTTTTCATTCAGTCATTCAACATGTACAGTTTCCTTGTAGTTGATATTATGACTTTGAGCACTTGGGAGAAAAAGAATGAATACAAATGGTTGTTTTCCTTAAAAAAAAAAAAAAAAAAATCCTGCACAGGCAATCTATGTGTGAGGCTATGTCAAATTCAGTTTATACATCAGAAAAATGTTGCCTGGTAAAGGCCAATAAGCATGTGACATTGTCAGACATTGGATTAGCACACTGAATAGTTCAAAGGAGTCATTCCCAGAAGATTTCTCATTTCCTTCCCTCAGTTATTGAATACATTGCCTTAACCTCTACCCTTAGCATCAATCATCTTTGCCTTTTACACATTTTAGAGTAATAAATAGTTCAATCAGTTTCATATATCGGCTTATCGCATTTTAAAATTTTTAAAATGTTTTCCAATTACAAAGGCAATTCATGTTCACTTACGAAAATATTTTAATACAAATGAGAAAAAAAGATGTGTTGAAAATCATTTCTAATTTCACCATCTAGAGGCACCCATTGCTAACATTTTGATAGAAATCCTTCAGATTTTTGCAATATGTGTGGAGGTATATTATAAATAAATTACTATATGTAATGTCAGTCTTTCATCATTCTAATTTCCACTTTGGATTTCATCCATCTCTATATGTTTATTTGAAAACAAAGAGAAGAATGTTTCTATTAAAGTGAAGCCCAGGATGGCAGTGTTTATGTGACTTGAGTTCTTGGCTAAAGCTTGTGTTAGCAAGTGTACATCCTGTGTACAGAGAGGAAGGTGTGTGTGGACTTTAAACCATTCCCCAGGTATGGTTTCGTGGCTTTTCCAGCCTAGCTCATTCTTGTTTCTTTCTCCCTCTTGTCCTTACTCTTGGCAGTTTCTTCTAAGAGTTACAAGTTCGTTAGCAGCATCAGCTCAAAGAGAAATCAAATCTATGGAGACCCTTGCTCTTTGAGCACCTTGCCTGCAGCCCTCAAGCTGACATGCACTGCAGATGGCCCAAGCTGGCTGGAGGGCACACTGTACAGAAGGAGGATACAAGCCAAGAACATTGTGTTCTGTCTCTAATCAAATCCCAGTAAGTGGCAAATTCCTCAATTCAAAAGTTTGCATAGGATGGTACTTTCAAAAGACCTCCAGCTGGTTAAATTTAGGGTCTAAAATAAATCCAGTCTAATAATCCGATCTGGCTCTGGGACTGCCACCTCCTTTCGATGGAAGAACCGGATGCATTTTCATTCACTAGGGGCCTCCTCTCAGTGTTGACTCAGAGGTAGGCCACAAGCTTCTTTGCTTGTGTTGGCCTTGAAGGGACTGGGTCACTTAATGAAACAAGTAGCTTCCAGTGTGTTCCTGGCTGTTAATGCAACCTCCTCATGCTTGCTAGTGCATTTTCAGAGGTTGATTGTGCAAGAAATATTGCTATTTTTGTAAATGGTTTGGCCTCTGCAGTCATTAACCTGGCATTTCTCCCCATGGAGAGAAACATCATATGTCCATTGATTCCTTCTTTTGTTTGTAAGCTGTTTGCAAAAGATAGCCCTCAAAAAAAGTACTTTCTCCCTGCATCTTGTCATTAGTACCAACATGGAATTTCTTCTAGTAACGTTTATCAACTTACTAAGTCATACTTTTCAGAACATTTAGCAGTATTTTCCTAGTTCTTTCAAGTCTCTTGGCTGCCTGGAGAACATGGCTAATCCTTGATCTTTTTTTTGCTTAGTTTCATTCACAATTACAAGTCAGCAAATGTTTCAGAAATGCCTTCAGTGAGCAGAGACTCTGCCAGGTACCTGGGGTGAAGGGGGGTAGGAAGAAATTTCCGGTTTCACAGATTAAAAAGTTGACCACACCAAGCCCTTCCCCACCCCTCCAGGCTGAATCCTTGGCCCCTTCCTACACTTATACCTTGATTATGATCCTTAGTAATCTCCTTCTAGGAGCTGGGTGTGGCAGGCTTTCCATGTAGTAATCTCAAGTCTCCCAACTTAACAGCAAAATAGTACATTTTGATGCCATGATTACATACACAGGGCACAGACTAAAACTGCATAGGTTCAAATCCAAGCTCTACAATGTTTCCCAGTTACTTAAATTTGTTGTGCCGCAGTTAACCCCTTTGGAAACTATAATAGCACCTTCCTCATAGGGGCATTGTGAGGATTAAATGACATAAGGAATGTCAGGCCTCTGTGCACTTAGGACACCTAGAAGACTCAACATCAATTTTACTATTTGTTGTTGTTGTTAGTGATATGTTAAAACAGGAAAATGTAACTAATTTTTGGGATTTCAGAGCAGGAAGGTGGCTGGCCACTCCCCCAGCCCCAGAAGGCCCTGGAAGCTGGCTGGGGATAGGATTAAGAACACAGCTGAAATTAAAACCAATGGTCCCTTTTCTGCCCTCAAGTCGCCCAGCTTTCTCTCAGTTTCTTGTCATTTTCCTGAAACCTTAGTGGCCTGGATAATGAGACCATGAAGGAGATCAGGGTGAGGAAGAGGGAGAGAACACAAGGACCCCAAGTTGAAGGGAGAATGTTAATAGAAATGGTCTCTGCAGGTTGAGTCTGTCAGGCTGGGTGTGTTTGTATTACCTCCATGAATGCTTCTAAGTCAGCTTGCCATACAATTGCTAGGCTGCTCTGTTAGAAGGGGGCTTTCCTGATGTTGACTGAGTTCTCTAGGCCATAGAAGTCAGAAAAGCTAAAAATGGAAACTGGCCAATCATTCATCCCCCAGGGCTGGGCCATCAGCACTTTCTCATCAGCTCTTCCTCTTTCACGGGGAGCCACAAGGAGAAAAATCTAATCAGATTGCTGCATTCCAAAATTTGCTCAGGAGCGATAAAAATAAACTCCAAGCATCCACATATTTGATCAATTTACTTTTATCCTTTAATCGAATAAGCCTAGCCCTGTAATCAGGAAGAAAAACATTTTGCTAAGCATTTCATTTCTCCAATGATTCATCTAGCAGTGGTCTCAAAGTTGACAGGATGAGAATAAGGTATTTAATGCTGAAATAATTTTTATGACCACATCACAAGAAGCTGGAATGGCTTTTAAGGTACATCATATTTTAATCACAAGCACACATAGAGCATACATTGCTCAAAAACTTTGGAAAAGATTGAATTGGAATACCAGAATCATAATATCATTATCAAGAAAAGGAGGACTGGCTTTTTTTTTTTTTCAGTCCATAATTCCTTCTGTGTTTTTGGTTGGCCTGACAGACTTGGAAGAAAAGTGTTTTAGAAAGAAAGTAACAAAAAGTACATCCAAAAGGAGGTTTCAAATCAGCAGATGCCCACGCATGCTAAAATTGGCAATCTCACTATTTTGTGTACTCATGAGCTGAAGGGAAGACCTCCTTTGAAGCATCAGAAGGATACCCAGAAGGCAGAGACATCTGCAGAAGGCTGGGACATTTCAGCGACCAGACACAGCCACTGTCTCCCGCTAGTCTGTTCCAGACTCCAAACCCCTATTTTCAGTGGAAGGAGGGAAATAAAATGGTCACTGTGGCATCTACTGCTAGGGCTCAGGTCACCCTCTTTTTAAAACCTGCCAGTTAGGTCCAGGGACCCAGGAAAAACAAGGCAGAAAGAAGTGGGTAAGAGAAGAAGGAAAGGTAGCAAGAGTGGGGAGGCTAATAAGAGTTGTTGGTATTTTATTGTTGGTAGTGGGTTTTTTTGTTTTTGTTTTTGTTTTTTTTTCCTTTTTGGCTTTGTTTTGTTTTGTTTTTTGAGACAGTCTTGCTCTGATCGTGCACCATGATCTCGGCTCATTGTAACCTCTGCCTCCTGGTTTCAAGCAATTGTCATGCCTCAGCCTCCTGAGTAGCTGGGACTACAGGCGCCCACCACCACACCCAGCTAATTTTTGTATTTTTAGTAGAGACAGAGTTTTACCATGTTCGCCAGGCGGATGGATTGCTTGAGGCTATTAAGAGTTTTAGAGACAGGATGATGTGGTGGGAAAACCAAACCACAAGAGCAAAAGAGAGAGAAAAGGGAGGTCCCAAGCTTTGGAACCAGAGAAACTTGGGCTCACATCCTAAATCTGCTATTTCTTTTGGTGTGATCTTGAATCAGTTACTTAACCTGTCTGAGTTTCTGCTTCACAATTGAATAACAAGGGAATCATATCTAATGTACTGGCTTATTGTGAGCATTAGTGAAAGCTCTTAGGACAGAGCTTGAAATATAATAAGTACATAATAGCTATATTTCCTCTTGCCCTTCAACCCCTTCAAAAGTAAGGAAACAGAATAGAGTGTGTCACTCAATTAAAATATTGTCCCTCATCTCTGAAACCCCTCCGTGGTTCATCACAGTCTACAAAAGGAAGCTCCAACTTCCTGGCAAAGCCTGCCAGCTGCACAATCTGGCCCCAGGCTGGTATAATTAATTACCTCCCCTCCTGCATGCATCTGGGTACCTTACAGCGCATCACCACCAGACCATTTTGTTCTCTCACTTCTTTGCTCTTTCTTGTGTTGGTCTCAGCATGGGATTCCGATCTCTACTTTTTTGCTCATGGAAATCCTACAGTTCTGTCTGCCTTCCCTTCTCCTTTGTTGGGCAACCACAGTGTGCCAGCACTGTGCTGGAAGGCAGAAATGAAGAGAAACACCACTGGGCTTGATCTGAGATAGACTTTTCAAAGACTAGTTTTAATATGATCAAGGGAACAATGAAATCTGCTGGAAGAATGTGGAGGTATGGGGAACGGCCACAGAAAGGAGGTAGCAATTGATCTGGGCTATGAAGGTTTTGTAGAAGTGGTTCCAGAAGGGAGAAGGCAGAGGGGCAGTGGTAGCAAAGGCAATGCAAATGACAATATTTTGAGGGAGTGAAATCCTAAATTATGCTCTGTAGCTAGAGGAAAATCGAGTGGGGAAGAACCAGCAGGAGGGAATGGCTGGGAGGTGGTACAGGTGGTGTGTGTTAGTCCATTTTTGCATTGCTGTAAAGGAATAGCTGAGGCTGGGTAATTTATAAAGAAAAGAGGCTTAATTGGCTCGGGGTTCTTCAAGCTTTTTAAAACGTGTGGTGCCCGCATCTGCTCGGCTTCTGGGGCGGCCTCAGTCAGGAAATTTCCAATCATGGCAGAAGTCGAAGTGGGAGCAGGCAGGTCATATGGGGAGAGCTGGAGCAAGAGAAAAGGAGTAACAGAGAGAAGGGGAAGGTTCCCAGACTCCTTTAAATGACCAGATCTTGCATGAACCAATGGAGCAAGAACTAAATTGTGATCAAGGGAATGATGCTAGACCATTCATGAGAGATCTGCTTCCATGATCGAATCACCTACCCCCAGGCGCCACCTCCCAACATTGGGAAGCACATTGCAACAGGAAATTTGGAGGGACCAAACATCCAAACAATATCGTGGTGTACACAACCCCAAGCTGGCGACATGGACTACCTTATGACGTGCACCACGAGCTCTGCCCACCACTTCACAGCTGTTTATCCCTGGGCAGTTCCTTCGCCTCTTTACGCTTCAGTTTGTTCTTCTGTAAAGTGGAGGTAAAACTAGCTCCTAGCCATGAGAACATGTGAGGATAAGATGAGGTGATCCCTGTAATATTCCTTCCCGCAGAAACTCTGGCAACATAGGAAGTGCTGAGCACGCGTTAGTGATTCATTTTTTAAAAGTCTAACTAAAATGCCAGCTCTTCTGTTCAACTTTTCCTGACATCCTGAGTCAACACTCACTCCTTTGTCCTTTGTGCTTCCGTGGCACTTTTGTAAACCTCTGGTTAGCACTTGTTTTACAGCCTTTTGCATCACAGCGTATTTGTTTTTCTACTTCTGTATCTGACAAATGAAACCCTGTGTCTTATTCATTCATCTGTGGCATCCCCTACGTTGAAAGCACAATACTTTGACTATGGTGGTGAATTACTCAACTATTGTTGAAGGAATGAATAAACCCCTTATTAAACAGTTTACAATGATTTAATTTTAAGAAATATTAGAGCTAACAAAATATCCTCCAATCCAGTATCTTTCAAACTGTTTTATCAACCCCCAGTAAGAAATGCATTTTACATCAAGACTAGGTGTGTGTGTGTATACATTTATGTAAATACTTATATATATGTTTGTAGTTAAGTGAAACAAAACAAAAATTTCATGGTACATTAAACTTACACTACTACAATACATTCTGATATGTTCTAATCTAATCTTTTTAACAAACTTTATTTTAGAAGAGTTTTGCATTTAAAAAATTACTATGAAGATATTACAGAAATTCGCTATATGCCTCATACTAGTTTTTGCTACTATTAAAACCTTACATCAGCATATTTTTCGCAACTAATGAACCAATATGTCTACACTGTGAACTAATGGCCATACTTCATTCAGATTTCCTCATTTTTTCCCCTAATGTACTCTTTCAATACCGTGAAAACCTGATATTGAAATAATTCAGAACTACAAATTTACCCTCTTTGAGACTGCCCCAGTAACTTCTTTTAAAATAATGGGCTATCAGAACTGAATGAGACTTTTGAGATAATCCCATCAGGGTTTTCATTTTATTTATTTTTTAAATAGTTACAAAATGTATATTATTTTAAATCATGTGAGTTTTTCCCCATATGGACAGATTATTATTTTCAACAAGTATATGCATGCAATTTTAAAATAAACTGTACTATCCATTTTATTTTAAAAAAAAGATTTAGGAGGTTCAAGTGCCATTTTGTACATGGATGTAGTGCATAGTGGCTAAATCTGGGCTTTTAGTATAACCATCGCTCAAATAGTATACATTGTGCCCATTAGGTAATTTCTCATTTCTCACCCCTCCCCCACCCTCCCACCTTTCTGAGTTTCCAATACCTATTATTCCACTCTCTATGTCCATGTGTACATATTATTTAGCTCCCACTTACAAGTGAGAGCAAGCGGTGTTTGACTTTCCATTTCTGAATTATTTTACTTAAGCAATGGTCTCCAGTTTCATCCACGTTGCTGCAAAATGACATGATTTCATTTCTTTTTATGGCTGAGTAATATTCCTTTATGGCTGAATAATAATATTATTATTACATAATCTACTTATTAAAAATAAAATGTTTTGAGAGTTTAAGACAATGTATGCATTTATTTAAAATATAAGTATGGGAAAATAAATAATTTAGAAGACTAGGTTGAATGTCCCTGGAATTTCACACAATCAAAACTACATTTTTTTTTTTTCCAAAAGATGTGATAGGATACAAAGAGCAAGAATGAGTTCTAAACCCTCTCTAAGAAAAATAATGTACATATATATACATATCATGCCGTAGACTAGCGCAAAGAGCATGGCATGGTAATATACCTATATATACACCACATTTTCTTTATTCATTCATCTGTTGATGGACACTTAGGTTGAGTCTATATGCTAGCTATTGTGAGTAGTGCTGCGTTCAAGATATGAGTTCACGTATCTCTCATCTCAGACCTGGGGAAGATATGTCTCGGCAAGGTTAGACAACTGGTGTCAGACCTAGTGAGTTTTCGAGCCAAGAGTCAAACTCAGGAACTCCTGAGAAACTGTCCTCATTTATATTTAGTGAAAATACTAGTCAAGGAATTCCACTTCTGCTTAGAATATTAGAAGCCGCAAGAGAACCTTGATTCCACCCTAATGAGATTTAAAAAAAACAAAAAACAAAAACAGGTTATTTATAAAATCATCACTTTTCTTGAGGCCATCAGACAGCTGAGGTAGCCAAGCTACCCAATAAACAGCAATCCAGAGACAGACAAGTCCCTCTGAAACAGCTGCCTCACCTTTAGCAGAACATGGGAGAAAGAGGCGGCCACTGACCCAGCGGGTGGGAAGAAATCAGCTCGAATGTTAACAATTCTGAAAGGCTGGTGGGGCTGGCATGTCAGCTTGGGATGGCTAGGAACCCAGGGGGCAAAGGCGATCGCTAACAAGCTTCATTCCAGACTCCTCCACTGTATGTCCACAGGAAAGATCAGAGGCAGGTAGGGGAATGGGGAGCCCCAGATGTGGCCCAGATGCACAACAGGGGACAGACATGAGGCCTCACTGCTTATCAGACCCTCCCCTTAGAAAGCAGACTCTTTCCTGCTGAAGAAGAGCAGTGAGCCCTCTGTCCAAAGGCCCAGAAAAATCCATCATCTCTGGATCAGGGGTAGAAACACAACCTTCTGCCCTTGGGAAGGGAACAGGAAGCCACCTTGGAGGCAGCATAGTGAACTGGCACTAAGCAGAAGCTGGCCATTGCTGGAGGAGGTTGTATTAGACTCCTACAGCCACTGTAACAAAGTACCACAAATGGGGTGGCTTCTACAACAGAAATGCATGGAGGGTAGAAGTCCAAAATCAGGGTGTCATCAGTGCTGGCTCATTCTGGAGGCTCTGGAGGAGGATCTGTTTTATGCCTCTTGCCTTGCTTCTGGTGTGGCCAGCATTCTTGGCTTTCCTTGGCTTGCAGGTGCATCCCTCCTATCTCTGCCTCTGTCATCACCTGGCCTTCTTCCCTGTATGTGTCTCTGTGTCTCTGTGTCTCCCTCTCTGTTCTCTTATAAAGACATCAGTCAACAGATTTAGGGCCCATCCTAATTCATGATGGCCTCATCTTAACTAATTATGTCTGCAAGGACCCTATAACCAAATAAGGTCGCATCCTGAGGTTCCAGGTAGACCTGAATTTTGGGAGGGACACTGTCCAACTCAGTACAGAGGGACAGGAAACTCTTCATGCCCAAAACCAACCAGCAACTCAAGGCAGAATTTGGCTGCCATGGGAAGGAGGGACAGGAGTGCCAAAAAGACCTATCTCCCAAGGTCGAGGTACATAGGGCCTGAGAAAGGCTGAGGCTGGGCTATGGTGACAGACTAAGCCCTGCTTCCACCAGGAGCAAACAACCTTGGGAAGAGCAAGGGCATTGAGAGAGAGAATGTATTATGAACTGAATGTTTGCGTCCCTCCAAAATTCCTATTTTGGAGCCCTAACCCCCAATGTGTCTGTATTTGGAGATGGAGTCTCTCAGGAACTAATTAAGGTTAAATGCAGTCATAAAAGTAGGGTCCTGACCAGAAAGGATTAGTGGCCTTATAAAAAGAGACACCAGAGCTTCTCTCTCTCTCTGTCTCTCTCTTTCTTTTTCTCTCTTTATCTGAGTGCATGCACTAAGGAAAGGCCGTGCAAAGATGCAGTAAGAAGGTGGCTGTCTGCAACCTAAGGAGAGCCCTCACGAGATACCACCAACTGCTTGATGTTGGGCTTCCAGCCTTCAGTACTATGAGAAGATAAATGCCTGTTGTTTAAGCCACCCAGCCTATGGTGTTTTGTTACAGTAGCCCAAGCAGACTAATACAGAACTACTCTTGACCCAGGGCCTATTGAAAGCTGAGATGGAGCAGAAATTAGGAAAGCCCTCCATCTGTCCTGGGCCCATGGGAAGCCCCAGGTAACAGAAGCCACTGCAAGGGCAATCAGAAGCCTGCAGTATGCGGACAGTAACTATAGTGACCACAAAACCCAAACCCAATTCAACTCCTTACTATACTCACTCAACTTTTCATGAGAAAATCTGAGGTGTGCCATTTCTGTATATTAATACTAAATATTAGCTTAATGCTTCCCGATGACTACCAGGTAAAGAAGAAACACAGGGACTTTCTTGGATGAAACGGGGGCAAGAAGACTCTTCAGCAACTCCATCTGCCTCTCTGTAACCCTCTACTTATGGAGAATTTCTTTTTTCGACAGCAGTGTCAGCTTTGATGACTCCCTTCTTTGTTGCTCCTCAATGACACTTTACGAGTCGAGTGAAAACCAGGGATCATTGGACCAATGGTAATTGGGGAAAAACAAAATCAAGCACAAGGATTTTTTTTCCAGCATTTTTCACGTATCTCCAATTTACTCAAATCTCTTTAGACTTACAACTTTAGACATCCAGCTTAATGGGAACCATTCAACACAGCCCTGCATGAATTACTGGTAATTTATTGAGATCGCTTTAAGAATCTCAAGTGCAGACGCTGCTGGGATTGCCATGGCCTAACGTCGTGTGAAAGCTTTTTGATGAATCCAGATTGCAAAGGGCCCATTAATCCAATGATGTTCTCTGCTCTATTTTTTTTTTTCTAGTGATTTTCCTAGAAAAGGCCTAAGGTGGATGGAGGCTTGCTGTTTGCAGCAAGGCTGTGAACATGCGCCTTCTGCCTTGTTCAGCAGGACTCTTGTCCTGCTCATTCCTAAGGAGGTGAGGCGTCCAGCAGAAACTCTGCACTATTTTTGGATGGTTGACACATTTTGATTCCTACCCCTACCTGGTTCCAAATGATGGATGTCCCCTAACTTCTACCTCTCAAGAGTTTATACAACAGTGTAGGTTCTCTTGTTAGACTGCACCAGGTTCAAATCCCAGCCCTGTCACTTACTAACTTTGTGACTTTGGATAAGTTACTTAAGCTCTCTATGCCTGATGGATTTAAAGATAGACAGGCATAGAAGCAGATCACTTAGAACAGTGCTTGGTCCTCAGTATGCCCTGTGAACTATTAACTACTATTACCACCTAAACTTGAATCTCCTTCAAGACCTGTTTCTTTCCACCATGGCTCTCTGAATCAGTCTCCTGATTGAGGTGCACCTTAACTCACAAGCAGCATCCTTACTTTGTCCTCTGTGCCTCCCACAGTGCCCATAGAATACCCTGTTGTGTTGCTTCGTCTGCCTCTTCCTCAAAACTGGGAGCTTCCTTAGTTTTGACCAATGACTTGACTTTGATCAATTCACATGTCTGGCACCTCCTCAGCACAGGGTCTGACTGATACACAGTAATCATAAATGTTCCAAAATAGATGAAAAAATAATCTCCCTAACCCATATAGGTGAGGGAAGTGGGGAACCAATATTCACCAGATGCTTAACAAGTACTAGGCATTTAGTTGATTTTATTTATTAGTCATGGAATAATATTGTTAGTGCCTTACTTATTAAAGGTTCACTTATTAGCAGGTCTTTATTAATAGGTCAAATATAAGCATTTTTTTTTCACTTTTGTGTATAACAAAACCCATTGAGAAAGCAGTGAAGAACATGGGTGGACTCTGCAGGCAAACTGTCTTGGTTCAGAGCCAAGCTCTGCACAGGCTGTGTGACCTAGGGCAGCTTACTCTCTGTGCCTCCATTTTATCATCTGCTTTATGGGGATGATAATAGGACAGTGAGATTAAATTACATGTATAGTTAATACACATAAAACACTAATAACAGTGGCTGGTACATGGTAAAAGCTCCATAAATGTTAGCATTACTATTACATAGTGTTCAACATTTTAATGCAGTAAGGTATGTATTACGATCAAATTTTAATAAATAAAATGTTGGCTGGCTATATTTTATAGGACAGGAAGAGTATGTACTGGAAATCATCACCCCTACTGGATATCGTCACCCCTTGAGGAGAGA
Source organism: Papio anubis (assembly GCF_008728515.1). NCBI lineage: Eukaryota > Metazoa > Chordata > Mammalia > Primates > Cercopithecidae > Papio > Papio anubis. The sequence goes on from NC_044984.1 coordinate 100,170,984, forward strand.
AATAAGTAACAGAATAATCTGATCGTGCATAGAACATTGAAGTTAAAGTAAGAAAACCTCGTTTCCAGTCCTCATCTCATCACCCACTGGCTATGCCACCCTGGCATGTTCTCAACCTCTCTAAGCCTCCCCCGTCCCCTTGCCTAGGAATTGGAAATGATCAGGACACCCTCTCAGGAGACCAGGAAAATTAACAGAGATCACATTGATGAAAGGACCCGCCACAGCACCTGAGACACTGGAGCACCCAAAGAACCTAAGATGATGGCATCTATCATGTTTTTATTGTACTCATTTGTATTTTTCCAAAGATATATTCACTCTCTGACATGTAAACCATGGAAAGTGCTTAAAAATAAACACCTGTCATTTGGAGTTGGCAACGGCTCCCTGAAAAACTGGCTGTTTGACTTGTAAGAACAGCAGAAAGGGACTGAGTGTGGAGAGTGGACTGAAGCCAACATCCTTCAATACTGAAGAAACAGCTTCTTGGTCAAGACGGTAGAAGGAACTCACTTTCTTAGCCTCCAGGGATTTTACTGAATTAGCCTATAGTAAAGAGAAGGGCTTTCTGTGAACAAGAGTTTCCGATTGATTTGAAGAAGGAGATGTGTTGGTGGGTGAAGCCAAGAAAGAAGTAGTCACTGCCCAGAATATGCCATGAATGGAGTGGGGATGGTGTGGGCCATCTTCCAGTTGAAATGTATGAGAAACCTCAGAGTAGGAGACAGCAGATATCATGGATGGTGGGAGCAAGGAGTAGGGCTTGGGGATACATCAAAGATGTTGAACAGTTTTTCCAGTTGGTTCCACTGCCTTCCTTTCCCACTCCCAACTCATAGAAGCCTGGAATTTACTTCAGACAGAAGTCTGGTAAGCACTGACACACCTAGTGTGGGAGCCAGTAGTTGAGAATAATGTCCTCCTCATGCTGATACTGGGCATTTCAGGCTGCCAGCTTGATCCTTCCCCAACCCTGCAAGTATTAAGTCCTACCAGTTCGAGGACAAGGAGTTCCCAGTCCAGAAAAAGGCTCATTGAAAACAACTCCATGGCTGAGGGCACATATGCTAGGTTTCTAGAACACTCAATCCAGTCTTTCATGGAATGTCTCAGTGACTGTGGCTGTTACCCTTGGAAGATAGAGGGCTGCAGAGGACATCAGTACACTGCATATAGTGTATGTTATTAAACTTTGTAAATTAACATTACAGGTAGCATCGGGCTAAGATAAAGTCAGAAAATCTCATCGCATTGGTTTTCAAATATTCTAGTTTGAAAATCTTAGAAGTTCAAATTCAAACTTCATCCAAAGACATGCCAGACAAATGAGAGGCCTTTTGTTATAGAGCAAATCTTGTCCCTAAATTGACAAACAAGACATACATTCTCTATTATACTTTAATAGTTTGTAGAATGTTTCCACTGAAAATTTATCCCCTCTTCTGCCTGTATCAATGAGTCATCACCAAGTAATGCCATGTAACAATTCCCCGTGAAACTCAGGGGCTTTATTATTCATGAGTCTCTGCATCAGCTGAACAGTTCTGATCTTGGCTAAGGTCACTTCTGCATTTCTACTTCTCTGTGGGTCACTTCTGCTGATCTTGGCAGGGCCCTGTCATGTTTGGATGTTGACTGGCCACAGGCTGGTCTAGGGTGGCCTTGGCTAGGATGAATGGAATCTCCATGTACCCCTCAATTTTCTCCATTAGGCTAGCCCATACTTGTTCACATGGCAGTGGTATGGTTTCAAGAGAGTGAGCAAAGGTGCTCAGGGTCCCCTGAGACCTAGACTTGGAACTGAATCACTGTCACTTCCACTCTTTCTATTAGCTAAAACAAGTTCCATGGCTAGCTCCAATTCAAGGCTCCATCTCATGATGGGAGAAGCTGCAAAGCCACATTGCAAAAGCATGGCTACAGGAAGGGTGGACAACTGGGACCATTCTTGCAATCAATCCGTCACATCCTCCACTCTTCTTGTTCAGTTTTACCACTTTCTTCTCTCTTAAGGCAAATGTCATGCTCAAGATTGGTGCAATCTCATTATGCATCTACCTCCTTTCTCCATGAAGTCATCCTGTGTGAGGATATGTCCCAAGTCTCTCTTAGTCTAGAGAGTGTTATGATCTTTAGAGTGAAATAAAGAATAAATGCTTCTTTATTTGCAAAAGTAAAATATTTCTCTTCTTGTGAGTCTATCGATCATTGAAAGAAACATCAGCAGTCCACGTGGTCCCCAGTAAACATTTGCTGGTGATATGGTCATATGCCCCATGGGGATAGAGGAAGGACTAGAGGAAAGAAGACCAGTCACACAAACTGCCCACCCACACCCCAGCTCTGTGAGGTGCCCCCCATCTTCCCAGCTTGTCACCACATTCATCACACTGCACTATGAGATCTGTCTGTCTCCCCATGGGCTTGTCTGCTGTTGAAGACACTGCATGTTTCTTATTTGCTGTTGTACCTCCAAGACCTAGAACAGTTCCTTATTCAAAGTAGACATTTGTGTAACTAAATGAATGAATGAATACAAGAATGAATCAATAAATGATGACTGAGTCTGATCTGGAAGAAGGACAAAGCACTGGCCAGGGGGAAAGAGGGAAGAGCACTCCAGACAGAAGAAACAGCTTGTAAAAGGCCACAGGTTTCAAAGCACATGACATGTTAAGAGGGTGATAAGCTGGTAGGGTGTTGTATACAGCACAAGGAGTACAGGGAGCAGCAGGGTTTGAAGCTGGAAAGATGAGTCATGCTAAGGAACTGGACTTTATTTTGTAAAAAATGATGAATTAACAAAGATTTTATATAAAGAAAGTGGCATGTTAAACAGAATTTTCATTTAAAAAATAGTTTTCACAGAATAAGCTTGGGCAGAGTAGATTAATTTCTCTGAGCCTCTATTTTGACATGTTTAAAATAGGGTTAATGACGGTTAGGCCAGGTTCCAGCCTAAGTGCCTGGATTTCATATGTAGTAACTATTTTAACCCTCCCAATAAAGTAGGAACTATTATTATTATTATAATTATCATCATTCTTATTTTATAGATAAGGAAACTGGTGCTCAGAAGGGTTAAGGAATTTGCCCGAGGTCACACAGAACCCAAGTGGCAGAATTTAGATTTGAACTCAGGTATCTGACTCCAGGGCTTGTGCTGTTAATTACTATGTTATTTTATTATTTATCATTAAGTGGTACCTATCTCAAAGAGTTATTGTAAACATTTAGGCAAAAAAAGAATACAAAGCTCTTAGAACTGTGTCTGACATATAGTGAGAGCTTAAAACATGTTTGCTATTGTTACTGCTTGCCATTCTTGTTATTGGCTGTAAAATAGGTGTATTCATTAAGATATCTGTTCATATGAATTATACATTTATTTAAGTATGCACATGAACAATAATTTTTACTTAGTATATTTATAATTACACATATCATTAATTTTTAGGATTATAATGAAACATAAATGAGTTAACATATGCGGGATACCGAGCACCTTACATTCTAATGCCTGGAACTTTGAAACAATTCCAATCAAAGTTCCTTCTTCTCTATGTCCAGCATTTTTTAAAAATTAACTTCTGCTTTAGTTTGGTAAATTACCAACAGCCTCTTCAAGGCCATCTAAGCTTTTGCTAACATGTACTTCAAAACTCTTCCAGCCTCTACCCTTTCCCCAGATCCAAGATCATGTCTACATTTTTAGGTATTTGTTCCAGCATATCCCCACTTCTCAATGTCAAAATCTGCCATAACAAAGTGCCACAGACTGAGTGGCTTAAAGAAATTTATTTTCTCACAGTTTCGGAGGCTGGAAGTCCAAGATCAAGGTGTTGGCAGGGTTGGTTTCTCCCAAGCCTGTCTCCTTGGCTTATGGAAGGCTATCTTCTCCCTGCATCCTGGCATGGTCTTCCCTCTGTAACTGTCTGCAATCAAATCTCCTCGTCTTATAAGGGCAATAGTCAGATTGGTTTAGGTTCCAGTCATGTGGCCTCTCTTTACCTTAATTACTCTTTGAAGGCTCTATCTTCAAGTATAGGCACATTCTGAGGTACTAGGGCCTAAGACTTCAATATGTGAATCTGGGGGAACAAGGAGGGACCCAATTCAATGCACAATAACCTCCGATCAAAATCATCTAAGACAGAGATGATGAGGCTAGGCATGGTGGCTCATGCCTGATCCCAGCACTTTGGGAGGCTGAAGTGGGTGGATCACCTAAGGTTAGGAGTTCAAGACCAGCCTGAGCAACATGGTGAAACTCCATCTCTACTGAAAATATGAAAATTAGCTGGCCATGGTGATGTGCACCTGTAGTCCCAGCTACTTAGGAGGTTGAGACAGGAGAATTGCTTGAACCCAGGAGGCAGAGGTTGCAGTGAGCTGAGATCGCGCCACTGCACTCCAGCTTGGGCAACAGAACAAAGCACTGTCTCAAAAATAAATAAATAAATAAAAATAAAAAAGAGAGAGAGATGATGAGAGCCTAAAGTAAGAGAAAAGAGGAGAGAACATTGTTAATATACACATCATCTTTTTCTAAACACTTCTAGTAGCCTTAGAACCTGCCTTTCCAAAGTATCTAAGTAACGTTTTTTTATTGGGGAGGGGAAAAAGCTGAGTGCTGTCAGTTCTTTGGTTCTGTGTCTAGAAATGAACAACCCTGGGGTTTTCTGGGGACATTATTTATTTTTCACTTCGCAGTGTTGGCATCATGAAGACAGAAGCTGAGAGAATCATCAGCTTGGAGCAAAGCAAAAAACAAAAGCAGAAAAAACAAAAGGAAAAATACCACATTTTTGCCCCAGAGAGCACCAGTGGAACTGAGAACTTCCAGCCTGGGCCTGACCCTCTTTGTCCCAATGAAGGACAATCCCAGGCTCTTGGCAGGACAGCAAATGACAGCAGAGAAGATTCTGGAGAAATGTGTGCATCCGTGTTCATGGTGGAAACTGATGGAGAAATCCTCTTCCAAAGGTACTTTTCATGTGAAAATCACGTATGGTCTTGGCAGAGCTGCCAGTCCCTCAGGAGGAACTCAAGTTGCTTTGCAGGTTTTAAATGGCCAGGAGGGAGATGATACTAATCTGGGGGTCCCATCAGAAATCAGGTGTGAAATAAGGGAGGCAGGGACAAGGCTGTGCAATATATCCCTCTAGAGCAGACCTCTCCTGCACCTGTCTGGGCTGGCTACTTCTGGCAGAAAACACAGGACGTTTTACCAGCATGAGTGTCACCTGAGTCAGAGGGACCTGAAGACAAGAATTTAAGGAGTGAGGCGAGGAGACGGTGGTGAGGTATCTGCCACATGAACATCAGTTTGGGTGCAGTTTCAGGGGCTTTTCAAAAGACCTCTGAGGTAGCTGGAAGAACATTGGAATGGGAGTCAGAAGGCCTGGGATAGGGTTTTGAATCTTCTCTCTACTACCTTAGTTACTTTGGATATACTATTTTTCGGAGTCTCACTGTCCTCATTTATAAAACGTACAGGATTCTAAAATCAAATGGTGTACATAAAAGCATTTGGCTAGTTTCTGAAATGATGAGGAGGACACCATTTGGTTTTTGGAGTCAGACAGACCTGGGTTCAAATGCAGTTTTCAACATGGAGAAGATAATCCTGAGCCAACTCATTCAGCCTCAGTTTCCCCAACCATTTATTCATTCATTCAATAAATGTGTTATAGAGACCCAACTATGAGTCAGGCACTAAAGACAGACTCATGCTTGTCCTCACAAAACGTTCTCATCTGTTAAAAGGAGAAAAATGGATTACCTATCTTACAGTGTTGCTAGAAGAATTAATAAGACTGGATATTTGTAATGCTCGGCCTAGCGGTGGTCTAAAAGGAATGCTCAATAAACATTCATCCCACATTTTCCCCCAACAAAAGCATTATCATCTTTAATATGGGAAATGTTTTTTGATAAGGACTTTTAGGGAAAAAAATGAAAATGATTACAAAGAAAGGCCAGTTACTCTCACATATTAAAAGCTGGTTTGGTCATAAACACATTCTGCTGCAGCATCATATTTCATTTGATGAACTAGAAGATAAATGATTTGGATAGTTGTCTTAATTGAACTTAAAATTAGTCAGACAAGTAGCCTGAGTCCACTTGATATAATGTAATTCTATTCGGGGATTGAGATGGTATCTTCATTAATAAACTTCTGGAAGCCACGTATATGAGCATCCAAGTCAAAGATTCACCCCCGTCCTGTCTTGCTCCCTCTCCCTTTATCCTCGCTTAACGCACACACGTAGGCATATACACATGTGTGCCTGCAGACACATGTATGTTTGCATACATGGACACACATGTGTGCACACACATAGACACACAATTCCTGAGAGACTAGCATGGCGTCTTCATAAAGATAGCATGTCATTTGAGAAATAGTCCTTATTTTTGCTATTCTAATAAATGTTTATTTAATAAAGAAATACATAAATGAATGAATTAGCTCTTAAGGGCCAAGCACCTGTCCTGAAACATGTTTTTTTGGGGAAAAAATAATCCAGAGTGTCCCACAGTCAAATAAATTTGGGAACACTGCATTCTATAATTCCTGGAAATTCACAATGTACAAGAGCTCATATAGGTTCTGAGAAGTTTTCTAGTAAATAAACCAGCTTGATGTTGTTACTCCATTGATCCATACTTACTTGATCAACACGTATGTATTTCTTAATTTTTCTTTTGTCTCTCTGTGTGGCAATACCCATTCATTCCACAAACCTCATGCTTCCAAGAAGCTCCACTTTGGAAAAACAGCACTAGCTAGTGAATAGGGGGCAGAGCTGCTATCTTTGGGCTCCAGCTGAGACTTTGCAAGACACAATGGTGATCTGAAGATAAAACTTGTCCCACTCATCTCTGCAGACAACTGAGGCCAGTTCCAGCTAGGCAAGCATTAAAAATTCTATTACAAGGACAATGGAGGTCTCAGTACACTCAGGGGCAGGGATGCAGTGGAACCTCAGAAAGTACTGAAACCAGGGACTGGAAGGTGGCAGGACCCTCTTAGTTTCCCATCCGTTCTCTTTTTACCTTGGCTTCCTTCCCTCTGTCTCTACTTTTTTCATCACCCTTTACTACTCCAGATCACAGAGCAGGTCTTCTGCCCACCCATTCTGAAGCTGACATCTACATCTCAGCATCTCTACATCTCATACATATGACGTATGTGGTCATAGGGCAGGGTCATCTCCTACAAAGTCGTTGCTGGGCCCCTTCTCTCTCAGGGGAAGGAGACAGCTGGAGATTTCTGGGCAGCCACCCCACAATGGTCCACAGTGCTTTCTTCTATACTTTGTTCACATGGCTTCTAAGCCCCAGTCATGCCTAGAATTACCTGGAAGCATTTTCAAAATATTTGTCTTGGGTTCCCTAGCAGAGATGCTAATTCCGGAGATGTGGGGAGGGACACAGAAATTTATGCATTGTGAAAGTTCCTCTGATGTTGCCAGTGGACTGCTCTACAATCACCCATCTATTGTTGTGCCCTGGATATTTCATGACCTTGAAGGCTCTAAATCTTTTGTTTTCATTATTTTCTCATCTGGTTTCTCCTCTGCCATTTCTTAACCTGGAGAAAAGTATTTCTCATGTCTGAAGGCCCAGTTTAAATGACACCTCCTCCAAGCAGATTCCCCAATTCCACCTGCCAGTTGCAATCAAAGGAGTAACTCTCAGAGGAATGAGTTATTCCTTTGTTCTTCCATGGACTTTTGCTGTAACCAGTTAGAAATTAACATTTCTCCCCTACTAGATTATAAGCTACAGAAAGCAAAAGACTAGTTTTGTAAAATAATGTTTTCTTATTATAAAAGCGGTCTATGCTCCTGTAAAATTTAGAAAATACAAATAACTGAAAAAAGAAGAAGTAAATCCATAACCCCCCAAATCAGGAGAGCCATAAAGTTTGGGCATGTGTCCTCCAGTCTCTTTTTCCAAAGGGTCACGTGTGTGTATTTTATTTTCATAATTGGAGTCATATATAATTGTCTCCTCTACTTTTCTTCAGTTGACATTTTATTGAAAACATGTTTCTGTGTTATTGTCTCTTCAAAAGCATGATTTTAAATGGCTGTATAACATCCCACTACAAAATGTGCCATACTTTATTGGCTTATTTCCCAGTTGTTGGACATTTGTATTATCTTCCATTTTTATTTTTGCTCTTAAAAATAACAAAGTGTGCTGGATATTTTTCATTTGTCTCTCCAGAGCCACTGTCCACCCTGAGCCCATATGGACTCTGTCAAAGGGCTCCCTGGATCCTGGCTTTAGTTAGGCTCAGTGAGCGGGAGGTGCAGGCAAGAGACCAGGAGCTGGGAGGAGGGTGAGAATCGAGCATTTTTTCCCATGGGAGGGTCACATGGTAAGTCAGGGAGTTGGGAATCCCTCTCCAAGTTTTGGAAACTACTCACTCCCTGCCCTTTCAAGCCTTGAGGTGGTACTGGCTCCTTTCTGCTGCTGGCCCCAGAATCCTACACCATCTCTCACTGTCTCCACATCTTGTCCATACTTTGTAAGTCATTGGGTTTTTTGTTTGTTTGTTTTGTTTTAATTAAACTCTCTTCAAATTACTCAGTTTGAGTGTGCTGTTTCCTGACCAGATCCTAACAGATAGAGGCACATGGCAGTTGACAATTTGTACTTACATTTTTGACTATTCTCAATTTGCCTCTAGAAGTTTCAGATAAATTCTTAAAAGTGGATCAACAGATAAACATATGCTAGCAGCACTTCATTCCTATTTGCCACATTACTTTCCAAAGATCAGTGATGCCAAATTATGCTCCGACTAGTACTCATTGAGAACATTAACAATTACCACTTTGAATCTTCAAAATGTTGGTAAGCAAGAAGTATTTCATGTTTTAATTTGCATTTCATTGATTACTAGTGAAGAAGAATGCTTTTCGCAAATTTTAATTCCTCTTTTATGAATGACCATGTCTTCTTTTACCCTCTATCTCTTATGATATCTACCTACCTATAATAATTATCATAAAAATTATAACTAGTATTATCATTATTACCAATTTGGGCAACCAGGTGGACGGTCGAACTCTTAAGCCAGAGGCTAAAGCCATGCTACAAAACAGACAACACTGACAGTGTCTTTTAAATGAGAATGCTAAGGTGCCACATGTGTTTTCAGTCAATGGTGTAATAATTGTATTATAGAAGTAATAGCTAATAGTTATTGAATTTCTATTATTTGCCAAGTGCTGTGTTAAGTGAGCTCCATTTTTTTCTCATCAAATCCTCAACATACGTTCTGTTTGTTCAATGTATTTAATAACCATTGAACCATTTCTAGTTATCCTTTCTGAAGCCCAGTGCCATCCCAGGTTTGTAAGCAGAAGCTCGATCTTTCACTCCAAATAGCTTTTATCCAATGAGGCATGAGCTCCAACAAGATCTTGCCTTATTGGTGCTGTAGCATCTCTGACATTTGGTTCCAAAATTAAGCAAATATGGAAAAGTTGAAATTCCACTAGACAGACAAACTGTTCTTGAATACTCCCAATTTACTTCTATAAACACTGGGGGATTGGAAGGTTACTGAATGTTATAAACAATCCAATAACATTTGAACCTTTTGCTGCTTAGAGCAAAGTGTTTGAGATTCATCTGTTGGAGAAAAAAGATTTTTAGAAAACAACCACATAAAAGTTACTTCCAACTTCTTTTACAAGCTCTATTTTAGAGTGAAGTGAAGAATTTCTGGGGCAAATTGTAGCCAGTTTTGAGGCCTGGAGGCAAGTGTCTCCTGAGATAAACCATATTGCCAAGCAAGCCTGGTGCCATGATTGTTTTGACAGTGTTCTCCCTCCTGAATTCCTCGCTTCTAAATACAACATTCCTCTTCAAATTTTTAACCTTTGCATTTTCCATTCTTAGAACATTATTCTCACTTTCCTAATTTTACTGCCCCCCTTCTTTTTCCATTTGCAAGGACAGTAGCAAGAATGTCATCAGTTCTCTCTGGGGTTTGATCTGGCAGAAGAAACAAAAAAAAAAGCAGTAGTTTTGCAGAACCAAATGCTATTTCTGAGCTCTGTGGCTTTGCAGAGATTTTTATTTCTGCAAGAGGTTGTGTTTTAAGTATTATAGTCTTAGATTTCTGCTTGTTGCAGTGGACAGCCAAGCCTCAGTTTTAATTTCATATTACTTTGGCTGGTAATGATGAGTCTGGAAGGTGAAACAGGAATCAGGAACAATTGTCCCATTCCATCTCTGCTAAAATCGTCCCTTGTTCATTTTCAGAAAGAGCTAACATTTAACAAGTAAAATGAAAGGAGTAGGAAGAAAAGAAATGACCCAGCGCCCTAGTCCTAGCCAACGACAGCATCTCATTCTATGGGTGCGGTCATCCAGTTGTTAGCTCCTCCAGATGTGCAGCCCCATCAGTCCCAAGGCAGACCCACCTGTGCTAGAAGGCACTGATGTATATCTGAGGTCACACTGCTCATCTTCAAGTTACACAGTTAAATGAAAGATGTCCTATCTTTAGGCGCTAGGTGTTCTAAACCCCGCTCTCCTCTACTGGGTCTGCAGATCATTCAGGCTTTGTGTTCCCAGAGGAAGGAGAAGAGACCATTTGTCCAAGGAAATATCTGTAATACATGTTAAGTGGCTTGTGAGAGAGCCCTCTCATTTATTGGCTGAAACATGAAACGGAAAACATGTGCAGTGAGCATAGGGCCCCCACCGGCTCTTGTTCCTTCTCAGGAAACAGAGTGATGAAGGATGGAACAAACACGTGAATTCAGGCAGCCCACATGCCTGGGTGTTTCACAATGCAAAAAGCATCTGTTGGGTGGAAGTCCTGGGCATTGGGTTCGGAATTTATACAGACAGATTGACTTCTAGTCTGTAGTGGGGATTCCATTCCCGCTGCTATGGGAATAGGTTTTTCCATTTAGCAAGAAGAAAGCAATCCTTATTCAACTATGTGTTTATTTATGTATTTGATGCACATTTACCGAATGCCAATGTCTGCATTAGGGACTGAGGAATAAGGCATAGACCTTACATTCAAGGAACTCATTCTTTAATGAGGAAAGAAAGAAAGAGAAACAAACATTTACAATAGAGTGGAGCCAGTGAGACTAGAGAAATGTACAAAAAAAATTGGGAGGAAATCCGGGGAGTGTAGAGATCTGTAAATCTAGAGTACTGGATATTTGCTGCTTTTGGCCATCAAAGATCCATTTTCCCTTCCTCTTGATAATATTACTTCAAATTTTATTTGAATATTCATTTCACTCATACCCCGCTGGCTGCATCTCCAGCATCCCCTGATTGGTTGAAGCCAAGAAATATATCCCATGTCCCTCTGATCAGAATCATTGGTTCGGGGCATATAATCCAATTCAGTGTAATTCAGGAGGGGGCTTCTGGAGCAGAAGCTCATTTGCTCTTTTAAGAGAACTACTGAGAAACTCAGCCCTCATCCCTGCTGGATGGCTATGGCCTCCTGGAACCCTATGTTGCATGAGAGGGGCCATTCTTGGAATGGAAAAGACACCACAGAAGGTAGAGGGTAGGAATGAAAGGTAATGGAGGTTCGGTGCCTGTGCTGAACCGCTGTAGCAAGCATTGTCTAAACCCATCTCTCACCTGTGATTCATCTTCAGTGAGATGAATTCATAATCTCTTACTATTTAAGCCACTTTGGGTGGAGCTTTCTAATTCAGTTGACCCTTGAGCAACATGGATTTGAACTGTGTGGGTCCACTTATATACGACTTTCTTCTGCCTCTGCCACTCCTGAGACCGCAAGACTAACCCCTCTTTCTTCTCCCTCATCTCAGCCTCATCCTCCTCCTCTTCCTCAGCCTACTCAACATGAAGATGACAAGAATGAAGATCTTTATGAGGATCCACTTCCACTTAATGAACAGTAAACATATTTTTTCTTACGATTTTCTTAACAACTTTTTTCTCTAGCTTACTTTTTTTGTAAGAATACAGTACATAATACAGAACATACAAAATATGTGTTAATCAACTGTTTATGTTATAGGTAAGGTAAACAGTAGAGTATTTGTAGTTAAGTTTTGGGAGAGCCAAAAGTTATACAAAGATGTTTTAATGGTGTGGGAGGTCGGTACCCCTAATCCCCACATTGTTCAAGGTCAACTGCACTTACACCAAAGATAGAGAATGTTTCAAAAAGGGAGAAGGATGTATACTAATAAGTGACAGTTCAGCATTCTGCTAAGCACTCTGTGTAACTTTCTTAAATCCTCACAATGCTCCTAGGAGGTAGATTATTTTTAACCCCATTTTGTGGATTAGAGAATCAAGGCTTAGAAAGGTTGACTTGCTCAAGGGTACATGGAGCAAATGTTGAATATTCTTAGGAGGTCTAATAAAATGGCGACTGAAAAATGTCCATTAGATTGAGCAATGCAAGGTGCACCAGAGAAATCTTAGAGAACTTAGAGAAAACATTTTGGGTGGGTGCTGAGAGAAAAGAGCTGGATTGAGGTGGACTGAGGTATGAATATGCAACAAGGAAATAGAGACAACTGTGTGGACATTTTGAAGCAGTTTGACATTAATCATGGCATTTAGATCAGTTAGGATGCTTTTGGATGCAAGTAATAGAAAACTATAATTCAAATTTTCTTAACAATAAGAACATTTATTTTTTTCACATAACAGGAAGCCCAGAGGGATGGGAGGCTAAAATGTTGGTAGCTTAAGTAGTTCAACAAAGTCATTAAGGACCTGGTTTCTCCAAGATCTTGTCTCAGAAAATACAGCAAGTGTCAAGAAAATAAAGATAAGGAGGCAACCAAGAGTCATGTCTTGAAGGACCTTATGGTGCCTTTGGGCACTTGTGCAATCCATAATTCCCAAAACTTTGCATGTATCAAAATCATTAAAAGAGCACAGATTTCTGATTCCAAAGGCCTAGGGAGAAGCCTGAGAATTTTCATTTTTTAACAATCCCCAGGAGGTGCTGAAGCTATTGGTCCCTGGGCCACACTTTAGGAAGCTCTGATGTAGAGGACAGAGCATTATTGAAGTCTTTCAGACAGGAAGTGACATGGTAAATTTTGCTTTTTTTGCTCAAGCTGCTAGGCCCAAGGAACTCTATCTCATATGGTTGCACCATAGGTTTTACCTAGCCTGCTTCTCAGGGGCATCAATGCTTTAAATAAGATATTGTAGCCCTTCTTAACCTTCAGTGGAACAAGCCTTTTCTGTTGGATTGTTCCTGACCTCCTGTTGACTATGAAAATTATGTCTACCACTATATGGTCTATGTAAACTGACTAAAAGACCAGCAGAAATCAGAAAACCACCTTTATTGACTTTGCTTTCTACCCTGATCTTGTGTTATCCCTGATGACTTCTTTCTCCATTAGTGCTCAAGAGCATTTCCAAAGTGTTTGTGAGTCTGACAAAGGGACAGAGCTGTTCTTGAATGAGACACCGCACAGTCTGACACTTGGTTTTGTTTGTAAAAGGGGCATGAACGTCATCTCAGCAGGCCTGTGGTGGTCGTCTAACGAGATGACAGATGTGAAAGCTCTCTGGGAATATCAAGCACAATTATTTCTAGCTTTAGGGATACAATTTTGGAGGAGGTTGAAGGAGGTGAGCCTGCTGGGTGCTAAGTGTTTCTGATGACCTCTCCTGTTGTTTTGAGATAAGCCCTAGATGCTGGCTTTTGATGTGTATTAGTTGGCTTCTGAGCGTACCCAAAAGATACCAAAGACAAAGATAAATTTTCAAGGCATTCAGTTTAGAATCCTAAGACTCCACAAGTTGTTAATCTGTGCTTTCTGCCTGATGTGGGAATCCTTTCTATGACATCCCCTTCAGGGTCACGTTCTTGCAGCACCTCTGGAGTGTGTTAAGTGTCACCTACCCATTACACATTGTATTATGTTGCTCAGCATGTTGAGAACCAAATTTACAAAATTCTCCTTCAAACCTGTCCTTTATTCCACTGTGTTCTATCCCAGAAAATGGGCAGTAACATCCCAGTACTCCTTCATTCACTCACAAAAAATTTCTTATGCACCACATCCTTTTGCATGACCCCACATCCATTTTACTTGCTAACTGTCTCTTCATTCACTTCTCTCTTAATTAACCACCAACACCACCACATTTTAAGCTACCAGTCCCTGTCACCTGCAGGACTGCAGTGGTATCCCATGAGATTCCCCAGGTGTACTCTGCCTCTATTCATGATTTGTAGCCAGAGTGACTTTTAAAATGCAAATCTAAGCATCACACCTGATGAAATATTTCAGTATCTTGCCATTGCTCTTAGAATAAAACCAAAATACGTCAGCATGGCCTACCAGGCCCAGATAACTTGACCCCTCTGTATCCCACCAACTTTGTATTGTACAGCTGGTACAATTGTACAGCTGGTACAAAAGCAGGCTTCCTTTTGCTTTTTGCATTCCAGCCATGTTAACTCTGACCAGAACAAGCCTCTTCCTCCCCTTCCCTACTCTTTGTTATCTCTTGCCCTTGAGATCATTCATTCATTCAATCATACGCCTCAGTTCATCATTCATACCTCATATACTTAGTGTCATCTAACTAATCATCTTGCCCATCTGATTGGTACAAAATAGGTATTGTTGTTTCAATTTGCATAATTCAATATCTAGTCATCCTGAGCAACTCTGTATTATTATTCACCTTTTGGATTTCCTCTTCTGATTCTTGTTTATATCCTTTGCCCATTTTTAAAAACTTAGGTTTCCTGACCTTTTCTTTTTGATTGTTAAGACATCCTTATATATTCTGTATATTCATCTTTTGTCAGCTTTTTATATTGCAAAGACTTTCTCCCAATCTGTGTGATCTCCTTCGCTCTCTTTGAGGAAGGCAAGCACTAGGAGATGAGGCTGGCTATCTAGGTAGGGGCAGCTACTAGGAAAATCAGACAGATATCAAGGGGCAGTGCCAAGTTTAGAACCTTAGAACTCTGATGATTCCTAACAGCTCTGTACTTTTATTTATCAGTAACCATGAGGTTTCTAATACAAGATGGGGTCTAGCTAGCAGAGCTTGGTATAGCCTCAAATAGCTTCCTACTAAAATGTATACAAAGTCAAAAAAAGAAAAAAGATAAAAATTCATACCACCACCGATGAGCAGAATTTACATTAACCATAAGATCAATGGAACTGGATTAAAGCAACTAATCAGTAGCATCCCAAACACGCTGTCTATCTGAAAGTGTCCCACAATTTCGTATTCATGACTGGAAAGGCAAGGTCTAAGTTAGATATGGCAAATATACGTATGGGTGCCATTACACCTCCCTCCCAAATTCATGGCAGGCATCACTTATCTATCACAGCATTCCTTCCTACTGAGTTCAGATATGGATTCTGAGTCCTTGCCAGCAGTCTTGCAGTTGCCACATGAAGTAAATGATTGGTCTCTAAACTGAAATTTGCCTGTTATCCATAGTCATTCTAACCAGAACATGGGCAGTGATCCCTCCTCATGCTGCATGCTATTAAAAGATGCACTGTCACTATCATTATGCTCCTCTTCTTTCCCTCTGATATGGTCAGGCTTTGTGTCCCCACCCAAATCTCATCTTGAATTCTAATCCCTATAATTCTCATATGTCAAGGGAGAGACCAGGTGGAGGTAATTGAATCATGGGGATGGTTTCCCCTATGCTGTTCTCATGTAAGTGAGTGAGTTCTCATGAGATCTGATGGTTTTATAATGGGCTCTTCTCCCTTCACTTGGCACTTCTCCATCCTGCCAGCCTGTGAGGAAGGTGTCTTGTTTCCCCTTCACCTTCCGCCATGATTGTTAAGTTTCCTGAGGCCTCCCCAGCTATGCTGAACTGTGAGTCAATTTCCTTTATAAATTACCCAGTCTCAGGCAGTTCTTATTATTAGCAGTCTGAAAATGGATTAATACACCCTCTCACCAAATTCAAATCACTTTTTTTTTTTCCTACATTCAGTCATAGACTGAAACTCTTACAAAAGTGCTGGGCAAAGAGTACCAGAGGGAGTAGCATGACACTTGCCTTCTGGAAGGCATATACACCACAAGTCAAGCAGGCAAGATGGATATGGGAACAGTGGTAAGAACTGCAATCAGAGTCAATCACAAAGAAAAAAAAGATGAAAACTATAGGCTAAAGAATATGAACCAGGGAACATAGTGAAAAGGTCAAACATGTTTAATTGAAGTCCCATAAGGAGAAAAGGAATGGAATAAGACAGAAGCGATACTTGAAACATTTATGACTGAGGCTGATGTGAAATGATAAGATATTAATACACATATTCAAGAAGGCTCCCCAGATTCCAAGCATGATCTTAAAAAAAAGAAATCTAGACATATCATAGTAAAATGTCAGGCAAACAAACATATGAAGATGATGTCCAAAGAATCAACAGTTAGACTGACAAGTAACTTTTTAGTAGCAACAACAGAAACTGGAACACAACAGAATGATAACCTCAGCGGAACTGCATTGCCTCAACGGGAAATGAAAGAAAACAATGGGCATCTAAGAATTCTCTGCATTGAAAAATCACCCATACAGCCATTTGCACACTGAAACTGAAGGAGTTTGAACCAACAGACATGCTACTAAAAATATTCTGAAGTATATTATTCAAACAGGGGAAGGATTCCATAAGGAAAACTGAAGATGCAGGAAAAATGAAGAGACACAAAAGTGGTAAAAAAAGAAAAATGAGTAAATCTAAGAGCATATGCATATTCATTACAACAGAAATACAAGGAAAAATAATAACATCTTGGAGTCAGGTTTAAAACGTATTTTTGGAGACAATTAAAATTCAAAATGACAGGAGTATATACACTAAGAAGAGGTAAATGGAATTTAAAAGTTCTTAGTCCATTACATTGTTCAGGAGAAAAGTAGCATATATTTTATCATCAGTTCTATTTATCAAGAACACAACATGCATTGAAAAGACAAAGTTTATTTGTAAAACTATTAACCATGCTTATCTCTAGATTGTAGGACTATATGTGTTTTTTTTCTGCTTCTTGATAATGTTTTATATTTTCCCATCTTTTTTTCCTTTTCTTTCCTTTTTTTTTTTTTTTTTTTTTTTTTGAGACAGGGTCTCTCTTTGTCACCTAGGCTGGAGTGCAGAGGCGCAATCTTGGCTCACTGCAACCTCCACCTTCCGGGTTCAAATGATTCTCATATGTCAGCTTCCCAAGTAGCTGGGATTATAGGCGTGTGCCACCACGCTTAGCTAGTGTTTTGGTATTTTTAGTAGAGATAGTGTTTTGCCATGTTGGCCAGGCTGGTCTCGAACTCCTGGCCTCAAGTGATCCATTTGCCTTGGCCTCCCAAAGTGCTGGGATTACAGGCGTGAGCCACTATGCCTGGCCCACTTTCCAATTTTCTACAATGAGTATACAATACTTTTATAAATAGAAAGTAATAAAATATTAAAAATATAAAAAGCCATTTGTAATGTAAGAAAATAATATAATTTTGCCACTGTTAAGGACATAGTAAAAGACTTTCCTGCACTAGGAGAAATGTCAGCATCAGTGACTTCGAGACCATATCTAATACTAAAATTCGAAGTATTTGATATAATATCTTTTTGGCCAATCAAATTTCACTCTGTCAAGGAGTAAGAACAGCAAAGCAATCTCCAGATAGCATATGTGATTAACAGACTTACTCAGATAATCATTGCAACTCTCATCCGAAAACGAAACCCGAACTCAGACACTATCTGTTTCACATTCCTTCCTAACTTGATGTAGTCAAGGAGACTAGAAGCTTCAATCCTGCAACAGGAATAAAACAATGTTTCAGCCTAGAGACTTTCAGTTTGTTTCTGCCCACTTCTGGATCCACTTGGGAATATGTGTGATACTGCGGCCAAATTTCCCCTGGGATATCTTGAGTTTGGATCCCTGACTCTGAAGCCAATGTGCCATGTAATCTTAGAGAAATTCACAAGCCAGTGCCTTACTTTCTGGCTATGTAGGAATAGGAAGAAGGGCAGGGCTGGAAGTGATAACTTCCCTGAAGAATGTTGGAAAACTCCCTAACACTTTGCACAGCTCTGAGATAGTATGAGCAGGGGTCAGACTCCACCAAAGGTCAAATGGACACATGCCCAGTGACCTGGGGATACCAGGGGTGGGGAGCAGAGGGGTGGCCTAAACTTCGTGCACTTTCCACAAAGACGGATGGAAGCAGATGTGGCTCTGGCTCTCAGGAAAGGAAGTCTATCCTAGTATACTCACATCCTGAAGATTTGCCCAGCCTACTCAGCAGAGGCCATTGGACCTTGGGTGTGATGTTAAGAGCCAAATCCTAAATACCTTGAGCCTTCTCCAATTCTACAGTAGTGGGAAAACATCTTGTGTTGGTTGACCATGAGATAGCCTGCCAAGAGGGAGAAGAGAAGGCTCTGCTGTTTGCAGCATCTTTCCATGTGGGTGTGGGTATGACACATGCCCCTAGCACAGAACAGGCACCACAGCATCTGATGCCCCCTGAGAATTTTGGACACTTATTCAGAAGGGACCTCCAATGCTCACCGGATGCTTGACTTCTTTTCCATTATCTTCAACAAATAGCCATGTGCCAGCTGTTTTAACAGCTCCAGAAACACGAAACTCACTCCCTAACTTAGCGGCCTGATTTCAATTTTTTTTTTCATGTCTCTTAGAAATTATTTCTTCATAAAGACCAGAAACTTAGCTCCTTGTATGTCTTTTCTTTCTAGTCTTACATGGAATGACCATATTATTTATTGTCCAAAGACAGGCTCATGCTTGAAAGTAAATAGGGGAACTATTAACAATTGCATCCGGGAAATAGGGGTAACCTGGAACTCTCTTTTGGCAAAACAAGACATACAGACCATCCCAGCCTTAGGTTTATCCCAGGGATAACTAGAACAAGCTTGTCCCTCTTCCTTCAGTGTCACTGAAATTCGAAGGTGCTTAAATTGCCCCCTGAGTCTTCTCTCCTCTAGAATAAACAAGAGAGGCTGGTTTCTTTAGTAGAAAGAGAATCAGACTGAGAACAAGAAATATTTGTGTAACTTTTGGGGTCTTCATCAGAGGTAATTGCCTCCCAAGATCCAATGTTATATCCTGGTATCCAAGAAAAGAAAGCAATTTGTAACATTCTGAAATGTGAAAAGTCTGTGAGAAGGACGTGAGA
Source organism: Papio anubis (assembly GCF_008728515.1). NCBI lineage: Eukaryota > Metazoa > Chordata > Mammalia > Primates > Cercopithecidae > Papio > Papio anubis. Next base: position 100,190,212 of record NC_044984.1, read on the forward strand.
TGAGCTATACGAATTGTGAAGCATAAATTGTGGTTTTATTTGTTCTGCAGAAGCATTAAAAAGTTGCAAATTTTTAAGAGGCAGGATAGCATGGCGGTCATGGATGCCAAATTTTGGTCTGCAGGCCTGAAGCTGAGCTGGTTGCATCAGAATCTGCTGGGAAATGGTTTGAAAATCAGACTCCTGGGCCTGACCTCAGAATCTCCAGAGGGGCCTGTAGTATTTGTATTCTGAAAAGTTGTGGAAGCAATTCCAATGAAGAGCCAAGTTTGAGACCCACCAGCAAAATGACCAAGAGCACCAACTTTGGTGCCATTCACTCATTCACTTCACACATATTTATCCATCACTTACGATGTGCCAGACATTTTCTAGGCACAGGAAAGCCACACACAGTAGACACACACACACACACACACACACACACACACACACTCAGTATAAATTTCAAAAGATTTGTGGTTAAGGGCCAGTCTGATATCACTAGCTATGTGGCTCAACTTCCCAACATCTTAGTTTCCAACTCTATGAAATGAGGATGATGATACCTACCCTATAGGGTTGTTGTGATGTTTAAGTAAGGTAATGTATGTAAAGTGCTTACCCCAGTGGCTGGTCCACAGTGAGCACTCAATAAATGTTAGTTACGTAGACCATACCATGTTGATGGTGTTGTCAAAAGCAATGACAGTGAAAAAGCTAGAAACAGAATGCAAAGAACGTTTACTAGTTTCATCCCATGGATACATTGAAAGACAACCTACGATCACATCCAAGTTTTCTGTGAACCTTGCAGCCACTTTTTCACTATGATTTTGCATGGTTTTTCTTTAGAGATTCCATCCAACATTAATGTTCTATAAACCCCAAACCACTCAAATGTGCCAAAACAAAACAAAACAAAACAAAACCCTTCCAGCATTTGGCCATACTGCTGGCTTTCTTCTAGACCATTCCAGCTCCTGGTGCTTGCCTTGACGTGGGATCCAGGAGTCAAATGCATCATTCCAGGCATGATCTGAATTTTAAAATATATAGTAAAAGAAATGACAAGGGAATTATAGTAAGGAGTTGAGCTATCACTTCTATCTTACCTATCTTACCATTCTAGTTACTGTACATGGGCAGGTCTCAAGCCAGGTTCATCTCAATAGTTGAGATAAGGCAAAAAGAAGATGGACAGAGATGGAAAGGATATGTGGAATAAGACCACCAGGGAGTGAGGCCGGGTTATGGAGGAGGAGGCTGAGAAGCTGCCTATTTTGCAGGCAATAGCTTTTACTCCTCCAAGGAGGTCAGCAGAGATTTTAATGAGAACATCTTGGCCAAGGCCATGATTCACTGTCCAAAACTGGGCTGGGCCCCTCACACTGGGAGAATTTCACAGTTTTTCACATTATTCCCAAACCCCACTCCTCTGTTTAAGAATGTCACTCAGAGTTTATTACAAAAAGGGTCCAAATGTCTCCATTCATATGTCCTAAGGGGCCAGAGGCTTGGGAAGAGTAGCAGTGGCTATGAGGGCAGCCAGGAGCAGGGATAAAGGGCAGCTCTGGGAGACATTAGGAAGACAGCTCCTCGGAGGGAAAGCTCAGCTCTCTTTGTTCACACAACCTGGGTTCAGAGCCCTGAAAAGAAGCAAACACTGAAATGCAATGGAAGAACAGGAAGTTGGAAGGAAGAGCAGCTTCCAAGGGGCAACTGGCCAACTATAGTACTGCCATGTGCATGTACATAGCCTGGGCGTTGCACAGTTCCGGAGGGTGCCATCCATACAGGGAAGAAATAAGCAGATGTTTTCTGCAAAGGACCAAATAATAAATATTTCTGGTTTTGCAAGTCATACAGTCTCTGTCACAACTATTCAATTCTGTCATTGTAATAAGGGTTGTTGAATAACACACAGGACACCATGTATTTTTATTTGCTAAATATGGCAACCCTATCTGTACGTAACAGCAGCCATATACAGTACATAAACAAATGGGCACTGCTGTGTCCCAGTAGAATTTTCTTTATAAAAGCAGGCAGTAGAGCAGATTTGATGATGATATGAATGACAATCCCTGGAGTTTTGCAGTGCAGCAGTGCTTTCCAGCCAAGAGTGCCAACAAGGCACCCAGTTTCCAAATGGCATGGTAGGTAAAGCAATGATTTTCAAACGTGTTTGACTATAAGCCTTACAGTAAGATACACATTGTAAACCATGATTAAGCTTCACAAAAACATACTTAACCACACTAAGTGTGATATACTACATCTTATTATATTCTGTTCAATTTTTTAAATGTTGGTGCTAACTTTACCATCTTCTTTTTTTCTTTCTTTCTTTTTTTTTTTTTTTTTTTTTTTTTGAGACGGAGTCTCGCTCTGTCACCCAGGCTGGCATGCAGTGGTGCGATCTTGGAACTTTACCATCTTCTAAGGGATTTTCTGGACTTTCAGCCAGAAGATCTGAGTTTCAGTCTTAAATTCTAATTCTTGCCAACAATGCATCCTTAGAAGAATTACTTCATTTGAGAATTTACATTTGGAAATGAGGTTCATAATCATTTCAGAGTGACTTTGTGCGACAAACATGATATAGTTCAGTTTCTCAAACTGTTGTGTAATTACCATTGGTGGTACCTGAGATGGTTTTAGGTGTACAGGTGAACACTGTATGCACTTATTTTAATTATTTATGAAAACATACAACTTATGTCAAATGTATAATGTTACCTGTAATATAAAGCTTCCTTTTAAAAGAAACTGATTTTTAAAATAGGATAATTTACATAAAGACAAATATTAAGCAAATGACACTACAAGTTATAAGTGAAAGTTGTGAATTTGCACAAGTGGTAAGTAAGTGAAGTTTAGGAAGCTTAGAGATGATGTATGAGCAAGTACAACCTAAAAGATGGTAGGAGTGACATGGTGGCCCCTTGTAGACTTGAGCTAAGTGCCTGATTCACTGTGAATTCCTCAGCACTGAGAATTGGATTGACTCACAATCGGTGCTCAATATGTGATTATAACAAATGGATGAATGGATGATAGATGGATGGATGGATGGACGGATGGATGGATGGATGGATGATGGTTGGGTGGATAGATGGATGATGGATAATGAATGGAAGGGTAGATGAGTGATGGATGGATGGATGGATGGATGGATGGATGGATGGATGAGTGAATTGGTAGATGAATGATGGGCAGATGGATGAATGGTGGATGATGAGTAGATGGATGATGGATTAATGGATGGATGAATAAATGAATGATGGATGATGGATGGATGGATGGGTGGATGGATTCATAGAAGAATGGGGAAATGAATGAAATAATTAAACACTGACCTTTTGGAGTCAGAAGAACTTAGTTTAGAATTACAAAAGATGAAGCATGGTGTCAAAGGTGTCAGTGACTTCAGAGCCTGGGGGTGGGAGGGTGGGAGCAGATATTCTTGCTCTGAGGTGTCTTCTGGATGTTAAAACCCTCTATACTGCCACAATTAATACTGAGACATGGAAACATCAGGCTGAAACAGGAAACACTGAGCTGATGTCAGCTCTGTTGCCCACATAGAAATGTCATTCCTGGACATAGGCACTTGCAGTAAATATCTAGTGAAGAGAGTAGGAATAGGAATACCTACAACTATAAATCCTTGGAAATGTTGACTCATGTAAGTTTGAACTTCTAGCCATTTGCTGATGAGAATAGCACCTTGTAGGTGCAGTCCACGGGTACAGAGGGCGCCAGGGACCAGCAGCAGTCACCTGTCAAAAGGATAAGGAAACTCAAGTGCATTGGGCTGCCCCACTCAAGTAGAAGCTCCCATAATAGGTCAAATTCCAACAGAGGGGATTTTTGCATTGGCAGAGAGGGAATGATATCTTATATGACAAATGACAGCCCTTATAATTCAAACAGTCTCTACTTCTTTTATGAAGAAATATTTTGAAAAACATGAGGTGCTCAACTTATTTTTTTCATCCCAGGACATACCCGTCTGCTTTGACCTTCCAGTTTGATGCTGAAAAATTTAAAGTGATACTATTTTCATCTCTTCCTTCATTTCAGTGCAGAAGAACCCTGATGAACAGACTCATAGAGAAAGCAATTTTTACAGACAGAGGGGAACTGTGGAAAGCTGGTGACGGTCCAGCCTCTGGAGAGAAATTCTGAGTCCCCATTTGCTGGCATGTTCTGCCACCTCTCTGTGCCTCAGTTTCCATGTCTGTAAAGCAGGAAAACATCTATGGAGCTGTTGTGAGGATTAAATGAGTTAACAAAGGCAAAGCATCTTGAAGTTTCTGGAACATAGTAAGCACCCAATAAATGTGACCTAATTTTATTCTGTGTACTTACTTTGTACCAGAAAATTTCACTTCAATAATGTTATTTAATCCTTAAAAATTAAAAATTATTCCTAGTTTCCAGATCAAAGGTTAAGTGAGCTACCAACAGCTAGCAAATAGTAAAAGTAGGATACAAACCAAAGTCCTTATCTTCTTGTCTTTCCTGCCATCTTATGCTACTGTGCTAATCTGATTTACCACTTAAAATCTATTTCCATAAAGCATGAATTCAATTAGGTTTATATTTTTAAACTCTTGATCTAACAATACAATGGATCCCCTTTCTGTCCATCTTTATTTTTTTGTCGTGTGTGTGTGTGTGTGTGTATGTGTGTGTGTGTGTTTATGTGTGTGTGTGTGTGTGTTTCGAGGTTGAGATACTTAACCTGATTCTTAAATTTGACTCTAAACACCTTGAAGGCAAACTTCGTTTCATCTGTATCATATGACTTGGTGGAAAGGTATATACAGAGGAAGGATTTGGTGACAAGAGATGGCTTATGGTAGCCCCCGCCTGGAGTGGGCCCCTACTTTCCCACCAAGGCTAATTTAGAAGGTGGAGGGTGCCAAAGGCAGTTGGAAATATTAGAGGTTGTCCTTTGCTTTCCAGCTTCTTCCAGGACCCATGTGTCTTCCAGCCCCTTCCCAGACGTAGTTCTACCCTCAGTACAAGACATCTCAGCCTCTGAGAGACTATAAGGTAGGAAAGATATGGGCATAAATGAAGATGGGAAGGAGAAAGGAGTGAGAACATTGAGAGAAGTTTTATTCTCAGTGGTTTGTGATTTTCACTAAAGAAGGAAACAAGGGCATGGCATGAGTGAGGGAAGGTGGGCGGGAGCCTAGAATGAAATGGGAGAGAGATGACTCAACGGGAAAAAGCAATGCCAGAAGACCGTGAGGGCCATCTACTAAGGAAGCCAAGAATGCGACTTCATTATTTCACACTAACTGTTCCTTTCTTAGAAAAAATAGCTTAGACTCTTGAAACATCAGGCTGTGGTCTCTAGGTCCCTTTGAGGATGGATGGTGGTATGGTTTGGCTATGTCTTTACCCAAATCTCATCTTTAATTGTAGCTCCCATAATTCCCACATGTTGTGGGAGGGGCCTGGTGGGAGATCCTTGAATCATGGTGGCAGTTTCCTCCATACTGTTCTCCTGGTAGTGAATAAGTCTCACGAGATCTGATGGTTTTATACAAGGAAATCCCTTTTGCTCGATTCTCTCATTCTCTCTTGCCTCTGCCATGTAAGAAGTGTTTTTCCCCTTCTGCTATGATTGTGAGACCTCCCCAGCTACGTGGAACCTCTTTTTCTTTATAAATTACCCAGTCTCAGGTTTGTCTTTATCAGCAGCGTGAAAACAGACTAATACAGATGGTGAGTTCTTTCAGCTCTGTGTGGATTCATTCAGCCACCACATAAACCTGTATTGAACACATACTATGTGCCGGGAAGTCCAATGGGCTCTGAGGACACAATGGTAGTAGAAATAAAAAATGCCTCTGCTTTCATGGAACTTACAGTCTGATGTGGGAGATGATCAATAAGCAAAAAACAGCCACTTTCAAAAATAAGAAAACAGAGTATGAGGAGGAAGAATAATGGGGAACACCTTCTGAACTCCAGGGATGGTTCAGAGATGGCCTTACAGAAAGCGGGACAAGAGCATCCAGGCTGAGGGAACAGCCTGTGTGGAGGGGGCCAGAGGAGAAAGGAACTCATCAGGACAAGAGCCTAAAGTGCAGGGAGCAAGGGGCAGAGGACAGAGAGATTGATAGAGGGCTAGGCAGGTCAGGTGGGGCCTATCAGGGTTTGGATTTTAATTTGAGGGTCTTTGAAAGCCAACTGGGACATCCACCTTTGTACCTGATGAGGCTCTTCCCAGCAATGTCCAAGTTGAACATTCTAAAAGTTTTAGGTTAAGGTAGTATCTTTGTGTCATCTACACTGTCCCCAAGCTCTCAGGACCAGACAGCATATTTGGGAAATGCCTGGGGAGTAGGGTCACACTAAACACAAACATTTTTGTCTTAAGAGGGCTCACCACCTTGGACCACATCCCCCAAAACCACTGGGAAGCTTTGTAAACATACAGATGGATGCCTGGGCTCCACCTCAGGCCCTCTGCATCAGAATCTTGCGGGGGTGGAGGTGGGTAAAGTCAAGCCCTAGTTGTGACTTTACTGTCTTACAGAGTTCCAACTTGCCTCTTCAGGCTCATAAAATCTCCATCATACCAAACACGGAGCCCAAAGAGAATGGCTTTCCCTCTGTTGACAATGACTCAACCAAAGCATTCCTCCCCTGCTTCGTTTACCTGCCATGGGCCTCTTAGCAAAGCACACCTGTCCATCTGTCAATATTTACTCTGTCTGCTGCCCTCAACAAAAGAAGGGAAAATTGTTTTCACTGTCAAGCTAGTGTTTATACAAAGGATTTGTAGACTTTCTCAGAGCTATGGAAAATCCATCACCCTCAGTTAACCTGTGCCCTTAATGAGATGGTAGCTTTTCTCCCACCATCCCATCCATCAGGATGACCGTATGTAGCTTGTCAACCAGTAAGCATTCAGGTTGAAAATGATTTCACCCAAAAACCTGGGGAGACAGATGCCTGAAGTGTAACCCAATCTCACAGAGTGAAGCCTGCCCTTCTGATTACAGAGGACAGCCCCAGTGGGGCTTCATCTAGGACCCAATGAGAGGAGATCCACAAATGCCAAGACACTTATAAGAAGCCAATATTCTTCAGCACTCAGAAAGCTTATCAGTCCATTACATCTGCTCCAATCAATACTTCACCCAGTGTAACTTCCAAGGGAGGGCTCTACTGCTATTGAGTCAAAAGAAATTGAGATTCATGCTGCTGGAACCAAGCAATGCTCAGAGACATGCACTCCTGAGAGGTGTCTTGGCTCCCAGGGAGAACAATGTTCACCATTGAATCAACTGCCTGGCTCCAATGGGCTTTGGACATCCAAGCCACCTGGGACAGACACACTAAAAAGTCATTTGCAGGGTGCAGGAGGAAAAGCTAATCTGATCACTGCTTTTATCATTCAGAAGAGGCCTTGAGGTTTATGGACCAATCCAAGGGGTAAAAATCAAACCACATCTGTGAAAGGGCTTCGGTGCCCACGTACACTCTGCTGGAAGTGCAGCCCAGACCTGCTGCCCCAGCTCCCACGGCATGCCCAGTGCTAAGCTGGGCACTAAGAAGTAAACCAAATGATCTGCGTGACTCACAGAGCATCTGTAGCAGCCTTCAGAGGGGCTCAAACTCATCACAAAATGCATGGAAGAATCTGGGGGATCCTGGCTCTCCATGGGGGAAAAATAATAATAATAACAGATATGTCATTTACTGTGTATACTACCATATGCCGGGAAAAGATTGATAAATGTTAACTCATTGAATTAAAACTCAATCCAACTCCCTGGGATAAGTCCTGTTATCTTTAGAAAGGGGACAAAACTAGGACCCACCCCAGCGGAGTGTTCTGGGATGGAATCTCAATAAAAGAGTATCTAGAATGTGCCTAGTATCTAGAATAAAATAGTATCTAGAATGTGCTTAGTATCTGGAATAAAATAGTATCTAGAATGTGCTTAGTATCTGGAATAAAATAGTATCTAGAATGTGCTTAGTATCTGGAATAAAATAGTATCTAGAATGTCCCAGCATGTTTAGGCCCTCAGGGAGTGTTAGATACTTTTTATTATGATGATTATTACTGCTACTACTACTTTTATTAGTCTCATTTTACAGCTGAGAAAACTGAGGCTTGGAGAGGTTATGGAATTAGCTGAAGGTCACATGGGCAATGAGCAAGAGCCAGCATCAAAAGCTAGGTCTTCCAGCTCTGGAGAGTGACGTCTTCTCTGTCAGGCTGTAAAAGACCTGTTCTGCTCTAACTGTGGGTGGGGTGTGAGGACCTCACTTCCTCCAGAAAGAATCTGGGGCCAGTACAGGATCTATTCCTGGGTACCTCGGTCGTGGTGTACTGCCGCCCTCACACTGTTCGCACCCACCTCCTACACGGACTGGGGCGCACTCCATAAGCTGCCCCAGCTCTCCTGCTCCCTGGAAACAGGCAGCCCTGCTCAGGGCACTGGCGCATCCCAGGACCTGTTCTCCAGGCCAATCCCGGGGAGGCCGCAGTGTGAGACCCCACACCTCCTCCACTGGAGGCCCTTTGCCAGGGACTCAGGGGAAACAGGACTCCTCACCTCTGAACCTTGGCTGTCTCCCTTCCTAAGCCTCTTAAGCTGGCTGGGCCCCCCAGAGAGGAACAAAGTTCCTTTGTGAGGGGAACCGACTCTCTCATCACCAACTCCCCAGGGAGTATGAGACTGGTATATTGTTTTTCTTCTTGCTGCCATAACAAATTCCCAGGTACTTTGTGGCTTAGAAGGACAAAAATTACTGTTAACATTTCTGGATGCCAGAAGTCAAATATGAATCATACAGAGCTAAAGTCAAGGTGTTGGCAGAGCTGGTTCCTTCTGGAAGCTCCAGGGGAGAATCTGTTCCTCACCTCTTTTAGCTTCTAGAGGCCACCTGCATTCCATGGTTCATGGCCACATCACTCCAATCTCTGCTTCCTGTCCTACCTCCTCTGACTCTGATCCTCCCACCTTCCTCTTCTAGGGACCTTGTGATTGCAATAGACTCACATAGATAATAGAGAATGATCTCTCATCTCAGGATCCCTAACTTTATCATGTTTTCAAGGCATTTTTTACCATGTAAGGGAACATTTTTGCAGGTTTTGAGGATTATAATGTGGACATCTTTGAGGGCCATGATTCAGACTAGCACAACTGGGTTTCTTCAACAAGCTTTGACTGCACTCCAGCCAGACCCAGGCACTGTGCTGGGCACTAGGCACTCTGTTCAAGGCCTCCAAAACAGCTAGACGTGTTGATGTGAGTGCCCCCATGTTCATAGCTTCTTGGAGGTACAGATTACTTCTTGTTTGACTTCCTCCTTTGTGCTAAGCACATGCTAATAGCTAAGAGTTATTATATGCCAGGCTCTATCCAGAACACCATAAATCTATGATAAGCATTGATGCTCACAAGACATTACAGATGGGGAAATCAGGGATCTGGGGCATCTTACCTTTCCTAAGTCCTGCAGCTAGTGAGGAAGGGCCATGATTGAAGCCTGGTCAGTCTTACCCCTCAGTCTCTGCCTATAACCACTGTTCCACCTGGTCTCTCAAATAGCAGTTCTCAAAAAGCACCTGTGGAAAGGAGGAAATGGAAGACATAGGAAACTAGAACTACACATTCAGGGGCTGAGCTCTTGAGTGTCATAAATGACACTCCCTTTTCATGAAAGGGAGGCTAGAAAGAGAGGCTAGAAAGGAGGGGGTCCCAAAGCCTCTAGGTAGGCTCTGCCAAGTGCACACACCGTGGGCTTAGAGGAGGGCTGGAATCTCAGGAGGCTCCTCATGAAGTCATACATATTTGATTACAGGTGCCCCCCAACTCCTGGGTGCATCGTGGGGAAAGGAGCATACCTGCTTTTCCTAACCATCTTCTATTTCAGGACCAGCACAGTAGGGGTTTGATTAATACATTTTGATTCCATGACATGACTTCGAGGTGCACTGAATACACATTCTGACCCAATCCTGTATAGGTAAATGTTAAAAGGCAAGAATCAACCAAAGTCAAGGTCAGAGCAGACCGTGAGCCTCACAGAGGAAATCTGGGATGATCCTAGTCTGTTTCCCCCAGAATGTAGGGCCTGAGTCAGAGGATTTATGAGAATTATATCACTCCATAGGGACCATCCCTGGGCACAGGGGTGAAGACAAGGGCAAGGAGGTAAGGAAGGAGGGGGCATTATCTTTCCATTGCTGTGTAACAAATTACTCCCACACTCAGTGGCTTAAAACAACAAGCATTTATCATCCCACAAGGTTTCGAGGGGCAGGAACCTGGGAGGCTGGGCTCAGTGGCTGGCCTCCCCCAGAGCAAGTGATGAGAAAGAGGAATTTGAGAGAGTGTGTATTAGTGTGCTTGGGCTGCCATAACAAAGTACTACAGACTGTGTGGCTTAAACAACAGAAGTTTGTTTTCTCACCATTCTGGAGGCTACAAGTCTGAGAGCAAGGTGGCTGCCAGGCCAGTTTCTCTTGAGACCTCACTCCTTGGCTTGCAGACAGCCGCCTTCTCACAGCGTCCTCACATGGCCTTTCCTCTGTGCATGGGTGTCCCTGCTGTCTCTCTGAGTGTCCAGATATCCTCTTCTGAAAAATACAACAGTCACATTGGATTAGAGACCTTCCTTGTGGCCTCATTTTAGCTTAATCACCTCGATCATGACCTTATCTCCAAATACAGTCCCATTCTGAGGCACAGGGACTAGGGCTTCAACATGTGAATTTTGAGGGAACACAATTCACCCCTTAACAGAGAGAGAGAGAGAGAGAGACCCTAACAAGGAAGCCAGAGTGGTTTCATAACCTAACCTTGGATGTGACATCTCATCCCTTCTGCCAAAATCTATTCTCTACAAGGAAGGCAATAAATACAGCCCACACTCAAGGGGAGAAAAGTGGAACTCCATCTGTTGAGTGGATGAATATCAAAGAACTTGTGGACATATTTTTAAATCCACCACAGAGGGAGAGCCAAGAGGAGGATGCATTACCGAAGTGGCCACAGCCATGTGTGCTGACTGTTGGATCCTGCGGGACTAGTCCCTGAGAAATACATGAACAGTGTCTCAGGGCTATGTATGGTCAGTGGAAAGGGGAAGAACTTATTCACCAGCTCCCATCATCAGTTGGTTGCTGCCCCCACAGTGGGTACTAACTCCTCTGGACCACAGGCTGCTCAAGCAGGGCATGTGGTGAGGTCCCTTGGAGCCAACAGGGAAGCCCAGGTAGATGTGAGAGGCTCATGCGTGGACCTGAGGCCAGGCGCTGATGTCGGCACCTACGTGAAGCTCGTTGGGGCCATGCAGAGCTAGTGACCATAGCAGTTTTGGAACAACGTGGGTGAGGCCTGAAGGATCTCAAATTCTATCAATGATTGACTTATTATTACAGTTGTATTATTAAAAATATTAATAGGCTGGGCATGGTGGCTTACACCTGTAATCCCAATACTTTGGAAGGTCGAGGCAGGAAAATTGTTTAAGCTCAGGAGTTCAAGACCAGCCTGAGCAATACAGTGAGACCCCCATTTCTAAAAAAAAAAAAAAAAAAAAAAAAAAAATTAAAAACTAGCCAGAGCCTGGGCAATGAGATCCTGTCCCCACAAAAAAAAAAAAAAAATGTTAAAATTAGCCAGGCGTGGGGGCGCTTGCTCATAGTTCCTGCTACTCAGGAGGCTAGGCAAGAGGATCGCTTTAGTCCACTTCAAGGAGTTTGAGGTTTCAATGAGCTGGCATCACGCCACTGCACTCCAGCTTGGGTGACAGAATGAGACCCTGTCTCTTAAAGAAAAAGAAAAGAAAGAAAATGAAATGAATAGTTGAATTTCAAATCTTTGATGTCAGAGTGCTGCCCAGTGATTTTCCAGTGCCATCCACTGCAGCAGTCACTATGGTGACTATTCGAGGCACTTGCACTGAGGAATGGAGGAGCAGGGTGCTTTCTGGCCAGCGGTGCCATAGCGACCACTGGCATGGATGCTGCCACCACCTCCGGGGTTGTTCTTCCTCTCTGAAAGGCACTAAGCAGAGTGAGGCCTCTGGTGCCCCAGGGCTGAAATGGGTTTCTGTGAAGTCTGTTTCTTACAGTTTGATCCACTAGAATAAAATACAGTTTGAGTATCATACCGTTCTCCTACACGCTGTTATTTTCTTCTTATTATGTATCTCTTTTACGTCTGAGGACTTAGCATAGATGGTGCTTCACATGATTTGGGAGGTTTTTCCCCTTTGAGAGGGGAAACTTGGCATTTTAATTTTTTAAATTCATCTTCACAAGAGGTGGTGCCTTCCAAATAAAACATTTCTCCCAAGACTCATGGCCGAAAAGGAAAGTAAATATCATTAAGTTCTTTAAGATTATTTAAGAAGTGTGACAAATAATTCTACAAGCAAGGGCATTCTAATCGAAACTATTCTCTATTATCCTGTCATGTATTATTATTCAAACTTTTTAAAGATTTGTTGGCTCAAAGAGGCTATTAGGTTTTAAAGTTATCTAGCTAGCCTACCCCTTTTAAAATATCTATATTAGCATCATACTATCTCTCCATTTATTAACTATTTGAAAGGTATGGGAATTATTTTGTATTTGAAATTAATAATTTTTTATTGTTATCAGTAGTTATCATAGCATTTTGCCATAACAATTGCAGACATACCTTGTTTTAATATGCTTCATTTTATTTTGTTTCGCAGATACTGTGTTTTTTACAAAATGAAAGTTTGTAGCAACCCTGCATCGAGCAAGTCTAATGGTATCCTTTTTCCAACAGGATGGACTCACTTTGTGTCTCTATGCCACATTTTGGAAATTCTTGAAATACTGCAAACTTTTTCACTATTATATCTGTTATGGTAATCAGTGAGCCGTGATCATTGATGTTACTATTGTAATTGTTTTCAGGAGCCATGAACTGTGTCCCTAGAAGATGGCAAACTTAAATGATACATGTTGTGTGCTCTGACTGCTCCATCGACTGTTGCTCTCCTGTCTTTCTCCTCTCCTCAGGCCTCTTCATTCCCTGAGACACAATAATATTGAAATGAGAACTACTAATAACACTACAATGGCCTGTAAGGTTCAAGTGAAAGGAAGGATTACACAGCTCTCACTTTAAATGGAAATGATTAAGCTTAGTAAAGAAGGCACATCAAAAGCCAATATAGGCTGAAAGCTATGCCTCTTGCACTAAACAGTTAGCAAGGCTGTGAATGCAAAGGGAAGGCTCTTGAAGGAAATTAAAAGTGCTACTCCAGTGAACACATGAATAGTAAGACAACAAAACAGCCTTCTTGCTGATATGCAGAAAGTTTCAGTGAAGAGTTCTAGATAGATCAAAATAGCCACAACATTTCCTTAAGCCGAAGCCTGATCCAGAGAAAGGCCCTAACTCTCTTCAATTCTATCAAGATTGAAGGAGGTGAGAACATTGCAGAAGAAGAGTTGGAAACTAGCAGAGGTTGGTTCATGAGGTTTAAGGAAAGAAGCCAGTGAAAGGTGAAGCAGCAAGTACAAATATAGAAGCTGCATCAAGTTATCCAGAAAATCTAGCTAGGATAACTGATGAAGGTGACTACACTAGACAACAGATTTTCAACATAGAAGAAACAGCTTTCTAATGGAAGAAGATGCCATCTAGGACTTCTATGGCTAGAGAGAATTCAATGCCTAGCTTCAAAGCTTCAAAGGACAGGCTGACTCTCTTGTCATGTAAGGACTAATGCAGCTGGTAATTTTAAGTTGAAGCCCATGCTCACTGATCATTCTGAAAACCCTAGAGCCCTTAAGAATTCAACTTAATCTACTTTACCTGTGTTCTATAAATGAAACTACAAAGCCTGGATGACAGCACATCTGTTTTACTGAATATTTTAAGCCCACTGTAGAGACCTACTGCTCACAATAAAAGGTTCCTTTCAAAATATTACTGTTTTTTGACAACATACCTTGTCACCCAAGAGCTTTGATGGAGATGTACAGGCAGATTAATGTTGTTTTCATGTCTGCTAACACAGCATCCATTCTGCAGCTCATGGATCACGGAGTGATTTTGACTTTCAAGTCTTATTATTTAAGAAACACATTTTGTAAGGCTATATCTGCCATAGACAGTGCTTCCTCTGATGGATCTGGGCAAAGCAAATCGAAAACTTTCTGGAAAAGATTCACCATGCTAGATGCCATTAAGAACATTCATGATTCATGTGGAGAGGTCAAACTATTAACATTAACAAGAATCTGGATTCCAACCTTCATGGATGACTTTGAGGGGTTCAAGACTTCAGTGGAGGAAGCAGCTGCAGATGTGGTTAAAACAACAAAAGAACTAGAATTTAAAATAGAACCTGAATAAGCAACTGAATTGCTGTGTCTCATGATAAAACTTGAATGGATGAGGCATTGCCTTTTGTAGTTGAGAAAAGAAAGTGGTTCCTTGAGATGGAATCTACTTCTAGTGAAGATGCTGTAAACATTGTTGAAATGACAACAAAAGATTTAGAATATTACATAAACTTAGTTAATAAAGCATCAGCAGGGTTTGAGAGGAGTGACTCCAATTTTGAAAGAAGTTGTACTAAGGGTAAAATGCTAACACATAGCATCATATGCTACAGAGAAATCTTTCATGAAAAAAAGAGTCACAATGAGGCAAATTTCATTGTTGTCTTAAGAAATAGCCACAGTCACCCCAACCTTCAGCAGCCACCCACCTGATCAATCAGCAGCCATCAACATTGAGGCAAGACCCTCCACCAACCAAAAGATGGTGACTCGCTGAATGTTCAGGTGATTGTTAGCATTTTCAGCAATAAAGTATTTTAAATTAAGGTATGTACATTGGTTTTTCCAATATAATGCTATTGCACACTTGATATACTATAGTATGATATAAACATAACTTTTACATGCACTGGGAAACCAAAAAATTTGTGCCACCTGCTTTATTTTGGTGGGCTGAAACTGAACCTGCAATACTTCCAAAGTATGCCTGTATACATTTTGCTCCATCAGAGACTGACAGAACCTTGATATACAAAGCACGTAAGAAGAATCTTCATTCAAAGTTATATCTATTATAACTTTCTGTCCTTTATTTGTAAATGCATATTCAGAAATGAACAATGCATCTAAGTGTCATGCTTTGATCATGTGATTGACCATTCCACTCATTAGGCAAGCTATAACCTGCAGGGTCATGGCATCATAGATCATGTAGACACACCCAGGTCCCAGAGTCCACACTGAAGCAGGTGCTGGGTGATCAGTCCTTCCAAAAACCTTCCCAGAAGACAGTCAAATATATGGAGGCTGAATATAGCTGAATGAATCATGACACTTATAAAGTTATATTTAAATTATCTCTTTGCCCATCTGTGCAGAAAAATTGCGAGCCCAGTGAGGACCAGGTTTGTGTTTGATTCACTTTGGTATCTCTGGTCCCTAGCACAAGGCCTATCTGGCACACAGTCAGTGAAACCAAACTGACCTGTCCACCACAGGCTTCTACGGGGTTGTCTGTATTCTCCAGACAGCACCAACTTGACATGACCTCCTTACCTAGATCCTCAGGCTCAGGCTTCAGCTTCCAGAACTTGCCTTTGTGTTGGATTGAGCCCAGCTGGCCAAACCGTGGCATGGCCCTGTCCACCATGTTCAACCCATAGGGCCCAGACTTGTGACCTGTCATGCTGGAGGCCCCAGCACAGCAAGTATCCCTTTACCAATCAGCAAGAAGCCAGGACCAAGGTTTGTGCCTCATCAAAAGCAAACAAAGGTTCTCTTGCCGTGAGTTCAGAAAGGAGTCAAGTTGCCTGTGTAGATCTTTTCTTCTGGGGAGGTTGGAAATTCTATAAAATCCTAGCAGCATTAGAATAACATGAATTTTGTTACCAGTCAAGACTGAGTTTGAACCCCACTCTATCACTTAAGAACTGAGTGACCAAGGACAAATTACTTAACCTTTCTGAGCCTCAGATTTTTTTCATCTGTAAAATGAAAGTAATCCCACTGATCTTGCATAGCTAATTTGAGGAGTCATTGGAGTAGTGCCTTGCTCAGCATCTGGCACATATAAAGGGTATCAGTAAATGTCAGTTTCCCTCTTCCTCTCCCCCTTCCCTGAATACATTTACTCACCAGCTCCTTCTTCTACCTCTTTGTCCATGGCTAGTGAATATTCCTGCTCACCTCCAGATTCCACATGTCATTAAGGTCCTCATCCCCCAAGAGGCTTGTCCGAGAGCTCCAGTGTCTTTTTGAACCCTTATAGCATTCCATCAGTAACACAAAGAAAGCTCAGTGCACGTCTGTGTCTCAGTGTCATTTTTGTTTGCCCAATTAGATTATAAGTTATTCAAAGAAGGAAGGTGTATCTTAGACAAACTCTGTTCTCTCTCTCTGGCCCCAAAGCAGACCCGTAACACCGGACTGTGTACACTGAGGTCTCTTAGTGAAGACTGAACTGAATTTGGATATATAACTTATAATTGGAAAATAATTATTTCTTTTAGCAAACAAGAACCCCTTCATCCTTAATCCCAACTTTCTCAAGAATCCACACATCTCAAGAGTCTGAGCACCAGAGAGTGAGAAATCAGGGAAGTCATACACCAGAGGGCCAACTCATGTGGGCTGTCCAAAGACCACATGGTGGCCAACAAGAACCAGGATATCTTACAGACATTGTGACAGTGCACTGGAAAATCTTAGGGACAAAATGTTTCCTATTTAAATTCTCACTCTGCCATTTTCTATGTCATTTTGGTAAGTCAGTTAAACTCTGCACTTACTTCATTTATAACATGGAGGTAATAATGCCCATCTCACAGGGTTGTGAGGATTTAAGAAACTATGCAACTAGAAGCCTCATGGTAACCTCAAATAAAAAAAAACACACACACAATGGATACACAAGAAATAAAAAGCAGGAATTAAAACATATCACCGGTGAAAGTCACCTTAAATAAAGGAAAGACAAGTAGGAAGTAAAGAAAAAAGAAAACTACAAACAACCGGAAAAAAAGTAACAAAATGGCAGGAGGAAATCCTTAACAATAACACTGAATGTAAATGGACTAAACTCTCCAATCAAAAGACATAGAGTGGTTGAATAGATTTTAATAAAAAGACCTGGTGATCTGTTGCCTACAAGAAACACATTTCAACTATAAAAACACAGACTGAAAATAAAGGGATGGAAAAGATACTCCATGCAAATGGAAACCATGAAGAACAGGAATAGCTGTACTGATATCAGACAAAATAGATTTCAAGAAAAAAACCATAAAAAGAGACAGAGAAGGTCATTATCTAATGATAAAAGGGCCAATTCAGCAAGAGGATATAACAATTGTAAATATGTATACCCCAAACTGGAGCACTTAGATATATAAAGCAAATAGTATTAGAGTTAAAGAAAGAGATAGTGCCCCAATACAATATTAGTTGGAGATTTTACTACACCACTTTCAGCACTGAACAGAGCATCCAGACAGAAAATCAACAAAGGAACATTGGGTTTAATCTGTACTATACACCAAATGGATCCAACAGATCTTTACAGAACATTTCACCCAACAGCTGCAGAATATACATTCTTCTTTTCAGCACATGGATCATTCTCAAGGATAGACTGTGTGTTAGGGCACAACACAAGTCTTAAAACATAAAACATTCAAAAATTAAAATAATATTAAATATCTTCAGAGACCACAATGGAATAGAACTAGAAATCAATAACAAGAATTTTGGCAACTATACAAACACATAGAAATTAAATGGTATGCTCTTGAATGACCAGTGGGTTAATGAAGAAGTTAAGAAAGAATTTAAAAATGGCTTGAAATAAATAACAATGGAAACATAATATATAAAAATCTACGGGATAAAGCAAAAGCAGTCCTAACAAGGAAGTTTAAGCTGCCAGCACCTACATCAAAAAAGGAGAAAAACTTCAAATAAACAAGCTAATAATGCATCTTAAAGACTTAGAAAAGCAAGCACAAACCAAACCCAAAATTAGTAGAAGAAAATTAATAATAAAGATTAGAGCCAAAATAAATGGAATCAAAGAAAACAGGACAAAAGATCACTGAAACAAAAAGTTGGTTTTTTGGAAAGATACACAAAATTAACAAACCTTTAGCCAGACTAACTACAAAAAGGAGAGAAGTCCCAAATAAGTAAAATAGGAGCTGAAAAAGGAGACATTATGACCAATACCACAGAAATTCAAAGTATCATTAGAGGTCTCTATGAGCAACTGTATGCCAATAAGTTGGAAAACCTAGAAGAAATGGATAAATTTCAAGATACATGCAATCTACCACGATTAACTATGGAGAAATTCAAAAGAACAGACCAGTAAAAAGTAGTAAGTTGGAAGCTGTAATAAAATGTCTCTCAGCAAAGAAAAGCCCAGGACCTGATGGCTATACTGCTTAATCTTACCAAACATTTAAAGAAGAACTAATACCAACCCTACTCAAAATATTCCAAAAAATAGAGGAGTAAATACTTCCAAACTCATTCTACAAGGCCAGTATTACCCTGACACCAAAATCAGACAAAGACACATCAAAAAAAAGAAAACTACAGGCCAACATCTTTGATGAACGTTAATGCATAAATCCTCAAGAAAATCTTAGCAAAACAAATTAAACAACAAATTAAAAATGTCATTCATCATGACCAAGTGTGATTTATCCTAGGGATACAAGGATGGTTCAACATATGAAAATCAATGTGATACATCATATCAACAGAATGAAGGATAATATGATAATTCTATTTGATGCTGAAAAAGCATTTGATAAAATTCAACATTCCTTCATCATTAAAACCCTCAAAAAAACTGTGTATAGAAGGAACATACCTCAACATAATAAAAGCCACATATGACAGACCCACAGACCCATACTGCATGGGGAAAAATGGAAAGCCTCTTTTCTAACATCTGAAACAGGACAAAGATGCCACTTTCACCACTGATATTCAATATAGTACTGGAGGTCCTAGCTAGAGCAACTGGACAAGATAAAAAAAATAAAGGTGTCCAAATTAAAAAGAAAGAAATCAAATTAACCTTGTTTGCAGATGATATGATCTTATATTTGGAAAAACCTAAAGACTCCACCCAAAAACTATTAGATCTGATAAGCAAATTCAGTAAAGTTGCAGGATACAAAATCAACATACAAAAACTAGTAGCATTTCTATATGCCAACAGCAAACAATCTGAAAAAGAAATCAAGAAAATAATCCCATTTACAATAGCTACAGATGAAATTAAATACCTAGGAATTAACCAAAGAAGTGAAAGATCTGTACAATAAAAGCTATAAAACACTGGTGAAAGGAATTGAAGAGGTAACAAAAAACTGGAAAGAGATTCCATGTTCATGGACTGGAAAAATCAATATTGTTAAAATGCTCATATTTTAAATAAATGTCCATAAAGACAGTCTTTTCAATAAATTGTGCTGGTAAAACTGGATGTCCATATGCAGAAGAATGAAATTAGACCCTATCTATTCCCATATACAAAAGTCAAATCAAAATGGATTAAAGACTTAAATCTAATACCTCAAACTATGAAACTACTACAAAAAATTGGGAAAACAATCTAGGACGTTGGTCTGGGCAAAAATATCTTGAGTCATAGCCCACAAGCACAGGTAACCAAAGCCAAAATGGACAAATGGGATCACATCAAGTTAAAAAGCTTCTGCATAGTAAAGGAAACAATTAACAAATTGAAGAGACAACCCACAGAATAGGAGAAAATATTTCCAAACCATCCATCTGACAAGGGATTAACAACCAGAATATATAAGAAGCTCAAACAACTCTATAGGAAAAAATATAATAATCTGATTGAAACATGAGCCAAAAGATCTGAGTAGACATTTTTCAAAAGAAGACATACAAATGGCAAAGAGGTATATGAAAAGGTACTCAACATCATTGATCATAAGAGAAATTAAAATCAAAACTACAATGTGATATCATCTCACCCCAGTTAAAATGGCTTATATCCAAAAGACAGGCAGTTACAAATGCTGGCAAAAACATTGAGAAAAGGAAACCCTCAAACACTGTTGGTGGGAATGTAAATTACTACAACCACTATGGAGAACAGTTTGGAGGTTCCTCAAAATACTAAAAGTAGAGCTACCATATGATCCAGCAATCCCACTGCTAAGTATATACCCAAAAGAAAGAAAATCAGTATATTGAAGAGATACATGGACTACCATGTATATTACAGCACTATTCACAAAAGCCAAAATTTGGAAGCAACCTAAACCTAAGTGTCCATCAACAGACGAATGGATGAAGCAAATGTGGCACATATACACAATGGAGTACTATGCAGCCATAAAAAAGAATGAGATTTTGTCATTTGCAACAACATGGATGGAACTGGAGGTCATCATGTTAAGTAAAACAAGCCAAGCACAGAAAGACAAACTTTGCCTGTTGTCACTTATTTATAGGAGTTAAAAATTAAAACAATTGAAATCATGGAGATAAGCAAGAATGATGGTCACCAGAGGCTGGGAAGGGTAGTGGGAGGTTAGGGAGGAAGTGGGGATGGTTAACGGGTACAAAAATATAATTAGAAAGAAAAAAGATACAGTGTTTGATAGCACAACAGGGTGACTATAATCAATAATAATTTAATTGTACATTTTAAAATAAATAAGATTATGATTAGATTGTTTGTAACACAAAGGATAAATGCTTGAGATGACAGATACCCCTTTTACCCTGATGTGATTGTTATGCATTGCATTTCCCATAAATGTATATACCTACCATGTACCCACAAAAATACAAAATAAAAATTATTTTAGAAAAGGAAGAAAATATGCAACTGCAGATGGAACAGCACAGCATAGCATGGTTGGGACTCTGGAGTCAGGTTCAAATCCCAGCTCCTCTGCTTATCTCCTGTGTGATATCAAGCAAGTTGCTTACCTTTTTGTGCCTCAGTTTCTTCCTACGTAAATGGAGTTTATAATAGTATCTACCTTTTAGGTTATCATAAGATTGAATGAGATAATATGAAGACTGTTTAGAACAGGAAATCCTGGAATAAAGTTCAATAAATATTAGCTATTATTGTATAATGCACCTACCTCTGTCCCTAGCACTCAGTCAATGTCAGCTACTGTTAATGTAATGGGTGGGCAATTGTGGAAAACAGAAAACCCATTAAGAACAGAAGCAACAAGGGCTGGACCCTGAGCAAAAGCTAAACTTGGTGACCAAGGACATTTTGTAAAGCAAAACTGACATTGTGGCCTGTCATCATGATTAGTAAACATGCATGACACATACTATAATCAAGGGAAAAAAAACATACAGGCAAATTTTGAACCCTGAAATTAACAAAAATATAGGTGCTCTATCTGTCTCTGGTCCCCAAAATAAATGAAATTTGCATTTCTCATAAGCATGGACCCCTAGCAAAGACAATTCTGTTCCTGATTTTTGCAATGCCCATAACTGAAGTATGTCACAACCTTTCTCTTACAATAATCATGTCAAAATGCTGTTTTTTTCCTTACCATGAACAGACTCACATGCCCTTGGTAGCCTTGGTGAGCTTGTGGTTTTGTTCTTTAAAAACCTTTTGTGTTTTTTGTGTGGCAAGCCGGTCTTTTTGAAGTCTGACTCCTCTGCCCTTGTTGCAAGTTAACTTTTCTTTTCTAAGTGCTTTTATCTCTGAGTCTTTTCATTGACAGTTATGATGTCCATTGCAAACCCAGTTCTAAGGGTGCTGGCCAAGATGCCACCCACGGATGAAGCTTTCATTAAGAGTTGGTGGCGAGGATGTGAATGTTGGGAGGAGCATAATAGGGAAAAAGTGAAAAAAAAAAAGATTTCAACTTGGTACATCTGCCTCACAACAAATATAGATCATCTTCCACATCTGGTAAATACTGTGGGTCAGCATTTGAGTTCTTAAGCAAGGAGCTGCATTCACATGGTGTGGAGCTACACAAAAGCTGTGTTAATCAGAACTGCGGAATTAGCTCCATCTGGATTTCTAAATCAGGGAACACGCTCATTTATAAATCAATATAAATAGTTATAAATAAAGAAATATATGTGTAAATATTAAAGCTAAACATATAAATATATTAAAATCAATCTTCATATTAGGTATTAACATATAATATAGGAATACATTACATTTTCTATTAATATAATATAGAGATATAATATATTTGTAATTAAATATGTATTTATAAACATATATATTTTTAAGGAAAGAAACCTATTTTTGTAGTTTTAAGATAAGTTAGGTTAACAAAGTTTATTTAAAGCATTTCCAACTATAGTTTGGAACAATCCTTAGAGGTTTTACTTTCACAGTTACATAGAATGATTTTCAACAAAAGTAGAGATAATTGGAACAGCAACCAGACACTTTGAAAGTGCTTGGGAGTATTTAAAAATAGTTTCTTCTGTTAGTAGCTTAAATATTCTCCATAGCATTATTCACTTTTTACCAACCCCAAAGAAATGGTTTTCTACACAAAGTTGAAGTTTAACCAAGGTCCTGTTTGAATTATCACAGGGGTCAAATTTGTAGAGCAAAAAGAGTATGAACTGACATTTATTGAGATATTACTCTGTGCCCAGCCCTGTGATAATTTATCTGCATTACTGCATTGAATGTTCACATTCCTCTATGAGATAGTACAACTGGAAACCCCCGGTTGTAGTTGAGGAAAGTAATTTTTCCAAGGCTAAATAAACAAGAAGGATGTGGCTGAGTAAGCATTTGAGCCCAAATCATTCTGACTCTTGAAGCTGAGCT
Source organism: Papio anubis (assembly GCF_008728515.1). Taxonomy (NCBI): domain Eukaryota; kingdom Metazoa; phylum Chordata; class Mammalia; order Primates; family Cercopithecidae; genus Papio; species Papio anubis. Next base: position 100,213,071 of record NC_044984.1, read on the forward strand.
TATTATTATTATTATTTTTAATACTTTAAGTTCTGGGATACCTGTGCAGAACGTGCAGGTTTGTTACCTAGGTATACACGTGCCATGGTGGTTTGCTGCCCGCATCAACCCGTCATCTACATTAGGTATTTATCCTAATGCTATCCCTCCCCAGTCCCAGCCCCACCCCCGATAGGCCCCGGTGTGTGATGTTCCCCTCCCTGTGTCCATGTGTTCTCATTGTTCAACTCCCACTTATGAGTGAGAACATGCGGTGTTTGGTTTTCTGTTCCTGTGTTAGTTTGCTGAGAATGATGGTTTCCAGCTTCATCCACCTCTTAACCACTCCGCTCCACCACTCCTCATGGACAGTTTTACTCTATTCATTCTTTCCTTCAGTAAACGTGTAGTCTTTGAGCATACACTGATTAGACGCCTTTCTAAGTGCCAGGGACATGGCAAAGAATGAGACAGAGAAGCTACTCTCATGGAATTTACATTTCTGGGACGGGAGTTGGTAGACAGAAATATACGTAAACAGTAAATACAGTCATGCATTGCTTAACGACGGGTACGTTCTGAGAAATGTGTCCTTATGTGATTTCGTCCTTGTGTGAACATCACACAGTGTGCTTACTCACACAAACCTAGATGATATAGCCTATTGCTCCTATAGGCTACACACCTGCATAGCATGTTAATGTACTGGATACTGTCAATTATAACACAATGATAAGTATTTGTGTATCTAAACATAGAAAAGGAACAATAAAAATACACAGTATCAAGATAAAAAAAATGGTACACCTCTATAGGACCCTTCCCATAAATGGAGCTTGTCGGTACTGGAAGTTGCTCCGTGTGAGTCCGTGAGTCAGTGGTAAGTGAATGTGAAGGCCTAGGACATTACTGTACACCACTATGGTCTTTATAAACACTGTACACTTAGGATACACTACATTTATTTAAAGTTTTTTCTTTATTCAATAATAAATTAACCTTACCCTATTGTAATATTTTTACTTTATATACTTTTCATTGTTTAATTATTTTTATTGTTTTGTAATAATATTGAGCTTAAAACACAGACACATTGCACAGTTGCACAAAACTATTTTCTTTATATCCTTATTCTATAAGCTTGCTTCTATTTTTAATTTTTTTCATTTAATTTTTTTTACTTTTTAAACTACTTTGTTAAAAACTAAGACACAAACACAAAGGGTCTACAAAGGGTCCAAAGCATCCATATCACGGTCTTCCACCTCCACATCTTGTCCCACTGGAAGGTCTTCTGGGGAAGTAATATGCATGGAGCTATCATCTCCTATGAAAACAATGCTGTCTTCTAGAAAGTCCCCTGAAGGACCTGCCTGAGGCTGTTTTACCATTAACTTTTTTTATCAGTAGAAGTACACTATAAAATAACAATAAAAGGTATAGTATCATGAATTATGTCCAGCAGTAACATGGTCATGTATTATCATGATCAAGTGTGTTATCATGCACATGAACTGTATGTGCTAGACTTCTATACAACTGGCAGCACAGTAGGTTTGTTTATACCAGAATTTCCACAAACACGTGAGTAATGCATTGCTACTATATTAGGATGACTACGAAGTCATTAAGTGATAGGTACTGTTCAGTTCCATCATAATCTTATGGGATCACCGTTGTATATTCAGTCCCTCATTGACTAAATCACAGCTATGCAGTGCATGACTGTACAGTCTGTCACTTCCTAGTGCTATAATAGAAAAAAATAAAGCAGGAAAGATGGACACGGGAGACTGTGAGGAACGGTGTGGGCACTTTGAACCAAGTGAATATGCTTCCCTGTGGAGAAGAGACCTGCAGGTGTTAAGGGAATGAGCTTTGCACACTTTGGTCTCAAGGGAATTGCATTTTAGGCAAGTGCAGATGCTCTGAGGTAGGAGCCTGCTGAGCTGTTCCAGGGGGACCAAGGATGTCTTGGCTGGAGCAGAGTTACCCAGGGCTGTGGTTCTCCAAACAGAGTCCTAGGACAAACAGCATCAGTTTCACCTGGAGACTAGTTAGAAATGCCAATTCTCAGGCCCCATTCCACACTTGCAGGTATGGGAACTCTGGGGTGAGGCTCAGCAGTGTGTATGTGCATGTATATGTGTGTGTGTTAACTTTTTGATATTGAAATAATTTCAGATTGACAGAAGAGTTGTAAAGACAGTACAAAGATTTTCCTTACACCCATCTTCCCCTGACGTCAGCCTCTTACTCCATCATGGCACATTTTTCAAAACTAAGAGATTAACAGTTATACCACACTAATAACTAAACTGCAAACTTTATTTGGATTTCTCTAGTGTTAGTGATCTTTGATTTAACAAGTTCTCCAGATGATCGAATACTACCAAAGTTTGAAGACCACTTAGCCAGAGGGATAGTAATAGGGGATGACGTCAGAGAAGTTGCGATGTGGGGGTGTCTAGATCTTGTAGGGTCTTATAGGCGATTGCAAGGCCTTTGGGTTTTTCTCTGAGATGGGAAACCATTTGAGGGTTCTGAGCTCAAATGACTTTCTCAATGTGGTCTAAGGTGACCATGCTATCTTAAAAGGTGAATGGCTCTCCCTCAACCCTATCCCCAATCTTTGCATGATCCCTTTCCCTTGCTGCATTTTTCTTCCTAGTCTCTGCTCCTTTCATTTTTATTAGTGCTGTTTATTATTCTCTGCCTGCTCTGCTAACTCCACAACGGCTAGAATCTTTGCTTGACTCACTGATATATCCTCAGCACCTAGAACAGCACCTGGCATAAGTAAGGGCTCAGCAAACATTTGTTGAATGAAGACATAGGGAAAAAAAAAAGAGTAGAGAAAGAGTAAACTGTTTTGACATTCATTTTAGAAGGCTCATTCTGGGTCCTGAGTGAACCAAAGATCAGTAAATTATGGGGGTGAAGAAGAATGAGCAAGGGTAGAGAGACCAGTTAAGAGGCTCCTGGGATGACCCAACAGAAAGAAGATGGTAGCTTGAGTGTTGCCTGGGTGACTATGGAGTTTCATGTCTTACACATGCTGCTTGAACAGACATTAACATTACATTCAGCTGAAAAATACTCTGTATAAGAAGAGCTCTGGAGAGTAACTTTTGAAGATAAATCAATTTCTTATTTTAAGAATAAAAAATAAACTCCTAATATTTGGTTATTTTAAAGGAATTTCCTGTGCACGTGCAAAATGCCCAGCTTTTATTCTCTATTAAGACATGCAGAGTCTATTATTACAGCCTTGATGTTTAACTTACCATCAAAGGGAGCAGGCCAAGATGGCCAGGCCTCGAGTTCAGGAATGTTAAACACTATTCACAATATGCCTCAGACTTAAAATGCTTTCTTTAATACTGAATAGCTTGGTTCACAAAGGATATACTCTTTCTTCCAGAAACAGGGTGAGGACTCGGGGGTCATTAAGATAACATCTCAAAGGTAACATGACACTTAAGAGGCAAAGAAATGCCATAGGGTCTGGAGTTCACAGCCTGGTCTCTAAATCTAGTTCTGCCTTGTACTAGCTGGGTGACCTTGGACAAGTCACTCAACTACTCTGGGCCTGAATGTCTTCATTTTATTATCACTAATAAGAATGCTTGGCATTTTGCATGTATATCAGAGTGCAGAACTTTACAATATTCTTTTTAGCAAGGGCGGTAGCTATCTGGTTGCCAACAGTGTCTGTCTTTAATGAGGGAAGATAGCAAGTCATGTTCCAGGAAATCATTCTGTTTTTAGAAGGAGTTTTCAAAGGTCTCGTTTGGTTATATAGATATAGAATGAGAAGAGCCCACTCATCTGGAAGAAATGCTCAAAAGGATACTTTCTTGACATAGAAAACGTCACTAATCCCAGTCTCTTCCAATTTTGCGCAAGGGCAAAGGAGACCCTTGGGAGACCCCTGGAGGGTGAACCCCTTCTTCTTGTAGGTTCTGCAGTGCTGGAACCTCTCCAATGGATGGAGGTGGACTTGACTGAGGTCAGTAGGTAGGAAAAGATTTTTCCAGGGACCCAGGAAGGGGAAACAATACACATGTTTATTATTATCATAGAATAAACAGCAATAATCACTAACAATTGAACTGCTTTACGGCGTTGTCACATATATTAGTATCATCCTCACTATACTACAGTGTGATCTGATTTTTCAACATGAGGAATCCCTGTCCCCACCCTCAGCACACCTAGGAAGAGTCTCCTGCGATCCCATCCCAGAAATGACCTAGAGAATGTCCAGTATCCCTAGATTCAGATACTAGAATACCAGCCTCTTCTGCCACATATTGCCCTTAATTCCTTTTCCTCATCCTTTTTCATGAGCAACCACGCGCTCTCCCTCCTCCACTGTAATTCTGCCTGGGTTCCATCAGTTCAACTTATGGCTCACTTTTCTCTTAGCTTTTGATACCCTGGTCTGCTTCCTGGCTGCTCCATTTATCTCTCCTCTTTAGCGGTACCTCCGTGCCAACTCACATTGGCCCTCGAAACCTTCCTTCAGGTACATTGGCCTCCTAAGCAGCCTCTCACAATCTCCATGGACAGAATTGGACAGTTAACTCAATTTGACAGAGAATGAACCTACCAGAATCAACCAACCAACCAACCAACCAAACTGCATTGCTTCAAGTATAAAGCTCAGCTCTTAGAACCCTCCTACACGGATATCTTCAATCTTTTCCTTACATCACTTCACCATTGTCATGTGTAAACATATTAGTGACTTTCCAGCCATGAAATGCATTTATCAAGACATGGAGGGAAAAAACATGGGTTATTTATTTGGTACAACAGGGTTTCATCACATTCTTATCTTCTGGGATGACACATCACTCCAGTGCACAATTGTGGCCAGAGTGGGTCTTTTAAGGGTGATCAGGAGAGCAGCAATAACAAGGTCATTCAACCTAAGCCAGATCAGAACCATCAGACCAAGGGGATGTGGCTGCACAAAAGGTCGGTGAATAGCCCAAGCAAAAAGAAACGGCCTCAGGGGCCCAGAGTCTGCCAAACAGCTGACCAGTGAAATCTAAATTGGCAGCAAAGCCCTGTCCCCATCTCAAAGGAAAAATTAAAACCAGGCTTTCTGGGAGGGCAGGCCCGAATCAGAAGGGAGGTGATGCCTGTAACCAAGGCAACATGCAAACACTAACTTTTCCCTTCTCCTCTCCTCCTCCCCAGTGGCCTACTTCCAAACAGCACTCCTACACTCATCCATCTCAGGGAGAAGTGTCAAGAGAGGATGAAGACATCTTATCATTCCTCGAGAAAAGCCAAAGCACTAAGATGCTCCCACCGAAGAAAAGGAAAAAAAATCTAAAGAAAAAATTACTAGCTGCTTATATCAGCAGAGATTTATATAATAAATATAGGAAGCCATTTAAGTCTTTCCAGACTAAGGCCATGAATACCCTTTTAGAAAGATTAAAAATTCAGAGTAAAGCTATGTAAAAATAGGTAGTTAACAATATCTTACATTTATGTAGAGGGCTGCACTGACAGAGTGGTTTTCCATACATTATCATGAGGCAGATACCACTGTCTCCATTTGTCAGGGGAGGAAAATAAGGCCCAGGCAGTTCAAGTGACTTGTCTAGAATTTGATGCATTTGAACAGAGAGCCTCCAACACAGTCAGTTTTGCCTTAATACCTGTTAAATGAATGAACACAGCTTACATCAAGACAGATGTTGAATTTATTTATTATTATTATTTTTTTGAGACAGGATCTCACTCTGTTGCCCAGACTGGAGTGCAATGGCATAACCATGGCTCATTGTAACCTTGAACTCCTGGGCTCAGCCAATCCTCCTGCCTCAGCCTCTCAAGTAGCTAGGAATACAAGTACAAGACACTACACTCAGCTAATTTTTTTTTTTTTTTGTAGAGACAAGGTCTCACTATGTTGCCCAGGCTAGTCTTGAACTCCTAGGCTCCTGCCTCGGCCTCCCTAAGTGCTGGGATTATAGGTCTGAGCCACTGTGCCTAGCCCAGAATGAATGTTTAATTTAAAGTTTCTGAATCCAAGCTCAGTTTCTGGCTGTCCTGCTTCATCCTAGATGTACTGAATTTTTGTAGGAGTTTCATTCTTTTATCTATTGATTCATTGAATCCACAGTGAAGCCCCACTAAGTGTCTGGCCCCCGCACAAAGCTCTAGAGCCACTAATGAAGATGATCTGGGCCCTCACAAAGCCCCCACACAAATGGTGGGGTTAAGGATCACAAGAAGAAAGAGGGAAATAGGTTAATAAGATAATTTCCAATTGCAATATATGTTCTGAGAATATACACAGAGAGACATGTCAGGAAGTTACTATACGAAGGTGTCAGGGGGTTATTTTGAGGGGTTTCTGAAGAGTAGCTATTGAGTATCATGGCCATATGTACAGCAGTGTCCTATTAACCAATATTTCTGATTATAATAAGCTTTCATTTAAAAACACTTTTAGAGAAATAAGAGTACTGTTAAAATACTAACTGATTGGACAGAAATGTTTAATACATAATGTGTACTGTCCTTTTTTATTAAGCACTTCAGTGAGACAAAGAGGGTTATCAACTCCACTCTCAATGGTCACATTCGATCATAATTCGGTTATTTTCTTTTTTCCATCAACTCTTTTCTCTTTGTGAAACAGCCTCAGTAGAGCCACCCTCATATTTCTAACCCATTTTGAGCTATGACCTAGAAGGAACTAACGGCTGATACATTAAAGTCTTTGGGAAAACTGTTTTCAATTACTCCTGCAAAAGCAAAGGAGGATGAGGAGGAGAAATAGGAGTAGCAAGTCCTTTATTTCGTGAGCAAATCACTTAAGACTGCTGCATACTAGTTAATAACAAAATCAAGACTACAACACAGTATCCCAACCTAGTTTAGGGCTCTTTCTAATATAGACCACAGGACTCTGTTCAGCCTCAGAGCTTTCATCCATGAAAAGAAGAATTTCCCTAAATAACTTGAGGTTCTTTCTCGCTTTAAAAGTCTATGGTAGAGGACTTTCACCTGCAGCCAATATGGAGTAACAGGAACCACTTCACTCTCTTGTCAGAAACATCCAAGGTCACCGGACAAAATATATGGAACCATGCTTTTTAAGACACTAGGGCAGCAAGCAGGGAAAGACAGATGGAAAACCAAGAAGGTGAGCCAATGAATTCCCAAGCTTACATGTTGATATGGCTTGGCTGTGTCCCTACCCAAATCTCATCTTGAATGTAACTCCCACAATTCCCACATGTTGTGGGAGGAACCTGGTGGGAAGTAATTGAATCATGGGGGTGGATCTTTCTCGTGCTGTTTTAATGATCATGAATAAGTCTCACGAGATCTGATGGTTTTAAAAATGGGAGTTTCCCTACACAAGCTCTCTTTTTGCCTGCTGCCATCCATGTAAGATGTGACTTGCTCCTCCTTGCCTCCTGCCACGATTGTGAGGTCTCTTTAGCTATGTGGAACCATAAGTCCATTAAACCTCTTTTCCTTCCCAGCCTTGGGTATGTCTTTATCAGCAGCATGAAAATGGACTAATACACATTTCCAGCCATGTGCAGAGATGAGGAGCCCAGCCAGAGCCCAGCAGATTTCCTCAAATGAAGAGACAGAGCTGAGAATCCAGGGATACCATAGAAGCTAGAGCTCCCAGGATAGGTTACTGGAGAAGAGAGAGTTACACAGAAAGAGAACTCTAGAGATCTGCAGACAGCTCTCCTTAAGTATTCATCAGTATGCTAGTCAGTGTGGGCATGTAAGAATACTACCTGAGGCCAAAAAAAGGAACCACCTGAAGGATTAGAGGGAACACAGCGCTGACACAAGGCAGGAAATAGTGTCTATTCCTAAGAGTCAAGACTGGAAAATTTCACAGAATACAGGGCATTGGGTAGAGTTGTTTTTAGAAGAGTCTTGCCTCAGGACTGGAGAACAGTTCACCCTAGAATAAATGTTGCCCTGATCCCACATAATAAGACTGAAAAGTAAGACCTAAAGGGACCAGACTATTTACAAGTAACTTAACCATGTTCCAGAACAAAGTTCAAGAATATTTATAGGAATACAAAAATATCCAGCAACCAACCAGGTAAAACTATCCAAAATGAAACACACAGATAAAAAATTAAATAAAAGAGCATCAATGATCTTTAAATGCATATATATATATACATATACATAGAGACATGTGTGTTTATAAAATTGGTTGGGGACAGGAAATAATATTTGAAGAAATAAAAGCCAAAAATGTTCCACATTTGATGAAAATTATAAATCCACAGATCCAAGAAGTTTAATGTACTCTAAACACAAGGAATGTGAAAAAAATACATCAAGGCACATCATAATCAAATTGCTAAAAACAGGTTAAAAAGATAAAATATGAAAAATAACCAGAGAAAAAGGCATGTTGTAAATAGAGGAATGAAGAAAAGGATGACAGAGGATTTATTTTCAGAAACAAGGCAAGTGAGAGGACAGTGGAGCAACATATTCAAAGCTATGGGGAAAAAAAGGATCAACCTGGAATTCTTTTCCCACCATAAGTTTTTTTTTTTAAATAAAGATAAGTAAAATGGGATATTATTTGGCAATAAGAAGTAATAAAGTACTGACACATGCTGCAACATGGATGAACCTTGAAAATATTAAGTGAAAGTTACAAAAGACCTATATTGTATTGTTTCATTTAATTTTTTATGACAATTTATTTCACTTTTAAAAAATCAAATGGTTTTCTCATTTTATAAGAGGGAAAGAAAATCATTCCATTTATATGAAATGTCCAAAATAGGCAAATCTATTAAAACAAGAAATAAATTTAGTGGTTGCCTAGGGCTTGAAGAGTCACAGGGGAGAGAGGAATTGAGAGTGACTGCTAATGGGTACAGACTCATTGGGATGATAAAAATATGTTCTAAAGTTAGATTGTGGTCGTAGCTGCACAACTCTGTGAATATATTAAAACCATTGAATTTTACACTCTAAATGACTGAAGTGTATGATATGTAAATAATAACTCAATAAGGCTTTCTTTTAAAAAGGCAAAATCAACACTTTTGAAGATACACAAAAGATGAAAGAATTTATCACTGACAAGCTACACTATAAGAAATGTTAAAGGAAGTCCTTTTCAGATGGTAGGAAAATGATACCAGATGGAAATATCTATGTACGCAAAGGAATGGAAAGCCTTGGAAATGGTAGCAACTATATGGAATATATTATGAACACTTTCCCATGTCAATAGTCTTCTACGAATGAATATTTACCAGCTGCAGCGTTTTCCATCCTGAAGATCCACCATCATTACTTAAACCTGATGAGGTGGGCGGGGCTAGGATTCAGGTGAGGGATTGACCTTACTAGGAGGAGAGACATTTCCTCCACTGAACAGAAAGAAAGGATATTTACAGACACCAGTGGATTGCAAAGGAAGTATTTTTACTCTTCTTTTTCTTGGATCATGAGGTAACAGAAAATGAGGGCTGATTAGAAGAGAATATAGTCAGATCTTCTTTTCTAGGTTTAAGTTCAAAGAAGAAATGGCAACAGCTGGCAAAGATTTTTGTGGGAAAACCTAACCTGGAGACTTAGAATTAGGAATAAACTAAGATAAATTTGAATTTGATGTAAGTAGTAGTTGTTTACAGCCGTTTTAGTAGGTAAAGCATCTAATTGTGTCTAGGTGTTTGCATATCTTTCAGTGTTGCTCTGTCTGTGAGGCAGCCTGGAAGACACTACCTTAACCAGGTGATCAAGGTAAGCATCGCCAGTAATGAGACAGAGCAACGTCATGGACCCCCTGATGTGATGCAGGGAGAAAAGCACATTTCCTCTGTGATATTCTCACCAAAATGAGTAACTTCAAACTAATTGTGAGAAAGCATCAGACAACCCAAATTGAGACAGTCTAAAAACTAACTGACCTGTAGTGTTCACAAGTGGAAGGTCATGATGGACAAGAAAAAATTGTAGTATTCACAAGTGGAAGGTCATGATGGACAAGAAAAAATTGTAGTATTCACAAGTGGAAGGTCATGATGGACAAGAAAAAATTGAGGACCTGTCACAGACCAGAGGAGATTAAGGAAAGATGACAACTAAATGCAATGTGGTTTCTGAAGCTGATCCTAAAAGAGGAACAGAGCATTCTGGAAAAGCTGGCCAAATTTCAATTTGATCTGTATTTTAGTTAATAGTTTTGTTGCAGTGTTAATTTCTTGGTTTTGATCATTAAAGTACACATATAAGATATTAACATTAGGAGAAGTTAGATGAAGAGTATATAGAAATTCTGAACTATTTTTGCAACTTTTGTGTAAATCGAAAATACTTTTATAAGATGTTTTAAACACTGTATTATTTATCAAGCAATCAGATGGTCAGTACCTCAGCCATCAGGAACAGAGCTAAAGTCCTGAGATGAAATGCAAAAGTCTCTGAACAGGAGGAAATTCGTCATCGCCAAGCCCATGCAATGATAATATCACGTGTTAGGTTGCTGTGGGGGCCCAAATGAAATCAGGAATCAGATGGTCTAAGGTCAGTTCTCATCAATGGTAGGTCACTTTCTCTTATACATGTGGCCCTTGCCCAAAAGGTACTAGTATCACAGTGCATCTGGAAGTAAAAACTTAACTTTTTGGCTTTTCTTTCTCATTCATTCTTTTGGCAAGTGTTCACTGAGCACCTTCTAACAACTGTACTCCACTTAGCCCTTTTTATGAGAGTTTACAATAGGTTTTAATTCTAGTTCATCCAAACCAAGAGTAGGCAAACTTTTTCTGCAAAGGGCCAGAAGGTAAATATTTTAGGCTTTGCAGGCCATGTAGGTCCCTGCTTGTCTGTGCAACTCTGCCATTGTAGCCCAAAAGCAGCCATGGAAAACACATAAACAAATGGGTGTGATTGTGTTCTGATCAAATTTCATGTTTAAAAAAAAAAGATGGTGAGCCAAATTTGACTCATGGGTTGCAGTTTGCCAGCTCCTGTCCTAAACTATCAGGAAATACCTGACTATTTCTATTTGTCTAGCATGGAGGATCAATAATCCAAAACTCCAAAATGAACTTTTCCAAAATAAAATAAAAATCCAAAATTATTTTATTTTCAAACTAGGTCAAACTTTACCGTGGACATGTGCTTCAGAATTTCACATTTTTAGATGACCATTTGCCTTTAGTAGTTTCTTTTTACACATAAAAATATTCAAGATAACTCAAACCATCAAGCAAAGGCATGCATGCAACTAGAAGTTAGCCTCAGAAGGCCTCTCTGACCCCTGACCCTCTTCTGGATTGCAATTCGGCATCCAAGCAACTGGTCTTTGTTCTTAGATACTGTGCCTCAAATGCAGTTCAGGAAAGCCACAATTACAGATTCCAAATGAGCCTTATCATCACCTTTGAAAGGGGTTGTTTTAGGGAGTGTGGAATGGCTCTGGACATGAACATAGAAGGCAAGAAATAGCAATCTGGTGTCTAAGCTGACTTTGCTGGCAGGGAGGAGAGCAATTTCTGAAGTCTGCTTCAGTGCCTCGATGACATGACTTGACCTGAGTCATCTGTCCAGAAAGGCTGAAGTGTTCTTGTGTCTGGAAACAGTGGGCCACCTTCTCGCTGCCCAAGCCATGATGCTCAAGGTGAAAGCTTGGCTCTGGTGCAATTTCTGCTGGGTCTGAACTTCAACTTCCCCCCTTTTTAAGGGAAATAATATCCTTTCTAACAATATTTCCTAAATCTTAGTTTTTTGCATGTCACCTTCACAATTTTTGCCACAGTTTGTTAGTCAAGGTAGAGTAGCCACTACACTAAAAGACTATGTGTGAAAATAAGAGCAAAAAGGCTCTGAGACCAGGTGCAGGTCTCACGCCTGTAATCCCAGCACTTTGGGAGGCCGAGACAGGCAGATCACCTGAGGTCAGTTGGAGACCAGCCTGGCCAATGTGGTGAAACCCCATCTCTACTAAAAATACAACAATTAGCTGGGCATGGGGACGGGCACCTGTAATTCCAGCTACTTGGGAGGCTGAAGCAGGAGAATCACTTGAACCCAGGAGGCAGAGGTTGCAGTGAGCCAAGATCGAGCCATTGCACTCCAGCCTGGGCAACAAAAGCGAAACTCCATCACACACACACACACACACAAAAGCTCTGAGTATGAGCCCAGGATCCTTTCCTTTGATTGCATTATTAGCAATTTAGGGAATAGATCTTTTGGCATTTATTAACACTTTGCAGTCTTTTTATGCTGGACATCTACTTCTTGATTGTGTTTTAGGTATCTGAGTTTTCCAGATAAACGGTTCTTTGATGAGCAAGTAATTTATCATGATATTGATTTTTTACTTCACTTTGGATGCCATTCATTTAATAGGAGAAGCAGCTTACACTATATTGATGTAAACGGTGTGGAAAAGTGATATAATTTTCATAAGTATCTACTCCCAAGGTGTATTCTAAATTTTAACGTCCCATCTTGTGGGGAAAAGAAAGAGAGATCAGCCTGTTACTGTGTCTATATAGAAAGAAGTAGACATAAGAGACTCCATTTTGTTCTGTATTTGAGATGCTGTTAATCTGTGACCCTACCCCCAACCTTGTCCTTGCAAGAGACATGTGCTGTGGTGACTCAAGGTTTAAAGGATTTTGGGCTGTGCAGGGTGTGCTTTGTTAAACAAGTGCCTGAAGGCAGCTTGCTGGTTAAAAGTCATCACCATTCTCTTAATCTCAAGTACCCAGGAATACGCATACTGCCAAAGGTCGCAGGGACCTCTGCCTAGGAAAGCTAGGTATTGTCCAAGGTTTCTCCCCATGTGATAGTCTGAAATATGGCCTCGTGGGAAGAGAAAGACCTGATTGTCCCCGAGCCTGACACCCGTGAAGGGTCTGTGCTGAGGAGGACTAGTGCAAGAGGAAAGAAGGCCTCTTGACGGTTGTTGGCAGTTTGAGATAGAGAAAAGCATCTGTGTCCTGCCTGTCCCTGGGCAATGGAACATCTCAGTGTAAAACCTGATTGTATGTTCTGTTTACTGAGAAAGGAGAAAACTGCCTTAGGGCGAAGGGTGGGCCTTGCTAGCGCAATGCTGCTCTTTATGCACTAAAAAGGTTTATGGAGATGTTTGCATATGCATATCAAGGCACAGCACTTTCCCTTAAACTTATTCATGTCACAGAGATCTTTATTCATATGTCTTACTGCTGACTTTCTCCCTGCAATGACCCTATTGTCCTGCTACTCCCTTTTCTTTAAGATGGTAAAGATAATTATCAATAAATACTAAGGGAACTCAGAGACCGGTGCCAGCGTGGGTCCTCTGTATGCTGAGCGCCGGTCCCCTGGGCCCACTTTTCTTTCTCTGTACTTTGTCTCTGTGTCTCATTTCTTTTCTCAAGTCTCTCATTCCACCTAATGAGAAACGCCCACAGGTGTGGAGGGGCAGGTCACCCCTTTACATCTAATTTGCAGATTTAAAACTAGAACCTTTGCATTTGCAAAGAAAGCTTTATACTGTGCTAAAAGAACAACACTAAACAGACATCTACTTTAGAGTATTCAAAAGCAAAGAATCCCTACCCACACACTGAATACAAAGTTTAGATCTGGATATTGCATGTGAAGGACACTTTAGACCAGGGTTTTCCAACATGAGTTATTTTGCAAGCTTTTAATAATTCAATGAACTATCTGTTAGTGATGTTTTTGGCTGCATTTCACAAACAGCCAACTATCAGTAGCTTAAACAAACAGCGTTTTGTTTTTATTTCATGTAACAAGAATTCCAGGATGGCAGGCAGTCTAGGGCAATGTGCCTCAGTTTAGTGGTGTCATCATAGATCCAGATCCTTCTTTCCTCTCAGCCAGACTTAGCCTGTTGGCTTCCCACCTCAAGGTGACAACTCAGCTGCTATAGCTCCAGGCCTCACCTCCATATTCCAAGTGAGAAGAAGAGAGAGGCCGAGAGAAATTTCCTGAAATGGCTTTCTCCTTTTATCAGGAAAAACTATCCTGGAGGCCTCCCAATACCCCTGATACACCCATGAAAACTCCCTTTTTCATTCCATTGGACATTTTTTGAGTCACATGGTTATCCAATCATTAGCAGTAAAGAAATGGGCAAGTGAGTGTGTTACCTTTTCAACCACTATAATAGAGACCAGAAAGGAAGTAGGGGTGATCAGGTGTGAGGTTAGCTGACCCAAATTGTCTACCACAGTAAGTTATACATATTTCCTTATTTCTATTTTTTGTTATCCTATTTGTCAATAATAAAAATAGAATCAAGCATGGTGGCTCACACCTATAACCCCAGCTACTTGGGAGGCTGAGGCAGGAGGATCACTTGAGGCCAGGAGTTACAGACAAGCCTAGGCAACATAGTGAAATCCCACCTCTAAAATAATTAATAAATAAAAATAATAAAAGTATTTCTTCTTTATAAAAAAAGTGATTTTAAAAAGGTCATTGTTACGATAACTTGTTATTGAAGTCATTGTTTCTAACCCAATAAAAATGTAGATGTTTAAAGAAATGTCATTGGTTTATCATCTTCTTTCTATTCTACTCTCTATAGGAGGGGTTGGTAAACTCCGGCCACGGGTCAAATCAGCCCACCACCTGTTGTTGGAGATTAAAGTTTTTCTTTCTTTCTTTTTTTTTTTTTTTTAAATGGAGCCTCACTGTGTCGCCCAGGCTGGAGTGCAGTGGCGCAATCTCAAGGCTCACTGCAACCTCCGCCTCCCAGTTTCATGCGATTCTCCTGCCTCACCCTTCCGAGTAGCAGGAACTACAGGCATGCACCACCATGCCTGGCTAATTTTTGTAATTTTAATAGAGACCGGGTTTCACCACATTGGCCAGGCTGGTCTCGAACTTCTGACCTCATAATCCACCCGCCTCAGCCTCCCAAAGTGCTGGGATTACAGGCGCGAGCCACGACACCCAGCTAGAAATTAAAGTTTTATTGGAACTTTACAACTACACATTCATTTGCTATTGTGTATGGCTGCTTTTATGCTACTACAGTAGAGGTGAGTAGTTGCTACAGAGATCACGTGACCTGCACAACGAAAATATTTTCTTTCTGGCTCTTTATAGAACACTTTGCCAACCCCTGATAGATCGGATATGCCCTGGGAGAAGCTAGATCATCCTGCGAAATCTCAGTCTCCTCTTAAAGAATCTTGAGGACCGATTGAAATATTTTTAATGAAGACTACATTTTTATTATGGTCTTAGTGATGCAAGCATTACCAGCTGTAGAGACTGGTCTGGCTCCAGTGTCTTATGCACTAGGGCCCCAGGTTTTCACTGGTTTTAAATAAATTCTTTCTAGTTTCCCATTAAAAAGAAGATATTATGTGCAAATCACCTATGTGGAAAGGATGTAAAATGCCCAGCAACCAACCAGGTAAAACTATTCAAAATGAAACACACACAAAATAGTGGTTCTTTTGTATCTGATTTTTCAAAATACCAAGGCAATTCATTCACTGGCTCAGGAATCATCATCCCAGCTGAACCAATAATGAATCATTCTGCTTTTCTAGATTTTGCAAATAAAACACTGAAACAAAACAAAACAAAACAAAACAAAAATGAAGTCTCGCTCTGTAGCCCAAGCTGGAGTGCAGTGGGGTGATCTCAGCTCACTGCGACCTCCGCCTCACAGGTTCAAGCGATTCTCCTGCCTCAGCCTCTCAAGTAGGTGGGATTTCAGGTGTGTGCCACTACACCTGGCTAATTTTTGTATTTTTAGTAGAGACGGGGGTTTCATCATGTTGGCCAGGCTGGTCTCAAACTCCTGACCTCAAGTGATCTACCTGCCACAGCCTCCCAAAGTGCTGGGATTTCAGGGATGAGCCACCATGCCTGGCCAAAAAGCTGTTTTTAAAAAATAAATCTCTTCTAAATTGGGGCACATAAGACCCATCCAAAAAAGCCACAGAGAACTCATTGGAATCCGATTCTCATCTCCCTCCATCTCCTTTAAGAGCAGGACGCATCCACCCTTCTTGCTGGAACATAATTCATTCCGACTGCCTTTGAGGCTTAATGAATGGCCACCCTTCCCTAATGGAACAGTTAATCTCTCAAATATTAACTGTGGCTTATCTCAAATTCTGGCTTTGGAAAAAAATCTTGGATCTCAATCTCCAGAGTGCTGAAGCTGCCTTTGTCAATTATACAAGGTAAAAGCCCAGAGGAGCCCAGACTCCCCTCACCCGTCTGTGGTGTTTTCTGCCTGCCCTAGTTTCTGAGCTTCGACCACATGGCAGGCTGTGCGATGGGTCAGCACTTGTGGACGGCTTGGCCTATGGTGCTACTAATTATATAAGCTATACTTACCTAGAAAGTACGGGTGGTTTCTTATGAATCTGGCTACTATGATTATAAATGTAATTCCTAAAAGTAACCCCAAATATGCATTTTTTTTCTTTTTTTGATCCTAGTCCCTGCCCTCCCCTTAAAGCAAAGCACATATGCAAAACAACAACAAAAATATAGATGAAAGAGGAAAACAAATCTTTTTTTTTTCTTTTTTTTTTTGGCTTGCCTAGTTTGTCTCTGCATACAGGAACTCAGTCTTCTCCCCAGCAGCCCTGTCAGGCTGTTTCTCATTTATTTTACTAATGAGGAATCGGAGAGGTTAAGTGACTCGTCCAAAGCTCCAGAGATAAGTCGCTGAACCAAGCTGAAGTGCAGCGTTGTCTTCTCCAAAGGCCACATTGGGATCATTAGATAACAAACACAAGAACAGAGAGCCATCCTATTTAAGGTTGACGGAGCAGAAAGATGGAGAGAACCTTGATCCTTGGTGGAAAATTGAAGAGTACAACCATTTGCCTGCCCTCACACTTTGTACTACAAAAGAAAAACAATGCCTTATTTTGAAACCACTTTTAATTGTGTGTTCTGTTGCTTGTAGCTGAAGGCATCCTTTCTTGATACCCTACCTCTATAAAGGAACAAACAGTTCCATCCACTTGGAATGTCCCTGGCTTGGCTATATCGCTACTAATTATGTAAGCTATTCTTACCTAGAAAGTATGAGTGATTTCTTATGAATCTGGCTACTATTATTATGAATTTAATTCCTAAAAGTAACCCAAAATATTCATATTTTATTTTTATTTTTGACCCTAGTCTCTGCCCTCACCCCTCCCATAACATTCTTGGCAAGCTTCTAGACAACACACATCCTTAAGATGGAGCTTAAAAGTCCCTCTATTCTTCAATTTTCCTGAAACCGCTTCACCCACAATTAGGGTTCCCTGTCTTATGCTCCTGTAGCTTCTGTCTGTTGTGTTTGTTCTATTGCACCTTTCATATTATATTGCAAATACTGATTTGTGTGTCTGCCTTCCCACCAGTCTACGAACTCGCTGAGGGCACAGATCATCCTATATCTCTAATGCCTGGCACTGTAGTCAGCACCCAAGAAATGTGGAAGAAAGGGAAGGAGGAAAAAAAGGAGGGCAAAAAGACAAGGAGGGAGAGAGAGTGAGGGAAGCAGGAAGAAAACAAGGAAAGGAGTGGAGGGAGAGAGGGAAGGAAAAAGGGAGGTAGTAAGGGAGGGAATGAATAGGAAGGCAGGCAGGCAGGATGGAAGCAAGGAAGCAAGAAAGGCAGGAAAGAAGACAATCCTTTTGAAGCAGGTGTGTCCAGATATTACACAGTTTGATGATTAAGAACATGGTTCCTGGAATCTGACTTCCCAGGCTTAAAGATCTATTCTACCACCTAACAGTTCTGGGATTTTGACAAAATATTTAACCTAAGTATAACATACACTATAAGTACTACACATAATGTAATAACCAAACCAGGGCATTTTTGATCATGAAAGGTAATAGAAAAATGTTAAGCCAGATGAGTGGCAGAGATTACAGGTGTAAGTGGGGACAATCTCAGACAACCCAGAACAAGTGGTCCCCATCTATCTAACCTCCCTGGGCCTCAATATCTTCACCTAAAAAATAGAGATATCAATACTATCTACTTTTTTATGTATTTATTTTTTTGGGATGGAGTCTCACTCTGTCACCCAGGCTGGAGTGCAGTGGTGCCATCTTGGCTCACTGCAACTTCCACCTCCTGGGTTCAAATGATTCTCCCACCTGAGCCTCCGAAGTAGCTGAGACTACAGGTGCATGCCACCACGCCTGGCTAATTTTGTATTTTTAATAGGGATGGGTTTCACTATGGTGGCCAGGCTGGTCTCCAACTCCTGACCTCAAGTGATCTGCCCGCCTTGGCCTCCCAAAGTGCTGGGATTACAGGCATGAGCCACTGCACCCAGTCAATAGTACCTACTTTATAGGGTGGTTATGAGGATTGAGTTAAATATAGCATAAGAAGCTCTTGGAGCAATTGCTTGAGCCTTAGTAAGTACTGAATAAATGTTAGTCACCTTATTATGATTACAGATGGGAACACTTAGAACAAGAAAGGTTAAGTGACTTGCCCAAGGACACTCAGTTGGCAAGTGACAAGTCAGCATGCCACCCCAAGGCACCAGATTTTAAACCCAGTGCTCTTCCCATGACATCTCAGTGACTTCTAGACCAGCTCAGTCACTCTCTCAGTTTAGTCTACAGCCACATCAACCAAGGCGTAGGGTAGGGGACTGTTCATGCCCTGGCTGCAAGGCAAGGAGGCAAGCCAGGGACCCTGGGAGGCTGCACCACCCATTCAACAACCCCAGCATCCCTTTTACCCCAGGCCAGATGTTCTTTGTTCTCTACCCACCCCCAAACCCTACCCACAGAAGCCAGTACAAGAAGAGAAAAAGGAGCTAGTCCTCAAATACCCTTCCAGCCCAAGTTGCTGAGCCTAGTCCTCATCTGCTCCCTGCCCTCTCTTGCCCCCATTGCCCATCCCCCATCACATTACTGCTGAGGCATTTGACTTATTTAGATTTTGCTGCTGCAGGTTGCTGATAAGACACTGTATTAGTTCGTTTTCACACTGCTGATAAAGACATACCCAAGACTGGGCAATTTATAAAAGAAAGAGGTTTATTGGACTTACAGTTCCACATGACTGGGGAGGCCTCACAATCACAGGGGAAGGAGGAGGAGCAAGTCACATCTTCCATGGATGCCAGCAGGCAAAGAGAGGGCTTGTGGAGGGAAAATTCCATTTTAAAAACAATCAGATCTCGTGAGATTCATTCATTATCACGAGAACAGCACGGGAATGATCCACCCCACGATTCAGTCATCTTCCACCAGGTCCCTCCCACAACATGTGGGAATTATGGGAGCTACAAGATGATATTTGGGTGGGAACACAAAGCCAAAGTGTACCAGGCAAAAACTAAAAGAGCTTCTAGGCATCTAACACCATTATATGGGTCTGATGATACAAGCCTGAGCCCTCATTTACTGTACAAATACGTTGGCTCTCAAGTAATTGGAGTTTGTTTGGCCCCTTCCCCCTACTGGATCACAGCACCGGCAAGCGCCACGAGAATATTAAGAAGGTCTCCACAAATGCTTGGTGACAACTGGAAGGTGTTGAATTCTTAAGGGTTAAGACAAAGAACTTTGGAATCAGATCTAAATGTGAGTATGACTCCATCAATCACAAGCAATATAACTTGGGGAAAGGTAAGCTGCCTCTCCCAGCTTTGATTTCTAATCTATAACATGATGATGGTAATAAGAACTGCCTTGCAGACTCATGATGAAGGAAGTTGTTCATACAAATTGAGTCCGTAGCATGCTACCTGGTATGTAGAAAGTGTTCCAATAAGTTTTATTTGTTATTGTTATTCTCATTATTCTCACTGGGCCAATGGAAATTGTTTCCTAACATCAAATTGACCATCTACCTTTGTGGGCCCAGGGCCTTTCAGCCAGCATTGTGTGCCCATGCCTGGGGCCTAGGCAGGCAGTTGTCCTGGATTCATAAGAAAGAGACAGAAGTCCACAAGTGCATAGCTATGAGAGCCTGAAGTTGCAGCAAAGGAGGAATAGCTTAAGGAATTCAAGAGCCAAGTCTCACCACCTCCAAAGCTGTGATTTATATCTCAATCCTGCCTTCCGTATCAGCCCTCCTATATGCAATTCTTTTGTTCTCAACAGCTCCACAACTGCCTATAAGGCTATTAATTAGATTTATTAAGGATCAACTCAATTTGGCCCCGAATACCTGGAGCAAACACTGGCAGTGCTACACCCAGACCCGTTCAGATCTGTATGACATTGGCTGTGTACATCTATCACCCAGCATCTGTGTGCTTTACTTCTAACTGCTTTTATCCACAACCTTCTTTAGGGAAATACTCTTGGACAACTGAGCCAATTTACTCATATATGCAGACAGCTAGAAATTCCAGTAGTTTAAATCTTCCCAGAGCAGCCGATTGCCAATGGCTGACTGGTGTAGGGGCAGGGAAGCCCAGCTCCCTTGCCTCAAGGTGAACAAACTCTTGAGATATAATTCATACTCCAGAGTTCCCTGTAGGATCAGGTTGAGCCTGGAACTTTGCTTGAAATTGCATACTTGTTCAACTTCCCCTTCCCTGATCTCCTTTCCTTTCTCCTTTACTGTTTCTCCTGGGAACACACCCTTAATAAATTACTGTGCACAGATTTTCATCTCAAGGCCTGCTTTTGGAGACCCATCCTAAGACAACACCAGCTCAAGGATTACTTGATGCACTTCTGCATCTCTTAGCAGCACAGCACCCTTACCTTGTGACTGCCCGACGCGTTCTTCCTACCCGCTGCATAAACTTCACGGCATCATAGTACAGAAATAGCTTAATAGACACGAGGCTGGCCACGCCACATGGGAGTTGGAGTTCCTACACAAATCATCTCATTCAAAGCTCACAGGTTACAGGTTTTTCAAGGGCAGTTTGGGGAAAGGGTGGGGGTGGCCAAGTAACAAGGGCTTGCTGCTGTTTGGTTGGGGCAGAGATGAAACCATAGGGGGTTGAAGCAGTCCTCCTGCAGCCTGATTCACTTCTGGGCGGGGCCACAGGAGCCTGATTGTCACTCCAGGGGGAGCCGTGAGTGTCAGACATGCAAAAAACCTGGAAAGATATCTCAAAGGCCAATCTACAATAGAGGTGTCATTCGCAGGAGTAATTGCGGAAGTGCATATTTTATAACCTCTGTAATAATATCTGCACCTTAGTGGGACTCAGGGTCTTCTCCTCCCCTCAACCTGATGGCCTCCTATTAGCTTTACAAAAGCAAATGAGTTAGGGCAAGGCCTATTGTCATTTAAACTGTAGCCTAAATGTCTCCCACAGTTCGCTTGGCCCAACAGCCCAGGAACAATTAAGGGAAACGCAAGACGGGGATTAGGTTAGTTTCGTTTGCTGACAGAACTTTTGCAAAGGTGGTTTCAACCCTCTTTCACCTGTTAATCTCCAACAGGCAATTATTCTTGATCTCCTCTTCTGTTCCTGACTTGCTCCAACTCCATTCTTACTTTCTTCTGATTCTCTACCTTTGTACTTATCTCTTCTTCATGATTAGGAAAAGAGTGATGATCACATACTTACCAATCAAAAAGCCAGAATCCAAACGAGGTTTGGATTAGAAGTTCACACTCTTAACCAGAAGGATGCCTCCCCCTTAAGTCTTGACTTTGTAGCTGATGTCTGGGATCTTGATTCTAGAATCTCTCTCAAAGGCTCTAACTTGGATTCACCCCATGGAACTTCCTCAGTTGAAACTATTAAGTCTTCTAATTTCTACCTTCTGTTATAAATAAAATTTCGGTGCCACAAAAGAAATAGCACTCGAATATAAAATTTTCTTTTTAATTCCCAGCAAGTAAAGTTACTTCTATAGAAGGGTGCGCCCTTACAGATGGAGCAATGGTAGTACACACTTGGATAAGGAAGGGGAAGGGGTCCTCATCCCTGATGCACGTGGCCCCTGCTGCTGCGTCGTTCCCCTATTGGCTAGGGTTAGACCACACAGGCTAAACTAATTCCAATTGGCTAATTTAAAGAGAGTGATGGGGTGAGTGGTTTGGCGGGAAAAATGGTTATGCAGAGTGGAGAATGAGTCAGGGTAGAGCAGGCAGCAGGTAATCGGAATGAGTCAGGGTGGAGCAGGTAATCAGAATGAGTCAGGGTGGAGCAGGTAATCGAAAAAGGTGGCTTTATGAGGAAGTTAAGTTTAAAAGTAGAAGGCAAAGAATTGAACATACTGACATATTGATTCTTTGAAAAGAAATTTAAAACTCATATCTAACATTTCTGACCCTTTGGAAACTAATGCATGGCCCTGTCTGTCCCATCCAATGTCCCAAAATAGAATACGTGGTATCTTTGAACGTCATTCATTCATGCGCTGTCTGGAAGATACACATTGTCTGCATTCTCTATACTGTATGCATTCTCTATACTGGGCTCTGTTTGAAATACTGAGGATACACGATTGTTGGATTGGGGAAGAAAGGGAGGGACACTAAGGACTCCTACTCTGTTTTCTTTTATTAATAATTTTCCTTAATGCCTTTCCCCAAATTCCACCAAAAGTTAAAAACAGTGTAACAAAAACAATTTCCACCCTTTGGAGGGTAGAAAAAAAAAACTGAGCTTAAAAATGCTCTAAGCAAAACATAGCTGTGTGAGATGGGATAGATTTATGTAAGATGACTCCACAACAGTGCTTCTGAACCTGGATGCATGTGGGAGATATTTGACAATGTCTAGAGACATGTTTTGGTTGTCACGATGCGGGGATGTGGCTCTGATCTAGTGAGTAGAGGCCAGAGATGCTGCCGTACATCCTACATTGCACAGGACAGCCACCCATTGCACAGAACTATTTGGCCCAAAATTTCAATAATGCTGAGGTTGAGAAACTGTGCCTTATAATAATAATTCCAAACTCACAAGGCTGATGTAGAAAAAAAAAAAAAAAAGGAGGTAAGTTTGAAAACCCTTAGAACAACCCACTCCCACTAAGCCTGCATCTCCTTTTCCCTTCCTCCCCTATAGTACAAGATACCAACATATTCTCAGATCTGGGATTTTTGCTGAGAAACATGAGGCCTGGTTTAACTCTCCTCCACCATCCCAAAGGAATTGCCTAAATTCACAAAGCAACTTTCCTCACTTCAAAGGAAATATTCTGTTCTCTTCGCAGTGACAGAGATTAAATAGGTGCTTATCATCCTAACATATGTTGGGAGTCTGAGGCCTTTTTTCTTGTTTTAAGAAGATGGAAGCCACAAAAAGATCATATAGCAAGCATAATGGCAACCAGATTTCATCCTGTGCATTACTGTAAAAACCAAGCAGCAGGAATTTGCTTACACGTAAAGCACCCACAGGACTGAGCCCAGGTATGCTGGACTTAAGGGTCTCTGGGACTGATTTTACTTTATGTATTCCTGAAGCTAGTGCATTCTTAGCAAATTTCACTTCCTGTTTCACAGTTAGTCAGAACCTGCCTGGAAACGACGGCATGGAAGCGGCCATTGTTGATTAGAATCTTGGTTCAGCCACTCATTCCTGTGCTATTCACATAAATAGCCACAAATGTCTATTTAAACTTAAGTGAGTTAAAATGTTTTTAAAATTAAAATTCTAACTCCTCAATCACACTAATCACATCTCAAGTGCTGTAGCCATGTGGCTAGGGACTACTGTATTGGACAAGGTAAATATAGAATATTCTTGTCATTGCAGAAAGTTCTGTTGGGTAGCACTGCACAAATGATTTTGGGCTAAACAATTTCTTTGAATACTAGTTTCTTCAATATTAAATGAGGACCATATTTCTTGACTTGTTTCTTTCCTAGAACTATTGGAAAGGTGAACCAAAGTGGTGCTTTGTGAAAATTATAAAATAGTATACACACATAAGGATTGTGAAAAGAGCCTTAAATCATTTCCTTTACCAAAGATGATCAATTTTGCTTTATTGCAAAGAAACACAGGGATCTGTCTATCTAGACCTTTTCTTTCTGGGTTGATTACTTACTGCTCTGGCTAAATAATTTTAAGAGGAAGTTTTATGGATACCCTCTCTGTCTTCATAACTAAAATCTCTGCTGTGTACGTAGTAAATCCAGTGGTCCATTAAAAGAGATTTTCAGGCCGGGCGCGGTGGCTCAAGCCTGTAATCCCAGCACTTTGGGAGGCCGAGGCGGGCGGATCACGAGGTCAGGAGATCGAGGCCATCCTGGCGAACACGGTGAAACCCCGTCTCTACTAAAAAATACAAAAAACTAGCCGGGCGAGGTGGCAGCGCCTGTAGTCCCAGCTACTCGGGAGGCTGAGGCAGGAGAATGGCGTAAACCCGGGAGGCGGAGCTTGCAGTGAGCTGAGATCCGGCCACTGCACTCCAGCCTGGGCGACAGAGCCAAACTCCGTCTCAAAAAAAAAAAAAAAAGAGATTTTCAAGTCACGAATTTTCCCTTTGCCCACTTAGAGCTTCTCACTATTATTTTGCATTTTTTCCTTCTAAAATATCAGCCCAGCTCCTCTATCCCTAATGGGGCATTAGAGAAAACTCAATCTCTGTGCTTGTGAGAGTCTTTGAATTTTTCTTAGTTGGGGTCAACAAAGTCTTCCAAATCAAATAGAAGGAATGGTTCCCATTAAGCCCCAAGTAGTCTTTGGTGTTTGCTCTGCTGTCAACTTGGACACACTCCACCAAAGGAGCAAATCTCTGTTTTTACTTAGGCTTGCGCTGATCTGTTGTAAGTCGTAACTCGATGAAAGCATTATAAGGCAATAAGAGGATGCATGTCAGGAAATTGGCTGAATTATATCTAAGAGGGCTCAAAGCATGCCAGTGTGGCAGCTCAGGAGATCCAGAAGGTGACATTGGAGCCTGGAAGACTGAGCCTTTCCCAGGCATCTCAGAGGCCCTTGTGTGTTTCCAATGGGAATAACAAGCTTTGGCATTTACATGACACTCTTCCTGCTCTTCAGGGCAAAGAGCAGGAAGAGTGTCAACTCTATCAACATTCACTGCTGAGTCATGCCACGAATGACTCTTTATACAAGGAGACACTACAGACCAGAAGATGCAGTCCTGGGACTGGGCAGGCCATGAAGAAAGCTTAGGTGTTGCCTTGTCACTCCATCTCCAAATCAGGACTATTATTATGAACAAAGCAGAAAAAATCCTGCCCTTTTGGAACTTAGATTCTAGTGAGGAGAGGAACAGAGGAGGAGACAGGGAACTCTCCTCGCCATCTCTAACATTCCTTTCACATTTCCTATATTTTATTTTTTATGGTTTATATTGTTTGTGATAAAAAATAAAATATAGGAAATGTGAAAGGAATGCTAGAAATAGAGAGGAGCGTCGAGTCACAAGGAACAGTCAGGAAAAGCTTCACGAAGTGACATTTCAGCAGGAAACCCAAAGAAATGAGGATGCAAGCCCTGAAGGAGTGCTAATCACACAGAGGAACTTGGCAAGTGCAAAGACCCTGGGGCAGAGGTAAGCCTGGCCTCTTTGAGAAAGAGCAGCAGATGACAGTAGTTGAGGCAGAGAGAATGAGGAGAAAAATAGAGGGAGATAAGGTCACAGAGGTGGTATGGGACCAGATACTGCAAGGCTTCCTTCACTATTCTACTCTGTAACACATGGGAACTCTTTGGAGGGTTTTGAGCAGAGGAGTAACAATTTGACTGAAGTTATTAAAGAATCTCTCTGGACAGGCTGTTGAGAGGAGACTAGGTGAGTGGAAGAAAAGGCAATGATGGAGGCAGGCTATGATTAATATGGTCTGGCTGTGTGCCCACCCACATTTCATCTTGAATTGTAGTTCCCATAATTCCCAAGGTTTGTGGGAGGGACCAGGTGGAGAAAATTGAATCATGGGGGTGGTTTCCCCTATCCTATTCTAGTGATAGTGGGTTAGTTCTCATGAGATCTGATGGTTTTACAAGGGGCTTCTCCCTTCACTGGGCACTCATTCTTCTTCCTGCTGCCACATAAAGAAGGACATATTTGCTTCCCCTTCTGCCATGATTGCAAGTTTCCTGAGGCCTCCCCAGCCATCCTGAACTGTGAGCCAATTAAACCTCTTTCCTTTATAAATTACCCAGTCTCAGGTATGTCTTTATTAGCAGCATGAGAACAGATGAATACAATAATCAACAAACCTCATGGGCTTTTCCCTGCCCTCCACTCTCCATCAGCACTCCCATACACCTTGTCTCCGGAGCCTGTGAACACTCATGCCAAACCTGTGCTCTCCCTGCTAGGACTGTCTCATAGACCACAATGAACTGCACCATCTGATTCATTCTGTGCATCCATTTCCACTCACAACCTCATAAAATTCGAGCTCATGATTGTTCAACAGAACATGAACAATTATCTAACTCAACCACTCACTTTTTAAAAGTTTTGAAATGGATCGTTTATAGAGAACAATGGATCGTTTATAGAGAACAGTTTAAATTATAATCATAGAGTAAGTACTCATGTACCATTAACCAAGTTCATAACAAGAACATTACCAGTCCCTTAGATACCACATGTGTCCCTTCCCAATCACATGCCCCTCCCATCAGTCCTTCATCCCCTCCCAGAAGTAACTCTCATCCCACCTGCTGTGTTCATCCTTGCCCAGCTTTGCTTTATGGGGTCTCCCTCCTATGCATGAAGAAACAAATAATGTTTAGTTGTCTTCCCACTAGGGAAGACAGGCTGAGCCTCTAGGCCGTGACCTAACTTTAGATTCTGTGAGGGTATCCAGGAGTCCCTTCTGGGGAAGCCACAGGGCAAGGTCACAAGTGAGGCCTCAGAGATGTGGAGTTCACTTCAGAAATCCTGCAGCTTGCCTGGCAAGGCTGTAGTGTGGGCCACGAACTAGACGTATGGAAAGAATCCTGTCCAGGAGAGTGGGCTGTTTCTGAATCTATGTGGCCTGAGTCCGGCTGTCAAGATTAGGTCAAATCCGGACGTTCCTGTGGGTGCAGTGAGTGTCCTCAGCTTACCTAGGCAGCAACACATGGAGGAGAGAGCAGGAACTTTCTCAGCCTCTGGTCAAGACAAGCCAGGCATCATTCAGAATCCAGACCAGGCTTTCCTGAACTCTCAGGTTAGCTAGAAACTTAGTGTGGACAGCCCATGGTGGTGCCTCTGTCTCTACTCAGATCTGGGGTTGCCTTCCATGTGTGGACACAGCTTCACTATCCTCCCAAAACACCCATCACCCTCTCCTCTGTCAGCTCTGCCACGTGCTGCAGCCTGTGTCTTCCTCACTCTTGGCTGATTCTTTCATTTTCTCGAAGTACATCCACCAATGGATTCTTGAGACAATTTTAAGAACTCGAATATCTGAAAATGCTATTATTCTACCCTCAATTGTGATTAATAATTTGGCTAGATATATAATTGTTAGTTGGATATTACTGACTAATTTTTGGAGATGCTGCTGTTGAAAAATCTGAAGCCATTCTGATACCTGAACCTTTGTATGTAACCTGTTTCTTTTTTCTCTTTCCACAAACTCATAGACTCTTTTCTTATCACAAATATTCAGAAATTTTATGATAGTCTTTAGTGTGGATCCTTTTTTCCATCCAATGTTTTGATCAGTCAACCCTGTCCTTCAGTCCTGGGAAATCTTCTTAAATTATTTCATAGATTGTTTCCCACCCTTCCCCTTGGCCTTCTCTGATTTTTTTTTTTTTCTGGATTTCCTTTTGGACCAGTCTTCTAATATTGTTATAATTCTTTCCTATTTTATTTGTGTTTTTGCTCAACTTTTGGTAACATTTCTTCAAGTGTATCTTCCAAACTTACTGTGATTTTTCTTTCTGTCCTCATGTTTTTAATTACCAAAACTTGTTTTCTTCTCTGTTTATTTTATAGCATCCTTTTCTCATTTCATTCATGTACTATCTTGTCTTAAGAGCATTAATCAAAGATGTTTCCACAATTCTTCTCCCTTGTGCCTCTGCTTCCTCTCATTTGCATTCCTTCTGTTTGTTTGTTGTGGTCTCTATATTTCATATCAGAACTTTCCTAATGTCTGATAATCCTTGTTACTTGTATGAATAAAAGTGAGAAATGAGGAAACTCACTGGAAGCTCTCAACCAAGCAATGCAGCCTGTTAGCATTGATTTGATCAGACCATGTGTTAGAAAACTCCCATTATCAGAATCTTTGAATCTGTCTTCTTGGCTGGAGATTAGAGTTCCTAGAGAAGCCTCTTCCCACTTCAGGCTTGGAACACAGAGATCCTGACAGCATTCTGTGGTCAAAGTAGGGGAAGAGGGCTGGAGGTTTTAGTGTATAGCATGCATTATGCACACAGTCACTTAAGTCCCTTGTTTTTGATATGGTATCTACACTTTATGCCTGGCGTCCCTTAGTTCAATGACCCACAGTTTTTCCTCTCCATAAAATAAGCCTTCAGACTTACCAGCTATATTTCCATATAAGGCAAGTAATGTTAGCTGCTATGAAACAAATCCCAAATCCCAATGGCTTAACAAAACATACTTTTCACTACTGCAAAGCCTAATGTAGCTATTCCTACTTAGCAGACGGCTTCCCATGTGGTCATTCAGGGATCTAGTTTCCTTGCATCTTGTGGCTCCACCAGGACTCAGAAATTGCTCTATTAAACTCCAAAACTCCACGTGGAGAAAAAGGATTATGCGTGTAAGACTTCTGTGGGCCAAGCCTGAAAGTGCCACATATCCTTGTTGCCTTGTGGACTCAGAATTCAGTCACATGGCCATTCCTAACTGCAAAGAAGACAGGGAAATGTCTCAAGCTGTGTCCCCAGAACAAAAAGGAAATGGGTTTTGATGAACACAGAAATCACCACTCTAAGGACGCTACCATATTACTCTACCCCCATGGGTCTCAATTTTTTAACCTATAAAATGGTAAAATTGGAATAATACAATTTTTCTCACGGTGGGGATTATATTTGTAAAATGCTTGCCAGGCACACAATAAACCCTCAAGGAATAATTGTTGGTATTGTTGTTTTTTTATAATCTTTCATTAGTTTATTTTGTTAAAATTTGATATCCACTGAAACTTCAAATCTTTCATTGTTTAAGGAAGGAACTT
The DNA here is from genome assembly GCF_008728515.1 of Papio anubis. NCBI lineage: Eukaryota > Metazoa > Chordata > Mammalia > Primates > Cercopithecidae > Papio > Papio anubis. The sequence goes on from NC_044984.1 coordinate 100,242,117, forward strand.
AAAAAGCATATACAGAAGAATAAGGATAAAGAAGAGGAAGAAACTTATATACTGAATAGCACATTCACTTCATTTATAAAACAAGTATTTTCTGAACATCTACTGTATACCAGGCAATGTATTAGAAGTCCAGAGATAGTAAAATAAATAAGGCCCCTGCACTTGAGATTACCACAGTCTGGCTGAGAATCACAACACTAAACATTGTCACTCCTTTGGAAACTTTGGGCCAGTTTCCAAAGGAAAGCTGGGAGTTATTCCAGAGGATAAAATAATCTGAAATGAATTTCCATTTTAGTGGTCAAAACTCAGATTCATCAAGGTTATCAAGTAACCTCCATATTGCTGAACCCAGGAGTTAATTCTGGGTTTTTATCCTACTTGACTTGTATCTGATCATGATTTCATTCTTGAAACAGTGTCTTGACATGGCTTCCAGAACAACACACATCCTTGGTTTTGCTTTTACTTCACTGGTTGCTACCACTTAGTCTCTTATATTGCTGCTTCTTCATTCCCCATTCCTGTTAATGTTGGAGTGCATTAGAGCTCCATCATTGTTCCTTTTCTCTTCTCTGTGTACTCCTCCCTTAATGGTTTCATCCAGGGCAATAGCTCTCAATACCATCTATGAACTGAAGACTCCAAAAATTATATATCTTACTCATGCTTCTCCTGAACTCAGATTCATATGTCCAATTGCCTACTCAACTTTGGCACTCAAATACCTATTTGCTGAACTCCTGATCCTCTAACCTTTAATCCTTCTTTTTCATACCTCATTCAACCTATCAGTTAATCATGTTGGCTCCATTTTCAAAATATATCCAGAACCCAAGTACTTCTTACCATATTTACTACCATTGCCCTGTCCGACTCATCATCGTATCTTACCTAGATTGATCCACTGGCCTCCTAATCTGTCTTCCTGCTTTTTACCATAGCACTTATCACCATGTGTCATAATCATAAGCACACACACACACACACACGATCTCTATAACTAGAATGTAAGTTGCAAGATGATTGTATGCTATGTTCCCTGTTGTGTCTCCACTAGCTGGAACAGTGTCTGGCACTTAGCAGGTATTAAGAAAGGCTGTCTTGTGCATGCAGCCTCTGAACCCCTACTAAACCATGCAAGAATGGGCCTGAGACCTGTAACACTCTCTTACCAAGAGTTACAGAGTCCTCACAGCCTGTGCTGAACTTATCACCTTGTGTGGAAATATCTTTCCTTGGTTAAAACTCAATGTGCACTCCTTTGTTCTGCTTAAACGTGTGCACCATATGACACCTGCTCAACCCCACTGCTACCTCTATTCCCTGTAGGGAGAGGAAAGAGTCCTTCTGCTGCAGCACAAAAAAAGGTGCCTGGGTGCCTGTAGGCCAACTGCCCTGCAGCAGTGGTTAGGAGGGACCCACTGGCCGTAGAGAACCAATGCCCAGTATTAAGGCAGATCATGCTCTGTCTCTTCTCTGTGCAAGTAAAATGTTATTCCTTGCAGTGCTTATCTGCATTGTTTTCCTTGGCAATTCAGACACCAAGATACAGTGAACAGAAATTCTTGAAATTCTGCTTCTGATAATGGGCAACAGATGCCTCTTGCTCAACAGTAGGTGTTCATTATTTGAATGAATGAGGAAAGGAAGGTGAGCACTATCTACAATGTACATGATGCAATTCAGAAGAGTCCTTCCATCCCAAAAGAAATCAAAGAGCAGGTTTAATAAGACGTGAGCATTTTTGTAGCCTTCATTTCTTTTGGAGGATGGTCATATTTGCTGGAGCAGGAGCTGGGGCCGGTACCAAGCAGGAGGAAGAGATCGCAGGAGAAGAAGCTCTCTGTGCTCAGTAGAAAAGGTACAGCTTGCTGCTTTTAGGAAAGCACATGTCAGCACGATGATTCCTCCTCCTTATTTCTTCTCCAAAAGAAAGTTAGCAGCCATCCCTTCTAGAAATCCCTGACACTTCATTTGTTGAATGTAGCAGATTTTATGATTCTTGCCACAGACAACGCTGTTACTTCCCTTAATATTCACAGCACCCTGTTAGAGCAACTAATTCATCCAGATTTGCCTGGACTGTCATAGTTTGAAATTGAGAGTTTCAAAACTTCTACATCCAATAAATCCCCTCAGTCCTGGGCAAACCAAGATGGTTGGTCACCCTATACCTAGCACAGCACCTGTCACCTTAAATAAACGTTGGGTGCGGCTAATTGTGTTACAGTTATTTGTCTACATCCCTATTTTCACTCTAGTGCCTGCAATATGGCATGTTTTGTAAAATATGTTTCAGGGAACCCTAGTTCCATATGATATCAATAAAGGTTATTGCTTGTTGTAGGTGCTGTTTGATGCCCCACCCGGAAATCCTTTCCCGGGCCAGTGCATTATCCCCGAGCTGCTTAGACTGGTGGTTACTAACAACTCACAGCTTTGCTTTTTCCAAAACTTGTCCTTAGCCTACAGGAGTCTGATTTTTCAAGGATTTCAGAGAAATTTTGTCCCCCTTCCCAAAGGGCCACTTAGTAAATGATGCCACAGTTTTCCCATCTGGAAGAAAGTGCAAGGCTATGCAGCAGAGTACTCTGCACCACTCAAAAGTATTCCTGGCACAATACTGGGCCCCGATAAAGACTGAGCCTTGGACCCTCAGATATCAAGTGTCTTACGTTGACATAAAGCTTGCCCCACTTTCTTCCAGATGGGAAAACTGTAGCATCATTTACTCCCTAGGACTCTCCATGGCATTCAGTTGAGACTAGACTTCAGCTGAACCCATCAAAAACTCTGTTGCATACAGGAGGCAATGGCATGTCTCCATTTAATTCATCAGACTGGCTCTTGGAAAAACTGAATGAATTATGATACATAACATTAGACTACCATGAACTTAACCAAGTAATAGTCCCAGTCACAGCTGCCGTGCCAGATGTGGTATCCTTGCTACATCAAATTAATATAATTTCTGGCATAGTTTATGACTACTGAGCTAGCAAATGCATGCTTTTCCACACTCATCAAGGAGATTCTGAAGCGGTTCTTATTTACATGGAATACTTCCATGACTTTAATAGTGTACTTCCATGGCCTTCCTCCAGAGATTATTAATCTTTTAAACTCTGTCACAATATATTGTGAACCATCTGGACTTCTGCAGAATATCATTTTGGTTCAATGTATTGATAACATCATGTTAATTGTATGTAATGGACAAGAAATGGCAAGTGCTCTGAGTGCCTTAGTAAGATGCATGCAGTCCAGAAAATAAGAAATAAAGCCTATGAAACACTAGTAATATTTTCAGGAATCCAGTGTTTTGAAGCATACTGTGACATCCTCTCAAAGTAAAAGACAATTTATTGTACCTTGCACTATCTACCACTAAGGAAAAATCACAACACTTGATTCGTTTCTTTGGGTTTTAAAGGTAGCATAGTCCATTCTTGTGAATATTACTCTGACATTTTATTGGATGATGTGCTTCAAGAAAAGTCTCTGCAGCAGATTCAGGCTTTAATACAAACAGGCCTGATGATTTGGCCATACGATCAATAAACTCCCTGACACTAAAAGTATCTTGGTACATAAAGAGGTCATAAAGCGTCTCCAGCAAGGCCCAGTAGAAAAACTACAGCACAAATTGCCGAGTTATGGAGCAAGGCTATGCAGCAGAGTACTCTGCACCACTCAAAAGTAGTTCCTGGCACAATACTGGGCCCCGATAAAGACTGAGTCTTGGACCCTCAGATATCAAGTGACCATGTGGTCAAAATTACTTGTTATGAGCATGGTGCTGTCAAATCTACCAATTCATAAGGTCAAGTAGACCCAGGCACTATCCATCATTAAGATGGAAATGGTACATTTAATGCTGGACTAAAGCAAGTCCAGAGGGCAGAAGTAAACTGCAAAACAGGTGTTCCAGCCATTATGACCCTGGTGCTTCCCCCTTAGCTCACACTTCTGGCCTCATGGAAGTTCTCTATAAACCATCTAATACAAGAGGTTAAAAGAAAACCCAAGCTGGGTTTATGAAGATCATCTCAGTATATTGATGCAATAACAAATTTCTATTCCTGCACTACAGCCCCAATTAGGGATGACGCTGAAAGGCAATGGTGTGAGGTGAATTCATTTATTTTATCATTCATTTTGTGTATAGAGAGAAGTAGTCCCAAATTAGGATATACACTCACTCATGCCTAGCAGCAAATGTCCTAGCTATGGGGTCAGGTGCCTGGAAACAGAAAGATTGTAAGGCTGGGGACAATGAAGTCTACAGAAGGTATATTAGGATGTGCCTATGGGAGTGGGCATAAACTGTGAGGGTCTTTGTATCACAGTGTGTATCAGAGAACTTCCACCATTAAAGAGGCTCTAACAAATAAGTGGACAGAATGACTCAGCTAGTAGATGTGAGCCAGCCTCTTTCCTCAGACACTGCAGAGATAGGCACATGTTAAGAGTAATCTTAGTGACAGAGATGAAGGCTATGCAAGGGTTCAACAGCATAGGCTGAACGAAGGTTCATAGGGTTCTCACAAAGGTTGATATAGCTATCACCATGCTGAATGTCCAAGCTGCCAGCAAAAGAGTATAGGAGGATGAGTCACTGATGGCATGGCCAATCAGCTCTCCCCTCTCCCACCTGTAATTCTCAAAATAACCTGTAGAATGTACCGTGAATGCAATGTCCTGGAATATGGAGGAACTGTCTGGAACAGCCAAGGCTATATCCTCATTCCTCCTTGAATAGGATGTTCTGCAACACTTGTGCTCAGTGGTCCCAGGGGCACCCAGGGTATAAAACTCATAGCAGAATGCTTTCAGGATCCCTCAGTTGTGGTGCTACGTGGGGAATATGCAGCTCAGACTCCATCTACCCTGGGAAGCTCTTCTGCTCCTTGCTGGACCAGCTCATGGTGGCTCCTAGACTTCTGTTTATCCTTGCTGCCCGTCTTGGAGTCATAAATCTGCTTTTGCCTGACTATTGTGTGTGTTCTGTCTCATCACAATCATGCATGTGATAGAGAACCTTTGCACAGATATCAACACTAAGACTTAGACATTTCACCATCCTTGGAGGAAATCAAGCAACTACTTAGTGGTAAAATGATTACATCATAATCCATCTACCAAAAGGGCAACCCATTCATCCTGACTGAGATTGACACATATTCTAGGTATGAGTTTGCCTTGCCTGCCAAACAAAGCCAGCAAAGCCAGCTCAAAAAACAAACAACAGTGATGTTAGACAACATTACTATGCAAGGACTCAAAGATTATCTAATATAACTGACTTGGGATCCCATTTTAACATTGCTTCAGACCAAAGGTCTTTTTCACAGCAAAAGAGGTGTGATACTGGGCATATAGCCATGGGATCCACTAATTCTACCACGTACCACACATTGCAAAAATTACTGACCTTGTAAAGCTGTGAAACAAACTCTTAAAGACAAAGTTGAAAATATGATGGCCAGGAGCGGTGGCTCATGTCTGTAATCCCAGCATTTTGGGAGGCCGAGGCGGGCAGATCACCAGAGGTCACGAATTCGAGACCAGCCTGACCAATATGGAGAAACCCTGTCTCTACTAAAAATACAAAATTAGTCAGGCATGGTGGCGTGTGCCTGTAGTCCCAGCTACTTGGGAGGCTGAGGCAGGAGAATCGCTTGAATCCAGGAGGGAGACGTTGCAGTGAGCCGAAATAGCACCACTGCACTCCAACCTGGGCAACAAGAGCGAAACTCCATCTCAAAAGAAAAAAAGAAAATATGAAGCTCTACTCTTCAGCTGGTATGCAACTTAGACCAACAGCCATTATATTGTACAGTGTCCTTGGTAGTTAAATACATAGGTCCTAGAAATATGAGGCAGAATAAGAGTGGCTCCCTTTGCTATCACTTGCAGTAACCAACCTGGGAATTTGTCCTTCCCATTCCTTCTACTCTAGGCTCTTCAGACCTGGAGGTTCTAGTTCCCCTGGGGGACACGGTAAAACTTTCATTAAACTTAAATCTATGGCTACCGCCTGGGAACTTCAGGATCCTCATGTCAGTAGACCAGCAGGCCTAGAAAGTAGTTACCATACTAGCAGAAGTAAGTGATTCTGATCATAATGAGAAGACAAGGGTGGCTGCCACAGAATGGAAGTAGAGAGAAATATGTTTTGTGCTCATATGATCCACTGGGCAAGTCCTTTGATACTCCCATGATCAGTTTTAACTGTTAATAGTAAAGAAATCTTGTCCTGATAATAGCAAGTTAATTGTACACTGAGACGGCTCAGAGATGAGGAGCGTGGTCATCCCAATAAGCAACCCATCTAAACTAACAAAGTGACAATGGAAGAGGAGGGAAGTTTATATTGAGTGGTAGAGGAAGGAGTTTATGAGTATTAATTATCACTTTCTTTTGCCTCCATTATCCCTCTTGTGAATATTCCCCAAATTGTGACCAAACAGAATACTGGAGAAGCTGTGCTTGGATAAAGTCATGTGGAAATCATGAAGATTTGAACAGTGCAGGGATGTATTATGGTATACACCGTTGGTACCCTGCCCAGACCCCTTTTATCAGGCTAGCACACCCATCTTCCAGCTGCAGTAACTGTTGGCTACTAAGAACTCTCAGCTGTGTCCTTCGCCAGAGAATTTTCCATAAATAAAAGAAGCCACCTCACCTCTCACCCCCTGCGAGATGGCTTAAAGCCAAAAACTGGTTGGTGTGGGCATGCGGAAGCCCAATCCCTTGCCTCAAGAAAGGACAACATTGTGATGCCATTCATACTCCAGCTCCCCATGGGACCAGACTGAGGCTAGATTTCAGGTGAAACCACATATTTGCTTTTATCTTTTATCCTGTCCTATCGTTTTCCCCTTTCTCCTTTATAGGTTTCTCTTGTGAGCTGTCCCTCAGTAAGTCACCTGATTGGAATCCCTATTTTAGTCTCTGCTTCTAGGAAATCAGACCTAAAGCTATTGGAAAAAAAAGTTCTGTTCCCAAATATGTATTCCCTCCAGTAAGAGTATTAAACCTTCTTACTCATATTCATGTGACTCGGCCATGCATCATTTGGGAGGAGTATTTATCCTCACCTCGTTAACTCTGGGCTTGGCCAGGTGACATGCTTTGGCCAATGGATCTGAACAAATGTGTCATTTGCAACATCTGAGCAAAAGCTTTAAATGGGAATGTGAGGTTTAGCTCAAGCTCTCTCATATTCCTAGCATCTGACATGAGCACACCATATTCCAGTTAGGGGCTTTTTCTTCAACCTGGACTCACAATGAGAAGACCCCCAGAATACAGCAGACTACAGCTGAGCCAAGTAGAACCTTGCACAATCCACCCCTGATAAACAGACCTATGAGTAAGAAAAAATACATATGTTGTTCTAAACTAAGAGTTTGGAGGGTTATTTGTTACTGTAGCAAAAAGCTGACTAATACACATGGTCAAACTTTGGGGAATGCTTTAAAGAAATATAAAGGTATTTCTTTACTGTGAGATTACTCAAATCCTACAATAGGCTCAGGTGTGTTGTGACCCTCTAAGACAGGTGCCCCAAACTTATTTGGAAAATCCTTTAAAAAAATCCTCATGGGATTGGTATTTGATAGCATAGCAATGCTACATAGTTTGTTGTCCAAAAGATTTCTGGAGTGAATGCACATATGAATGTATGAATGATTCCTTAGTACAACTTCATATAATCAATGGACATATCCAATGGCCCAGAGACTAATTCTGATGCCTACAACCTGGAGGGAAAATGAGGAAAATATTGATCTAGTAATGAAAGAACAAATTTGCTAATGGACCAGCCAAAACACAAACTCAAACAGCCCAGGAGCAGTCAGTACTTAATATGTCAGCAGCTCATTCACCCTTCCTCCACTCCAACACAGCTTACAAAGGCAGGACATCAAGAAAAATGACTTTGGGGAAATTAATGGAACAATGTATAAAGAAGGGAAGAAAGTCAATAATGAAACTGGTCCAATTTAAACAGCCTGGGCCAAGACCACGAGGTAAAAAAAACTTATTTCAAGTTACATTCAACACTGCAAATAAGTCCCTATGATTTGTTTAGCATTCCAGAAGATAAAGAGCAATAAACAAATGCTTCAAGCGCATTACATTATTGTCAGAGTTATGTGCTTCAGTGATTCAAAGCTGGGCACAATAAATTCAACAGCACACAATAAGCTTTGTTCCTTCCATCCAACTATCTACATGCTTCTACCGCTGCATCAACAGAAAGGCTCCAGCCATCGTCGTAGGTAATTTCTCTTCAGTCAATAGGCAAATTATAAGGGAAATAAATCCAACATTACCATTAGTTCCGAAAGAAAGACATCTATTTTTCAATAGCATATGTTTGCTGCCTCAGGCTTATGTTGTCCAAACTCTTCAGAAACAATCTCTACTGTGTTTCCTTGAAGATATCTCTTTCAATACGCTTCCAAACCTTGATTGTAGGACACCCTGACTCACACTTGTCAATGCCAGTTGTTCACTCTCCAGTCCCATTGTTACCCAAATGTAGACTTTTCATCTCATGCTCAGACTTCTGCAATAGACTCTTAATTAGGCGCCCAACCTCACTCATTTGTCACTTAACACTCCTCTTTACATCTCTCCTGGCATTTCCTGAAATGCCTCCTGGCATTTTGGTTGTTACTGAAGACCCATGTGAGAGGACCCATGATATAGTGAGAATATTATCAACTTTGGAGTCAGACAGACCTCAGTTCTAATCTCAGGATGCCATTTCCTGCTGAGTCTTCTTGGGAAAGTGACTTGATCTCCATGGGCCTTTGCTATCTCATCTGAAAATGAGACTAAGCCACGGTCCTATAGGACTTTGCGTGCATCCTATGAGAATGTATGTAGGTTGCCTGGCACCATGCAATATGTAGACACTCTATAACTGGCAGCTGTTTAATATATAATATTCCTCCCTCTTACCTTTTCCTGTCTTGTCTACTACCAACCCCCCACATGAACCCAACTTTCCAGCCAGATTGGGCTACCCATAGAACATAGAATGTTTGGAGCTGAAAATAACTTTATCTAGTCCAAAGACAGGTTTCTTTCTCCAAGACAGCTTCAGTAATTGGTAGTGGCCACTTGGAACTCTGAATTCAGAATCATCCCAATGTACTTTTGTAAATGCTGTTACTGACTGGCCCATGTCATGGGAGAAGGAAGTGGTAGCAAATAAGGCAAATATATCTCACATCTGATCAAGACATTCATTCACACACACCCAGATATATCACCACTATCATCATCTAATTGGAATAGGAGTTTGCGAAACTTGTTTTGAAACCACATTTGTGTAAATATTACCTTGATTTTGCTTAGATTACAGGGATTTTTTTTTTTCACGTAATTTAGAGGAATGATGCTGTTGTTGAAGACTAAATTCTCCCACCACTACCTACCCTTAGGAGCTGAAATAATATGCAGCAGTAAGAAGCAATGGACTCCGTATACATACAGCAATGTAATTTATCCTAAAAACACAGTGTCTAATGAGGAAAAGAAACAAAGTGAGACATACAACAAGTCTTTTACAAAAATAAAAAAATGTGTGCACAAAAGAACAATGAGATACCACTACACACCCATTAAAATGACTTAAATCCAAAAAACAAAAAATTGACAATACTAACTACTGGTGACAATAGAGAGCAACAGGAATTCACATTCTATTGGTGGGAATTCAAAGTAGTACTTTGAAAGACAGTTTGGAGGGTTTTTTTAAATTGAAAAATAAATTTGTTTAAATTTTAGATTGAATTTTTTAATTGAAAAATAAAATTGTATATATTCACAGTGTATAGCATAATGTTTTCATACATGTATATACTGTGGAATGACTAAATCAAGCTAATTAACATATCCATTATCTCACGTACTTATTATTTTTGTGGTGAGAACATTTTAAACCTACTCTTTTCATATTTCCAAATATACAATACATTGTCATTAACTATAATCACTGGATTGCAGAATAGGTCTCCTGAATTTATTCCTCCTGTCTAACTGAAATTTTGTTTCCTTTGACCAACATCTCCCTAATCCCTTCACCTCCGACCTTGGTAACCACCATTCTACTCTCTAAATTTGACTTTTTTTGGTTCCACACATAAGACAATGCAGTATTTCTATTTCTGTGCCTGGCTTATTTTACTTAACATGCTCTAGGTTCATCCATGACACAATTTCCTTGTTTTTTAGGCTCGATAATATTCTATTGTGCATAGATACCACATTTGCTTTATCCATTCGTCTGTTGATAGACACTTAGGTTGATTCACTACCTTGGCTATTATAAGGAATGCTGCAATGGACGTGGGAGTGCGGATATCTCTTCAACACACTGATTTCATTTCTTTGAATATATACCCAGAAGTGGAATTGATGGATTAAATGGTGGTTCTATTTTTAATTTTTTGAGGAACTTCCACGGTGTTTTCCATAATGGCTACACTAATTTACATTCCCACCAAGAGCGTATAAGAGTTCCCTTTTCTCCATATTCCTCAGCAACACTTGTTGATTCTTGTCTTTTTGATAATAGTCATCCTAACAAGTGTAAGTTCTAATTTATATTTCCCTGATGATTAATTATAACGAACATTTTTATATACCTCTTATCCATTTGTATGTCCTCTTTTGAGAAGTGTCTTTTCAGATCTTTGCCCATTTTTTAAATCAGTTGTTTTCTTGCTACTAAGTTGTTTGAGTTCTTATATATTTTGGATTTGAACCTCTTATCACATGTATGATTTGCAAATATTTCCTCCCATTCTGTAGGTTGTCTCTTCACTCTGTTGATTGTTTGTGGTGCATAAGCTTTTTAGTTAGGTATCATCCTATTTGTCTAGTTTTGCTTTTGTTGTCTATGCTTTTGGAGTCATAGCTAAAATATCTTGGCCAAAACCAACATCAAGAAGTTTTTAATCTATGTTTTATTATAGCAGTTTTACAGTTTCAGGTCGTGCATTTAAGTATTTAATCTTATTTTGAGTAGATTTTTTATATGGTATGAGACAAGGGTCTAAGTTCATTCTTCTGCATATAGATATCCAGTTTTCTCAACACCGTTTATTGGAGTGACTGTACAATGCTAAACACAATCTTACCATAAGATCCACCAGGCATACTTTTAGGTATTTACCCAACAGATATGAAAACATACATCCACACAAAGATATGTATATGAATACATATAGGGACATTAATTATAACCACCAAAAACTGGAATCAACTAAGGTGTACTCCAATAGGTGAATGGATAAACTATGGTGCATCTATATAATGGAATAATGTTGAACAATAAAAAGGAATGAGTTATCAAGTCACACAAAGACATTAATAAATCTGAACTATATATTTCTACATGAAAGTAGTTAGTCTGAAACGGCTATAGACCGTATGATTCTCTTATCTCACATTCTGTAAAATGCAAAACTATAGAAACAGTAAATCAGTAAGTGGTTGCCAGAGGCTCAGGAGTGGAGAAAGGTTGACTAAGTGAAGCACAGAGTTCTTTAGGGTGGTGCATCTACCTTATATGATGCTCTAATGGTAGAAACATGGCACTATGCATTTATCAAAATCCATAGAACTTTATAGCACACAGAGTAAACCTTAATGTATAATTTTGTTTTAATTATTGAGGAAGTTGGAATGGAATGCAAAATGTGACAAAGGAATCTAAATGTATTACAAATATATGAAACAACCTCATTGAAGGGGAATGAGAAGAATTAGATCTGGCCAAAGTGAGTTTGAAAATGAGTGGAGTCTATAAGGCTAAAGGCAAAATGAACTCTACATGGACACTGTATTCTAGTTAATAAAATAGTTTTCCATGGGGTTACAGATTACTAATTTTGAAACCATTATATATTACACTAGAACTTAACAGTTAAGCAAACGGATGGCAGATGGCGGGAGCCAGGTTTCTCACTATTGGAGTCAGAGAACACAGATAAGCAAGGGGAGTAGCCTAGAATGTGGCAATGGACTACAGTTGAAGACATCAGTATTAACTCATGTTTAGCTTAATACAGACACAGATTGTGTTACATGTAGAAATATTTATAGGTTGCGTAAATACACAGGTTGGTATATGCATATATTTTTTCTTACTCTGTCAGCTAAAGAGGCACAGAAGCAATAACATCCACATAGCAATGAGCATATCTAGGACCCAGATCTTGAGTTCTAATATTATTTCCCCCAGAAAAGCAACTAGTAACTTTTGGCGAAAAGGCTTATTCTAGGACTGAAGGATGAAGTATACAAGATGAGCCTAGAGTGTCTTTTAGTGCCAGAAGGTAAGGAGGTGCTCAAAACAACAAAATCCACAGTGACGAGGATTTGTCAAAAGGACAAAGAAGCCAAATAAAAGAGTTCAAAAATAAATGTTTGTGAGTTCATAAGCTGTTGAAAAAATAAATGAAGAGTAGAAGTTCATCTAGAATTCCAAATAATTTATATAGATGCTCTGCTCTCAGAGTATCACCACTTCAAAAGTGGAGGTTGTGCATAGTGACTTCCTTCCAAAGAATACAGCAAGGAAAGGGGGAAAAGTGGAGAAGGCTGAGAAACACTGTCTCAGCAAGGTGGTTAAAATTAACATTAATAGCAATCAGTCATGTCAACAGTAGGTATCCTTGATATGATGTGATGAGAGGGGTACTTTACCTCCCCAAAACACATTACTTTAGACTAATCATGACAAAAACATCAGACCAGTTACAATTGAGGCACCTTCTATAAAGTATCTGACCAATACTCTTCAAAGCTGTCAAGGTCATCAAAAGCAAAGAAAGTCTGAGAAACTTGTCACAGACAAGTGGAGCCTGAGGAGAGTAAGTTTCTACTTAGTTATGGTATCCTGAATGAGATCCTGGAACAGAAAAAGAATATTAGGTAAAAATAAAGGAAATCCTAATGATAGGTTTTAGTTAGTAATAATGTATCAATATTGGCTCATTAATTGTAACACATGTTCTAAGATAATGTAAAAGGTTAATAATAGAGAAACAAGGATTAATGTGGAATATACGGGAACTCTCTATACTACCTTTGCAATTTTTCTGTAAATCTATAACTATCATAAAATTTTGTAAACCTAGAACTAATCTAAAATAAAATCAAATTTAAAAATCAAGCAAAAAAATGCATGCAAATAAAAAATTATGTAATAATACATACAAACAAAAGATACACAATAGATGAAAGCAAAGAATGTAGACAAAAATGAATGAAACAGTAGTGGAATGACAAGCGTTACATGAGCCAATGAAGATAACCTTTCTGATCTGAGGTCCACAAAGGAAAGAGAGTAATACACTCCCCAACAAGTCCCCTGCTATCAATGCTTCCTTCATGAATTGGGACTTACATTGTATTCTGTCTACCTGTACTTCCTTCTTTTGAAAGAATCACTTTTTGAGCTAAGGCTTACTGCACTCTCTTTCTGCACTGAAGCCTAACAGTGTGATTTATATCAAGTAGAAAACTGGATAAATTATCTTTATCCCTGCATATCAAGAGCACTGTTAATGAGGTGCTTTAACAGAGCAATTTGTAAGTATGTTGATGGATATTTAAGCATTGTCTTTATTGCTCTTAAATTCCTCTAATTTGTTATAGTTTTTGTGGTCTTTATGGTATTTGGAAAAAATATATTGATGAAAAGAAAAGAACTTGCCACTTTTGAATCAATGAGATCTGGGTTCAAATCCAATGCGAACAGTAGACCTAAGCAAATGACTTTTTTTTTTTAGTGTTTCAGTCCCTCGTCTGTAAAAAATGTGATAATAATACTTGAGATAATGTATGTATTGTAACCCAGAATGGTGCTTCATTCATGCTAGTGCCTAATTTTCCTTGACTCTTCTACATTGTTAACTTTAGATACTGATTATAAGTGATGCTATCCTATAGGGAAGTGGGAAAATTCTTGACTGAAATCACCTGCTTTGCTGGTTTCATGGATGTGGTCTGTGGCATTTGATTATCCTAGGTACAGATTCTCCTCCACAGGGGCAATTTAGGAGACTGTGTGCTCACACTTTGTGAACCAGGAGATGAGGATACTAATCCTGGTTCTGCCATTCACTGTCTTTGTGACCTAAGAACACTCACTTCCTTTCTCCATGCCTCAGTTTCCCTATCTCTTAAATGTCATCCTGGTTGATCTCCAAGATGCCTTGTGAGGAAGCTATCTCAAGAACTTAAAATCAAAATTGTTCTTTACGTTTTCATGAATGCTCATTTGTGGGTGGGAGACTGTGCACTTTGTTGAGATTTGGCTTCATGTTGGTGGAAGTTGGGGTAGACATTTATACCTTTTAAATCTGTACCCTTCCATCAAATGGTCAGGAACCCAAACACATTATTGAGCCTATTGAATCCAAAAGCATAGCTTCAAAGGTCCTTCCTAGTTCTAACATTCCATTTCTTATTGGAGTATAAGATAAAATTTTCCAGAAGACCCCCAGCATCACTGAACACAAAATTATATGTAAAAGAATCACCTAACATAAGATAAAGGACTTCAGATGAGTATGAAGGTGCAAACTAGAAGAGGAATGAAGTCCTCCGGACAAAGCCATTCTTAACGAGTTCTCAGAATGAATATTCCATTGGCTTAAAATGAAGATTCAACTCTACTTAACTCCAAAAACTTCTATTGAGCATCCACCATGAGCCAGAACTTATCCTCGGTCTTGGAGATACCAGGGAAGCATTTAAAGGCTTGAAGCAAGAGACTCACGAAATCAGATTTGCATTTTAGAAAGCTCACTTGGGGGAGTGGATTCCAGTGGGGAAAGAGGGAAGGCAGGGAGACCAGACAGAAAGTTTAGGAGTTTTACTGAAGAAGTTCAAGCAAAATACTGTGGTGGTCTATATGCAGGTAGTGCCGATGGAAGTGAAATGGATAGTTTGAAGAGATTTCCAAAAGGAAGACACACCCAAACTTCGTGACTAGTTAGAAAAGATATGTGCAATGGGTTTACACTCATACATGTGCGTATGAGCTTCCATGATCCAAAGGGTCAGGAGTTGGACTGCAATGCAGACCATGAGATGCCTCCTAGAAGCTAGCCTTGTCCCTAGGACTAGCTGAGGCTCAGGGGGTTTCCATGAATTCTCCTCATAAATCTATACAGGAGAAAAACAAGAGGCCAGACAAGAAGGAGCATGTCTGAGGTAAAAGGAAAAACATGTTTGGTCCTAATAGGGTTGTGGTGGGGGAAGAAAGGGGGAGGAACTGCTCTGCAGCAATCTGCCCTGAGGTAGGGACTGAACTGTGAGGCTGCCAGCATCTGCAGCAAGATGTTAATAGGGGTTATCAGCTGTCGCTGGAGCCCAAGCAGGGAATATGTTGGCAGCTGAAAGCTCTAGCACAGCCAAAATGTGTGTGTATGCGTGTGTGTGTGTGTACATGTCCCAGAAGAAACACCAGCCTTATTGTCTATAGACATCCTCAGAGAACAAATGGTCTTGGCAAGGCAAGCTCTGAATACCAGTTACACAAGACAGACACCTTTAATGGAGATCTGGCACTTCTCAGTGGGGACCATTTGCATAAAACCATTTCATTCTTTCATCTCTGGCAGGAAGAGATCCCTTTTATCTCAAAAAGAAGCTCTCTCCACAAATGAGATGACCCCACCTCAACCAGACACATGCAGTCATGCATGCAGTCAGTCCCAGAGGTCTTCTCTGTCTTGAAGTCCTATTCAGCTTCAGTTTTTTCCTTCCTCATCCACTTGCCAATTCATATTTACACAACAGCACTTACATTTAAGCATATTTCTCTTGAGTGAAGATTCCCATAAATGTTGCTTTGTAAATGTGTCCAGGGCCAGATATCAAATGGTGGAGGCCCGGTGACATCTTTCAAGAGGTACTTTGGCATTTTACTCTGTTTGACACCATTGTAAGGGGGTCCAGGAATCAACTTGGTGTTCTGATGGTCTGGAAAATAATCAAACTTCTTCTAGAGGAAGATAGTAAGAGCATTAACTTTGCAGGTACGTAGACTTGGGTTGAGCCTCAGGTTGGCCACTGACCATGAACCTGTGACTTAATATTTCTTCTTCAGTGTTCTCACCTGTAACATGGGAATAATAACTATGAGGAGGCACTACTATTATTCCCATTTCACAGACTGGGACCATTGAGACACAAAGAGTTAAACAATTGTTCCTAGATGAAGCAGCTAGTAACTAGCACAGCTTACATTTGAACCCATGCAGTCTGGGTCTTCCTGTTCATAACCATTATGCTACATTGCTTGCCATACTTACACATAATTTCTTCTTTAATCCCCAAATAATTTCTGTTAATGGGATCTTGGACAAGTTACTTAACTCTCTAAGCCTCAGTTGCCTCAACAGAAAATAGGATTTTGATACTGTAGACCTCAAAAGGATGTCATGAGGAATAACTGGGAAACCACGCCTGAGGAGTTGTGGGGATTGTAATAGAGCCTGTAGTCACTGCAGTGATAACACTGATCATGTTGTTTGCATCAAAACGTCCACAGTACTTACAGTTATTTGTTTTAACATTTGTAATTTCCTTGAACTACATGTTCCATGAGGGCATAAACTGTCCCTTATTTAGCCTGTACCCACAGCACTTGACAACCTAACACAAATGGAACATACTCTGGGACATACTCTATTTTCAATGCTGTTTATTGATGAATCAGTAAATGACTTTAATACTGTCTCTCTCTTGGATTGCTGTAAAGATTAAATGAGATAATGCATGTAAAACAGCTAGTACAATGTTAGGCTTGAGAATTCCAACTAGTTAATGTTAGCTCTTTCCCTTTTTCAACAGAACACATTATTTGAGATAAACACACTGGAATCACATGGCCCAGAGAGTAAAAAACAGGACACCTGGACTCCTCAAGGAACAAAAACATCCCAGCTAGAACCAAGTGCCATGAGACATGGGCACATGAGCTGATGAGGAGCATAAGTTGGAACCCACCTTAGTGGTAGCACCACCAGGTATCACAGGCAACCACGCTGCAGGCATATTTGGAAATCTCGGGAACAGGAAAGGGAAGGCACTCTATGTACTGGTAGATTAAAGTTACTAATTAGGTCCATGCATGGTACAAACACTGGCAGTTCTTTCTTACTGGGGCAACAGGGAAGAGGTTGGCAGAGGTGAACAAAACTGCAGCCAATTCCTCTGTGAGCAATGAGCATCTATAAAGGGAGGATTCGACTAAGTACATTTGGAAATAGAGATTGCCAACAATGTTCAAAAACTCTAAGTAAAAATATAATGGTCAGGTGGGCAAAGAAATCTCCTTCTTCCTGCTTGAAGCTGCTCAGAAAATGTCAAAGTTGAGGCAACAGATAGTGGGAAAACATGGGCTTGGGCATCAGAGAGACTTCCCTTCCAGCCTTGGCTGATGCAAGTCAGCTGTGGCCTGATGCCAGTCAGCTAACTCTTCAGAGATCCTTTTTCTCATATGCAAAATAGAAAATACCCACTTCACAGAGGCGTGAGAAGCTTAAATAAATAGATTCTACAAAGGGACCAGAAAATAATAGACTAGATCCCCTATCAGCATCACCACCACCTACAGGTAGCTGTCCTGATTATATGACCCAGACCACCTGGAATCAGTGCATTCATATCATCCCTCTTAAGTGGCTCTGGTGGTTATATTATCATGTGGTGCTGTGAGTCACTGTCTATTCATATAACTTACCCAGGGCTTGTAACAGGACAACTGGCAAATAAGGATTCAGAGATGGAAGGAACCTGGATCATCCTCAAATAAGATGAGCCACTCCATAAATAAATAACAGGGCACTGACTGGGTTGGTTGGGGACTAGAGGAGATGAGGGGCTGGTATGGACTCAGGAAGCTGGGAAAGCGCAAAGTCTGAGAAGAGGGAATGGGAAGAGTGGGGCGAGCTGAAGACCAGCACTGTCTGAGAATGCGTGAGAAATAACTGAATCATAGTGCATCACCCAATTTAGTGGTTCTCTCCCAGGGTTGCCCACCCAGACTGAATTACGGAAGGCCAAGCCATGGCAGAGGCAGCAGCCAATGGGAAGTAAGCTAATTCATGACTGATAGCCTTGGAATATCTCAGGAAGTGGAGCAGCAGATACAGCAGGAGGTGGGAGGTGAGCCTAGTCTGAAAACAGGGGGCTGGCGGAGCATCTACATAATTGGAGCCTCGACACCATAGTCCCCTACATCACTTGGAAACACTGGATCCAGGAGAAGATAAGTGGGTCTCCAGTGAAACTGAACCCAGAGAATCTCTAGACTAACCTTTCCAACCCTTGAAATAATCTTAAGGTCTCAAGCGACCTAAATATTGTATCTACAGCTCCTGGTATATTAGTATAACCAGTAACTTGTAGATATCATAGTCCAGTAATAATTTGTCAATGCTCTTTTGAGCAGAGAATATCATCTGTCACTCTATTTTGCTTACCAATTATCCTAATCTTTTTCTGTGGTTTCCCACTCACTATAAAGAATATCAACCCTAATGCAAGCCAAGTATGCAGGTAGAATAAACTTTCATCACCCACATGCCTTTTATTTTAACCTCTCTATTTAATTTTTTAAAAAAAACTTATTTAACTAGGACTAAAGTCTTAAATATCTACTATGCAAGAGATGTATGTTACGTAATACATAGCCTGTGCAAGAGTAGGTTTTTACCCCTTATTTAAAACCTTTTTTAAGCCAAACTTTACAGAGCAAAATAAGCAATTACACTTAGCTTACATGTTTTGAAATTACTCATTGTTTCCTTTCTATACATCTTTGAAATTCCTCAAGAAAATGCAATACATTTCTGTTAAATAATTGGCTTAAGACAAAATGGAATTTAACTTCTCTAAAAGTAGCTTGATATATTTAATTTAAATAAAGGTTGCAAATTATATTGTGACATGTTATTTACAACCTGAAAATGTATTGACACTTTGTTGAATAGTAAAGCTATTGAATTCACAAACTAAAGCCACGTGAATAAAACTATGGCCTAGGACAATTTATGTAATTCTTAAAAAAAATTTTTTTTCTTATTAACATAATCAGGCTTAACTTTAGGCCTGGCTGTTTCAGAATAATTACAGGCATGTGTTAGTTTCCTGATTTCATATAGGCTTGGGTGTGTATTAACAATGTTATTCTGACATAAAAACTAACATTTACCTTTTTAATGTGAGATTTGTGCTTTTTTTTTTCCAGCACAATTATTCAATTCTTGGTCAAACTTGAAATAAGCACATACAGATTTTATTTCCATCTTAAGTGAGAGAAGTTCTGTCCTTGTTCCTGGTGCATGTTAAACAAGGAAAAGCTTAGTCACGCATGTAGGAAGCTGAAAACTGTGGCAAAAATGTCCTTACTTTTCTTGCAAGAGTATCTTTGGAAGGCAAGATACTCTTCTTCACAGAACCCAGAACTTGAGGAGGAGCAGATGAGTAAACCTTATCTCCAGTGTACAATCTGACTGTGCCTCACCAAATTCTTCCTCTTCTCTCACAGTCGAGTTCTCAGGAAGAGCAGAAGATGGAGAAAGGGGATCCCTCACTCTATCATACATGTGTGTCAAAAGGGAGGGAAAATATTCTTCACTTTGGTATTGCAGATCTTCTAGGTGGTTTATAATAAGACTTGAGGCTTGTAGATATCCTTCCTCTCTCCCAAGCCCAAGCAGCAATAAAAATATGTCAAGATTTCCTTTTGCAACATCATTTTTTCCAAGAAACTTGTCACTTGAAGTCAAAACATTCTTTCTAATCCTTTGCATGGACTTGTTTCCCTGGTGCACGTGATGAAAAATGTCTTCTAGGTAGGCTAATCTCTGCAGTCATTCTTCACCTTCAAAAGTCTCAGCAATTCTTGCTATTTTCTTGAGAGTACCCCCTTCAGTTCACCTGTCAGCTTTACTACCTGTTGATAACCCTCCCTCTTCTAAGCCACTACATTTCCTTATGTAGCAGGAGACTGTACGTGATCTTTGTTCAGGCTTCCATAATGTTTTAAACATTCTTGAGTATATTGGTCTTTGCTTTTTAAACTAACCATTTTTGTACCATTATCTGGATACATATAATCTCCAAGAGTTTTTGCCATTAGCATCTCTCTGAAAAAAGGAGTGTGTTGTGATAGTGGCAGGGTTTTTTTTTTTTTTTCCCTTAAAAGAGGGGTTAAACTTTTCATGGAGCCAACCACCAAAGAGCCACCAGCAATACACAGTTCCTCAAAAACAGACTTTGTGTCTCTAGATAAAAAGATAAGACACTCACTATAGATGGCTTTTACTTGTTTTGGGCAAATTTTTTTGGCAGCAGAAAAGGTTTCTTTAATAATACCATCATTTACAAATCGTACAAATACCAAATGCCACATCATGGCATTTATTGATGAAATTCGTTGATCCATCAGACGAAATAGAGAAGCGATTATTTTTCAGCTAATTACACAAACCTTGTCATCATCACCTGCCATGTCATCAATATGTTGACTAATCAAACAACTTCAAAGTGCAAACTTTTCCATTTCTCCTCCTACAGTTTGTTCTATCATTTTATTCATTTTAATTTTACTGGCATTATTAGGTTTTCATCCACTGTGTGACTTATTTGGGGGGAATAATAAGTTGTCCTGCTAAGTAACTTGCTTTCTGAACCTGAATCTGATGTTTTAGCTAAGGGTTTACCCTGTTTGCTTTCATATTCCAGTAGCCATTTAAAATCCTAAGCCCTGTCCTTGTCTAATGGCTGTAATTTGTAGTTCAAAGTCACATTTTGCTGAAGCTATTGCTGCAGTTGTGAGTTGTTTACCATAGGCACTGCAGAGTGGGATAGGCCAACCTGGATTCCCCAGCCATGTAAACCCATTGATGAGTAGCTTTCATCAAAAAGAAGAGCTTTTATTGTGTGCCACTTGTGGTAGTGATACAGAGAAATGACTCCAGAGATTGTAATTCTTTGCTACTCACCTTAACAGAATTGTCCATACACGTAGGACTAGAAAAGTTCACATGGAAAAACAGTTGGGGAAATAGTAAAGAAGGAATGCTTTAAGGAAAACTAACCCCATCAGACATTGAAGTATAAGTAAAACAATGTAGTACTAACATGTGAATTTCCAAATAGACCAACTGAAAACCAAGAAATAGACCCAAGTACCTATGGAAATTGAGTATATGATAAACATGGGTTCTCAAATTGCTGGCACAAAAATAGGCTTTTTAGTAAATAGTGCTGGACAACTAAGTCAACAAGAATTTGCACTTACAGAAGCAAGAGATCTTCAGAAGAAGACCTCCACGGAGCTAGGAGAAGAGATTGCCGCTTGGCTGGTACTGATACCTGTGCCAAAGGAAGTTGGAGGCTTAAACCAACTGCTGGTGTGATTCTGGTAGGAACAGTAAGAAAGAGAAAGAAGTCCTTTTTCCCTTCATTCTATTTTCCATCTCCTTCCACGAAGCCAGCTGATAAGAAAGAAAACGTAATTTGCAGAGTCCCAGCATAGCATCACAGAGCAGAGTATAAGAAGGTGGGTTTGGAGCTGAGCTTAATGGCTGGCATAAGTGTAAAACATTATTTCCTTAGTTAGCATGCACTCTCCCATAACTATGCTGAGAGAAAGGAGTAAGAGCAAATGCAGACATAGGCTTAGACAAGAGCACTAAATCTTCATCTTCCTTAATAGGAGGTCCAGATAATACCCAAAAGAGATCAGTCAAGAACAGCAGTGTAAACATAATACTTAGAAAAATAAGGTGAAACAGCTAAAAATTTTTTAAAATTTAGGGAAAGAGGCTCGAGCAGAAAAGAGTGGAGAAAAGGTTTGCTTTGATTCATTAAGAGACTTGTAACCTTACTTAGCTTTTTAACTTATGAATATATGTTTGACTTACATTTCTGAAAGTTAAAATTTAAATAAGAACATTTCAGTGAAGAGAAAAAGACTGTAGTTCTAGGGTGGCATTTGTCACTTGGAAAAATAAATTCAATATTATAAGATAACTTTATTTACCATTGGAAAATGAAAGAAGAAACTATCATTTTGATAATAGAAACTCCCAAAAGTAAAAATGGAAAATTATTTTAGTTATTGAATCATATGAGAGATGGAAAAGTAATTAGAATTTAAATTGTGGGCTCCATGAGGGCAGGTTGAATGAATGTTCGAGCCATCCATTACACCCATATTTTATGAACTACTTAATGAAAAAAAGACTGAACGGAAGAGCTCACAATAGACATGACAGCCTGTATTAGTTCCTTCTCACACTGCTAATAAAGAAATACCTAAGACCAGGTAATTTATAAAGAAAAAGGGGTTTAATGGACTCATAGTTCCACATAGCTGGGGAGGCCTCAAAATCATGATGGAAGGCAAAGGAGGAGCAAAGGCACATCTTACATGGTGGCAGGCAAGAGAGCATGTGCAGGGCAACTGCCCTTTATAAAACCATCAGATCCCCTGAGATTTATTTACTATCATGAGAACAGCAAGGGAAAAACCCACCCCCATGATTCAGCTATTTCTCATTGTGTCCATCCCATGACACATGGGGATTATGGGAGTTACAATTCAAGATGAGATTTGAGTGGTGACACAGCCAAACCATATCACAGATGGTACAGCTGCACAAATCTCAAAGAATCCTGAGAGCTCTTTTGTGTTTATTCTCTTTTGCTTTGGATTCCTCTTCCACAGTGCTACCAGAATGACCTTCCTTAAAAATCAAGTCTAAGGGGCTCTTTCCTTCTGATTGCTCCTCAGTGTCTAAAGGTTAAGCTCCAGTGAGCGCAGCCCAAGTATGTTATTCGTATAAAATACGAATAACATCCACCCTGTGCTCAAGTTGCTAGTTTCAGACAGGTGACCAGATAATTATAGTGTCATGTGGTTAGGACTATTCCAATAATGAGAAGTAAAAAACTATGGATATTAGAAGGTGGACACTATCACTCTGCCTGACAGTAGCTGAAGGTGACCTTGAGGGTTGAGGGGCCATGGTTGTTCTGAGTCTTGAAGGACGACTAAGAGTTTACCAGGTAGAGAACACAGCAGGAAGAGAGTGGAAGAGGACACAGAGAGGTGACAGGCCTTGATGTGTCCACAGGAGAGCCAGATAATCCTGTGGGGATGGAATAGAGGGTGTTGGGAGGTATGTGGTGGGTGGTGAGACTAGGGAGACAGGAAGACTTCCAGGCTGCGTTCACTGGAGCTTAACCTTTAGATACTGGGGAGCAATCAGAAGGAAAGAGTCCCTTAGACTTGATTTTTAAGGAAGGTCATTCTGGTAGCACTGTGGAAGAGGAATCCTAAGCAAAAGAGAATAAACACAAGGCTCCAGGTAAAACAACAAGAATACCAGCAACAGTAAGAGAAGCTAAATGTGTGTTCAATAACTTACGATGTGCTCTGCTCTATGCTAAGGCTTGGCCTACATTGTCTCATTTCATCCTGAATATTACTCTGTGAAGTGGGAATTTTTTATCCCAATGGCACAGACAGGGATGCTGAGAAATGAGAGACTGGACTTTTATGTAAGAAGAAAAGTATTCCCTAACCAGGAAGCTTCCGATATGTTTTCTGCCTGGGCAAGAACTATCAGCACGTGGAGCTGGCCTGATGCCAGCAGGTGTGATCACCTGGCAGAACAGGGAGCGTTTGGGCAGGAATGAGGGCAGTTCCTGACAAGTGCAGAATGACATTTCTAGAGAAAGAAGTAGGGTTAATGCCTAAATATGGTTATTAAAGACAAGTTCAGGAACATGATGTCAAAAGACATCCTACCAGTCTCCTGACATCCAGGCCTCCCAAAGTCCAGTTCACTCTAGCTCTAGGCGACTTCCTGTATCCACAAAGAGCTCCTAATCATGCCTCCCTGACAGTAAGGTACCATTTATTACCCAGGGCTGATACATGGCATACAACATGTTCCATAAATGTTATTTTCTTTTGCCTACTCTTCACTGGAATTTCCTCCACATAACCACGCTTTCATTTCATAAACCCACCATTTCTTTCCAAACAAGTGCCTCCTTCCAATTTCAATAATGTCTTCGTCCATCCGCACATTGGCTAAGTGAGAAGTCTCGGTGTCATTGTTAACTCTTCCTCTTCTCCTTCTCCACACATAGTCACCAAGTTCTATCATGACCCTAATTCCCAAGCCTTTTCCTATCATTCTCTCCTCTCATCTGGCCACCTCTCAATTATCCAAAAAGCCTCTTTATGGTCATCCAACCACTAGCTTTGTGCATGCTGAGATAGTCCCTCACAGCCTCTATTAGGGGTTGAATTGTGTCCCCCAAAAGATGTTGAAGTCCTAACCCCTAGTACCTTTGAATGTGACCTTACTTGGAAATCAGACTTTTTGCAGGTGATCAAGTTAAGCTGAGGTCATTAGGGTGGATCCTAATCCAGTATGACTGAATCCTTATGCAAAGGGGTTGTTTGGACATAGATAGACATGCACAAAGGAAGAATCTGTGTGAACATGAAAGTTAAGATTGGGTGATTTGCCTATGAGCCAAAGAAAGCCAAAGATTACCATAAAAGTACCAAAAGTTACAGGAGAGGCATGGAATAGATTCACAGCCCTCAGAAGAAACCAACTCTGACAACACCTTGATCTCAGACTTCTGGCCTCCGGGACTCTGAGGCCAGGACTCTGTGGTTTAAGCCACCAGTTCATGGTGCTTTGTTACAGTAGCCCTAGCACACAAACACAGCTTTCAAGGTTTTCTTTTTTTTTTTTTTTTTCTAAAATGCACATCTGATCACTCCAAACTCTGCTTTAAAATACCTCCACAATAATGAAAAGAATAGGCTCTATTTATTGAGTACCTCCTGAGGACCAGGTGATCCAACTCTATTATACTTAATCCCTACAACATCCCTTAAAAGAATACATTATTATTCCCGATTTTGCAGTTGAAGAATATGATCTTTGAAAAGGCTAGGTCACTGGCCCACGCTCTCATAAGTGGTAAGCAGAAAAACTGAATTTTGACTCTCAGTCTCTTTGATTTTTAAAGTTAAACTAACATTGCGTGTTACAGTATGACAGGATTCCAAAAATTTCTTTTGTAAATAAGATAATAAATATTGTAGGTTTTGCAGAGTATATAGTCTCTGTCATGACTATTCAACTCTGCCATGATAGTACAAAAGCAGCCACAGACAACATGTAAAAGAATAGGCATGAATGTGTTCAAATAAATATTTATTTACAAATACAGATTGCAGGTCAGATCTGGCCCTTTGATTGTAGTTTACCAACTCCACTTTACAACATTATATTTAGGATATAATTTATGCTCCCTGATATAATAATTGCTCATATGCTCACTTTATGCTGGGATCTTTTCTTGTGTTAATTTATTTAAATTGTCACTCCCATTATCTGTATTTTCGAGGTCGCCAACTTGCCAAGATCACAGGAATCATGACAGAGCCAGGATTCAAGCCCCAAAGCCTATGACCTCAGCCATTACCTGCAAGGACCTTCACGCCTTTGCCAACCATGTACCCCACTGTGTTCCTTCATGCCCTACCTCGTCTCCTCCCCTAGCAGCCTGCACTTGCACAGCTGAGAGGGGAAATGAAGGAAGGAGACTGGGCTAGCCTCACCTGCCTGCCCTGTAACACGCACGAGGCCAAGGCCAAAGCCCTGGGTTTCCCAGAGAACCTGCCGCCAGTGGGAATGAGAAGCATGAGAAACGGAGCGTGGGGAGGGGAGTACCTACCTCCTTCATGTGGTTGTTATGAGAATCTAGGGAGATTAAACCCAGTAACTGAAGTGAAAGTACCAACAATGCTTGGCAAATTGCCAAGGCTTGCTTTAAAGACACTTATTAGTCAACAGAATCTGGGCTGGCGCTGTACTATTTGCAACAACTATGCTCTCCTTTTTCTTTACCAAAAGAACCTCGATGTTGTTGATGGCAGCTAGAGATGACCGTGTGATATAATTCGGGCCAGCGATACATAAGCAGGAGTATGTTGGGGATATCTCAGAATGTTTCTTTCTTCTGACATAAATAAGTATGTCTTCTTTCCTGGTTCCTTTCTTCTCTCTTCCTGGAGTGTGGCCAAAGAATTGGAAGTAGAACAGCGCATCTGATTGCCACAGGTGACCATGAGAATGAAAGGCTCTTCATCAAAGCTGGAGCAGCAGAGAGATAAAGGTGGCTGGGGCTCAGATGGGAATCATGGAGGCACTACACCCGGTTTCAAACTCCCTGACTCCAAACTTCTGACCATGGTTGAACAATAACTTCCTCTTTGGTAAAACCACTGTAGTTGGGTTTCTGATATGTGTGGACTTACGCAATCCTAACTCAAAGTCCTGGTCAGCAAACAGGACACATCCTCAGCAATCTCTAGAATGTAATAGGTGCTCAGTAAATGCATGATGAATAAATCAATGAGTGAATGAATGGATTAGCAACAGAATACACAAGTACTAGATCACACAGATAAGTTGCCCTTAGGAAAATGTAATACTTATAGCTACATTTACGTGCTCTGCACCTACCATATGCCCTACATTCTCTCAGTAACCTTCACAACTCTTGGAGGTTACTGTTGTCATTTTTATTTCACAGCTCAGGAACTGAGGCTCAAGGAGGCTGAGCTAACTTGCCCAGGAACTCAGCTGGGATGTGGTGGGGCTGGGATTTGAATCCCAATCTAGGTAACATTGAAGCCTGTGCTCCCTCTCTTAGGCCAAGCTACTGCCATAATTAACTGCTCACTGGGAACTTGAGCCAATGCTAGTAGATAGTTAGAGAAATTTGGGCTGGAACTCCACCCCACAACCCCCAAGCTATATAAGCATGGACGATTCTTTCCTGCCTCTCAGTTTCCTCGTTTGTAAGAAAGATAAAAATGGCATCTTCTTCTTCCGAGGCTTGCTATATTAAGTGTGACATGTTTATATCAAATGTTTAGCACAGTGCTAGTAAAGGCTCAAGAAATATTGTCTGGGCCGGGCGTGGTGGCTCAAGCCTGTAATCCCAGCACTTTGGGAGGCCGAGATGGGCGGATCGCAAGGTCAGGAGGTGGAGACCATCCTGGCTAACACAGTGAAACCCCGTCTCTACTAAAAAATACAAAAAATTAGCCGGGCGAGGTGGCGGGCGCCTGTAGTGCCAGCTACTCGGGAGGCTGAGGCAGGAGAATGGCGTGAACCCGAGAGGCGGAGCTTGCAATGAGCCGAGATCCAGCCACTGCACCCCAGCCTGGGCGATGGAGCAAGACTGTCTCAAAAAAAAAAAAAGAAAGAAAAGATATATTGCCTGTCAGCATTATTTGTATCATCATCTTGAAAACCCCCTGCAAGAATCTATGAAAAGAAAGAGGGCTGGCCCCAAACAAAAGGCTCCAGAGGAGGTGCTGGGGTGAGCCGGGGCCTTGCAGCTGTCAAAGCCTGTGTGTTTAACTTTGGGGACTTTGGCTAACTTCTCCATTGGCATCCCCTTTAGCACACAGATCCTCATAGCTCTCAGAAATGCCTGTGAGATTTCTCTTCCTCACTTGAAGTTCTAACAATTCGCTGAATTCATTGTCATTCCATGCTGAGGGAGTGTCCCTTGGAGCCTGGAGGCTCACCCTGTAATCCCACGCAGGTGTCAGACAATGCCTGATGGGCAGAGAACATTGTGCTCCTGTCTGGCTCCCTGCCGGTCCCACCTTAGCACTGGGAGCAGCCTGGGAGTTGGACGTGTCTGAGGCGAGATGTGGGGCCAGATTTGAGTCTGAGATGCTAATCTGCCCAACTGAAGGTTTCACATCTGTCTTGGCAAACACAGGCACATGAAATCTAAAGAGTCAGTTACAGCTCTGAGGAGGTGGGGTGGGGTCCCCGGGCATTGAATACAGGTAGGGCTAGATGCCTACCCTGACAAAACAGGCACGGCAAATCCCACAGGGCCCTGGACCACTCAAGATATTGAGTGTGGGAAAGAATGGGGCAGGAAATTGTTGTATAATGCTGAGTCTTTGGAATCAGGGCTCTGTTTGAATGCCAGATCTTATGCTTCTTATACTTCCATGGCTTGAAGTATATTACTCAACCTCTCTTAGAAGCAATTTTCTCATGTCAAAGTGGGAAAAATAATAGTACCTATAGTTGTTATGAGTATTAAAGGAGATTTTAAAAATGGATTTAACTTTATCTTCTGAGATACATGTGCAGAACATGCAGATTTGTTACGTAGGTATACATGTGTCATGGTGGTTTGCTGCACATATCAACCCATTATCTAGGTTTTAAGCCCCGCGTGCATTAGGTATTTGTCCTAATGCTCTCCCTCCCCTTGCCCCCCCATCCCCTGAAAGGCCCCAGTGTGTGAAGAGATAATTTAATAAAGCTTTCAGCATAGTGTTTGGAAAATTGTTAGTGCTCAATACATACGATAATCATATTAGCATCTAATATATGTAAGCTGAAAGCTACAAAAGCTCTGAACAATCAGTGAGAAACTGTTGTGTGCTCTGGGAGGGATACTGGACTGTATTTTATATTTTTTAATGCTGCTTACATATCCCCTAATGGTGTTAGGAATGAACAGAAATGGTGTTATAATTCTTAAACATATCTAATTCTTTTTTCTTTTTTTTTTTTTTTGTAACGGAGTTTTGCTCATCGGCCAGGTTAGAGTGCAATGGCACAATCTCGGCTCACCAAAACCTCTGCCTCCTAGGTTCAAGCAATTCTCCCACCTCAGCTTCCCGAGCAGCTGGGATTACAGGCGCCCACCACCATGCCCAGCTAAGTTTTATATTTTTAGTAGAGACAGGGTTTCGCCATGTTGGCCAGGCTGGTCTCGAACTCCTGACCTCAGGTGCTCCACCCACCTCAGCCTCCCAAAGTGCTGGGATTACAGGTGTGAGCCACCACATCCAGCCCTGTAATTCTTAAAGTACAAGTTTTGTCAGTGCCTGCTGTCTACTCAGCACTGTTTGTTGTTCTGAATAAATAAAATTATGTGACATAATCCCTGCTTTCAAAGCGTGTTCAATGTACAGGTAGAAACAACATAAGCAAAGATAAAAATTATATAAAAATGTAAAAAACCTAAGATAAGTTCTATCACCAAACACTAATCTGGGTGCCAGTGACCACAGTCCCTGAGACAATTCCAAAAATACAGAGTTCCAGGAGGAGTGGAAGGAACGCCTCTGCTCTAGCTGGCTCCCAGGTGTCCAGCAGGTAGCCTTTTGTACAGTGATCCAGAGGCCCAGGCTTTTCCCATCTGTTACTCCACAATTCCCCTAGGGCTGCAGAGACTTCTGGATCTCTCCTAGAGGACCACACGGAGATTTCACGGCCCGGCCCAGAAGTGGAACCCTTCCTTTCCACTAGCACTCAATATTCAGTCACACAGCTATTCCTAACTGCAGGGGAGGCTGAGGAATGCAGTCTAGCCGGGTATCCAGGAAGACCATGGACATCCGTGAGCTCTCACAGTCTGTGCCACCCAAGGCAAGACTCAAACTACTCATCTGAGAACAAAAGGGATTGAGACACTTAGCTCTAAAGGCTGACCCCATACTGGAGAGCTGTAGGGTCCAACATCGACAGAGATACAACAGCCTTGGTTGTAATTTTAGAAGAGGCCTGTAGGTATCTGAATGGCCAGTTGTACAGATGGAAAACAGCAGTCTGAAGCAAAGAGCTCCAGGCTGTGACTAAGTCATTAGGAGCACCATAACCAGAGGCTCTTCCTTCCGCCCCACTCCACCCCCCTCTCCCCCGGAAAAAACAAATTGATCCTATGCAGCAAGATCTTTGCCAGTGAGTCACGGAGCGGAGCGGAGGCACCAGGCTGGAGCTTGAAGGATGCTGCCAAGATGCTTTGACCGTAAAAATGTTTACAACATGGCTGGATTCAGCCCAGACAGGAAAGGGATAAAAAGAGAAAACAAAAGAAGTGTCACCTTGTGGCTGCAGCTGCCCACAGACAGATCACCCTTGGCAAATTGCTGGTCCTGAGCAAACAGCCTTGAGAAGCAGGCAGGGGAGGGAGGTTAAGAGGACTGGACCACAGACACCTTGAACTCAGAAGATCCAAAACCACCCTGTATTCCATGTCTTGGTAAACTGTATCCCCATCTAGTAAGCTGCCTGAGTTAGAAAGGTGGGTGTCATCACTGATTCTCCACTCAATCACCAAGCCCCATGGATCTGAATTATCTCATAATATCTCATCTACCCACCTCTACATCCCTGCCTTAGTTCAGGGTCCCCCACTTCCTCACCTGGGCTAATAGATCTACAACTTGACTCCAGTTTTCCCTCCTTCCATAATTCATTTAGTCCTCTAACAGATATTTTTTGAGCATTCGGACACTAGGATGGTCACAGATACTAGGATATCTGCCTTCCCAATGTCCTTTATCATCTTCTTCCTCACCAACTGAATCCCAATTTGGTAACATGCACCTTCAAAAAAATATCACCTTCACAGCCTTCTTTGCAACTAAAGGCTACCTAGGCAGATATCTCTAGAAATGGCATCTTTCTTTGAATGTAAAAAAAAGAAGGGTGGGGAGGCTTCCAAGGAAAAAGCATTTTTCTCCTTCCCCTTAGCCCTTGTTCTCCTTTCAGCATGAAGTGTGGACGTGAGGCCTGGAGATGTAGCACCCACCTTATAATCATGAGGAGGAATGCCACGTGTGGAGGATGGTGCCGCAGGAATCTGGAAGAGCTGGATCCTGGACGACTTGCTCAAGCAGCTGCATGTTCCTCCTGCCACCTACTTCTGGATATTGTGTTAGGTGGGTGTCTTCATTTCCTGCTGCTGCTGTAACAAATGACCACAAACTTAGTGCCTTAAAACAACATGTATTTATCTCTTCCAGTTCTAGAGGTCAGAAGTGCAAAATCAGTTTCTTGGGGTTAAACCAAGGTGTTGGCAGAGCTGGTTCCTTCTGTTTCCTCTAAGGGAGTAATTCTTTTCCTTGACCCTTTTGATTTCTAGTGGCCACATTTGTGCCTCAGCTTGTGGCCTCTCCCTTTCTCTTCAAAGTACATCCCTGCAATCTCTGCTTTCATCATCATGCCTCTTCTCTTCTCTGGCTCCTGCTGCGTCCTTCTTTTAAGGACCCTTGTGAGAACATCAGGACAATCAGGATACATCAGGGATATGAGGATAATCCAAGATAATCTTTCCATTTCAAGGTCCTTAATTTAACCACATCTGAAAAGTCCCCTTTGCCATATAAGGAATCATATTCCCAGGTTACAAAAATTAGGACAAGGACATCTTTGAGGGCCATTATTCAGCCTACCACAGGAGGAAAAAACAAACCGTTTACTTGTGTCAACCACTATTTTAGGATTACCTATGGCTCACAACTCAGAGTTGAAGGCAGTCAGAGCTGATACCACTGCCCTCTGTGTCCCAGGTACTGTGCTCGGTGCTGAAGATGTTCCAACCAGGCTGAGTACCCCTAGCACAGTCTGCCATCTGTGTTTGCAGCTATGTATTTGCTTTTGACTGCCTTCTGTGAACTCCACAGGGCAGGAGATGGGTAACTTACTCTTTTCTGTGGT
The DNA here is from genome assembly GCF_008728515.1 of Papio anubis. Taxonomy (NCBI): domain Eukaryota; kingdom Metazoa; phylum Chordata; class Mammalia; order Primates; family Cercopithecidae; genus Papio; species Papio anubis. The sequence goes on from NC_044984.1 coordinate 100,273,769, forward strand.
CTCACACCAACCCAGGGCCTGACACTTGCAGTGCTCAAAGCATGTTGGGTAAGAAAATGAACTCAAAAACGCAGCAATGAACGCAAAAACTCAGCTGTCATGACTCAGCTACCAACTCCTAAAGACAGAAACCTGATTACTTCTAAGCATCACTGAACAGTAGTGTGGAGGCTATTGATTAAATACTCTGTCCTAGCAATCCCCAAAGAGAATTCCATGGAACAGATGCTGGATAAAGCAAAGGTGGAAGGTTCCCTGAAACAAATATGTTTCGAAAATCCACGCATGCCTACCTCTTAAAGTTTCAACTCTGAGATGTTCCATAATAAAGAAATCTGCTTAATTTCAACTCATCATTTCCCAAACTTACTTGGTACAATGTCCATTTTTACCTTGAACACACATTAATCCCCTATGGAAACAGGGTTCCTTGGCACACACTTTGGGAAACACTGCTCCACCCTTCTCAGGACTGGTCTGGGAACTAGGTCAGTCCACGGCCTGTGAACTAGGTCAGTCCACGGCCTGCAGGTGGACTCAGCAGGTGATCAGGCTAAAAGTGGACTAATGCTGCCAAACATAGGAGCAGCCATTGTCAGGAAGGGCTTTGGGGTGGAGCTGGACTTCTAAGGCTAGATGGCATTTGTCCTGGCAGAGGGGAAGAGGGATATAGTCCTCATTTATCCCAAAGCCTGTTTGGCTTATTCCAAATGGCCCAGGTACAGATTCAATGAACCCAGACGAACAGTGTCAAGCAACGGCACCCAAAGGCATTTTTCTTGAATGCCCTGATCCCAAGCCAGCTGACCATTTCCCGGCTACCTCCAGCCAAATGGCAGCCAGAGCATGAGGACCTCCTCCACAACAGCCTTCCTGGATGGGGACTTCCTTTGCTCTGCCATAAGAATCCAGGCAACCCTATGGCCCCTCTGCATTCAGATCCATCTGTGTTAAGAGAATGACTGCTCTCTGCTTCCACTTAGCAGCCAGCATTGACCAGGCTCCAGGGAAGTCCCCCACCCCTCCCACCTCATGCACAAATGTTTTCTGGTCTGCCTTGGGGTTCTGTATTCATTATGGGATATTTGTCTATGAAATAACAAAGCTGAACATGATGTTGAAGATCCTCTTCTGTGGTTTTCATATTGATATCTGCAGAGCCCTGGGGGCTCATCAGGGACACCCTGGGGTCCACTAATACAGACATGGGGCAGCCGATGGAGGCTCCACTTTCACCATTTTTGTATTGAACTCCATGAATGTTCATATCGGTGAAAGAATTCATTTATATCCCATGTAAATAACTTTTAAAAAATTTGTGAACCACATTCCTTTGGTCAAGGTCTTTATATTGCAGATAGGAAAACTGAGTACCAGAGAAGGAAAGGAAGCACCCAAGGCTGCACAGCAAATTAAAGGCACAGTTAGAAGAGACTCCAGGTCTCCTGACTCCCAGTTTCCATCATACTGTGCGGTTCCCAGCATGGGTGGCACCAGACCAGAATAGAGCATTTCATGCAAAATCTTTAAGAGACATACTTTTTTCCCCAATTCCCCAAATTTACTACATTGATAAGGAGGGATTTTAACTTTTATAGGATATAAAAAGTGGCATAAAATAGACTTTCACAAATAAATTTGGATTACAATAAGGAGCATGCTTCCTAAAGGAATGCCCCAGGAACCCCATTTGGTAAGTTAACTACTTTACCTTCCTTCTATTTTGAAGGTTCCACTGGCTATAAAACAAATTTTCATATAAGGATCTCCTTCCATCCTCCAACCCTCCCAAACCCTATCCACCTCTCTTCTCACCAGCTTCTTGGTCATTTTTTAGCAACATTACCCTAGCCAAGGAAAGAAAAGTATTTTTAATCCTGAGAAGGCTTAAAACATGGAATATGTCCTGTGTGTACATATTCCAAAATAGTTAACCACTTTCCATCCCACAAAGAGTAGGTATTAGCCCAATCTACTTCCTGATGCAACCCTTCTCCTCCACCCACCATCTCCAACTCAGGATAAATCAACAAAAAGGACTCTCTTTACTTTTCAGAAGACGTGATAAGAGAATATATATCTATAGGAAATGTAAGACACAGTAATCCTCAATTTGCCAACTTGAGGACTTTTGTCAGGAAAGACTTTGTGAAATTTAAGTAGGGTCACAGGACCCACTATTTGTTTCAATCGAGCATGTACTCTCTCCTGCTCCTTTCTTGCACCCTTCTCCCTTTGACGACTCTCTCATTTGAGTACAAATTAACCATTTGTTTCCAGGGAAGTACACTCTCTGCGAGACTAGAATTATGACCGGAAAACAAAATGAGGATCTGAAGCTCAAATGGGTAAGTAACCTACTCAGGGTCACACAGCAAGTAAGGGGTGAAGCCCGAATTCAGATCTGGGTTTCAGACTCCAATGCTCGTGTTTTCTCCACTGGGGCCTTAGCCTCCAAGACATGTAATATTAACAACATGGTCTAACACTCATGGAGGTCTTGTTATGTGCTAGGCACTATGCAAAACTGCTGTCCTTGAAGAAGTATAAAAATAAACACACCTCCGCAAGGAAAAGGAGTACTTTTCGGATTTTCAATCTCCCTCTGTCCTCCAGTTGAGACAGGCAAAAAACAATCATCCATCTCTGGAACTTACAATTGAATGGTATAAGATCCACAGACACAGGCAACCAATTGAATACTCGTCTTTACAATCTGACCTCTTGCATTTGGAAGAAAGAAACATGATCCTCCTAACTCTTCAGATGTCTCTCAGCATATCACATCCTTTGGTCTTGCCAGATCACAGAAATAAATGGCAACATCACTTTCACAGTACCTGTCTGAATACTGGATGTGACCTGCTTCTTAGATATTACCACTCCCCTATGACAATCAAGCATACCAGATATTTTAGGAGAGTTCCAGATTCAGCATCTGTCCTGTTATCCACATAAGTGGCTTGTTGAACCATGCAGTTACCATGTAAAAACCCCACAGATCTGCCCAAATAGTTAACGTGAACCTCGTGTCACCAAAACCTATAGTTTCAGTATGGGCTTGAACTTGTCCCTGGAATTGCTTGAATTTAGGACTATTTCAGAGGGGTCGGCTTTAAAGTTGCAGTTCATGATCTCAGAGGCTGGCATGAACCTTTTCTCTCTTTAATAGGTTGGTTTCAGAAATCAAAGATTCCAGAGATTTAAGTGTCATCTGTGTTTTGTAGGCAGGTATCTACTTAATCACTACTTCATTGCCTGAGGAGAGACTCATAATGTGTGTGTGTATTCCAAAAGAATTTGGTTTCCCAGTTGGCAATAAATATCATAAGTTTCCAAACTGGGCATGTTGAGGCATTTGACATATCACGCTGCAGATCTAAGAACAAGACAAAGGGTGTTTTTTTGCCAGAATAGAATGGTGGGGAAGCTAAGGACACCCAAAGTTCTCTCATCTAAAGATATTTCACTGCCACCATTTCCATTTTGCTACCTTAGTCACCCAAAATTCTACCCACCATGAATGTCCAGGCCCCCCTTCCCTTAGGTTAAAGCAACCCTAGTGTGTCCATCAGTGATGAAGATTCACTGGGCTTCAGGACCCAAGAAAGCCAGCCAGAGGGAAAAGCATTTATACAAAGGCTAAGTCATAGTCAGTCAAAAACATAAGAGTTAGTTTATAGGGATCGGAAGAGAAGCAACTGCACCTTCAGTGTTTCTCTAGCTCCAGTCCTACTAGAGAAATTGTTCCAATCCTACTAGAAAAATTGCTAGACCTTGTTCTCCCTACACTGTCCTTTAACCCCTTTGGAGTCACTAGACAATCTCAGATGTGCCCAGGAGCAAGTCTTCTACTGCTCTTTGACTTCTGCTCCATCAGGAATATTTGCTGTCCCCACTTGGGCTGTCCCCAAAGCCACCTCTAGCTACCTTGTCATTATCACTGCTAGCCTTAGTCTCCTAGCCTTGCCAAAAAGACCTCCTTCCATTCTATTCTCAGCACTCATTTCCTGAAAACCCAATCAAGAGCCTCTCAGTGTTGGGTTGGAGAAGTGATACATATCTGACGTACTGAACATCACTCACCTTCTTATGACTGTCTCATGCCCCCGAAACAAACCTATGCACCTCTACTCTTCATTTAGGGTGAATTCTAATACAGAGTTTTTCTTGATTCCTCCTATAACCCACCCCAGTGTTCTTCCAAACTCATCTGAATAATGTTTCCATTATCTCATTTAATCACCACCGCAACAACACGGGATAGATCATCTCTATGTAGGTCATCCTTTACACCCCTGGTGTTTCTCTAAGACACACAGCCATCATGGGAGTAAAATGAGGCAAGTTAATAAGATTAAACTGCATGTCTCTGATTCTAGCCACCCCTCTCCTCTTTCAAGATCTCAGGTGCTCCTGAGAGTTCCCTCTTCCAAGGTGGCCACTTCTCCCATGCTCACAAATGAGCTTTACCCTCCCCCCAGTACCAGACTTCTGCTGCCTTTAAACCACTTTAAAGGACTAGATTTATTGAACAGAAGAATGTCAGAAAGGGTGCTGTATTAGCTTCCCACTACCACCTCCAATGCTATCTTTCACTCCTGCAGCCTGAATCCTCCCAAGCTCTTAGTGCCTGCAATGGCCATCAAATTTGTCAACATGCCACAATGTCAGTCATCAGGAAATTATGACCAAACTAGCCAGGATTCTTAGGGTGGCAAGTGATACACAAGTCAAGGTGAATAAGCAGAGAAGCGATGTTTTTAGGTCACATCACTGAAGAAACCCAGGGTAGTGCAGTATTCAGGAATCTTGGTCCCCTCCCTCTCTCCTCTCTGCTCCCCTTTGTGCTAGCTTTATTGCCAAACAAGCTCCCTCCTTATGGTGGCAACATTGGTCAGTGTGACTGTCAGCTCCAAATTTATTGCTATGCATAGCAGGAAAAGGGAGAAAATAGTTCTGGAATAATAGTTATGGCAAGGTCTCTCATTGCCTCAGTTTGTGTAACATACTCATCCTTCAACCAATCACTGTGACCAGAGGAAGATAAACTTTAGGTCATCTGTTCACCCCTGGAAACACACATGGTTATAGGAGAGTGTTGGTTTCACCTAAACTAAATAGAATAGTTTCCAGAGAGGAAAGAAAGATTCTGTCACTAAAATAAGAGGAAAAAGAATGCCAGGAAAGCAAAAGCAACACATTCCCAAATAGACTTCAGTCCAAGATCTTACATTTCTCTTTACTCCTTTAGGCTTGCTCAGAAACTGGGGTAAAACAAGATTTGCAAGTATGGGGGTGAGGACATCAATGGATGCTTGTGTGAAGAGCTGAGACTTGGAATGTCAGGAGAAAGAAAATAGGGACAGCTGTTGATTCCAATTCAAACTGGCCTTGGACAAGTTCCTTTCTCTACCTGGGCCTCTGATCCTCATTCATGAGCAGATTGGTCTAAATAATTGCCTTAACTTGTGGCCCTTGATCTCAACAAAGCTTCATAATTGCACTATGATCAAACTTGAGCATTGAAATATTAAAACCTATTTCCAAGCTATTCTTCTTAACTGTGCCCAGATATGAATATTTTAGCAGCTCAAAAGCAATGCCAATAGGCTTGCTGACAATCTTCCAGCCAAAAATTTGTTAAAAGACATTTATCACCTCTTAGAATCAATAAAGCAGTTCTCCTTTTCAAATATGTTTATATATATAATATATACAATACATATATGAATATGTTCCATAAACCCTCACAATTTTTCTAAGTTGGTCATCATGCAGAAACATTGTTCCAATTAAACAAGATGGTCTCAAATTCCTTTCTTCTCTAAAAAATCTATGGTTTTATGAGATTTTTTCAGTTGGAAAATGGTGTCACCTGTCAGTATTCTACACCTACGAGAAAACCAGTTTTTATCATAGAATCATAAATGAACACCTCAATCTATCTTATGGCAGTTTTAGCCGATTAAAAGTATGATGCCATTAAAAAAGGAAGAAAGCATGGTGCCTAACCTTCACAATTATGAGCATGGCTATAATAAAAAAAAGACAAGGCCAGCCGCGGTGGCTCACATCTGTAATCCCAGCACTTTGGGAGGCCAAGGCTGTTGGATCACAAGGTCAGGAGATCGAGACCATCCTGGCTAACACAGTGAAATCCGGTCTCTAAAAAAAAAAAAACATAAAAAAATTAGCCAGGCGTGGTGGCAGGCACCTGTAGTCCCAGCTACTCGGGAGGCTGAGGCAGGAGAATGGCGTGAACCTGGGAGGCAGAGCTTGCAGTGAGCCGAGATTGCACCACTGCACTCCAGCCTGGATGACAGAGCAAGACTCTGTCTCAAAAAAATAAATAAATAAATAAATAAATAAATAAATAAATAATAAATAAAATAAAATATAATACAAGTGTTAGGGAGGACTGGAACCTTCATACAGTGCAGGCAGGAATATAAAATGGTGTAGCCACTTTCGAAAACAGTCTGGTAGTTTCTCTAAATGTTAAACATAGAGTTACCATATCAGCCTGCAATTTTATTCCCAAGTATAAACCTAACAGAAATCAAAACATATGTCCACACAAAAACTTGGACATGAATGTTCAGAGCAGCATTATTCACAATACCCAAAAAATGGAAACAACCCAAGTGTCTATCAACTAGTGGATTAATAAATACAACATAGTAATCCATACAATCAAATATTATCAGGCCATAAAAAAGAATGAAGTACTGATATGTGCCACAGCATGGATGAACCTTGAAAATATTATGCTAAGTAAAAGAAATGAGTCATAAAAGAACACATATTGTATGATTCCGTTTATATGAATTGTCCAGAACAGGCAAAGCTATAGAAACAGAGAATAGATTAGTGGTTGTCAGGTGCTGGGTGAAGAGGATAAATAGTAAATGACTGCTAGTTGGTATGAGGTTTTTTGGGGGGAGTACTGAATATATTCTAAAATTGATTGTGCATTGTGCTGGTGGTTGCACAGGTCTGTGAGAATACTAAAGACCACTCAACTTTACACTTTCAATGGGTGAGCTATATAGTATGTTAATTACAGCTCAAGAAAGCTTTCTTTTTTTTTTTTAAGTATTGTGACTAAGATCTGGTTGGCAAACAAATTAATACTGCTTGTCAACTACATTTAATTAGTGAAAGGATATGAGGACTTTTTTCCCTGCATAATTTCCATTCCCCCTTCTGCTATGCTATGATATCTTTTTCCCTCTAATTGCCTCCTTTTTTTTCCTTGTAAGTTTTTATTTCTATAGGTTTTTGTGAATAGGTGGTATTTGGTTACACGAATAAGTTCTTTAGTAGTGATTTGTGAGATTTTGGTGCACCTGTCACCCGAGTGGTATATACTGAACCCGATTTCTAATCTTATTCCTCACCTGCTTCCCACCCTTTCCCCCTGAGTCCCCAAAGTCCATTGTGTCATTCCTATGCCTTTGCATCCTCATAGTTTAGCTCCCACTTACGAGTGAGAACATAGGGTGTTTGTTTTTTCCACTCCTGAGTTACCTCACTTAGAATAATAGTCTCTAATGCCACCCAGGTGGCTGCGAATGCCATTAATTCATTCCTTTTTATGGCTGAGTAGTATTCCATCTGATAAACGTACCACAGTTACTTTATCCACTCATTGATTGATGGGCATTTGGGCTGGTTCCACATTTTTGCAATTGCAAATTGTTATGCTGTGATATTGTTTGGGAAGAAGCACTGCACAGCATTTCCCATTTTATGTGTTCCCTGTGAAGCTGCCTTCATCATTTCTACCCCTTTAGACTGGAAGGAGGGAACACATGACCAGCCTAAGCCAATCAGCACATACCCCTCCCTTGGTGACAGTGATTGGTTCAGTAATAAGTACATGATGCTGTTGGTGACAGTGATTGGCTGAGAGGTAGGCATGTAACTCAAATTAGACCAATCAGAGCTAATGAGACTCATCCAGTTGATTTTATTTGAGCTCTTGGGGGTCCCACCCTTCTCTTTCTCCAATGGCTGTGAATCTGAATGGATGTACAGGGAGCAGTTAGCAGCTCCTTGCGAGCGTGAAGAAACAGCCTGGGAATGATGGCAATACAGAATTAAGTAGAACTGAGAGAGGGAAGCAGAGTTCTGGCTGCAAGTCATTTGAGCCCTGATTCCTGCCATGCCTGCAGCCAGATCTTTCCTCTGGACTGACCCATTATAGAAACTATAAAGTTCCCTATTCTGTATAAACTAAAATGGGTTGGGTTTTCCATCTCTTGTAGCCAAGAGAATCGTAAGTGAATGAAATAGGAATGGCTTTCCTAAGCACTGCCTTGAGAAATGGAAGGACACCTTTCTTGTGTACTGAAAGAGTGCTCAACTGACTAGAAATTTCTATCCTTGGGGTAGGACCAGAGCTGGGACAGGGAATGTTGGCACCTATGCCACATAGTGGAGGAAATAAAGCCAAAACTGTGTGGTGGTAAATGTCTTGTCTTTGGCGCCACAGATTATTGATAATTGATCATACTCCAATCTCCCCACAGAGAAAATGGATTTAGAAATATTTTCAACTGCCATTTCCCAGCAAGATATGGTTGGCCAGTGTTTCCCCAGGATATCAGGAAAGCCAGTGCAGTCAGATTCCATCTGATTTGCAAAGCACCAGGTCTTGTGAACACTAATGTGCTGATCAGCTTTCAAAGAACCAACCAAGCTGCAAGCCAAAAAAAAAGGAGACTTACATAGGCTTTATCAATCAGTTATCTTTCTGATTAGTATTAGTTGCACTTTGAGGATTAATTCCCTCAATACAAGTGAGCACTGGTAATCCATATGAATATACTCACCCTATAAGGAGAGATTTGTATTAAGGTAAATACCTGAAGTATTCATGATATTGTGAAACTCAAATCTCCCAAATGAACAATTGAGGTCTTATACACAGTTCAGGAGATAAAGCACCTCAATGGCCTTCTTTGAGGTATGAAGGCTGTGGGCCTATTCACCTTTGAGTTTTGGATTTGACTCACCTTTGGGATTTGAGGATCTAAGCCAAGTTTCTCTAAATACAAAACCACAGCTTCTTCACCAGTGTTCTCTGATGCCTGAAAGAGCTCCTAGAACAAATTAGGAAACCGAAAAATGTTTTTAGGTTTTTTTCCCTTCTCTTCTAGAAGAAACTCCAAAGGTCAAAAGGTCTGTTCCCTGACACTCAGACCAATCCTAGACGATTAACCTTTGGAAAATCAAACTAGAATAATAAAGGGAATTCACTGGCTCATGTACTGAATGGCCCAAGGATGGTGGAAGCTTCCAGCAAAGCTTAATCCAGGACTGTATTTTGAGATCAGGAATTGGTTTCCTTCTGTCCTTTTTTTTTTTTTCTTAAGCTTATTGTTAGTCCATTTTCTTTGATGTTGGTTCCATTATCAAGTAGTCTCTCCCCTCATGGTGTCAAAATGACTGAAAACAGCTCCACAGCTACATGATCCTTCATTCACATCCAACAGAAATAAGACACTGTGTCTCAGCATTTCCAACAATAGTCCTAAGATTTCCTTGGATTGGATTGACTTAGATCATGTGCCCATATCTGAACCAATCATGATGTTTATAAAGAGTGCTGCATGCTGATTGGCCCAAGCCAGAGTCCATTCTTGAAGCTAGGAAGAATGTCAGTCTCACTCAGACCACATGACTGGGGAAGTTGGGGTACAGGAGACAAAGAAAGTGGGGCATGATGGGTGGCCCCATTTTATTTCTGGGTGACTGAGGAAACCTCTCTGGTTTCCTCAGTCACCCAGAAAGGCACAGTGAGTTCAGGAAGAGGAGAAACTAGACCTCCAGCCCACTGCCCAAAACAGTATTATTCTTTCCTCTCTGTATTTAACTTACTCCCAAACAAAACTGTACAAATATCATCCTGTATTTTTCTACTTCTAGCATTTTATGAAGAAAAGACAGAAATACTTTAAGGTGTTTCTAGGGGAAAGTAACTTACTTGCAGGCGCACTCCATTCCTTAGGATCAGGTTCAACAATATTCAAGAACAAGCAACAACAACAACAAAAAGGTCCCAGGAACCCAATCCACAGACCAACTCAGTCATCCCAGCCACACAAAGCAACACAAAATGACTGGCAGAGTGAACAAAGAGAAAGCCCCCACTAGGGCCCTGGGGCTTACTCCAGATTTGAGGGAGGAGGCTGGAGGCCAGAACTGCCTTTTCTTTGTTCCCAATTCTCCACGAGGCTATTTGCATTTCACTGTGGTCCTGGATGATTTAAGGAGCCCAGTGAAAACCCTTGGATGTGGTTAGGACATTCATGCTCCAGTGATAAATAATGTGACCAATGTGTATGGCCTAGAGTCACTGTATTATCAAAGAGCTCCTTGGAAACTGGGCAAATGGTAGGGTTGTTTTTTTTTTTTCCTCTTGCTTGTGACTGGTTTATTTATTTATTTATTTATTTATTTATTTATTTATTTTTCATCTACTTTATGAATTGATTTCTTATCCCTTTCCAAACATATAATACCGTCCTAGGGACTGACACCCATCCTGTCTTTACAACCACATCCTTTCAATACTGCTGTTCCGCCAGAGCTTTGATCAGTGGGTCAGAGTTGAAAGAAAAAGATGAAGGCCCCTTTCCCATCTTTTTCTCCTCACCTACCTCTCCAGACACATTTCCCACACCCCACCTCCCCCAACCCCCCGCCCAAAGAAATCTCCTGGTTTACTTCAAAGGCAGGTCTGCATCCAAAAGAGATAATATTGATGGGGAGTGGGAGTAGAAGGGAGAAAGTAGAGAGGAAGGAGAGGGGTCTCTGGACAGGGAGGGAAGTGAGACAGATGGGCACAGAGTCTGCTGTCTGAGCCTAACTTGTCACTGGGAGGCAGGCCAGGCTGGGAGGACTCAGGCCCTCATATGTGAGGAGGCGTGACAGTGAAAACTCAGCAGTCCAGGCTTATCTTTGCTGGCAGAGAAATCAGGTTTGGACAGATCTGAAGAGAATGACTACTGGTTATTTCTGGAACAGCTTCTTAGATTTGCTGCCATGTCTGTCATGGTGGTTAAGAGCTGGGGTTTGGGAGTCTCGGTTCAAATTCCAGCTCTTTCACATTTTAAGTGTATTCAGTTGAGTAAATCTTTTCTTCTCTAAGCCTCGGACTTCTTGTCTCATCTGGTAGAGGAGAGCAATGTCCTTCCTGTAGTCCCAGCAAACCAACAATTAGGGTGAACTGAGCATGCTGCTTTCCAAAGACGAGGCTACCATTGGGACCAAACACCTCACCCTCTTTCTGTATGGATATGAAAATCGGTGGGAAGAGAACTTTATCTCCTTTGATGACCTGAAGTCTTCCCAGCCTCAAGTTGTCAAGAGAGTGAGGATGCAGGATTGAGGAGGAGGCAATTTGCCAGAAGGAAAGGACTATAATGAGGTACATTTGCAGATGGATGAGGGTGGAGATAGCCCAGGATCAGAGCTGACACTTTCAACTTGAGTTTTCACCAACCCTTCTTCATCACTATGAGCCAGATGAAAGAATGAGCCAAACTAGATTTGGGGTTTCCAGAATATCCACTCAGTTACAGCAGGGGTAGAACATCAGATCCTCAGTTGCAAGCAAGGGCCTGACACAACATCCGAGGAAGTCTTTTGTCCACTCGAACTAGAGATACTTCTGTGTGTTTGAGACAAGGTGACAAGTATTCTGTACTTAGGGGTTATGATAGTATTGTCTTCTTATAGATTTTAGGATCCAATAAGATAATGTGGGCATATAGCACTTTGAACCATGCAAGGCATAGAGTGCATACTCAAGAAATGGTAGCTGTCATTAACATTTCAAGAGCTTTTGTTGTTTTGTCTGAGATAGAGTCTCGTTCTGTCACCCAGTTCTGTCACCCAGGCTGGAGTGCTATGGCAAGATCTCGGCTCACTGTAACCTCTGCCTCCCAGGTTCAAGCAATCCTCCTGTCTCAGCCTCCCAAATAGCTGAGATTACAGACACCTGCCATCATGCCTGGCCAATTTTTATATTTTTGTAGAGACGGGGTTTCACCATGTTGGCCAGGCTGGTATTGAACTCCTGAACTCAAGTGATCCACCCACCTCAGCCTCCCAAAATGTTGGGATTACAGGCATGAGCCACTGCACCCAGCCTTTAAGAGCTTTAAGTGTGCTTCATTTAAATGGTAAGTTCCTTCAGAGCATTCTTTTTTCAAGGTGGAAAAATTAGGACACAACTCAGACTTGAAATGTGTCCCTCATTTCGCATGGTGGTTTTTTGGGCACTGACGCTGGTAGTGTTTTCTTTTCCACTGTCCTATCATCATAGAACTTGGCTTTGTGACATTGTAAAAGTCTTTTGTGCCAGGACAACCAATTAGGCATTGAAGGATGGAGGAGCCTGGCACTCAAGGGTTTATTTTTTCCATTTGTCTTTCAAGGGCAGTGATGGTTGCTTTCCAGAGCCACGGTGGCTCCAGCTGTGTTAGCCCCTCCAAACGAAAGATTTACAGACATGTTTTTAGGGGTACCTTGCCCACTCTGTGGGTTCAGCATTGCCTAAATCACATGCTGACTTCTTTTTGCCATTTGTTACATACCTGGACCCTTTGTGTCCTTCCTCTAAGCTGTCATCCTGTGGTTACTCGGCAATTGCCAACTGGTTTTTCATATTAGCCCAAGAAAAACATCATTAGGAAGGGCGAGTCTGTGGCCAAATCCATTGCTTAATGGTCTGCAAAGCCAAACAGAAATAAATTGGAGGTATCTAAGCTGAAGGCCTCTCTGCTAGCAGGGAAAGCGAAACTTGACACTTGAAATATGAAAAATGGCAAGGCTGCCACTGCCACACTGCAGAAAGTTTCCTCTAAATAGTCACTTATAGAAATGTACTGTTTCTCTTGAGGTCGTCTTGTAAAGCTGGTCTAGAAAGGAAGGCCCTTTTCTCTACAAGGTAAAGCAATCATGTTCTCAGTTTTCATTAAAATCCTCATTTGCCACAGAACTGACTCTATTTCTTCTTAATGAAGCTGCAAAATTATACAGAAGGCAACTCAGCACCATCTCCTGTTGGGTCGCTCTTTCTCCCCTTCCTGCCACTCCATTTCTCCCTTCTTCGGTGCTCACCTATCTTTCCATCACTGTCCCACTCCTGCTTCCACCACCCTTCCCCTCACTGCACTGCCTCACTCCTGCCTTGCTGTGGCTTGAATGTTTGTGCCCTTCCAAAATTTATATATCGAAAATTTAATCCCCAGTGCAACACTATTAAGAGGTAGGGCACTTAGGAGGTGATTAGGCCACGAGGACTTGCCCTTGTGGATGGGATTAGCAACCTTACAAAAGGGTTGGGGGGAACCAGTTAGGCCTTTTTTTGCCTTTCTGTCCCTTAGACATATGAGGACACAGCATGAATCCTCTCTGGTGGGCGAGGCCACGAGGCACCATGTTGAAAGCAGAGACTGGGCCTTCACAGACATAGAATCTGCCAGAGCCTTGTTCTTGGACTTCCCAGCCTCCAGAACTGTGAGAAATAAACCCCTGTTCTTTATAAATTACCCAGCCTCAGGTGTTTTGTTATAGCAGTAGGAATGGGGTAAGACATATCTCAATTGCCTCACCTCTACCTCTACCACCTCACCACTACCTCCACCATCTTATTCTTACCTCTACCATCCCACCACTACCTCCACCATCATTCACATGCACCTTCACTGCCACACAATCCCGTGGATACGAAAGCAGAAAAACCAGTTCCCTTCAATGGTAACGCTCAGGCTGATATCAAACATCTTAATAGTATAACGTAGAGATGACAAATTCTGAGGAAAGAAATGGTGACCCAAGAATTTTATAACCAAGGAAGTTGTATTTCAAATTCAAAGGCAACAGCCAAGTTAAAACACACACACACGCACACACACACATACACCCCCCACAGAAATCGGAGATGTAGCAATAATGAGCCCTTTGAAATAAATAAAAAAGACTTATTAAATCCAGCCAACCAAAAGATGAATCAAAATAAAGAACTCAGAAAAACAGACTAAAAATGTTTTAAAAGACTAGGTGGTGGACATTAATATGTCAGAGTATTAAACTAAAGCTATTTAGCTACAATGATTGCCACTTAAAATAATACTTAAAAATAATCATATAACATAAAAATTGAGAAATCGAGTATATTGGTGAAATGAAAAAGTTATAATTTCTTAGAGTGCCTTGTTAGGGAATGTATAGATAAGCTTAAATTTAAAACTTAAAAAAATCTGCAACCCCAACATGTTCATTTGTTTGGTAATCTTTATGTTTTTAGCTTCAGTAGGCTCTTTTGGGAACTTATCACTAGTTGTACCATAAATATTTATTTGAAATTTAGTAATTCTCTGTTTCTTTGCTGCTATGAAATAACAGACTATTTAATTTAATACATTTGGTTTTAATAAAGACATCCATGGAACATTCTTGTATTTTCTCTCTATTGTTTTATCCATGTGTGGAGAAAGAGGATGAAACTATGATTACAAGTGTCGAAGGTGGTTATTTCTATGTGATGAGATTTGGGAGCACCTTTAGTTTTCTTCTTTGCACTTTGCTGTGCTGTGTGACTTGTTTTAATCATTATCATGTACCATTTTACAAAGATAATACTATGAAAGAAAATTAAAATGTGAAATTTGAACAAAGAAGAGTGACCGATGCCTTCTCTCTGGCTCCCTGGACCCCTCTTCAACATGCTAGAGGGGCCCTCAGGAGCAACACGGATTGTCAGGATGAAGGATGTTCTGTCTGAACATTGTCTCCTGAACTATTTCTATCTGCACCAGAGGTGGATTTCCTAGCAATTCAACTCATCAACTGCCCCTTGCATGTGCCAACATGACCTGGAAAATTTAATGTCTAATGTTTCTACATTGCAGGAAACCAGCATGAGCATACACATCCATTCAGAGGAGGTGAAAGTGGAGTGACTGATGCTAGAATCCCCATCTTCTGAGTCAACAGTCCAGAGAACAAGGCCAAAACAGCCACAAATACTTTTCAGGCTTCAGGATCAAATTTTTAATTCTTGAACAATCCAAGTTCTTTAAGAAAAATAAAGTTTCTATATTTCCTGAATTTGAATGTTGGCCTGCCTTGCTAGGTTGGGGAAGTTCTCCTGGATAATATCCTGCAGAGTGTTTTCCAACTTGGTTCCATTCACCCTGTCACTTTCAGGTACACCAATCAGATATAGATTTGGTCTTTTCACATAGTCCCATATTTCTTGGAGGCTTTGTTCGTTTCATTTTACTCTTTTTTCTCTAAACTTCTCTTCTCACTTCATTTCATTCATTTGATCCTCACTGATACCCTTTCTTCCAGTTGATCAAATCGGCTACTGAAGCTTGTGCATTTGTCACATAGTCCTCGTGCCATGGTTTTCAGCTCCATCAGGTCATTTAAGGACTTCTCTACACTGGTTATTCTAGTTAGTCATTTGTCTAATCCTTTTTCAAGGTTTTTAGCTTCTTTGTGATGGGTTCGAACTTCCTCCTTTAGCTCAGAGAAGTTTGATCATCTGAAGCCTTCTTCTTTCAACTTGTCAAAGTCATTCTCCATCCAACTTTGTTCTGTTGCTGGCGAGGAGCTGCATTCCTTTGGAGGGGAAGAGGTGCTCTGATTTTTAGAATTTTCAGCTTTTCTGCTCTGTCTTTTCCCCATCTTTGTGGTTTTATCTACCTTTGGTCTTTGATGATGGTAACATACAGATGGGGTTTTGGTGCAGATGTCCTTTCTGCTTGTTAGTTTTCCTGTGGAGTTTGCTGGAGGTCCACTCCAGACCTTGTTTGCCTAGGTATCAGCAGTGGAGGCTGCAGAACAGCAAATATTGCTGCATAGCAAATGTTGCTGCCTGATTGTTCCTCTGGAAGCTTTGTCTCAGAGGGGTACCCGGCCGTGTGGGGTGTTAGTCTGCCCCTACTGGGAGGTGCCTCCCAGTTAGGCTACTCGGGGGTCAGGGACCCACTTGAGGAGGCAGTCTGTCTGTTCACAGATCTTAAAGTCCATGCTGGGAGAACCACTACTCTCTTTAAAGCTGTCAGACAGGGACATTTAAGTCTGCAGAGGTTTCTGCAGCCATTTTTTTAGCTATGCCCTGCCCCCAGAGGTGGAGTCTACAAAGGCAGGCAGGCCTCCTTGAGCTGTGGTGGGTTCCACCCAGTTCCAGCTTCCCTGCTGCTTTGTTTAACTACCCAAGCCTCAGCAATGGCGGGCACCACTCCCCCAGCCTGGCTGCCGCCTTGCAGTTCAATCTCAGACTGCTGTGCTAGCAATGAGCGAGGCTCCATGGGCGATGGACCCTCCAAGCCAGGCATGGGATATAATCTCGTGGTGTGCTGTTTGCTAGGACCGTTGGAAAAGCACAGTATTAGGGTGGGAGTGACCCGATTTTCCAGGTGCCATCTGTCACAGCTTCCCTTGGCTAAGTAAGGGAATTCCCTGACCCCTTGCACTTCCTGGGTGAAGCGATGCCTCACCCGGCTTCAGCTCACACTCAGTGGGCTGCAACAACTGTCCTGCACCCACTGTCCAACACGCCCCAGTGAGATGAACCCAGTACCTCAGTTGGAAATGAAGAAATCACCCATCTTCAATGCTACAAAGATACTCCTCGAGAAGAGCAACTCCAAGACATAATTGTCAGATTCACCAAAGTTGAAATGAAGGAAAAAATGTTAAGGGCAGCCAGAGAGAAAGGTCAGGTTACCCACAAAGGGAAGCCCATCAGACTAACAACAGATCTCTTGGCAGAAACTCTACAAGCCAGAAGAGAGTGGGGGCCAATATTCAATATTCTTAAAGAAAAGAATTTTCAACTCAGAATTTCATATCCAGCCAAACTAAGCTTCATACGTAAAGGAGAAATAAAATCCTTTACAGACAAGCAAATGCTTAGAGATTTTGTCACCACCAGGCCTGCCCTTCAAGGGCTCCTGAAGGAAGCACTAAATATGGAAAGGAACAACCAGTACCAACCACTGCAAACACATGCCAAATTGTAAAGACCATCAATGCTAGGAAGAAACTGCATCAACTAACGAGCAAAATAACCAGCTAATATCATAATGACAGGATAAAATTCACACATAACAATATTAACTTAAATATAAATGGGCTAAATGCTCCAATTAAAAGACACAGACTGGCAAATAAAGAGTCAAGATCCATCAGTGTGCTGTATTCAGGAGATTCATCTCACATGCAGAGACACACCTAGGCTCAAAATAAAGGGATGGAGGAAGATCTACCAAGCAAATGGAAAACAAAAAAGGCAGGGGTTGCAATCCTAGTCTCTGATAAAACAGAATTTAAGCCAACAAAGATCAAAAGAGACAAAGAAGGCCATTACATAATGGTAAAGGGATCAATTCAACAAGAAGAGCTAACTATACTAAATATATATACACCCAATACAGGAGCACCCAGATTCATAAAGCAAGTCCTTTGAGACCTACAAAGAGACTTAGACTCCCACACAATAATAATGGGAGACTTTAACACCCCACTGTCAACATTAGACAGATCGAAAGAGAAAGTTAACAAGGATATCCAGAAATTGAACTCAGCTCTGCACCAAGCAGACCTAATAGACGTCTACAGAACTCTCCACCCCAAATCAACAGAATATACATTCTTCTCAGTACCACATCACACTTAATGCAAAATTGACCACATAGTTGGAAGTAAAGAACTCCTCAGCAAATGTAAAAGAACAGAAATTATAACAAACTGTCTCTCAGACCACAGGGCAATCAAACTAGAACTCAGGATTAAGAAACTCACTCAAAACCGCTCAACTACGTGGAAACTGAACAACCTGCTCCTGAATGACTACTGGGTACATAACGAAATTAAGGCAGAGATAAAGATGTTCTTTGAAACCAATGAGAACAAAGACACAACATACCAGAATCTCTGGGACACATTTAAAGCAGTGTGTAGAGGGAAATTTATAGCACTAAATGCCCACAAGAGAAAGCGGGAAAGATCTAAAATTGATACCCTAACATCACAATTAAAAGAACTAGAGAAGCAAGAGCAAACACATTCAAAAGCTAGCAGAAGGCAGGAAATAACTAAGATCAGAGCAGGACTGAAGGAGATAGAGACACAAAAAATCCTTCAAAGAATCAATGAATCCAGGAGCTGGTTTTTGGAAAAGATCAACAAAATTGATAGACTGCTAGCAAGACTAATAAAGAAGAAAAGAGAGAAGAATCAAATAGATGCGATAAAAAATGATAAAGGGGATATCATCACTGATCCCACAGACATAAAAACTACCATCAGAGAATAGTATAAACACCTCTATGTGAATAAACTAGAAAATCTAGAAGAAATGGATAAATTCCTGGACACATACACCCTCCCAAGACTAAACCAGGAAGAAATTGAATCCCTGAATAGACCAATAACAGGCTCTGAAATTGAGGCAATAATTAATAGCCTACCAACCAAAAAAAGCCCAAGACCAGACAGCCAAATTCTACCAGAGGTACAAGGAGGAGCTGGTACCATTCCTTCTGAAACTATCCCAATCAATAGAAAAAGAGGGAATCCTCCCTAACTCATTTTATGAGGCCAGCATCATCCTGATACCAAAGCCTGGCAGAGACACAACAAAAAAAAGAGAATTTTAGACCAATATCCCTGATGAACATCGATGCAAAAATCCTCAATAAAATACTGGCAAACCGAATCCAGCAGCACATCAAAAAGCTTAGGATGCAAGGTTGGTTCAACATATGCAAATCAATAAATGTAATCCAGCATATAAACAGAACCAAAGACAAAAACCACATAATTATCTCAATAGATACAGAAAAGGCCTTTGACAAAATTCAACAGCCCTTCATGCTAAAAACTCTCAATAAATTTGGTATTGATGGGACATATCTCAAAATAATAAGAGCTACTTATGACAAACCCACAGCCAATATCATACTGAATGGGCAAAAACTGGAAGCATTCCCTTTGAAAACTGGCACAAGACAGGGATGCCCTCTCTCACCACTCCTATTCAACATAGTGTTGGAAGTTCTGGCCAGGGCTATCAGGCAGGAGAAAGAAATAAAGGGTATTCAATTAGGAAAAGAGGAAGTCAAATTGTCCTTGTTTGCAGATGATATGATTGTACATTTAGAAAACCCCATTGTCTCAGTCCAAAATCTCCTTAAGCTGATAAGCAACTTTAGTAAAGTCTCAGGATACAAAATCAATGTGCAAAAATCACAAGCATTCTTATACACCAATAACAGAAAAACAGAGAGCCAAATCATGAGTGAAATCCCATTCACGATTGCTTCAAAGAGAATAAAATACCTAGGAATCCAACTTACAAGGGATGTGAAGAATCTCTTCAAGGAGAACTACAAACCACTGCTCAATGAAATAAAAGAGGACACAAACAAATGGCAGAACATTCCATGTTCATGGATAGGAAGAATCAGTATCATGAAAATGGCCATACTGCCCAAGGTAATGTATAGATTCAATGCTATCCCCATCCAGCTACCAATGACCTTCTTCAAAGAATTAGAAAAAACTACTTTGAAGTTCATATGGAACCAAAAAACGGCCTGCATTGCCAAGACAATCCTAAGCCAAAAGAACAAAGCTGGAGGCATCATGCTACCTGACTTCAAACTATACTACAAGCCTACAGTAATCAAAACAGCATGGTACAGGTACCAAACATAGACCAATGGAACAGAACAGAGCCCTCAGAAATAATACCACAGATCTACAACCATCTGATCTTTGACAAACCTGACAAAAACAAGAAATGGGGAAAGGATTCCCTATTTAATAAATGGTGCTGGAAAAACTGGCTAGCCATATGTAGAAAGCTGAAACTGGATCCCTTCCTTACACCTTATACAAAAATTAATTCAAGATGGATTAAAGATTTAAATGTTAGACCTAAAACCATAGAAACCTGGAAGAAAACCTAGGGAATACCATTCAGGACATAGGCATGGGCAAGGACTTCGTATCTAAAACACCAAAAGCAATGGCAACAAAAGCCAAAATTGACAAATGGGATCTAATTAAACTAAAGAGCTTCTGCACAGCAAAAGAAACTACCATCAGAGTGAACAGGCAACCTACAGAATGGGAGAAAATTTTTGTAATCTACTCATCTGACAAAGGGCTAATATCCAGAATCTACGAAGAACTCAAACTTACAAGAAAAAAACAAAGAATCCCATCAAAAATTGGGCAAAGGATGCGAACAGACACTTCTCAAAAGAAGACATTTATGCAGCCAACAGACACATGAAAAAATGCTCATCATCACTGGTCATCCGAGAAATGAAAATCAAAACCACAATGAGATACCATCTCATACCAGTTAGAATGGTGATCATTAAAAAGTCAGGAAACAACAGGTGCTGGAGAGGATGTGGAGAAATAGGAATACTTTTACACTGTTCGTGGGACTGTAAACTAGTTCAACCATTGTGGAAGACAGTGTGGCGATCCCTCAAGGATCTAGAACTAGAAATACCATTTGACCCAGCCATCCCATTACTGGGTATATACCCAAAGGATTATAAATCATGCTGCTATAAAGACACATGCACACGTATGTTTATTGCGGCACTATTCACAATAGCAAAGACTTGGAACCAACCCAAATGTCCGTCAGTGATAGACTGGATTAAGAAAATGTGGCACACATACTCCATGGAATACTATGCAGCCATAAAAAAGGATGAGTTCATGTCCTTTGTGGGGACATGGATGAAGTTGGAAACCGTCATTCTCAGCAAACTATTGCAAGGACAAAAAACCAAACACTGCATGTTCTTACTTACAGGTGGGAATTGAACAATGAGAACAATGGGATGCAGGAAGGGGAACATCACACACTGGGGCCGGTCGTGGGGTGGGAGGAGGGGGGAGGGATAGCATTAGGAGATATATCTAATGTAAATGATGAGTTAATGGGTGCAGCACACCAACATGGCACATGTATACACATATAACAAACCTGCACATTGTGCACATGTACCCTAGAACATAAAATATAATTTAAAAAAAAGAAAAAGAAAAAGAAAGTTTCTAAAGAAATCAACAAAAGTGAAAAAGAACCTTGTTTCAACCAAAATTTAATGACACATGAGGTGTTCAGGTGCACCGTATTTGGGACAAGTAGCGAGGGCTCAGCACCTGCTGTTAGGGAGGCCTGTATGTCTCAGGTGCCCAGATGTTCCGGGCAATGCGGGGGCAGAGATTCAGAAGCGTGATCAGAGCAGCCTTCCAAGAAGAATCTGTTAGTGCCCCCGACAGAATCCCAACGTGAGGAAAACAACATCTTTAATGCATGCACTAAGCACTTCATAGTCATTAAATCCCATTCAATCTTTACAACATTCTTACAAGGTCAATGCTACTATTGTCTCCATTTTAGACATAGAGAAACTGAAGCTCAAACAGTTTAAGCAATGTAGCCAAGGCCACACAGCTAATATTCGTTGGCCTCAGGATTTAAAAACAAGTAAGAGGTGAACTACTCAATCTTGACAGCATTCCTAAAAAGGACAGGAGCGTTAATTCAACAAAACTGACTAGCTCAGAGAGGAGCACAGTGGTAGCGGGACTCCAATCAGACAAGAGTCTATCCTGGGCAACAAAGGCCCAGAGTCAGGGAATTCTGAATGGCAGCAGGAATAGCCACAGGAGGCAGAGATGTGGTTCCCAGTTCTATCCCAAAGCCCAATTTATACAGCCTGATGGGTCAAGGAGAGGTACCCTATTCCTCATGATGGCATGGTAGCTAGAAGGATGTCAAAGCTCCCTAGCTGGATCTGGCCCCAGTGAGGCAGAGGCCAAGATTATCACATGACCTAAGAAGCCTCTTGAACTTTCTGGAGATATAAACTCTTGGGTGGAATTTAATATAAGCCCTGTCTTAAATTAAGCTTCACACCAGGTGAAGAATTTATTCATGTAACCAAATACCACCAAGTGACTGGATGGTTGGGTCACCCAAGGCTGGGTCATAGGACAAGACTGGTATGTCTTGTTCCCACAGTGAATTGCAGCTCTCAAAATTGCATTATCCAAAGGTGCTCTCTGTCCATTTGCTGTAGCTGTTGTGATCCCATCTCTCTGGCAGCCTTAAGCATGTTGTTATCTACAGCCACAGCTGGGCAGGGGGAAACCAGCAGTCACCATGAGAAGACAACTCTTCTAGCACTTTCCTCCTGCTGGGGGAACATCCTGACTCCAAAGCCACCACATATTGCCATGGTAGCTGTGAACTGAACAACCCTTGGAGGTGCCATTCACAGAGACCAAAATGGAATGATGCCTCTTGGAGCTGTGTGACATGGTGGCCCTGGATTCTTGCCAACTTCTTCAAAGTCAACCTCAATTCATCCTTTATGACCCAGCTCTCCTAACACTCCCCTAGCCTCCACCCCAAGAAGTAATAGTAATAATAATAACTGGCATTTACTGCACACTAGGTAATTGCCACGCAGTGCACTAAACACCTTACATACAGTAGCACATATCATAGTTATCACTATTATCTCCATTTTATAAATGATGAAACCAAGGCTTTGAAAGCTGGAGTTACTTTCCCAAAGTTCCAGAGCTAGTAAGAGGCAGGATTCAAATGAAGCAGGCTGACTCTGAAGCCCAAGCACTCACTGTCCACTCTGCCAGCTGTGCCCTCTTTTTACTTTGCAATACAGTCAGACCTCTATATCTGCATGCTCTGTATCTGTGGATTCAACCAACTGCAGATAGAAAATACTTTAAAAAATAAAAAACAATATAGTGTAACAACTATTTACATAGGATTTACATTGTATTAGGTATTATAAGTAATCTAGAGATGCTTTAAAGTGTATGGGAGAATGTATGTAGGTGATATGCAAATATGGTGTCATTTTATATCAGAGACTTGAGCATCCACAGATTTTGGCATCCTCAGGGATCCTGAAGCCAGTGCTATGCAGAGACCAAGGGACAACTGTACCTACCTGGAATCCACCATTCTCCTAGTACCTATCATACTTGGATGCACTAACTTGTTTATGATCGGTCTCTTCTACTAGACTGTGAGCTCTTTGGGATGAAGGATCCTATCTTATTCAATCTTATATACCCTGGTATTTACTAAAGAGTTGGAACTCCAGAACTGTTTGATAAAAGCGTGCATGCATGTGTGGTGATGGCCACTTGGCATAGACCATTTCTACTCTGACTCCATTCTGGGCTCTGGCCCTCAGGTTGCCTGAACACAAGACACACAGTCTCATTCAAAGGAACTCAGGGGATGACAGAGGATGGGAAAGGGTATAGCAGGGCTCTTGATCCCATCTTGTTTTAATTAATTACTAAGGGATTCAGGAAATGTTGACTATTAACTTACAGGCCAATGGAAGACTCAGAGGCATCACTTTCTGAACCAGGAATCACCCTCCTCTCTTGATCCTGAGACTAGCATCCTTAAAGCCAAGCATTGCAAAGTGGCTTTTACTCTCTTGAACAGAAGAGAGACTCACATCTATGCTGATCAGAGCCTTTACACAGCCACTTGTATTCATGTTCAAAGGCCTACAGCCATGAACCTTGAAGATGTGCTGGTCCAGTAATTTTCAAACACTGTTACCAATAAAACCTTCTTGTATGGAAGGCCAATATATAAATCAGATAAAGGATGAACAGCTGGGGTTGAAGTGGGGGGCCTGGAGCACCCCAGCTCAGCCTTTTATTTGCCTGCCTCCATAGCACCTCCTGAGGCACCTCTCTGATACCCCTAGGGCTTCACTGAACACAGCATAGGGCCACTGATTTTGCCTCATTCCTCCAGCTTGTAAGTGAAAAAGAGAGGACCAGAGAAAGGAAGAGACTCGCTAAGGGTCTCGAGCACCTGTGCTGCTGCTTCTTTGAGCATCTCCTTGCGTACAAAGCTGATCCAGCAAGCAGTATCTTTACAATGACTGGGCCTTGCTGCAACTTCTTCTGCAACAGGGAAGAGCATGTTCTGATCCACCCTCACTTTCTCCTGTGTCCTGGGGAATGTGTTTCTAGAGTACTCCAGTGCGTGGTGAGAATCTTGAATTCACATCGCTCCCCAACATAAGCCCCATAATATAGTTTGGATCTGTGTCCCCACCCAAATCTCATGTCCAGTTGTAATCCCCAGTGTTGGAGGAGGGGCCTGGTGGGAGGTGACTGGAACACACGGGCAGAGTTCTCATGGATGGTTTAGCACCATTCCCCACTTGGTACCACATAGTGAGTGAGTTCTCACGAGATCTGGTTGTTTAAAAGTGTTTCACCCATGGTAAAAGGCAAGGCCAGAGCAGGCATCTTACATAGCAGGAGCAGGACCAAGAAAGAGAATCTGCTCCAGTCTTGCCTTCCACCATGAGTAAAAGTTCCCTGAGGTCTCCCCAGAAGCAGTTGCTGCTGTGCTTCCTGTACAGCCTGTTGAACCATGAGCCAATATAACTTCTTCTCTTTATAAATTACACAATCTCAGGTATTTCTTTATAGCCATGTGAGAATGGAGGAATACACCCCATATTCATTTCTGAGACCTGCCATAACAAATCACCATGAACTGAGCAGCTTAGAACACCAGAAGTTTATTCTCCCACAGTTCAGGAGATCAGGTGACTGAGTCAAGATGTCAAGGTTGGTTCCTTCTGGAGGCTCTGAGGCTCCCATGCCTCTCTCGTGGATTTTGGTGTTTGCTGGCAATCCTTGGAGTTCCTTGGCTTGTAGACATACCACTCCAATCTCTGCCTACATCTTCATGTCACTTTATTCTCTGCATGTCCCTCTGTGTCCCCTTCTTTTAAGGACAGCAATCATTAGATTTAAGGACACCAATTATTAGATTTAGATCCCATCCTAAATCCAGGATGATTTCAATTTGAGATTCTCAACTAAATTACACCGATAAACACCTTATTTCCAAATAAGATGACATCCTGAGGTTTTAGATGGATATGAATTTTGGGAGGATAATATTCAATGCATGATAAGCCCCAAGTGAGTCACCAGGGGACTCAAAACCCAGGACTTCAGGTTCTTTAGCTAGCACAGGGCTGGGTCCCTCCAGCTGAGCCAGTGCAGTCCCTGCTAAAATAGCTCTTGATTGACAACACAGGCCCCTCAACTCCTCCACCACACCCTGTCAATGGTGTCAGCAGGATGGGGTCCACACCTCCTGTGCTGGTAGAGATAATCTAGAGAGGAAATCCTGAGCTGCCCAGATGACACAAGAAATTTTCCTCCTAGGAGGGTGGCCTAAGTTGTTTCTCCAATTGCCCTTTGCTCCTCAGTCAGCAATGAACATAGGAAGGGGCTCTCCTCAGCTTCTCCTGACGTCAACTCAAATGTTGACAGTGCCTATAAACCAAGAGACAGGGAGCTTATCAGTGACATACCAAACCCAGGAAATGCTTACTACACTTTCATATCTGGATCTGGAAGCCAACATTGATAGCATCCTGGAGCACCTTCAGATTATGTCCAGTGCACTTCAAGAAAATGAGTAAGCAGCTTTCTCTGCAGAGAAACCTGGTGGCCAGGGTTGGAGGAACGCAATTGCTGGGTGATGCAATGGAAGTTTCAGAGAAGGCCCCAACTGAGGCTTCTACAAATGAGACTTTGGTGAGAATTGTGAACTTGAACAAGGCCAGTTACCATGAGATAGCACCTTAGTCTAGATGGTGACAAGTCTGAACACGCTGAAATTGAGATGATACTTTGGTTTCTGTGTGCCTCTTTGCTGCATTTTGGCTTTTTATATCCAAGACTGCCTGCTTCTTGACCCGTACTTTGCCCCAACAGTACCTGCTCTCCCTCTGTGTTAGGGAAGGTTTTGGGGTTATAACTGTTAGACTGAGATAAGAGCAGAAGTTTTGGCTTCAGACAAACCTGAGTTTGTGTCCAAGCTCTGCCACTTAAGAACAGTATGAGTCGCGCAAATTATACTGAGCTAATAATAATACTGCCTAACAGGATTGTTAGAAATTAAATAATCAGTTGATGCCAGGTGCTTATCCCAATGATGGCACACAGCACAAACTCAACAAATGTTAGCTATCATTATCATTATTATTACTGTTGTTATTCACAGTATCATAAGGAAGACAAACTTACATGCTCCCCCCAAAAAATACACTCTATATGATACAGTTGAAGAAGAGTTGGTGTTATCTCATACTTCCAGTGATCTTTGCCCTGCAATTCCTGTGGCTGAACAGATAATATTAGAAGCTGCAACATTTTTTGAAGGTTTGTTGCATGTCACATACCATTCTAAGTGCTTTACTTCAACCAACAACCCTGAGAGCTGTAGATACTATTATTATCATCTCTACTTTACAGAAAAGGAAGTAAATTGCAAAATAATTATGCATTGCCTAAGATCACACATCTAATAATGGTGGAACTAGAATTAGAACCAAGGCAGCCTAGCTCAGAATCTGCAAGCTTAACTATCCACTGTCCTACCCTCCTGACAGAAGTTGGTGACCCCTCCAACTAGGATAGATTCCACTTCCAGGTACTTCAAAGAACTCTCAGCAGGAATTTTTAACTGACAATTTGATTTGACAGAATTGTCCTGCCTCTATCCTAATTGATCCCTTCAACTTAGATTCAGAAAGAGTACATGGGTTGCCTGAAGTTCTGAAGCTAGTCTCTGACAGATCTTCAGGCAGCCTGACTGGAGCCAGGTTTCCACGAAAATTCAAAAGAAAGGAAAAACCCAGACTGCAGTAGATTCTTCCCAAATACCCACAGGGTTGCATTTTAATTGATTATTGGGCTTAGCTACCAGGTCCAAGGTTAATTTGCAAGGTTGATCCTACAGGGGCACTCTGCAGTCCCAGGGCAGAGTCCAGCCACAGGAATATGGGCTGGGGATCTGCCATTATTCCTGGGAGAAGGAATGGGGGGAGTTGAGGGCTGAAATCAGATCTTGGAGGAATGCAGTTACTGGGTGATGCAATGGAACTGACACCAGGATGGAGATTCTTGAGCTAAGAAGAACAAAAACTGTTCTCAGCCCCTGGGGGATATCCCACTGAAGTCAAGACATTCATTCCAGAAAAGGAGGAGTTGAGATGTGTGGATTTCACTCTTAGTTGGGAGAATGATGTTAAATAGTATACTGAATGGTACTATACAAACCTTTGACCTTGGCCCAGAGGATATATCTTAAAGTTTCTTTAGGAGAAGAGAGTATCATATGAAGGAAAAGAGGCAAACCATTCTCTTGGTATCTAGTGATCAAGCTATATCTCTAGGACCAGGCACGCTGGGGGAAGAGAACCATCCTCTATTTCTGTCACAGTTGCGAGTTTAACATCATCAGAGGTGTCACAGTCACTGAGTGTCAAGGGATGGCCGCCCACAGTGGCAGCCACAGAAAAGCTTTAATTCCCATCCAGAGAAACATGAGCCACCTCACTCCACCCCCAGGACTCTGCCAGGGGTAGAAGAAAGAACTGAAGGACTGGAAATAACTAGCAATTTTCACAAGAAGAGGCTCTAAATCTAATACAGCTGATAGGGTCGATAGGCACCCCCAGGAAAGATAAGAATATTATCCTTGTAATCCACTCAACTGTACCAATAGACAGTCGTATTACCTTCAATTTACAGATAAGGAAACCAGGATTGAAAAATTAAGTGGAAACTCCTCTTTTTCTGTCCCTGACTTTCTGTCTGTGTACTCAGGAGAGACTTCAGGCTTCTTGGAAGGATTGAGAAGAAGCTTCTACCTGTCCTTCCACCTCTCATTTCCTTCTCTCAAGATGACATATCTAAATAAGGAAAAACAGATTGGTTTTCCTTCTACATTCACACCACTCTCAATATTTCACTGTGACAACAGATATGTGGGTTTTTTCCACACCAACCAATTTACCAACTCTCTGTGGACACCAACTGGATGTCCTAGAATTTAACTCAATTTGACGATATCTACATGGACACAGCATTAGATCTCACAGGTTAAGGGCTCAGTCCCACAGAACTGCCTCCCCCCGTTACGGTAGGTAGCTAGTCCCCTCTCAGCCACCACACCAGGAATGTCAGCAACCATCAGGTGATGGTCAGACAGCTGTTAACTGTCTCTCTAAAATAATAATTGGTCTCAGCCAGTGCCAGGAAAAGGCAATGTTCTGGTAGATAGAAACACCTGAAACTGATAGCCAGCAGCTTCCTGATAAGATCCCAGGAGGTGGGCGATTGGGCTCACACATGAGCATTAAGAGGAAAAATGGCAGCACTTAACTAGTATATGACCTTATAGGAACATTCGACTGGTAACGGAAGAATGCCTCAAGTGAGCATGTGTACAATCCAGTGAACATACTGCTCCTGCGGCCCCTCCCAAGTGCTGGCAGCCACTGCACTGGCAGACAGCCCACCCCAAGGGAAGAGTCAGGAGAGAAGGGATGCAAGACCCCAGAAGCATGCCAGCATATAAAACCCCATATCAAAGGTCAAATCATGCACGTCATCTTTCAAGTTGCCCTCTTCCAAGTGTACTTTATTTCCTTTCATTCCCACTCTAAAGCTTTTAAATAAACTTTCACTCCTGCTCTAAAACTTGCCTTGGTCTCTCCCTTTGCCTTATGCCCCTTGGTTGGATTCTTTCTTCTGAGGAGGCAAGAATGGAGGTTGCTCCTCACCCATACGATTTGCTGCTACTAACATACTTTGGTGCCACATGACTTGAATATATTCCACTGCTAACACCCCTACCAACTTCAGACATCAATTGCAAGTCCAGGCTGTTACCTGTGCTTCTGACCAATTGGCTATAAGTTGGAGGTTCCTGGTAACCCTTCCTCATGTTAGATTATTGCTAGAACAGCGTACAGGATTCAAGAAAACAGTTGCTTATTAGATCACTGGTTTCTTATAAAAGGATACAAATTAGGAACAGCCTGGAATGAGCAAGATGCTCATGGCTATAATCCCAGCACTTTGGGAGGGTGAGGCGGGTGGATTGCTTGAGCTCAGGAGTTTGAGACCAGCCTGGGAAACGTGGCAAAACCCCTGCTCTACTAAAAAACACAAAAAGTAGCTGGGTGTGGTGGTTCATGCCTGTAGTCCCAGCTACTGGGGGACTAAGGTGGGAAAATAGCTTAAGCCTGGGAGGTGGAGGTTGCAGTGAGCCAAGATCATGCCAATGCATCTCCAGCCTGGGCAACAGAGCAAGACTCTGTCTCAAAAATAAATAAATAAATAAATAAATAAACAAATAAAAATCAGGAACAGCCAGATAGAAGCCATGTATAAAGCAAAGTGTGTGGGAAGTGGGGAAGCTTCCATGCCCTCTCTGGACACACCAACCTCCAGGAACCCCCACACGTTCAGCTGTCCTGAAGCTTTCTAATGGTGTTCTTTTGAGTTGTTATAGAGGCCTCATTATATAGGAATGATCGATTGAATCATTGGCCATTGGTGATTGACTCAACCTTTACTCCTCTCCCTTCCCCACAGGTTGGGGGATGGGGCTGAAAATTCCCACCTTCTAATCATCTGGTTGGTTGTCCTGGCAACTGGACCTCCCCATCCTGAGGCTATCCAGGAGCTCCCAGCTACTTGTCATCTCATTAACATGCAAAAAGTTGTCATTTTCCAGAACTCTAAGGGTCTTAGGAGTGTGTACCAGGACACAGGGATGAAAACCAAATAGATACACATTTATTGTTATAAATCCCAATATCATCGTATCTAATTAGGAAGACTGATAAAAGTTGGGAGCACATGAATTTCATTCCTTTCTAGGCTATTGACATTTTCAGAGTAGCCTGCCTCTACTCCTATCCCCAGCTCCCAAACACACACACATTCCCCTCCATGTGGTAAGCCAACTGCTACCATAGGAGGACTCCTGCTGGTTCTTTATCAGCTTTGAACACCTGGGTAAGATTCACCCCATGGATGGATCCAGATGTCTAGGCTTGGGAAACCTGATTTTGCCTGCAAGTCCCATCAAACTTTATTAGTAACGAAGCTGATGAATTAATGTGTTAAGACTCAACTGGTTCCAACTTCATAGAGAAAAGAAGATCTGGTCACTTTAGAAAGCCCAAGGGTTTTCTTCCAACAACAACTTGCCCCAAATCAAACAGCTAGGAAGTGTGTAGATGGTATTCACACTACCTGCTGAACCCAGGCAGTCTGACTCCAAATTCTGAGCTTTTAACCACTATGCTACATTGACAATGAGGAGGAAACTGAGGCCAAGGAGGTGAGGAAGGAGTCATGTCTCAAGAGCCTTGCAGAACATGGAGGAAGTTTGGATTCCATCACAAGAGCTGTAGGGAGCCACACACGTGTTTCAAGCAAAGAGAGTAGACACTACCATCTGCAATAGCCCCGGACCAAACCCCTACAGTTAAGACTTTAGGTTAGAATTTTCTTCCCAAAGAAAACGTATCTGAGAAAACAATACTGTTACTGTCTTTGAAAGCTATTCGTGACATGTGAGGCTGGGGAATGGGAGGGTTTATTATTGTTGTTTGTTCTTAAAGGAGAAGCATTTTGGAGTGAGTGGGTTGTTTTGTCTTTGTTTTGCTTCCTCATTCTTGAGACGTCAGGCAGGTCAGGATAATTGCCAGGGAGCGTGTGTGGTCCACCTTGGCCTCTGCAAGTGAGTGCACAGAGCCAGACTCCACTAGTACCTGCTGGGCTCTGCTAAGCACAGAGTCAAGCCTGAGTACACAGTTTGATTATCATCAACTTCCCCATCATCATTAACAATTTCCTCTACTAACCATGTCAACATTTACTGAGCTTTCAGGATGTGCTGGTCACTAAATGTGGTCAATCTGAGATAACTTCATAACAAGCCTATTAGGTAGATACTATTATAACTTCCATTTTACAGGTAAAGAAATTGAGATGCAGAGAGCTTAAGTTATTTGGTCCAGAATAAACAAGCAGGAATTAGACAAGCAGGAATTTGAACCTAGGTTAATTTGACCTTCAAGGTCTTAACCACAAGGCTACACTTTGCCACATAGGAGGTGCTCATATTTGGTGTCAAGACTACCAGAAGCAATCTCTTGCGCTATGTTAGGCATGCAGTTGGAGAGGAGCATAGCTTCAAGAGCAGTAAAGTGGTTCTTTTGGGTCAAACACCCTGGTGCAGAGGCATGTGGGGAAAAATCTCCCAAGTATTCATTACTACTAATGGAATCACATAGTACTTCTCTAAGATAGAAAATGTTCTCTATAAACTTCAAGTCTCAGCTCACACAGAATAATGTGGGGACACCAAGTTAGTCATCTGATACACCAAATAAATAAACGAACAGACAGGAATATTTGTATTTTTATCTTTAAGCACAGTATGCACAACAGAACTAGGTGTAAATGGTTATTCAGTGCAACTTAACATTTACAGAGTTTGTATTGCATGGAGGCACAATACCAGACACTGGACACAGAAATGAATCAGACACAGTCATTGCCCTAACAAGACCTACAGAGTTCTGTAAGGGCAGGAAGTTTGGCACTAACTATAGTATAATACCCTGTTAAATGCAACATATGCAATAGGAACAGAGCTTTCATCGGAGCACAGAAGTCTGAGCAGTTCTTTCTACTCAGAACTCAAGAAATGTTTCACAAGAGTGGGAATATTAGAATATTGAAGGGTAGGAAGAATAAGAATGTAGGTAAGGATATTCTGGAGAGGAGGATGTCTTGAAGAGCATGGAGAGAAGAGGAAAAACATACAAAGTATATACGAATATCTGTGAGAAATTTAGTATTTCTGAGATGTAGAAGAAAGAAAAAACTTTGCTAGGGGCCAGGTGCAGTGGCTCATGCCTGTAATCCCAGCACTTTAGGAAGCCAAGGTGGGCGGATCACCTGAGGTCAGGAGTTTGAGACCAGCCTGGCCAATATGGCGAAACCCTGTCTCTACTAAAAATACAAAAATTAGCCCGGCATGGTGGCACATGACTGTAATCCCAGCTACTCGGGAGGCTGAGGCAGGAGAACTGCTTGAAGGCTGAGGTGGAGGTTGCAGTGAGCCGAGATCATGCCATTGCACTCCAGCCTGGGTGACAGAGTGAGACTCCAACTAAAAAAAAAAAAAAAAAAAAAACTTTGCTAGGAAAATAGACAGGATGTAAATCATGGAGCACTTGGAATGCCAAGATAACAAGTTTGGACTTGATCCTGTGTTAGGCAGAACCCTGTAGAGTTGTAAAAGCAATGAGAATAACCACTTTATGTGCCTTTTTGGAACCAAGCACCGGTGTCAGGGTGGAGGTTGAATGGTTCAAGTAGTTGATGGCAAGGACCTAAATCCCAGCATTGGCAGGAGAAGCAATGGAGAAGGGGGACAGTACTGGATTGATATGTCTGAGGTTGAAGAGACAAGGTTTGGTGACTAATTGGACATGGAAGAGAGTGGGAAGAACCAAAGACCCTAGGTCTCTAGCATTTGTGAAGGGGATGAATGGGTAATGGATAATGATGTCATCTGTCAAGACAACCCAGGGGTAGAAGAAAGGGTAAGGGTGGGGAAGAGAATGAGTTCTGGCTGGGATGTCTTGTGTTTGAAGCATTGCAGAGCAGACAAAAACACTGGAAAGCAGTTGGAAATAAAAGCCTGAATCTCTGAAGAGACAGATAGAAATGTGTGAGTCATCAGCATTTCACAGTAGTTGAAAGTCTGGGAGAAAAAAAGGTTCCCAGAAAATACAGACATTGCTAGAGGAGCAGAGAGGGCAGAACCCTTGGGAAGATTCATATTTATTATTTCTATTAGAGAAGGAAGAGCAAGGGAAAGAGGTCAAGAAAGAATAGCCAAAGAAATAGTAGAAGCAGTAAGGGAAAGTGGTATGATGGGAAGATGGAAGTTTCCAATGCATGTGTCGAATGCCTCAGAGAGATTGGGCATCCATGTCCTCATGAATTACTTGGAGATCTTGTTAAAATGCAGACTTTAATTCAATCATTCTGGAATGGGACCCAAGATTCTGCATTTGTGACAGCTGCCAGGCGATGTACTGGATAGTCCACGGTCCTCACTTTGAACTAGCAAGGGGTCAAGAGGGAAGACTGAGACATAATCATAGAATTCAGCACTCGAGAGGTTATAGGGCACCTTTGAGGGGTTTCGATTGGGTGAAGAGTGATTGGGACACAGAGGGGAAGTGAAGGTGAGGATGGAAGGCCTTCCAGAGGCTCAGCAGGTGAAGAGAGATGGGAGGCAGTAGTTGGAGAGAAAGGCAAAGTTGGGGGAAGATTTTAGAAGATTGGGGAACATTTCAGCCTGTTTGTAGAATGGTAGGGGAGGCAGTTCCGTTTCTCTTTAGAGAAACGGAAGAAGTGGAATGATTTTTCCTTCCTTACCTATAATAATATCCACAAAGAAAGTGGATGATCATTACAGGTGAGGAAGGAAAAAATGGTCCGAAGTGTTTGGTCCTTGCCTCCTCACCTCCTTCTAAGACACTTCTGAGACAAAAGGGATGGTAAGAGGGCTGGGAAAAGAAACAGGTATATTTTTGGGGAGAGAAGATAATGAATTTCATAACTAGTGTCCTTTATTTTTTTCACAGAAGTGAGAACTAAAGCTATCACGGAACATAAAGGGGTAAATTGGTTTTAAAGGGCAGGAGAGAATAGTAATGATTTTGAATAGCCCCTGTAGAGAATGGGTATAAAATATGCTGCTGATAAGAAAATATGAGATAAGATAATAAGAAAAATGAAGTATGAGAAAAAATGGTAATTCATAATGGTCCTAATCATATAACAGTCCATCACACAGGTAATATTTTATTTAGCATGCAAAAGTCAATTGTAGAACCCCAGAGTCTACAGAATTTTAAAGTTGGAAGAGATCTCTTAATGGGGAAACAGAATTTCCAGAATAATACAGTAAGCACTGCATAAGAAATACACATTTACACTAGAGGAAGATGGCCTCACATGATATCTTCAGCCACTCAGCTCCTAGCTCTGGGCTTAGACCTTCTGACCCCGTGGATGAGAATTTTTCTATAATTCCTTATTTCATCAAACTCAATTTAGATGCCAGTCAGTTCTGCTATTTGCAGCCCATTCTGCTATTTTATAACAGGCAAAATTGTTCCCTGCAACCTTCTCTTTTGGAAAGATCTATAAATAATAGGGTGCCTATGAGATGAATTTTATGAGTGACATCATCCTCTTCTCTATCTAGATGAAGAGAGGAAGTCACTTTGGAAAAAACTTTTATTTTGGGTTCTGAAAACAGATTACTCAAGTGGCCCCTCTTTACATGTGCAAGACCCATAGGCTTTCGCCCTGACCCTAGAAAAGGTGAAACAGAAGCATTTGTGGCTGTTGTTTTCTGTGCTTTTCCAAAGCTTTGTGGTGCCTCTGCTTCTCTTGGCACCAGAGCTCTGGAGTAGGTACTGATTATGTTGCACAAAAAGCCCAGAAGTCTCCTGGAAGGAAAGGTCCTGAGACCTCTAACTTATTTTCCATAAAATTCAAAGTCAATACTATGCTAGAGTGGCCCTCACCAAGGACTACTGAAAAAAAAAGTCACCAAGATCCCTCAAAGTTTCAAAATCTATCTAGAACCGAACAACTTTTTACCGCTTTTACCCTTATCACCCTCGTTTGGGTAAACCCTCAAGTCTCCTCTGAATTATTGCAATTGCCTTTGAATTGGTCCCTGTGTTCAACCCCTGGACACCAACACTCTATTCTCAAGATAGCAGTAAGAGTGACGCTTTTACAACTTTAAAACTCAAGTGCCAGTCACTCCTCTGCTCACGACTCTCTTATTCCCCGCTTCTCACTCAGAGTAAAGGCTGGAATTCTCATAACAACCAACAAGGTTCTAAATGAGCTGGACCCCCACCAATTGTTTTACTCCATCTCCTTCTACTTTGTGTGTATTAATAGTCTGGGTTCTACAGAGAAACTAAAACAATAGGATATATACACATACATATAGCATTGTGTTGTATATATATATATACACACTGTGCATATATGTATAATCGTGAGTATATATATGTAGAGATATATATATATACACAGAGAGAGACAGACATATATACAGATATATACATATGTGTGTATGTGTATATATATGTATATACATATATGGAGAGAGAGAGAGAGAGATTCATTATAAGGAATTGACTCACAGAGTTTTGAAGTCTGAGAAGTCCCACAATCTGCAGTCAGCAAGCTGGAGAACCAGGAGAGCCAATGGTCTAGTTCCAGTCCAAGTTCTAAGGCCCAAGAACTAGGAGAGCTAAGGGTGCAAGTTCCTGTCTGAGTCTGATCTGAAAGCAAGAGGCCAACTACTATCACAGAATCGGTCATTCTATCCACTTGATTATTAAAGCTCTCGTCTGCTGAGGTCAACCTTTGGTGAGCATTTATGTTGAACACAAATGTCTTCACAGTTTTTGCCCATTCAGAGGGGTCTGTCCTCTTCCCCAAATTTTCTTCTTACCAATTTTTCTATCATATGCCTTCAAAGTCACTGATCATTCAGCCAAATTATTGGCCACAGCCCATGAATCAGTATATAATGATATATCTGGCCATTTCTCTTTCCAAGCAAAGTGGATGGCCAGGTGAACTTCATGAGGCTCTGCCCACTGGAAGGATTTCCCTTTACCAGTATCCTTTGCGGATGTCCCAGAAAGGAGCTATAGTAGGACAGCTGTCCCCTTTCAGATGATGCCTGCATATCATAAAGAACCATCTTTAAACACCCCCCAAGCCTCTCTTCCTCTGTCAGCAACTGTAGGGAACTTCCCACAAGGCCATAAGTACACACTAGTGGAGAAAAAGCAGTGGAGCAGGAGTGGGGACCATGGGTATTTGGGCCACTTCTTCATGTAACTCATTTGTGCCTTCAGGACCTGTCCATATCCAATCATATATATATCAATTCTATTTGATAATGGAATGCTGCTGTGCACACCAAACTTTGTGGATAGGTGGCTCAGATAATATCCAGTTCATAATGGGTAGCTCAGGTTGCATGATAACTTGAGGTGATTATAAATGCAGATGGCCCATATTTAAGTATTTGGTCTCTATTAAGACTGTATAGCAAGCCAAGAGCTGCTTCTCAAAAGGAGAACAGTTATCTGTGGGTAATAACAGTGCCTTGCTCTAAAACTGTAAAGGCCTGTGTTGCAATTCACTAACAAAGGCCTTCCAAAGGCTCCAACCAGCATCCCTATCTGCCACTGACACTTCAAGGACCAATGGATCTATTGGATTGTATGGCCCAAGCAGCACAGCAGCCTGCCAAGTGGCCTGGACCTGTTGCAGAGCCTTCTCTTGTTCTGGGTCCCACTCAAAACTAGCAACTTTGCAGGTTGCTCAGTAAATGGGCTGGAATAACACACTCAAATGAAGAATATGTTGTCTCCAAAATCCAAAGAGGTCTGCTATAAACTGGATCCCACCAACTGTTTCACCTCCTCTCCTATTCCTACTCTTCTTTGCCCACTTTGCTGGAACCACACTGTCTCCTTGCTAACCCTCAAACTGGCAAACATGCTCCAGGCTCAGGACCTTCCTCTGTTCCCTCTGCTTGGCATGTTCTTTTCTCCAATATGCAAATGGATTAGTTCTTTGCTCGAACGTCATCCTCTTCCTGAGGCCATCACTAACAACCTGTGACACTTTCAATCCTGCCTTGCCTGACATTTCCAGTCTACCATCCCTGCTTTTATTTTTCTACCCAGCACTTTATTAAATTGTATTTAGAATTATACTGTTGCATAAATAATTACATAATGTACTTATTTAGCTTGTTGGCTATGTCCCCCATACAAAATGTAAGGTCCTGGATGTCAGGATTTTTATCTATTTTGCTCACTTCTGCATTCACAGTGGGCAGTACCTGATATGCATTCGGCACTCGATAAATATGACTTTAACAAATATACACAGAATCCAAGCCCAGTGTAAAGGCCTATGGCACAAATTGAAAGCACAAATGCATGTAGGGACTAAACAGTCATAAGAACACTGTAAGTGGCAGGAAGTGGGATGTACCAGAGACCCTGCCCACTGAACACTCGCTCAGCTTCCGCTGACTGTTGTTGCAGAAGAATGTAGGCATCAGTGGACCACATCTTCACTTTTTTTTCACAAGAAACAAGAAATATTTTAATGCAAAATCTAAAGATTTTGTTATTGATGACGAGGTCTCTGGCCTAAGAAGTCAAAGAAAATGACCTGGCCCTGTATAACATGTGGCTGAGGCCAGTAATCCCTCTAGACCTGGCCATCCTATCCAAATGATGGCCTTCAGAAAGATATCTGAGCCCAAGCAATCCCCCACGGAGACACCCCCAAGGCCGGCACCCTCATCCCAGAGGCATAGGACATTCTTCTCTAGGTTATGTGGGACCAATATTCCATAGAGATCTCACTGGGAAGCCACAGAAACAGCAGTCCTAGGAACCAGATTCAACTTTCTAGTTTATTCCTCTCTCAGGATTTAGAAGCAAGGCGAAAAACACTTTGAACTTATAAACCCTCCAGGGACCTCAGATCATTTGGATGAGGGCAAAGAAGGAGGAATCTTCAAGAAAACGATATAGAACTTCTACTAATGGGGATATGAACAATTATGCAACGGACGAATGCGGGAGATTTGATTACACTTGTGCTCTGAAAAGAAGTGGGTCATACCATTTATATAAATAAGAAATATTTGGCACAGACTCTGAAGTTGTCTGACTCCACTTCTATTTTTGTAAAATGGGGATAATAATAGTACTTACCTCATAGCATTATTATGATAATGAGATAAATGAATACATTTAAAGGCTTAGAATAGTGCCTGACATATAGGAAGCACTTAATAAATGTTGAACATTATTTTTATTGCTATTATAATTCCATTCAAATAGCTTAATCTTCTATCTTGCTGCTTTTAACTTTATTCTCATAAACATCTAAAAGTCTAGCTACCAATATCCCTTATAAATGCAAAAATCCTCCACAAATACTAAAAAATTGAATACAGCAGTATAGAAAAAGGATAGTACAATCAAGCGGATTTTGTCCTGAAAATGCAAGGCTGGCTCAACAATAAAAAATCAATGTTATTTGCCATATTAACAGATTAAAGAAAAAAAATCATGTGATTATCTCAATACATTCAAATAAAGCATTTGAAACATTTAACATCATGATCAAAACTCTCAGTAAGGCCGGGCGCGGTGGCTCAAGCCTGTAATCCCAGCACTTTGGGAGGCCGAGACGGGTGGATCACGAGGTCAGGAGATCGAGACCATCCTGGCTAACACGGTGAAACCCCGTCTCTACTAAAAAATACAAAAAAACTAGCCGGGCGAGGTGGCGAGCGCCTGTAGTCCCAGCTACTTGGGAGGCTGAGGCAGGAGAATGGCGTGAACCCAGGAGGCGGAGCTTGCAGTGAGCTGAGATCCGGCCACTGCACTCCAGCCCAGGCGACAGAGCGAGACTCCGTCTCAAAAAAAAAAAACAAAAAAACAAACAAACAAACAAAAAAAACTCTCAGTAAACTAAAAATAGAAGAGAACTTCCTTAACCTAATAAAGGGCATCTATAGAAAAAACAACAGCTAACATTATATTCAATGGTGAAAGACTGAATTCTTAGCCTGTCAGATTGGGAGCAAAACAAGGAAGAAAATGTCTGCTCTAACCATTCCCTTTGCTCCTACTGGAAGTCCTAACCAGTGAAATAAAACAAAGAAAAAACTATGAGGCATATAGCGGAAATCAAACTCTTGCATCTCAAAGTATATGATTATTCACATAGGACACCCAAAGGAATCTGCAAAAGTGCTACTGAAAATAAGGAGTGAGCTTAACAAATCTGAAGTGTACAAAGTTAATACTTAAAAAAAAAATCAATCTTATTTCTGAATACTGGTAATAAACAACTAGGAATTGAAATTAAATAAACAGAACCCTATATAATAACACCAAAAACAGTAAGATACTTAGGTATAAATCTAACAAAATATTGCAAGACCTATATGCTAATAACTAAAATACACTGAAAAGAGAAAAAGAGCCCTCAGTAAATGGAGAGATATGCTGCGTTCATGGATTAGAACACTTGATCTTATTAATATGTCATTCTCCTCAAATTGATTCAACATACTACAGATTAAAATCCTGGCAGGCTTTTTTGAGATGACAAAAAGCCAATTCTAAAAATCTCTGTAGAAAGGCAAAGAAGCTAGAATAGACAAAATAATTTCAAATAAGAAGAACAAAATAGGGGAATCCACAGTACCTGATTTCAAGACTTCCTATACAGCTACAGTAATCAAGACATTGTGATCTTGATTGGCAAAAAGTGGTATTGGCAAAAAGTTTGATACATAAATCAATAGAACAGAATGAAGAATCCAGAAATAGACCCACCCAAATATGGTCAATTGATTTCTGGCAAAGGTGCAAAGGCTATTTAATAGAGAAAGGATAGTTCTTTTGAGAAATGGTGCTGGAAAAATTGGATGTTCATGTGCAAAAGAAAGTGGACTTATATATATATATGTGTGTGTATATATATATGTGTATATATATGTGTGTGTGTATATATCTCTCTATATATACATACATATATATGCGCACGCACATACACACACACACACACACACATATATATATATATCTCACACTTCATACAAAAGTTAACTCAAAATGAGTTACATACCCAAGTGGAAAATGTAAAATAATAAAACCTTTAGAAGAAAATCTTTGTGACCTAAGGTTAGGCAGAGCTCTTAGAAATGACACAAAAGCATGGTAAAATGGACTTACTTAATCAAAATTAAAACTTTTACACTGTTAAAAGAATGAAAGGATAAACTAAAGACTGGGAGAAGAATATTTGGAAACTATACTTCTAATAATGGACTGGGATGCAGAATATATTAACTCTCAAAATTCAACAGTAAGAAAACAAACAACTCAGTAAAAAATAGGCAAAAGATTTAAGCCGACACTTCATCAGAGAAGATATACATATATATATAGAACAAATAAGCACACAAAAAGATGCTCAGCATCATTAGTTATTAGAGAAATGCCAATTAAAACCACAGTGAAATACCAATACATGCCTATTAAAGTGGCTAGTATTTTTTTTTAAAGACAGTCTGACAATTCCAAGTACTGACAATAATGCAGAGCAACTGCAACTCTCATAAACTGCTGGTTGGAATATAAAATGGTGCAACCACTTTATATTGGAATATATTTATATTTATATTTATATTTATATTTATATTTGGAAAAACAGTTTGGCTTGCACTTACCATATGACACAATCCCACTCCTAGGCATTTACCGTCCCAATCCCCCGCCCAAAATATGTATCTACACCAAAACCTGTATGTAAATGTTTACAGTAGTGTTTATACTAATTTTATTCAAATTACTAGAAACTAGAAACAAGTCAGCTGTCTTTTAACTGGTGGATGGATAAACAAATAAATCTGTATGCTGGGTTACAACTCAGCAATTAAAGGGAATGAACTATTGATACACACAACATAGATGAATCTCAAATGCATTATGCTAAGTGAAGAAAGCTAGACTCAAAAAGTTGTCTGATTCCATTTATATGACACTTTAAAAGGGAAAACTATAGGGTTGGACAGTGCATCAGTGGTTCAGGGACTACAGGTCAGGGAATGAGGTCAAGAGGTTTGCCCATAGTGGGGCAGCAGGAAGGAATTTAAGGAGGTGCTAGAATTCTTCTGTATCCTAAATGTGATGGTGGTTACAGGACTTAATTTGTCAAAACTTACAGAAATGTACGTCCCCTGCAAAGTTTTTTCTTTATTTAAATTTAAAAATTAAAATAATACATTGTTCTAACTTATCATTTCAGTTTATTTTTCATCACTTGCTCGTTTCCTCCTTCATCCAACTCGCCCCTTCTGCATCACTCTTGCCTAAACACCCCATGAGTTTTATGCCTCTATTGCTTTGCTTATACTACTCCCTCTAGGGAAATGTCTCCCTCATTCACCACCTCCCCTAGCCCAGTCACTGAAAAACTTCAATGCAGTATTCAAGTCCTGGTTCAAAGATCAGTTCAGTGATGTGGTCCTCCCTGACCCCCCTATCTTTTACTATATGACTGCTCTCTCATGAGCTTGGAATCCAAGAAAGCTAGATTCAAGTCTGGTTTCTGCCAGTAGCTGCACAATCTAAAGCAAGTCACTTACTCTTTCTATGCCTCAGTTTTCTCATCTGTGAAACAGAAATAACAAGAATATTATCTCATAGAACTGTTGGGATAATTAAGTGAGAAAAAGCATGAGGAGTGCTTAGCAGAGCACCAGGCAGAGTAGCAGCATACAAACATGATGGTGATGGTGGTGGTGACGATGGGCAGGATGGTGACGGCGATGATGAGGATGATGAATATGGTGATGGTGGTCGTGTTGATGATAAGAATTCCTCCATTCATGTCAGCCGTCTGCTTACATTGAGTTACATTCAATAGCGATGCCCCTCTCTTGGTGGGCCTGATTCTGTGCGCCAACAACAAGTCGGTAATGCAAGTGCAAGACAAATTTGGCTTCTATGCTGACAAGTGCCCTCATGCCTGCTTTGCTACCAGGGCTGTTCAAGTTTTTAGTTCAAGGAATGTAAGAAGGAGAAAGGTGTGAGGAAGGTGGGCAGACCTGCCAGGGCTTGCAGCATGGTAAAGAGTTCTGGGCAACAAGGAGCCCTTGGAGGATGTTCAGAAGGTGAACTGCAGGATCAGACTTGCACTGCAAGAAGACGACTCTGGCTATGTTGTGGAGGAATTGAATGGGGCAAGTGTGAAAGTGAGGGGGCTAGTCGGAGTTCATGGCCATCATCCAGGTGGGGGAAGATGGGGTGTTGGGCTGAGGTAACAGCAGTGAAGTTATGGAGATGTAGGAAAATGCTAAGATGTATTTTAGAGTGAGAGTCAATAGGATTTGAAAATAGGCTAATATTAACTATTTAAAATATAGGAGAATAATGGAAACAGGAAGCTGTCTGAAATGAAAACCAGGCTTAAGCCACTGGGACATGACAGCACCAGTTACTGAGATAGTAGAGGCTTGTGGGTGAGGGGACAAAGTGAAGGGAAAAGATTAAGAGTTTGAGTTTGAGTGTGTTAGGTTTGAGAGGCCTGGGAATGGCCAAGAGAAGATGTCAGGTTGGTACACTCATACACTGGTATGAGTCTGGATCCTAGAATCACTGAGTCCTGTTGATTTTATCTCTAAAGCATTTCTTTCCTATCCCCTTTTCCTACTCACAACCGTCACCCTAAGTTGGGGTCTCAGTAACCTGGACAATGAAAAAAATCTCACAACAAAGAACTCTCAATCTCTCTGAGCCTCAGTTTTTACACTGGTAAATGGAGATAATGATAGTACCCACTCCATACTCTAAGAAGATGAAGTATAACAAAACAACACAGGTATTGCACCCACCACAGAGGCTGGCACATAGTAGATGCTCAATTGATGATAGTCACGTTATTTGGGTCTTCATTCAGGTTTCTCACTTTTAGGTAAAGACAAAGGTTTAGCATAGGACTTGACACACAGTAAGCACTATGTAAAAATTGTTCTACTGCTACCAAGACTCAGTATTGTATTGTGGTCTGAGACCATTTGTGTTCAAATTCCATTTTACAATTTTACCACCAATTAGCTGTTTGGCAAATTACTTCATCTCTATGTGCCTCAGCTTCCTCATTGATAAAATGGGAATAATAACAATCCCCACTTTCAAGGTGTGGTAGGCAAAAGAATAGCCATCCAAGAAAGTCCATGTAATGCTTGGAACCCATGACTATGTTACACTATATGACAAAAAAATTCAATTTTTCCTTAATTCAGGAATTAAGTTTGCTCATCAATCGACCTTAAAGTTGGAAGATTATCCTGGATTATCCAGTGGGCCCAGTGGATTTACAAGTGTTCTTAAAAGTGGAAGAGGTAAGTAGGAGAGTATGGTCAGAGGGAACTGTAACTAGGGAAGAAAGGTCAGAGTGACACAACGTTGTTAGCTTCAAAGATGGGAGGAAGGGGCCATGAGCCAAGGAACATGGGCAGCCTCTACAAGCTAGAAAGCCAAAGAAATGTATTCTCCTCTAGAGCTTAGAAAAGAACACAGCCCGCAGCCTTACACCTTGATTTTAGTAAGACCCATGTTGGACTTCTGACCTATAGAACTATAAGATTCATTTGTGTTGTTTTAAGCTACGAAGTGGTAGTGATTTATTATAGCAGCCATAGTAAACTAATATGCAAGGGTCAATAAGTCCAGAGTGCTTAAAATCATGCTGGGCCCTAGATAAGAGATCAATAAGCTGTCCTTATTTTATAATGATGATGATATTGGTGATTATCACTTCTATTATTGGTACCACCATTCCTGCTTATCTCTACATCAAGTCACAGCATCCAAAGCTACCTCTCTAACACCTGCACTATGCTAGACATTAGAGGTACAAAACGAAAAAGTACTCCCTGGGCCTGAGGAGTTCGCAGTTTACAGGGAAAGCCACACTTGCAAACAAGTCATTTTGTTACAGAATGGTAAGTTCTAACAAAGAAGGCTACCAACTTTGCTTTCCAGTGCCACTGCCTCATCCTTCCCTAGAATTGCTGTTAAGCAAGATGTATTGGCTGAACCAGGATTAACCCTACCTGGTGTGAAGCAAGAAAAAAAATCTGTGGTTTTCTGGCACAATGAATATTTGTGTTTCTCATGGGGAGTCCATGCTATGTGGGAGAGCTACAGCAATCCGAACTCAGAGCTGAAATCAAAGCTCAACACAAACCTTAAACTTGTTCCAACAAGTGCATTGAGGAGGATCAGGAAAGATTAAGGATGAGCAAGATGCATCAGGAGCCTGGCAATCTGCATTTGGCA
The DNA here is from genome assembly GCF_008728515.1 of Papio anubis. Taxonomy (NCBI): domain Eukaryota; kingdom Metazoa; phylum Chordata; class Mammalia; order Primates; family Cercopithecidae; genus Papio; species Papio anubis. The sequence goes on from NC_044984.1 coordinate 100,317,754, forward strand.
CTTTATTTCAAATCTTTCTTTGTAAGCACAATTGTACCATCTCCTCTCCAAAATGAGGTACGATAAATTAAAAAAAAAAATAGAAGTGGCCAGGCACAATGGCTCATGCTTCTAATCCCAGCACTTTGGGAGGCCAAGGTGGGTGGATCATCTGAGGTCAGGAGTTGAAGACCAGCCTGACCATATGGTGAATCTCCCATCTCTACTAAAAATACAAAAAATTAGCTGGATGTGGTGGTACAGGCCTTAGTCCTAGCTACTTGGAAGACTGAGGCAGGAGAATCACTTGAACTTGGGAGGTGGAGGCTGCAGTGAGCTGAGATCATGCCGCTGTACTCCAGCTTAGGCAACAAAGAGAGACTCCATCTCAAAAAATAAAAAATAAAAATAAGCAAATAAAAATAAAAATAGAAACTAGGACATGCTGTGTGCTGACAGGTGGTATGGACAATAAATATTCAGAAGGTAAATCAATCAGGTTGGGCTGAGAGTTCAGTTGATACTTCATGGTGTCTTGAGCTACCTTTATAAGGACAGATTTATCTAAGGTGCACACATGGATAGTCACACATACGCACATCTTCACATACACATGCACATACCCACCCTGACTCTTGGTCCCTTCCCACATCTCTGCCATTTATAGCCATGGGGGAAAAATTGGTGGGGGTGTGAAGAACAAAAAGAGGAGGATGCTTTACAGCTGGATTCATTCATTCATTCAACCACTTATTAAGCATCCACTTTTTCATGCCAGATACCGTTCAGGAACTAGAGATGGACAGATAAACATGACAATATCTACCTACAAGAAGCTCTTCAGGTAGCAGGGGGAGCAAACAAGAAAGTCACTGATCACAATACCAAGAGCCCAAGGCCAAAAGAGCTGTGAGCAAAACTACTACAGGAGCTCAGGTTGAAGATGCATAGCAACCTGGGTTGGGGGGTAAGAGACGTTCTGCCAGAAGGTGAGCTTTGGCCAATTCTCGAAGGACAAGAGAAGTTGAACAATCAATAGTAGACCCAACCAAAGTAGAGGAGAACACAATTTATGGAAAGCCAAGGTAAAACCAGAGTCCATCCCCTTCCTATCGCCATCCTCCACTCATAACTCTGCTCTTTAGTTCACGCCTTCTCAGAATAATTCTGTAGACCACACCACACATAACTGACCCAGCTCATAATGATAATGCCAAGTGTGGGGTTGTGGAGTGGCACACGCATAAGCAGACAAACCTCAGTGTGCCATGCTAATGATTTGCACAGGTGCACAAGACTGGGAGTTAGAGGAAAGAGCCTGGACTTTGGACTCAGACCAACTTGAGTATGAATCCTAGCTCTGCCATTTTATAGCTGTGAGACCTGTGCAAGTTGTCTTTGCTTTCTAAGTCTCAGTTTTCTCATCTGTTAAAAGAGAAAAATAGGATTATTGTGAAGCAAAAGTGAAATGCACATAGAGGTATTGTAGGAATGCTATATTAACATTCAACACATCATAGTTGAGAACAATCATAAGGCATTCTTCCAGGATCTGGAGCTACATTGGTATAGACAGACTAGATTCTAATTCGTGTTTTTGCCCCTAGACGTCTTCATTCACCCTGAGATGAAGACTTAATGACTCCAGGCTCCATCCACTTTCTAGAACTGAAATAGGGAACTGAGTAATTGGGGTAACCAGCTACAGCCTTCACCACCCTTTGGTAAATTCTACGTGAAAGTCAGCCTGTCTCTCCCACTGGAGTCAGCCATGAGACCACTATAGTAAAAAGAGTATTGGCCAGTTGGCTCTGGTCTCAGCTCATCCCCTGACTGGTCACAAAGGGTTAGAGATGTCATTCAGGGTCACCCACTCTCTGGGCTTCCATCTCCTCATCTGCAAATGAAGAAGTTGGACTAGATGGTATCTGCAGTCCTTTCTTACTTGGAGAGTTCTGATAGAGCACCCACCACACACCCAAATGGGGTGAGGCAGAGATGGACCAGCCATGACCCCTCTCCTTAAAGAGCTCTCAGCCCAAGGAGCAAAAGTGGAAACAAACCCATTCAGATTAAGTCATGGTATAAAACAAGATGTACCTAGTACAAAATGGAAAGGAGGCTTAAGAATGTAGGCATCACCACTAGGTTCAGAGAGGATCACTGTGAGATAGGGTGATCTTGGAGAGTTTCCAGGAAGAAGTAGATTCTAGATTCTATTTTGAACAGTAGAGGACTTGAGATCAGGGCTGTGGGGCATTAGGCAAACTCCTAACCACCAAGCCACTTTCATTCATTTAATAAATGTGTGTTGAGCACTGCTTATACTCTCCTGGGAAAAGTGAAAAAATCCATGTTGTTGCTCATTCCTCCAGAAAAATACCAGGCTTCCTTCTAAGGGAATCCAAATTTTAGTCTTGTTGTGTTGCTCCATTAGCTTCAATAATCAGCATCTTTTTCTCCACAAAGCCTTCCCTGGCCCCTCCTGTGTGCACCTATGGCGCTTGTATTTACTTTTAGTGTGAAGTACAGCGTGGTGTTCTTGTTTTTGTTTTTTGTTTGAAATGGAGTCTCACTCTGTCACCCAGGCTGGAGTGCAGTGGCACAATCTGGGCTCACTGCAACCTCCACCTCCCGGGTTCAAGCAATTCTCCCATCTCAACCTCCTAAGTAGCTGGGACTACAGGTGCGCATCACCATGCCTGGCTAATTTTTGTATTTTTAGTAGAAACAGGGTTTCACCATGTTGGCCGGGCTGGTCTTAAACTCCTGACCTCAAGTGATCCACCTGCCTTGGCCTTCCAAAGTGCTGGGATTATAGGCGTGAGTCACTGCGCCCAGCCGCAGTGTGCCATTTGTCTCTTTATTTGTTGGTTTCCCCCATTGAATGAGCTTTGATTTGAAGGCAGGGGCCATTTCTTACTCGTCTCCTTATCCCCAGAACCTAGCAATAGGCTTTGGAGCCAAAACACTTGTGATGGAAAAAGAGACAAAGAAAATGCAATGAAATGCTCTCATTCCCCCTCATTCTACAACCCCTCCTTCATCAGGAAAATTCTAACTATGGCCGTTTGTCATCTTCTCCTTCTTTTCTAAGTGATATTTTCAGTCTTTCAGTTGAGTTCCTGGAAATTATTAGGTGGGTCAGGATGATCAGCGGGGTAAGAAAATAAGAAATAGGAGCAAACACATGTTTTTATTTGCTGTTAGAGAAGGAGTTATTAGGAAGAAAAGGAAAGCAGAGATGCCAAAGGATGGAAGAAGGAGGGAAAAGCCAAGAGCTGCATGACTTGGGTTTTAGCAGAGGTTAAGGTAGAAAGCTGAGAACAAGTAAATAAATAAAGGGTTTGGAGACAGCTGCAAAATTAAGGAGGCATCTAAAGTGATGGAAATGGTAAAAGAGAATTTCAGGAAATTTCACTGAAATTTACAAACTGAAATTCCTGTAATATCTTTAAGAGATGCAAGTAGAGGATTGAAATAGCTTTTAAGAAATATTGGTTGTTGGCTGGGCGTGGTGACTCAGGTCTGTAATCCCAGCACTTTGGGAGGCCGAGGTGGGTGGATCACCTGAGGTCAGGAGTTTGAGACCAGCCTGACCAACGTGGCGAAACCCAGTCTCTACTAAAACTACAAACATTAGCCGGGCGTGGTGGGCCCCTGTAATCCCAGCTACTCAGGAGGCTAAGGCAGGAGAATTGCTTGAACCCGGGAGGTGGAGGTTGCAGTGAGCCGAGATCACACCATTGCATTCCAGCCCGGGCCACAGAGCAAGACTCCATCTCAAAAAAAAAAAAAGGAAAGAAAAGAATTGTTGGTTGTTAAGCTGTGTTTCATTGATTTTGATGCCATGTAAATACATCAAAGATCATGAGGCCCCCCGCTTATCTCTGGGCAACATACATTTAAAGCAACAGCACATGAATGAGCAATGTAAAATGAATGAGTCTAGCATACAGCAGACTTTACTTCATGTGAACCACTCACGCTTATTCCAAACTATCAGACAGACAGTGTTTAAGAAATTGAGCTCTGGAGCCAAATCCCCTGTGTTCCAATGCATACTAGCTGGGTATTCAATTTAACTTCTCTGAGCCTTTATTTCATCATTCATTAAAGGAATAAAAAAAGTATCTACAAGATAGGGCCAGCATGCCGATTATGAGTTATAATCGCAAAACTCTTATATACGCAAAACTCTTAGGTCCTGACATAGAGTAAGCACTTAATAAATGCTCATTTTTATTTGCATATGGTTGTCATTATTATCCACATCACAGTTTACATAAACACAGGGCTCTGTAAGTTTGAGTTTCTTACTAGTTGATCAAGACACAACTTTATCCCGTATGCCAATATTGACCCTCCTTCTATGCCTACTTCCATCCTCATTTCTTTCTCAGTTCCTTGGCAATATTTTCTGAAGCACTCATTGGATATGATTCAGTCCAGCTGAGCACATACTAGCCTCGGAATGTTCTTTGGTTGAATGGAATGGACTGGAGTTGGGTGAATCACTTTGTGGACATTTAGCTTTTGTGTTAATGTGCTTCTAACTGACCTCCAGCTCACCCTCATGTAGCCTACTGTCAAACCCAAGAAATGAACAGATGCTATCAGTCAGAAAGTTCTAAAATGCCATGACAATGTGTGCTTATAACTGGAACTACATTTCATTTAAAATGTCCTTAGCCTAATAGCTAATAGGTAGGCTTTTCTGTGTCTTTCAGAGCATCACAGGCAGTGTGGTGTAGTAGAAAGAACATAGAGTTAGAAGGTAGAAAATGCTCTTCTAGCATCCCCTGGTTGTGTAATGTACAGATTACTTACCACCCTGAGCCTTACATTTCTTAACTATAAAATGGGACAAATAGAAATGCCTGCCACATAGTCTTCTTGGTCAGACTAAAAGATATAAGGTGTGGGAAAGTTATTTCAAATGGTAAATGTATCTATTTAGTTATTGTTTCTATTATCAAATTTGAGAATCTACCAGAGAGAGGACGCCTTCCAGAAGAGGCATAGGGCATTGACCTCCCAGCCTGTGTTCAGCCTCATTAACACTCACCAAGAGAGATTCTGAGACTGCAGGAATGAAAAGGATGGAAGACGTGGGGGAAGCGGGTGGGAGAGGAACAGTTGGTGATGAAGAAAGAAAAATCTAATCTTTTGCTAATACTAAGGGCCCCAGCTTAAGAACACACATACAAACAGTGAAGCGTGATGACCCGGGACCAGCTGGAAGACCTCCTGTACAAAAGCCGTTAACAACACTGCTTTCAGCTCCACAGCTCACCAGGGCCAGCTCAGGCCTGGGGCTGCTGGAAAAAAGAATCTGGGGTCCTGCTCAGAGACCCAGCCGCATGGTCAAATGTCAACCCATCAATACCAAGTGAGCAGAAAGAAGCCTACCGCTTAGGGCCTTTCTTTGTTTTTAATTACTTATCTTTTTGTTCACCCATCTGAGCGGTAAAGAAATCTCTTCTGCAAGCCTTTCAAAACCCAATTCCCCCCACATGTACCCACATCAGTGAAAACAACGTAAAATCTGTGGTCTTGGCTCATTGCCTTGGCCACGTGGTCAAATAGGCCTTCGAAGGGATCCCTTTTTTTAACGAGTGTTTATGGAGTGACTGTTATTCATTCAACAAACATGTCATGAGTGCCTACTGCGCCTCTGGCCCTAGGCTTGGTGTTAGGGACATAAAAAGGAATAAAGCTCAGACCCAGAACTCAAACAGCTCCATAGGGAGGTCAGAGATCAACATCAGTTAACACAGTGCCTGCTAGAAAAGACTAACAGCCTAAGAGACTTCTGGGATGAGGTGCTCAGTCAGCTCGGAGCAGAAAGAAAAGGCTTCTCTTGGGTAGGAGCAGGGAAGGTTTTATCTCATGGTGGCCTTTGAGTGCTGAACAGTTTGGACGGGCATTTCTACCCATGTTTACCACATTATAATAACAGCAAACTGTGTAGTACATAAGCTGACTGTGCCACACACATCAGATACTGAACTAGGGAGAGGCAAGCCCAGAATCATCAGCCCCTTGTCTTTGACAAGGGCCCTCAGGAAAGCTGCCTGACATATTTAGTCCTGAAGGCAGTAATTTAAGGGCCCATGGCTCTAACTGCCCTGGTTCAGCCACTTGCATCAGCTGAGTTCTAAGCACTGACCATTTTAAGCACTGGCCGAATATAACACACAATGGTCTGTGATGAAAGCCCTTTGATAACTCCATTTTGCAGATGTGAATCTGAAGCCCAGGCAATATGGCTCCAGAGGCCATGCTCTTGACTTTGACCCTATGCAGTCTCTGCCATGCCAAACCTACCATGCCTTACACCTGTCTGCCCCTCCCACCTGGGCGCTCTAAAGCAGGGGCCATGGCCTATTCAGTTCCTTGTCTTCAGAGCCCAGCCCCATTCCTGACACGAGGTGAGCCTTGAAAAAGGCTTGAACTGTTGAGCTGAACCCACTGTCACCAGATGCTGAGGTCTAAGCATGCCCAGTGGTGAGGACCCATGGATCTATTAAGTACTCAAAACTGGGAGGCCAGAGCAGGGGCTGGGATGGATTGGGGCAGGGAGAGGCAAAAACAGAAACAACCCACTTCATAAAGCCTCAGTTGTGGCTTTTTGAGTCCAGGGATGAAGGCAGAGCTGAAATTTAGGAAGTGGAGGCCCCAGTCCTTCGTGACCGGGTGCACATGCGGCAGACCTGCCCTCGGGTGCACTTTTGTGGCTCTGAGGGCAGGATTTGGGCTTTAAATAATAATTGCATAGATTTGCTCAGTAAACACAGGGCAACCGTAAGATAATTACATGTTCTTACAGAGATGGGGCTCCATAATTACCTTCAGTGGCCCTAAAGTATTATTTAACACATATTCTGGTTTATAAGACAGAAATAATGATGAATTTGCCTGGTAATTACACAGCACTTCCCCACTACATATCCTGCCAGTAGCTGATACTTAGCCCATCATTAAGGGGCTAGCAGTTGCTTTGGTAAATAAGAAGTTCTTCTCATTATTGGTCTCCAGTCACATAAAGCATGATTAAAATGCCATTAGTGACATTTCTCCAAAGGGTAAATCCACAAGTCTGTGTGAGAAGCCAACTTTCCTTAGGTTAAATGTTTTATTTCTGTCTTTCCGACAGGAGCAATAGAAAGGAATCAATTCTAACTCAAGTATCTGCTCCTTGAAAACTTGTCCTTAATGAAACAGAGCAGACGATGCAAGATCTGCCCTGGCTCGGGGTCACAGGACAGGAGTTGCCACTGTTTTCAAGATGAAGATGATTCTTTAACTCATCCAGATGGTTCTGCCCAGTTAAGGAGGAGCCCAGGCCTGGCGCCACCACCCTGTGGTGGGCTGGGTCAGCACATTGAGGGCCAGGGCAAACCACAAGCTCTGGATGGGTCTTGCTGGCAGCCTCCTCCTCCAAGGATGGGGCCTGAGAGGCTCACAGCGAGCTGGGGCTCTTTGGAGAGGGGGGCACCCTGGTTCTTGGGTCATTTGCGGGTACACATGAGGAAGGAATGTACACACATCAAATACCAAACCAGGGAGATGCAAGCCCGGAACCAGTCTCTTTGTCCTTGACAAGGACCCTCGGGAAGGCTGCCTGACATATTTAGTCTGGAAGGCAGTAATTTGAGGGGCCATGGCTCTGCCCTGGGCTCAGTCACTTGCATCAGAAAGAAATTGACTCTTTGTAATCGATAGGGGGCTTAAAGAGGGTGGTCAACCACTATGGCTGGTGGGCAGGACAGGGAGTGGGCCCTCTGGAGCAAATAGGGCTCTCGTTACCATTCCATTCCAACCTATCCCATTACTGAAGGGAACGATTCAACAGCAAATATGAACGCAATTCCAAATCCCAGTGCCAAGGCAAATGGCCAGTCCCAGCGGCCTTTTTCTTTAGTAATGAACTCCAGGCCTCTGGCCTTGACTTTGGAAGTGACTTGACTTACCATGGAAGCCAGCAGAGGGTAGTTGGGAAAAGTTCAGAGTTAATGTCAGAAGATCTGGATTCAAATTCCAGCCCTGCTCTTCAATGGCTGTGTAATATTTGGCAGTCACCTCTACCAAATTTCAGTTTCTTCATTTGTAAAACAATTTGAAAAGACTATTAAGTTTCATTAGGCCAGAAGCCACGCCCGTTCTATTCATTGCTGAAGTCCCCGCACCCAGCCCAGTGCCTGGCACCTTCCAAATCTATAATCAACATTTTTAATTGAATAAGACTAGGGAAATTCATTGCACAGTTAATTTACATAAATCCACTCATTTGCATTCAGTAAAAAGCAAAGAGACAGAAAGAAAAATAACAATTTAAAATAATGAATTAATGAGTACAGAAGATGTTGCTTGATAATTCACTCCACGCATCTGTGCCCCAGAGTAATACCAAAGCCAGAAATGTGGGATTGCTCTTCTCTAACTTCCTGTTTGTAAGAATCTTGGACTGAACCCATAAAGGTATACTTTAATATTGCACTGCAGAATATATGCTCTCACTAAATAATATGCAATGTGTTACTATATCCATCCCACAGAATTTACAAGTATACTGCATTTGGCTATAATCCCAAAACTTTTTAAATTCTACTTTGTGGATGATTTATAGGAGGTCCCAGGGACATTTTGATTATACCAGATTTTTCTTTAGATTTGACCTTGAGAGCCTTACCCTGCAGCATTTAGGTTATGTCACAGGGTCACAGCAAGTGAACCGGAATGTAAGTACTGTGATCTAGAAACACTAGATAAAAATAGCTGTTATTCTGCTCAGTGCTTTTCTGCACAGCTACTAAGCCTGGTCAAGGTCAAGAGGCTTGATTACAACCCAGACCTCTTGACTGCCAGCTTGAGCGCTGGCAGGCACAACATGATTTCCCTCAACAAAAACTTGTTGAGTAATTATTAGGCACTCAGCAAAGTGCCAGCCACACAGCGTCATGTGAGAGAAATATAAGGCAGAAAGCACCGGCCACCAAATGCTCAGTCATTTGCACAGACCAAATAAGCACCCAGTTGGCCCCAAAGTATGCAAACCTTGGCATTCTACCTGAAGGTAGAGGCAGCTACTGGGGAGCTTGAAGTGGAGAAGCAGTCATACACATGCAGTATCGCCCACCAGTCCTTGCCACCAAGGCTCATTTCTTCCCTACCCTAAACTGCCTGTTAACTGTTGATTTTTTTTTCCCAATTCAAAGCTTTCTTGTTTCCATTTTATTTCACTGTGTTTCAAAAGAAGAAAGGAAATACAAGGTGACTTTTGCCTTTCACATTCTACCCACAACCCACTCCATGTCCTGTACTGCCCAGGAAGGCCCTCCAGACACAACCAGCAAGGCAGAGGAGGGATGTACAAGCCTACGTTCAATATGAAGTGCTACAGTGAACAAAGAGGGGGACATGGACTGTGGTCACCAGGAAAACCTCCATGGGAAGGTCGGAGTTATAGAAAGGCCTAAGAATAAACTTGACCTTGAGAAGCAGGCTACGAATTATATCTGTTGATTCTTCTTGTCCCACATCCATTCACCCTCATTCTCATAATAGGATCCCGAAGTCCTTTGGGGAAAGATTCTATTGCCTGGCCCTAAGGGTGAGCAGGAGACCCAGGCGTGGAAAATCTTGGGAATCTCATCCCCTTGACTACTGTGATTAGCTCACGGATGAACATGTTTGTGTCCCAAGATGGCCTAAGCAGTCCCATCTCCACGACTATTGCAGAAGAAGCAATCTCTTTCTATCAAGTTGCTAACCTGGTAGCCTGAAGCAGCCAGGGACAGATCATCCAGTGCCTGCCTGAAACTGAAGCCAATAAAGAAAGAAACCTTGTCTAGACATGGAGAAACAGACAAAACCAGGTCCTAGGAAAATCATTTGAATCCAGCGATACCTGACTTTGATGTCAAATGGTCCTGGATTTTAAGTTACATTACTCAATAACTGTAATTTGGGGATTTCTTTTTGGGGTTTTGCTTTTTGCTTAAAGCCAGTCCAAATTGGGTTTCTTTCATTTGCAGTGGAAAGAGTCCTAACAGATTGACTCATAAAAAAGAGAAATGGCGGAACAGACAGAGAAAGGGACAGGGATATGGGTCTTTTTCTCAAGCATTTACATTGAGAGTCATAGAAGATAAGAGGCCAGGGAGCATATTATGAAAATATGTGATAGGAAGAGGCATTTGGACTTCCCCTGAACTTTTGAGAAGTAAAATCCAGAGCTGAAAGTAGGAAAATACATGCCTAGACCCAAAGGTATCTCATGAACTGGCTGGTCCAGTTGCTGTTCCTCTCACTCAGGGAAACATCTACCACATGCCAGATGCTGTACATCTGTGGTTAGCATTGTTCCTTTAAAGAATAACACAGATTCTTCTCCAGGCGAGCCACACATTTTCATTAGCTGTGGTCAGGGAGGGAACCAGGCTCCTTCAGATGAGTTTCAGCTGACACACTGCTGTGGGGCACGTCTTTCAGGGAAGCTGATTCATCTTCAGTCGGTCGTCCATGAGGGATGCACACCTGTGTCCTAGGATGACTTCAGGGGAGGGGGGACAAAAGACCTTGCTGGGCTTCAGCTGCCTCTGCAGATGCTCTTACACTGGGGCTGACACAAGTGCAGCCATGCCCAGCAGGCAGCCAGCAGTGGGGTTGTTCAGCTCCTGGGAACCCCCACTGGGAGCTCTTCCTCTGAGTTCTGTCCCAACCAACAGCTGGGGTTAGGGAGACTGACATCTGGGCTTGATTTGATGCCCCACTTATCCTCCTCTCAGCCGTCCACACACTACATTCTTTACCTATTAGCTGAATGCAAGTTGTTCAAAGATGCTTTGATGGTCAGGGCCCAAAGAGGGATAGAGGTGCAATCACATCATGCCTACAATTGACAAGAGAATTCTGCTCCATGTGCTGAGAGAGAGAGAAAAAAATAGACTGAAAAAGAACAATATAATGGTCATGGCCTGAGTGACCTGACCTTCCGTTCCACTCACAGGGCAGATGCTAGAGTATGAGATGGTGTGTGTGAATCTGTGGTTCCCATGGTAAGTCTCGGTTCCTGCAGGCCTCTCACTGCATTAGCAGCTTGCCTGGCTGAGTATACCATCGTGTTGTTTAACGATGGGGATACATTCTCAGAAATGTGGTATTTGGCACATTGATCACCGTGCATATATCACAGAGTGCACTTACACAAACCTAGACGGTAGAGCCTACTACATACCTAGGCTGTATGGTCTAGCCTATTGCTTCCAGGCTGCAAATCTGTGTAGCATGTGACTGTACCAAATGTTGTAGGCAATTGTACACAATGGGAAGTATTTGTGTATCTAAACATAGTTAAACAGAAAAGGTACTGCAAAAATACAGTATTATAATCTCATGGGACCATCATCACACATGCAGTTTGTTGTTGACCCAGGCATTGTTATCCCCCACATGACTGTGTTTATCAAAATAAGTAGAACTAGCTGTTGGAACAAACAATGCCAAAATCTAAGTGGCATAACACAATAAAAGTGGATAGTCTGCCCACTCTTACATTGTGAAGTGAATCCAGAGGCTCTTCTTGGTGGCTGTGCTCTGAGCAGTAATCAGAGGACCCAAGATCTTCCATCTGTGACACTGCCCTACTGAACACCCTGGAAGGGAATGAGAGCTGCCGCTGGTCGGATTCCCCAGAAGCAGACTCTGAGATGGCGGTCAGAGTGCAGGACATTCATTAGGGAGTTAGTTGGGGATTAATGCCTGTGGAAGGGAGATAAGGATGCAAAACTGGGTAGAGGGAAAGGTTGAGTTGCCATGCAATCCCCCAAAATGGTTTCTGCTAGCTCTCTGGGAACTATAGAGCAAGGTGGCCTTTCATAGTTGTCCTGAGTTAGAGCAAGGTGATGATGCCGTTAAACCTTTATGTTGATAAGTCACTGGATGCGGAAGAGGACCATCTTCCAGCAGCACTCCCTACAAATGAGGAAATAACTTTTTCATCACTAAAGGGAGACCCAGGTGACCATCAAAGCATCCACCACAAGAGGACTGGAGGAGGGGTTGACAATCTTGTAGCAAATAATTTAGGCTTGGTAATTCATGCCATCACTGTCACAACTACTCACTCTGCCATAGGCCGTATGTAAATCAATGAGTGTGACAACGTTCCAAGAAAAACTTTATCTACAAAAACAGGCAGTGGGTCATAATTTGCCATAGGATCACAGAAGTAGTTAAGGACAAGTCTAGAAGTGACTTTGGTCATTCCTATCCATATTCCATTGGCCAGAGCCCAGTCATCCAGCCACAGTTTAACTGCAAAAGGAAGGGAAATCTTTCTGAGAGTCCCAGAAGAAAACAAATGGAATTTGTGAGCATTCAGCCAGGCTATGCCACAGTGTGATTCTTGTGTTGAAAACCATTTTTTCAACGTGATACAGCCCTGAAATATATTACGCATTTTTACATATCTATTACTAAATAAAATGATATGCACTTTAAAGGAGACTTATGAGATTTTCAAGGATACTTTCCATCGTGTGTGAATGTTGCTCCATGTGCTGATTTTAGAACCTAAGCCTCATGTGCCTGTGACATCCCATCAAGTGAAGAGCAGAAAAGTAAAGAGTTGGACAGACCCGGGATTACTGCTCAACTCTAGGTGGCCAGGCACAAATCCTTCTTGGTCATCAGTTTGCCCAACTCTAAAATGAGATGATAATAGTGCCCACTTCGTGTGGTTTTTGTAAGGAAAAAAAGTGCTACAATATACATAAAGTGCTTAGTGGTTGGCACAGTGTAAGCACTCAATAAATACTGAAGATAAGAGGAGGTACAGTTCATGACCAGCCTGGCCAACATGGTAAAACTGCATCTCTACTAAAAATACAAAAATTAGCCAGGTGTGGTGGCAGGTGCCTGTAATTTCAGGTACTAGAAAGACTGAGGCAGGAGGATCACTTGAATCCAGGAGGTGGAGGCTGCATTCAGCCAAGATCATGCCACTGCACTCCAGCCTGGGCGACAGAGTGAGACTCTGTCCTTTCCCCACCCCCAAGAAAAGAGGAGGGATGCATAATTTAGGTGATCAAAATCTGCTGTGGTTGGTTGGGTGTGGTGGCTAATGCCTACAATCCCAGCCCTTTGGGAGGCCAAGGCAGGAGGATTGCTTCAGCCCAGGAGTTTGAGACCAGCCTGGGCAGCATAGTGAGACCCTCATCCCTACTGGGAAAAAAAGGAAGCCCCTGTCCAAAAAAAAAAAAAAAAAAAGTCTGCTGTGGTGACCTTATGTAAGTTGTGGCATCTCCCTGGGCCTTGATTACATCCTCTGCAAGAATGTGGATAATCAGGTGGTTCCCCTCAGCACACAGGCTTGAGATGAGTAAGAGTTTCTGTGGCTCCTGTAATTAAAAATAAATAGAAACTGATAGTAATATTTATCTGATAGGGTTGTTGGGATGATAAAGTTTATCTCAGCGAAAATGTGTTGAGGGCAGATTATGTGCTAGGCAGCATAGTTGGCTCTAGGGAAACAAACATGAATAAGATATTGTAGCAGTGATCTACTGTCCCAGAGCTTAGTGGTTTCAAACAATTTTATTTTCCCCAGCTCTGTGGGCTGGCCAGGTGGTTCTGCTGCTGCTTTCACCAGGGCTCGCTCACACAGCGCAGTTACCTGGTTGCTGTGCACTGGGCTCAGCTGGGATGGCTGGGAAGCCTGTGTTCCATGACAGTAAACCCCAGGGAAAAGCACTTCCCCAGCCTCTGAGTGTGTTATGATTGTTGACATCACATTGGCCAAAGCAAGTCACACAGCCAAGTCCCAAGTCAATGCGGGAGGGGACCACACAAGGGCACAGATACCAAAAGGAGGGATTCATTTGAGGCCATTACTGTAACCATTTACCACAAATATCTTATCTGTCCTTAAGAAGGGTGCTGTGAAATGTCCATCTTGCCCCTGCTAGATGTATCTCTCTCCACAGCCATCTCCCCTGACATCTCCCAAGGAAGCATTTATAAGATAACTGCCTGGTGAGCTTACGCAACATTGCATAAGTCTGACTTTCCACTCAGAGCATCAGACATCATTAGACTTATCTACATCATTAGATCACTCCTACCCACATTCCACTGGCCAGAATCCAGTCACATGGCCACACTACAACTGCAAAGGAGGCTGGGAAATGTAATCTTTCTCCAGGTCCCAGAACTGGGGACTGGCACGGCCCTCACAGAGACTCCTACATTGATGCTACTTCTGCCTCCACAGTGTCGTTTACACTCTGGGAGGCTCGCAGAGGGATTTTCCTTTGCCCTTTGGCACTACATGGCTGACAGTTGTAGTCTGGGGGAAGATGGTGACGGTCACAGGGGAGATGGTGGCGTTCACAGGGGTTGGGCTGCTGACCAGTCCTAGAGTAGGATGGGTTCAGGAGAAGCCAGACATTGTACTAAGGTCCCAAAGTCTTGACATGAGCCCCTCACATGGACACTGGGTGGCACAACTCTGTAGAGAATGTCTCTGCTTACCTTTTGAGAAGACAATGTGGAGAGAAAATTGACCTTATCATTTTTCTAGGAAGGTAGCATTTTGTGGGTTGTTCTTCCTCAAAACCAGATGTTGACTGGGACTTGTCTCCTCTCACTACACAAAGGACAAGGTCTCATTTCTTGGGCTTTGGACATAACCTCTAGGTCTCCAGGAAGTGTCCCCCATGGGCCCTCCTCTTCCCTGTCCCCTGTGTCTCTTGTCTCTCCTTGGTCCTATAGTAGTTCTCCCTCTTAAGATATTCCCTGGATGTCTCTCTGTACTGCTTTTTTCTTTTTGGGGGACATTTGAACCCTCCCTAAAGAATGGGGGACTTGGAAGGGGCTTCACTGAGTGGTAGAATTAAATGATATGAAAGAAAGCAAGACCATTCAAAGACCAAAGTAATTCAGGCTAATAAGACTCAGAGGACAGACAGAACAGATATTTAATTGGCAGACACAACAGAACTGCTGAACCATTTCCTTGACCAACTACCCAGGGCCAGCTCCATAATCTGAAGAACCCAGTGCAAAATGAAAATGTGGAACTCTTTGTTCAAAAAACACAAGGAAAGAGCCACTAGAGATACTAAAATATAAAGCTTTTCCTTCCACAGTCTCTCTTGGAAATTTTCATGATACTTTTTATTTGCTATTTAATGTCATTCTCAGTAAAGTTAAAATTTTACATCATTAGCATACATTTTACCATTCACCTTTATATTGTGCACTGACAGTTTTAAGTGCAAATATCAAGAGCATTTAACTCACATGCTGAATCCCCAAAATTATACAATTAGGCAATTCTTATTTCCTAGCTCTTACATGCACATTTCATTCATACCAAAACAACAGAAATGGTGCACAAAAGTAACATAGGGTTAGGCGTGGTGGCTCACACCTGTAATCCCAGCACTTTGAGAGGCTGAGGTGAGTAGATCACTTGAGGCCAACTGTTTGAGACTAGCCTGGCCAACATGGCAAAATCCCGTCTCTACTAAAAATACAAAAAAAAAAATACATATACACAATAAATACAAGTACAAAAAAAGTGAAATAAAAATAACTACCTTTTTTTTTTTTTTTTTTAAGACAGTCTCACTCTGCCACCCAGGCTGGAGTGCAAAGGTGAGATCTTGGCTCACTGCTACCTCTACCTCCAGGGCTCCAGCAATTCTCATGCCTCAGTCTGCTGAGTAGCTGGGACTACAGGCACATACCACCATGCCAGACTAATTGCTAATTTTTTTTTATCCCTCCCAAAGTGCTGGGATTATAGGCATGAGCCACTGCACTCAGTCTCATTTCTTAATATACACACATTCTACCAATACTCTCCACCTTCAGCTTAGGGATGAGTAAACAAGGAATGAACGGAAAAGTAACTATGGATTTCCCTCTGTTTCTTCATTTTCAGCATAAGAAAGGATATGAGAAGTTTCCTTGGTGTTTATGTTTTCTAGAACACCATTGCCTTCTTTTTCTTGTTCAAAGCAAGCTCTGGTTTGAACAGAAAGCATGGCCCTTGGGGTTGTCAGTGTCCCCAGTTATCCACCACAGACATAACACACTTACTTTATACTCACTTGAGCCTCACTGAACTCATGCCTCACGAGTCTCCCAGAATTTGTGCTCAGGGTACATCACAAATACTATATGCAAATGGGGTGGCAAGTAACGGCAGACAGGCAAATTAGGTATGTCTTCTGCTCACACACGTATCATTGTCCAACCAAACTTCACTTACCAAATGTGAATTCAAAGATTAAATTATCAATAATTTCAAGATAGCAGCAGCAGTGAAGCATTAAACCAAGTGTAGGGAGCTTCTGAGCCCAGGGCCCTGCACATGCCCATGAAGCTGAAATAGTCTTTTGGAATGTTCACAGACACTTCCAACTAAACATGTTCCAAAGTCATGTCATGATTGACCCAGAGAACCACCATCAAATATCCTCTTGACCTTCTCTTCCCCATCTCAATAAATGGTTCCCCAACTTGCCCTTTTGCTGATATCATACACCTGGTGCTCATGCCAAACACCTCTCTCTCCCTTACCACAGCCCCTTCTCTCTACCACATTCAATTTATTGCCAAATTCCATTGATGTGTACCCCCAAAATATTTCCCCAATCTGCCCATTTCCATTTGCCCCCACTATTCCTCATGAAAGCCACCGTCAACACTTGTCTAGACAACTGTAAGAGCCTCTCAACTAGTCTCCATTCTTCCATTTTTGTCCCTTACAATCCATCCTCCACAAACGTTTTAGAGTGATCATCCTAAAATATAAACCGACTTCCTTCAACACTTGCTACTGAAATCCCTTCATTAACTGGCTCCTTCAGACCCTTGAAACCTCAGCTCAAATACTGTTTCCTCTGAGAGGCCTTCCTGGAGCACCCAAATCAAGGTGACCCTGCCCCATATCCACCCCCCATGTTTCTCTCTTAGAGAGTCTGTTTCTTTCCTTTACCATACTTATCAAACCTGTGACTGAATTTGTGGGTGTTTATTGAGCTACAGTGCAAATTCAAAGAAGACAAGACTATTCATTCACTGCACTATACCCAGCTACTAGCACAGCATTTGGTCCATGGGAGGCACTCAGTTTTTAAGGAATGAATAAGTGAATTCATGAAGAATAGAGAAGTGAGTGTTGAGACTAACTCCCCAGTCTCTGGTTTAGATAACAGGGAGCTCATGGGGGCACAAATAAAGAGGAGGAGTTCTCAGGGGAAAATAATTCACTTGGAAAAAGAATGAGCTGATGTGTATGAGATTTCTTCGTAAGCTACAGGCACCATATAAAGGTGCAATTGGAGGTAACAGCACCAACTCCAGTTAGTGTAGGCTGAGGTGACTGTACCTTCAAACGAATGCACTTTGAGGGAATGGGACACTAGAAATAGTCATACCCTGATGATTCCAGGAATCGATTCTAAAGATACAGGGCCCAAGAGCAAGAGTGCAGGGACTTCAGATCATTCTAGAACTGAGAATAAGAAAGTCCTTAGGAAAACAGGCAAAGTTCTCTCTCTCTCTCTCTTTCTCCTTTTTCTTCTCCTTCTTCTCCTTCTTCTCCTCCTTCTCCTTCTCCTCCTTCTCCTCCTTCTCCTTCTTCTCCTTCTTCTCCTTCTCCTTCTTCTCCTTCTTCTCCTTCTTCTCCTTCTTCTCCTCCTTCTCCTCCTCCTCCTCCTCCTCCTTCTTCTTCTTCTTCTTCTTCTTGTCTTCTTCTTCTTCTTCTTCTTCTTCTTCTCCTCCTCCTCCTCCTTCTTCCTCTTCCTCTCCTTCTCCTTTTCTTCTCTTTCTTTCTCTCTCTCTCTCTTTCACATCCTCACTCTCTTCTGTTCTTTCCCAGTTCCAGGTTCCCAGGGAAAGACTGTGATTGGTCCAGTTTTGGTCAGGTGCCCACTCCTAGTTCACTCAGCCGGGACCAGGGGGCAGAAGACTACTTCACAAACACAGCTTCCAGGTAGTGTATAAAGCCAGGCAAGCTCTCTAAAAGAGATCAACTACAAACTATAACATTAAAGGGTTCAGACTCAACTAGCCAGGCATGACGACATGTCAAACGAGTGGTAGGGTCAAGCATTTTTTAAAAGGCCTGAGGAGGGAAGGTCAGTCAGGGAAGACTTCCTGGAAGAGGTGAGCCTTGAGAGACTGGCCGACTTTGGATGGAGCAGCTGGGAAGTGTTTCAGGAGAAAGGAACAGCATGAACAAAGGCCAGGGGGCAGAACAATGAAGCTAAACTGGTTATCTCATTTCTCTTCTGATATTCTGCCATGTTGCCTCGTGGATCTTTATTGTGTAGTCATTTTTTTGGTAATAATCTGTTTGAGGTTTTGAAATCTTGCTCCTGGCCATCCTCCTGCTCCCTGTTGGGTAGACAACAGCACCTGGCTATTACTGATATCGTCTGTAGGGTTTGGGCCATAAGACTAAAAGTACATCCATTTTACAAGACCATTTACAAAGATTTCTCTGGCAGAGTTTTTCAGATTATGCTATTAATGGGTCAACCAGTACGTTTTGTAAGTGACATAAAATGCAGTGGAATAGAATACAGCAGAATTTATTGTGGGCAATAAGGGTAAACATAGATTTGTGAAACTTTTGTTTCAGTTCCATTTCTATGGATGTGCAGGTCATGGGGGGAAATATACAAGAATATTGCTCTGAGAGGAACTTCAATCAGAGCCTCCCTTTATTAACTTCTCCCTGTGAAATGGCTTTATGAGACAGACTGAGTTGGGAGGTAAGTTGGAGGGTCAGTGGTATTAACTGGATGCTTTCCTAAGATTTGAAATGTTAGGATGGAAGAGAATCCTCCAGCTTTGGGGTTTTATGTTTTAAAGAGGTGCCAGAAATCTATGGCATGCTAAAATATAAACTGCTTCTCTCATCTTCCTCTTCACTCCAACTTCTTCCAACTAAACATGTTCCAAAGTAATGTCATGATTGACCCAGAGCACCACCATCAAATATCCTCCTGACCCATCTCAATAAAAGGTTCTACAACCCGCCCTATTGCTGACATCATACACCTGACACTCATGCCAGACACCCCTTACTCCCTCACCACAACCCCCTTCTATCCATCAATAGAGCTGTCAACAAGGAACAGACAAAACAGAAACAGGGTGATATGAAATATTGACACTTGAAAGAAATAGGATTTACAGTTCCTCAACTTCAATGTGGATTCCCCTGATGAACTGTTCTTGGAAATGCCCTCACAGTGACTGGTCATGACCCTTAAACTGTCTCTCTAAGACACAAAATGACCAGACTGCCCTCCCATTCAGGAATGGACAAACCCAAATCTTCAGACAACCACACGAAGCATTTGAGTCCACAGACTGCTCAGGATAAGTCAGTCCCTGCTTAGCAAGCTAAAGAAATATTCAGGCTCCCGGCTACTTGGTCAAGTTCTTAAGAGCCCACAGATCTGGCTGCACCCTTCTCTGCCTATGGAAAACTGCCGTGTTTGGATCAGCGCAGCCACTGAACAAATGGCTAGTTGGCCTATGAGCCGCACCTTGATCATTTCACTGTGGGAGGCCAGTTTCTTAAGAATCCAACATCAAATTCCCCAGTCCCTCTTTTCTCATTAAACAATCCAGCTGTTTCCTGCAGCCGCCTGCAGGGATGACAGCATTGGGCTGGGAGACCCGGCTCCAAGACCAATCTCCAGTGCTGTCTTAGCCAGAGCTCAGTTACTAGTCTTCTGTCCCCTTGGCATTTCATTTCTTCATCTGCAGAATGGGAGAACCTCTTCTCGCTTCCCCTACAGGGCTGTGGAGAGGATCAGCCGGCATGACTGCCAATTCTTTTGTTAAGCATAGGGTGGTGGTAATGTTACAAGCCACTCTTCCTGGCGGGAGTGGGGTGGGAGTCTGGAGGTGGAGGGGGAGGGAGGGGCCAGGGTAGGCACTCAAACCAAATGCTGACCCAGTGATACCTCGTTGTACTTGGCCCTTGGCCCACCCACAACTTTCCCAGCAATCTTGCTGCTGCCGCACCTTAAAACCACCCAGCAAGAAAAGGGGGAAACTATTTCTCTCATTAAAGCCCTCAGGTCCTCCCTCTGAAACCAGAGCTTCGGGGAGAGCAGCAAGTGAGTAGTGACTCAGTGTTTAGTCTGTAGCCCTGTGTGTGCACACGACGACTTAGGAGGGTCTCACTGAGCATCCAGGGCCGCCAGTGAGAATCTGTGTGGGAATGAAGCAAGTTCAAAGGGCAGCTGAGCAAAGATGCTGTTTCGTGGGCAGCGGGGTAAAGAGGGTGAGGATGGAAGGTTTGAAAGGCTGCCTTGGGCACGGGGTCAGGCCTGGGATGGGCTGGGGTCAGCCGGGATGGCATCCAAGTAAAGGCTTCTGGAGCCAACATAAGGGTGTCTGGCAATCAGAACGCTCCTTCCCAGTGGATCCCTGGAAGGGAATGTAAACAGCACGTGGGCTCCTCGGGGGCCCGTTCGTGACCAGAGCCGAGTTGGGGAGGACTGCTGGCTCACCTCGGGCTTCTGGTCAGACCCCCCACCTCGAGCCCTGGGGGTGCCAGGGATGATACACCCGTGTTGCAGCCATTCCGGAAGTGGAAAATGTAACGTGAGAAACATCTGCTCCTCTTCATGGGAGTAAATGGGCCTCGGTGTGTGCGTCTCTCCTTCCTCCTCACGCCTCCCTCTTCAATCTCTCTTTCCTCTCGACATTTATAGAAATAAAATGTGATGCCAGGGCTTGTAAACCAAATCCCAGAGATAGCTGGGCCGTGGGTTGAACGTGTGCTTCACTGGATACCACAAAGGCCGGCCTGCCAGGGGGAGGCGTGTCCCCGAGAAGAGGGAGGGAAGGGAACAGGAAGCAGAGAAAGCGTCGGAGGTGTGGAAGGAATCCAGGGAACAAGGATAAGCCAAGCTCACATCTTGGAGATGTCACCACCTTCTCAGTCCATCTGCCTCGTGAGAGCTGAGGAGGCTTTGGTTTCTCTCTTCCTTACCTTGGAACTTCCTCAGCCCCAGTCGTGCCTTCCGCCTGCATCTTATTTCTTAGGGAACTTACTGCCAGGACTCAGCAAGTCATAAATAATGGTAAAATAAAGACTATCTAGTGGATGTTAAATAGTTCAATGAATTAGGCTAATTAAATGTCTTCCTGCTTAACTGAAAGGGACCAGTCAGGGCAAAAACAGCTGTTGCCTGCCGGCGACTATCAACTCAAGCCCTGCATTTTGACCAAGATTTGGGTCCAAGTGAGCATCCCTAATTATTTTCTTCTATGTTATGGAAAAGTCTAGCTGTTCTCTTAGGTCTCGCCTCTTATTGCCCTCTCGCTCAGTTCCTGGCCATGTCCGTCTCTGTGCTTCATTGGAGAACCAGAGACACTCAATGCTGATTACTGTGAAGTCTTTTAGGAATACACTATTGATTCAGAGACTAAAATGTGAAAAGAGAGTAGTGACTAGAACAAAGAGGTCAGTCACTTGCTGCTCTGGATGTGGACAGATAAAACCAAGAATAAAATATTCTTTGTGTCATAGCAAGAGCCAAGATGCTCAGTTCGCTTTCTTCGTAGTGCATCATTTTCTAATTGCCAGACACTATAGAATATGTTTTATATGTATCTCTTGGCTCTCCCACTAGAAGATAAGCTCCATGAGGGAAGAACCCTTGCCTTTTGAGGTTGATTATTCACCACTGTATTCCTATTGTGCAGGACAGTGCCTGGAACATAATAGGCATTCAGTGACTATTTATTCAGTAGATAGGTGGTTGAGTGAATCTCTCTGAGCAGATTAGATCAGGGATGAAGAAGTGAAATATCTAACTATACAAACACAATGGGCACAGACAGATATGCACACCCCCACACAGAGGGGACTGTGAAGGTTTGTAGTGAATATGATGGCAAGATAGGAGTTCTCTGGCTCTACCCCCCAACACACACACACACATCCACAGAAATCCAGCTAGTAATTATCCACAGAAAACAAAACCTTCATGAATATCCCAGAACTCTGGAGTGAGGCTAAGACACCCTTTGGGACTGCAGAACTGAGGAACGCCTCATTTGAAGGGTAAGAATGATGGTTTCTATTTGACCTCTTCAACCCTGCCCCAAGCAGGCATTGCACCACACACAGGATTCCCCTGGGCCCACGGTGGACATTCAGTTTTCCTATCATTTCGGACCCCCTGCAGGAGGCTCATCCCTGTTTCATCCCATGGGAAACACTGGGAGCACCAGCAGAGCTACACTACCTGTTAAAAAAAAAATAGTAGTGGGGCTTATAGTGACAAGAACCCAGATCTTGGCAGTGGCTCTATATTCTAGCCAACAGTGGAACCACATAAAAGAGACTACCCAACAGCATAGCTCTGTAGGAAGCACTGCCTACAGCTCTGTAAGCTCAAGTCCCTAGCCAGCTTCCCCTCCCAGACTTCATACTCACCTTAAGCTTTCTCCAGGCTGGGTGGCAAGTGCAGGTCAGTATTTACCCATGGAGGGAGCATCTGGCCCTGCACAACCCAGAGGCTAAACTGTGATCCAACCAAGCCCCAGCTCTCCTCAATCCCTCTTCAGGCTGAGAAGCAAGTGCAAGTCAGCATTTACCCACATATGGAACATCTGACCCCACACAACCCCAGCGGCTGAGCAGTGACTCCACCAAGCCTCAGTGCTCTGCCTGAGGCTATGTTAGGCTGGGAGGCAAACCCAAGTCTACACATATCTGTGGGCATAACCTCTGGCCCTGGCCACCCCATGTGGCCAAGCAACAACCCCAGAAATCTCACCCAGCCTCAGAGCCCAGCACGCAGCCCTGACCAACTGCAGATTACAAACAACAGTACCACCCAGCCAAAGAAGGCAACCTGCAATCCTGCCCAATTAGAGATGACCACAGAGCCCAGCCAGCAGCTGTGCCTGACTACGGAGTCCAGCCAGTGATCTCAACAGACCACGGAGCACAGCCAACAGTACCATATAACCTTAGATCACAAGAAATGGCACAGCTCAACTACAGAACCTGACACTAAAGTCTGTCTATATGGGATCACTACCAGCTGGCCTTCCAGAATCCAAGGCTAGATTAAATAGTAAAGGTCTGTCACCACCAAAGAACACCTGAAAAGGCCAGAAGAAGTGGTTATTTCCTTGGATACACAGGCCCCAATTCAAGAGCACAAGGATTATGGAAAATCAGGGAAACATGACACCATCAAAAGGAATTAATAAAGCTCCAATAATGGATGCTGAAGAAATGGAGATCTATGCAATCACTGACAAAAAATTCAGAATATTCCTCTTAAAGAAGTTCAGGAAAATGCAATATAGATATAAAGTTAAATAAAACTTGGAAAACAGTGAACACAATGAGAAGTTTGACAAAGAAATAGAAACAAATAGAAATTCTAGAGATGAGGAAAAGAATAACTGAACTAAAAACTTAATGGAAAGTGTCAACAACAGATTTGATCAAACAGAAGAAAGAATCAGTGAGCTTAAATATAGGACATTTGAAATTATTCTATCAGAAGAGCAAAAAGAAAAAGAAAAAAGAAGACCTACAGGAATTATTGGACACCATCAAAGGAACCAAATTTCACATAATAGGAGTTTTGGAAGAAGAGAGAGGAAAAGGCCCAGACAGCATTTGCAGTGACCTGGATGAGATTGGAGACTATTATTCTAAGTGAAGTAACTCAGTAATGGAAAACCAAACATTGTATGTTCTCACTGGTACATGGGAGGTAAGCTATGAGGATGCAAAGGCATAAGAATGATACAATGAACTTTGGGGACTTGGGGGGAAGAGTGGGAGAGGGCGAGGGATAAAAGATCACAAATATGGTGCAGTGTATACTTCTCAAGTGATGGGTGCACCAAAATCTCACAAATCACCACTAAAGAACTTACTCATGTAACCAAATACCACCTATATCCCCAATAACTTATGGAAAAATAAAATAAAATAATAAAAATTTTTAAAAAGGAAAGAAAATAATGGCTGAAATTTCCCTAAATCTGAGGGAAACGACAATATCTAGGTACAGGAAGCTCAGAGATCGCCAATCAAATTCAACCCAAAGAAGAGTTCACCAAAAAACAAGATAATCAAATTATCAAAAATCAAATATAAAGAAAGAATACTGAAAGCAGCAAGAGATAAGAACACATCACACTCAAGGGAGCCCCAGTACAGCTATCAGTGGATCTCTCAGCAGAAACCCTGCAGACCAGGAGACAGTGGAATGATATATTCAAAGTGCAGAAGGAAAAAAAAAAATGCCAACAAAAGATACTTTGCTTTCTCATAAAATTCAGGTCTCTTGAAAACATGTGAAGTAGATACTGATTTTATTCCTATTTTATGGAGGAAGAAACCAAGGCCTAGGGAGGTTGAGCTACTTGTCCAAGTTCACTCAGCTTGTAAATAGCAGAGCTGGGTTTTGAACTCAGTTCAACTAGCTTCCCAGGTTCTTAACCACCATGACTGCTTTATCTATTTTTATAGTATCCCAAAACTACTGGTTAATACATTATTACTGATATAATAATTATAAACATGGTGACCATATCATGGGTGCTTAGTTTGCTAGGCATTGTTCTAAGAATGTATTACTTATTTAATCTTACTTATTTAATTCTTATTCCTATTCTTATTCCTTATTTAATCTAATCTACTTGCAAAAATGTATTCCTTTCTGCAAGTGCTGTGGAGTGAGTACTATTATCCACATTTTGCAGACAAGAAAACTAGGCTAATGCAAAGTAAGTGGTAGAGCTGGGATTTGAACCTAAGCCTACTAATTCCAACAGTGGGATATCTCCAACTCCCTCCTGGTATTCATGTCTTTAGCCATTAGACTCTCTGGGATTCCTGTTTTGACTTTGCCTTTGCCTTTTCAGGTAGACTAAATACCTCTTCTATTCTCTATGTTCTGTACTATATATTTCTTGGGACCTGTGGTAAGGAAGATTATTGGGAAAGTACAAAGAATTAATGTTGATGCTGTCAACCTCTACCTTCTAGTATGTCTATCAGGGATAGCCCTGGCTTTCTGCCCTTTTCTACAAAATAATCAGATGACACTCCCATAAGGACCTTCAAATTAACAGACACTGTAAGAATGCTGCTCTGCTAGAATACCCTTGGTAAGAGAAACTGTGAACTGGGGTGTAATCTCATTAATGAGAAGAATGGCTTCATCAAGTGGAATCTGTTTGAAATCATCCCTGTAAACAACCCCTAAGCAACACAAGGAGAAGGAAACATTTGCAGAGAAAGAAGTACAGATGCTAAAGAGAATGTCTTTTGCCATGTAGGTTCAGAACCTCCAAATTTTATCACAAAACCTGAAATAAACCACACACACAGTCGGAAAATGAATAATTCAGAGAGATGCCTCTAGGTATTTTCCAGAAATAAGTGTGTTACACTGTTCCCATTAGAATCAACATTGTCAGTGTGAGGCTTACACACTAACTGAGCTGGTAAATGCTCCTGTGTATAATTTAAGCAATCAAGGAATGACAGTAATAGCCCCTAGCATCTGCATAAATGTATGATGTGCAATACTTTTTTGCATATATTATGTTACTTTATCTTTACCACAATCCATTGAGATCTACAGGACTTCCATTTAGATATAATAAAACTAACGTTCAGATTTTAGGTTTCTTGAATTCAATCCGTTGTTTTTTTCTATTACTCTTAAATGCAAATAATAATGATAGTAAAAATAACAACAATAATAAAGGATGCTAAGGAAATGGTGTGGGAAAATAGATATACTCCCTCCAAATTCTGCCTGGGTTGTGCCTGGTGTATTGGCTTCTTGTACTTTATAAGAGATGATGAAAATGAGTTAAATGGTTGTGATTCCTCCCTTCTGTATGATTACAGTTAAATAAGGTAATAGTGCTGCCTATCTAAGGAACATAAACTTATTTATTCATCAATACAAGGATATAGGGCTTTGCTAGCACATAACAAACTTTTAAATACAAAAAATTAGCTGGGCCTGGTGGCAGTTGCCTGTAGTCCCAGCTACTTGGGAGGCTAAGGCAGGAGAATGGCATAAAGCCGGGAGGCAGAGCTTGCAGTGAGCTGAGATCGTGCCACTGCACTCTAGCCTGGGCAACAGAGTGAGACTCCGTCAAAAAAAACAAAAAAAGAAAGAAAAGAAACTTTTGTGCAAATTACAAAGAGATGCCTTGCCCACTGAACTGAGACAATGCCATGCAAAGACACAACTACTAAGAAACACAGCACTGGTCAGATTTTATCTCCCACTTGCTCTGTAGGCCAGGAGGACTGTCCAGTGCACAAATTGCACAGCCAGAGGCAGACATATATAATATTCATATATGTCTACTCCTATATGTCTACTCCTACTCCTACATATAGGAGTAGACATATATGAATATTATTACGGCAGTCTAATAAATATCATTGAAAGAAATTTGAGAAAGGCACCACAAGAAGGGAGTGGAGGTCCATTAAAATTTTTACTTTCAATACTACCATTGAGGTTTGAGAAAGCCCAACTCATGCCACCCTTTCTCCCTGCTTCTGAATCAATTGAGAGACAAAAATTTAAAAGAAGCTAACATTAGAGAAAGGTCTATGGCCAAGTAAACTTCTTCATAAGAAATCCCAGAATCAGACCAACTCACCCACTTGGTTAGTTGCAAAGACTGTTGGGTTGTCACTGGCTCCACGTTGGGAACTAGCCACTTAAAATTCAATTTTTGGAGAAGCTAAGCAGAATATGTGTTTCCTGCAAAGTGGATTATATAACAGAGAAAAGGGGAAGAAGAGTTTGAGCCACTCATTCCCAGTTGCTTTTCCCAAGTTTACCAGTGAAAATTTTACTTCTTTTCACCTGGAAGGAATGAGGGAAGAGGTAGAGAGTGTCCAGTAGCCTTACAATGGCAGAGTTCCTCCCACATGGAAAGAAACACTGGGTCTGGGGAAAAAGCCCACCCTATCCTCAGCCCCCACTTAATTATGATGATGTTATTCATTTCCATCCCCAGCACTCAACCATGAGCGGGAAACAGGTGTGTTTCTCTCTCCGTTTCATCTCCAGCACCTGTCACAGAACTTGGCACATAGTGGGCACTCAATAGATACTTGTTGAAAAATAATGATTACACGCTGACTAGTAAGATCAGAAAGGTTTCCAGAAGGGAAATGGGACTTGAGTTAAGCCTTGAAGAATCAGTAACCAAGAAAAAGTAATTGAGGGGAATTGCACCATAGTTCAACAGGGATAGCAGGGTCTGTGACAAGGAAAAAACAGGAGATTGTAGAATATCTAGTATGTCAATCAAATGGGTTATTGGAATACAAAGGGAATTAAGCAAGGATGAATCATAAAATAGTGGAGTAAGGTCAGAGTTACCACAACAGCAATTGCAACTTCCCATATATGCCTCCTCCAAACATCCCATTTAAATCCCATTTAAATGGAGATGCATCAGAAGAGAAAAACATCTTCAACAGAGCAAACAAAAGAAAAGCAAAGATTAAATTAGAAGAAGTTCTACTGACTTCTTTGTGGGAAGGGGTCCACTGGAAAGCACATTTTGGAGTCTTATCTCTCATGTTCCACCTTGAACCAGAGCACCAGAACCCTCAAAGCCAACTTACTGACTCATTCACACTGTCTCTCCAAACTACCCAGAAACTGCCTTTTGAGATAGCCAGATCCCTGATCCTCTCTTCACCCATCAGCTCCTCCATCTGCAGATCATTCTAGAAATACTATTCCCAGCATTAACATGGCACTATCTCTAGATACATTTAAAAATGCCCTAATTCAGAGAACACATCAATGGGAGCAAAAGATCACCTTGCTCAGGCATACCCACACTTGAAGAAGGGCACACCTGAGCTTTGGGCTTACATCCCAGAGGAGGGGCCTCCTGGTATCCTGGTGGACACTAAGTGGCACTAAAGATGCTAATTTCTCCAGCCCTCTCTACTGGCAAACTTGAGGCTAGGATAGACCTAAAGGTCTCCACGGAAGGGTCAGCAAACAGAAAGAAAAACTATACATTTATGAAAATATTCTGCTGCTCAGAGGACAGAGCAATCTTTTGAAGACTAAAAGTAAAACAACACTGATAATAATTTTCTACAAGAAACACAAAGTGTTTAAAAGACATGTATCCGCTTGACATCCTTATCATCACAAGAGGACAGAAGAAGCAGATGAACTGAGATGAAGACAGAGGTGCAAAGAAAAAGACAACCATTGCTTCATCAGGCATGGATTCAGCACCTACTATGTGCCAGGCACTGCCCTAGGCACTTGGGATATGGGAGTGAAACAAAGCACATATAGAGCTCTGCCCCAAGGAGCTTAGCAGGGAGAAATAGACAACAAACAAGCAAGATGAACAAGGAAGTTATTTAGCAAATTAAAAGGTCATCCGTCCTGTGAAAAGAAAAGAGGGGGTGGTCACAAAAATAGAGCAGGTAGGGGATGACAAGTACTGGGTTGTGAAGTTGCGTTTGTAACTTGCAATAGGGTATTTAGGGCAGGCTGGACTGAGATGGTGGGATTTGAGGAAAGATTTGAAGGTGAGGAAACAAGCATATGGGTATCTGGGGAAATGGTGTGTCAGGCAGAGGGAACAGCCCATGCAAAGCCCCAGGGGTGGAGGGTGTGTCCAGGGTGGTTGGAGTGAGCAAGGGAGGAGATGGGGACACAGGGTGAAGAGAGGCCATACTACAAGGCCTTAGAGGCCCTTGTAAGGCTTTTGACTTTTTCTCAGCAGGAAACAGGAGTTCCTAGGGATTTAGGAGATGTGTGGCATGATCTGATTGACTGTTTTTAAAAGATTATTTGCATGTAAAAAATTACTTGCATGCATCTCATTTAATTTACACAGCAAACATATGAGGCATGTGACATTATCTCCATTTTACAGATGAGGAAACTGAGGCCCAGAGCAGGTAATAAATTTACCTAAAATTACTGATTTTGTCATTGTTAAAGGTAAGATTTGAACGCAGGAAGGGAGATGGGGAGATGCTGGTCAAAGGACACAATGTTTCAATTATGAGATGAATAAGTTCTGGGATCTAATGTACAGCATGGCAACTATTGCTAATAATACTGTGTTTTTGCCAGGCACAGTGGCTCAAGCCTGTAATCCCAGAACTTTGGGAGGCCGAGGTGGGCAGATCACCTGAGTTTAGGAGTTTGAGACCAGTCTGGCCAACATAGTGAAACACCGTCTCTATTAAAAGTACAAAAAATTAGCTGGGCATGGTGGCATGTACCTGCAATCCCAACTACTCAGGAGGCTGAGGCAGGAGAATTGTTTGAACCCGGGAGGCGGAGGTTGCAGTGAGCAGATATCATGCCACTGCACTCCAGCCTGGGCAACAGAGCAAGACTCTGTCTCAAAAAGTAAAATAATAATAATACTGTGTCTTTTACTTGAAATTTGATAAGAGAGCAGATTTTTAAGTGTCATCCTCATCATACACATACACACACACACACACACACACGGTAATGATGGGTGGTGATAGATGTCTTAATTAAATGTGGTAATCATCACACAATGTATTCATATATCAAAGCATCACCTCGTATGTCTTTAACATACAGTATTGCTTTTTGTCAAATATTTTTAAATTATAAAAAGAGTACTACAAACCTTTAGAAGTTATATTTTAAGTCAGAATAATTTTCTTATAAAATATTAATTCTCAAAATGAGCAAGGGCTGTAGGGCTCACCAACTCAGGCTTCCAGAAGGAAATCTCAAAATACATTTTGAGCTTAAAATGAAATTTCAAAGTAGCTCATCATTCTTTGAGTGTTCTGATCTTATTTCCTGAACACTGGCCTTTAAAAATGAAAGGTACATCTGAGCTAGACTCAAATCAGAGGCAATTATTCAGAGATGAAGAATAAAATGAACTCATGTATTGACAGCTCTGAATAGACCTGAAAATTCTGTAAAGTAATTAACTGAAAATTACTTCATGGTAATATGGTACTTTCAGTTAATATTAAAAGGATCAGTTACCTGATTCATAAATTTTACTGCTGAGATTTTTGGTACAACAAATATTAGTATTGTGACATCTTCCTAGTATGGGTATCCACTGACTCTAAATGGGTCACTCTGGGTGCTGTATTGTGGCTAGATGATGGGGGTCAAGGATGGAAGCAGGATAAAGTTTAGGAGACTAAGCAGTAACCTCATTGAATGAAGACAGCAGCTCAGGCTAAGATGGAAATAGTAGAGTGGGGAAAATGGACATATTCCGGATATATTTGAAAGTAGAGTCAATAGGATTTCCTGATGGATTGCTTGTGGTGTATGAGAGAAGAGTCAAGGATGTATCCAAATTTTCGGCCTTGGCTGGTCACAGTAGCTCACACCTATAAACCCAGCACTTTGGGACGCCAAGGAGGGAGGATTGCTTTGAGGCCAGGAGGTTGCAATCAGCCTAGGCAACGTAGCAAGACCCTGTCTCTACAAAAACAGTTAAAGAATTAGCTGGTCACAGTTGCACATGCCTGTAGCCCTAGCTACTCAGGAGGCTGTGGTGAGGAGTTTGAGGTATGTCACTGTCTGTACTCCAGCCTGGGTGACAGAGTGAGATCTTGACTTAAAAAGGAAAGTTTTTGGCCTAACCAACCAGAAGGATGGAATTTATATCAATTGACTAAGTTGGGGAAAACCTTGAGGGGAACAGGCTCAGGATGAATATTAGAATTTCATTTTTTGACATGTTAAGTTTGAAAAATCCATTAGACATACAAGTGGAGATGTTGAGTATGTGGTTAGATGTGTGAGTCTGGAGTTCAGATGAGAGGTCTGGGATGGAAATGTGAATTTCAGAGTTTTCAGCATATGAATGAAATTTAAATTCATTCATGAAGCTGGGTGGGATTATCAAGGGAATGAGAGTAATAAAGAAGAAGACCAAGTCCAATTGTTAAGACCAAGTCCAACAACAACAGAGGAAAAATCAGCAAAGGAAACAGAGGAGTGGCCAGAGAGATAAGAGTAAAACCAAGAGGGTGTGGTACCCTGAAAGCCAAGAGAAGTAGTAAATCAAGAAGGAGAATGTTATTAGCTTTGTATATGCAACTGATAAGCCAAGTAAGATACGGACTGAGAATTAACCATGGCATAAGGTCTCAGTTTAGGCTTAGGGAACACAGTAGCAGAAGTCCAATTGGAGTGGGTTTACGAGAGAGTGGAAGAAAAGGAGAGAATTTTGTTTCAAAGGGAAGCAAAGAATAGAATGGCTTTGGGGAAGTAGAGTCTCAAGAATTTTGTTAGTTTTTACGATGGAAAGGGTAACAACATATGTGTATGTTTGTGGGTTTAATCTAGTAATTGGCAAAGATTGCTAATTGATATGGTTTGGTTGTGTCCCCACCCAAATCTCATCTTGAACTGTAACTTTCACAATTTCCACATGTCATGGGAAGAACCCAGTGGGAGGTGATTGAATTATGGGGACAGATCTTTCCTCTGCTGTTCTCATGATAGTGAATGAGTCTCACAAGTTCTAATGGTTTTAAAAATGGGAGTTTCCCTGCACAAACTCTCTCTTTGCCTACTGTCATCCATGTAAAATGTGACTTGCGTCTCCTTGCCTTCCATCATGATTGTGAGGCCTCCTGAGCCATGTGGAACTGTAAGTCCATTCAACCTCTTTTTCTTCCCAGTCTTTGTCAGCAGCATGAAATGAACTAATACAGTAATATAGGAGAAAGAGGGAGAATTTCTGGAGATATTTTTGAGTGACTGGATTTAGAAAAGTACATTTACAGTAAAAAGAGAGCAGGCAAGGAGAGTGGGTGTGGGTGCTGATACAACATGGATGGGAGGGTAGAACTGTCATGGAATAAAAGATTGGGTGTGAACATGGAAACTGGTTAAATATGTTAAGGTACTTATGAATAACCATTACACACATTTTAATTCAAAGCCCCAAACTACACTGAAAAGTAACATTTACATGGTTTTACAAAAAAATATATAATGATGATGATGATGATTGATGAAAATAAGATGAAAGGTAAACTAAATCTTCACATATCGGGTGATTAAAAATTATCAGTTGGCTCTCAACTCTGATAATTAGAGAAATATAAGTTTCAATACATCTTTTATAATTTCAAAGACAACTAGATGAAGACAACTAGACCGCAGTAGAACATAAAACAGAATTCTTAGCTTTCAAATTACTGCTGAAGATAAGTAGTAAACAAAATCATCTATATAACCCGGAAAAAATGAAGAAGGAAATAGGAATACATAAAAATCAGAAAGCATAAAATAAAACCACATGTGTGATACCAAAAACATAAGTAGTATAAATAAAATGTGTTAATTAATCCTATTAAAAGTCATAGACTTTGAGTGTATAAAAAAGAAAAACGATGTTTAATTACATACTGCTTGTGAGAGATTCACCTAGAAGAAAAGAGCCTAAAATGGTTAAATAGAAAAAGACAGACGAACATCTTACCAACTGATTTGCAATGCCTCAGCAAGGGCAGGCGGGAGAATGGATTCATGATCTCAGTTTGACACCACAGCTTCTAACTCCAGGGAAAATCATAAACAGAGCCAGTAAAAATCAAACTATCATGGTCATTATTCCATCTCCATCTCTCTCTTGGCTTTTTTGATTCTTACTGCTAGGGTGCCTCTTACATACTCCTAGGACCCTGACCTACCTGTGGGCATGTTAGGTTTACAGTTGAAGCTGGAACACTCTGACTTAGAACTTGTCACAGCCTTTTTTTGTGTGCAAGTTTTTTTTTGTTTTTGTTTTTTTGTTTTTTTTTTTTTGCCACAACGTATCAATGAAGTATGTAGGGGTTGTCCAGCCTTGCTTTTTTCCCACAAATTCCTCATGTGTTACTTGGTGAAAGCTGATTTGACCTCTAGTTACTAACCTGCTAGATAACATTCTTTAACCCAGAGCCCCTGTGTCCTCAGACATACAGGCAGACAGGAACAAAGAGAAAGCCGGGGTATCATAGCCATTACAGATAATGCAGAAAGCAAAGCAAAAGTGTGTTGTATATGGGACAAAGAGGGTCATTTTTAATTGATGCAGGGTCAACTCCACTGGAATGAAGTCAGTAATTTTTATAGACCTAGTGACAGAGTACCACATTAATAAAAACTGCTACTGTGTCCTATCAGTTGCCCTCATTTCTATTTGTATTGTGACAACCTCCCAGCAGTCTCATGGCCTCCCATCTTGTCCATTCTCCAATCCACTCTTACCACTGAAGCCAGAAGATTTTTAAGTGCAATCTGACCCTGATAAAAACCTTAACTGGTTCCTATCCCCTTGGTATAAAAGGCCAAGCACCTGGCCATGGAAAAGCCCTGTGACCTCCCCCAGCCTCATAGCCCACTAGCTCCTGCATCTAACCTTCCCTCTGAACTACAGGCGGTTACCAGAACCCACTACCCTGGTTTCTGCTTCCCTACCTTCGTACATTGTGCTTTTTCTATCTGCAACGGACTTCCCCAGCCCATTTTTCCAGCCTTCATTTGCCTGGAAAATTCTTTCTCACCCTTCACAACCCATAAGGGATATCTTCCCTTCTAAAGGTATTATCTAATGCACCTTCAGGCTGAATTAGGGGCCCTCTTCCCCTTGCATCCCCCCTCAGAGCACCCAGCATCTGTCTTTTAGCTGCTTGTTCACTTGTGTGTATCATCCACTAAGCTGTGGGTGTCAGGCTATGATCGCAGAAGTTATACCTTATGCTGTTCCCCTGGGAACACTCAGCATCTATTAATAGCACTGGTGCTTGGCACATGCTAGGCCTTCATAAATGTCTTTGAATGAATGAATGAATGAATGAATGACTTAGAAGAGGTAAGGACAGGGAACTGGCAAAAGGTCTTCAACAGAGAGGAAAGAAAGGAGTAAGACCCATTAGGGAGCAGGGCAGAGTCCGATGCTGAAGCCTTCATGTTCTCTGAGTGGTTTTGATTTTTTCTTTTCTCTTTTTTTTTTTTTTTTGGAGAGTTAGGGGAGGGGTCCTGACTTCTGGAAATCTTCCAGTAGGGGACAGACCCTCAAAGGGATGGAGCCAAGCTAGAACAGTCTAAGCAATGAATCAAGAATGTGAAATCAGGATGCCCTGAACATCCAGGAAGTCTGGTCACTTGTCTCTATAATCTACATGAGACAGGCCAAAGCCACACCCAGAATGAGGCCCCCAAAGTTAAAAGCACTCCACTGGAGAAGAGGAGGTTAAATAGCTAAGCAGCCTTTTTCACTTCTGTTTCTCCTTTCAGGAGACATGAGTCCTTTGTGAAGTTTGCAGGTTTGAAGGATAGCAGAAATCCTTTCATTGGGTCACTAAGGACAGGTTCTGTCATTTTGTGGCCGCCATCACTGCCATCCAGGATCATAATTATGGCGCAGCCACTGAAGGCTTGCTGCAGGAAAGCTTCTGCTCCTTCTTAAGGCTAGAAGAAACCCATATACCTAATCTCTGCATTCCCCAGCGAGCTCTGCTCCACCCACCTTCCTTCATTTCTATCCCATCCCTACCTCCCTACACACTTGTGTGTGTGCATGCACACACACACACACACGTGCACACACAAAAAACACACCCAGCCCCAGTCCTTCCCAACTCATAAACAGCTGTGTTCTCATGATCAGACTGATATGAGGTCTATTTCTTTTGAGTTAAAAAGAAAATGTTTATAATTGACAAAGTCAATGAATGGTTTCCTAGCAACTTCTTATATAACCATAGTGAGATGATCTTGATCTTCTGTCTCTTACTCTGAATCTCTTACCTTCTCTTTCATATTCTCTCCCTACCACTAAGGATTTTTCTTTTTTCTGTTTTAAGTAGCAGAATATTTTGAGAGTTTGATAAACACCGGGATTCTCTCTCTGGGAAAATACATGTAAACACATACATGTTCACTCACTATTCTGTGTATATAATTAAAGGACTTCACAGAGTCCCTGAAACCTGCCCATGAAATCCGGCCCATAACCATGTCCCACACACAAAGGAATATGCCATTGGTTTGATATCTCTCCCATCCAGGAAAGGAAAAAAAAAATGGTTATTCCTGCAAAAATTTGATGAACTCAGCTCACTTTAAACGACTTCCTCCATCCCTCCCTGATATCACACATTCTAATCTCAAGCATCCCCGGTCCTGACCAACAGGATCTGATTTGGCTGCCTCTCCCTGTGTCCTCCTAAAATGAGGGAAATGTGAACACACTTTTATGACAGCCTAAAAAAGAAATGCCATCAAGACGTTAAGGCACCTCCAAAGGCTTCCAAAGCCTTTGGGAGTCTCCTTACCAGGCTTCCCTTGGTGAGCCAAGCCGCCGCTAGGCACTGACCATCTGTGAATGCTTAGGATCTGTGTGTTGGCCACGTACAGATGAGAGCCGCCCTCCTCTCCTTCACTCATTCCCATAGCCCAAGGTTGACGTCAGCACTTCATGAGGCCCAGGGGACTCATAAATATCAGCTTTTCTAGGGAAAGCCTTATGTTCCTGATCATTCAGTATCATTCAGTTGAAGTATCTCCTTAACTAAGTCATTTGTAAAATAAGAAACAAATGGAATAAAGAAAAATATTAAAATTATTATTTAGCTAAGCACAGTGGCTCATGCCTGTAATCCCAGCACTTTGGGAGGTTGAGGCGGGCGGATCATGAGGTCAGGAGATCAAGACCATCCTGGCTAAAACGGTGAAACCCCATCTCTACTAAAAATACAAAAAATTAGCTGGGCGTGGTGGTGGGTGCCTGTAGTCCCAGCTACTTGGTAGGTCGAAGCAGGAGAATGGCGTGAACCCAGGAGGCGGAGCTTGCAGTGAGCAGAGATCACTCCACTGCACTCCAGCCTGGGCGACAAAGCGAGACTCCGTCTAAATAAATAAATAAATAAAATTATTGTTTAGTGTTTATTATGTGCCAAGCACAGGGTTAGATGCTTGCTCTACCTATCCTTCTGTATTTTTCACAAACAACCTTCTAAGATATAATGTTAAGATGTCAATATGGTGTGGTGACTAACCAGGCAACCTTTGGAGACAGAGCAACTGGGTTGGAATCTCATCACTACCATATATCAACTGTGTGGCTTTGGGCAAGCTGCTTAACCTCTCTGTGCCTCATTTTCTTCATCTGTAAAAGGAGGATACCAACATTTTAAAAATACCTCTGTCACAGAGTTGTCATTAGGATGAAATGAGCCACTACCTATAAGGCATTTGAAGAAGCCTCTGGCAGTAGTAAATGCTCAATACATGTAAGCCACTCTTTCCATTTTACAGATGGAAAGAAAGCCTCAGAGGGGTGAATCAGAAGCCTCTGGCAATAGTAAATGCTCAATACATGTAAGACACTCTTTCCATTTTACAGATGGAAAGTAAGCCTCAGTCAGGTGAATCCTGACTCTCTCAAGTTCACACTCTCAAACTGTATATCCAGAAAGTAATCCTGAGGCCTGCGATTATGACCACTCCGTGATGCTTCCAAATGTTCTTGAATACCAAACTTTTTGAAATGATCACCTTTTAAAAATCAGTATTTAGGATGCAGCATCATTCCTGCAATTTTCCTACCAAAAACACAAATCACAATCAACCCGTAAGGAAACATCAGATAAATCTAAATGGAGGGAGGGATCTTCTAAAAAATAATTGGCCCATGCTCTTGAAAAAATGTCTAAGTCATGAAGACTTCCATATTGAAGGAAACTAACAGGGATATAATGACTAAATTCAACACCTGATCCTGGGTTGGATCCAGAAACTGAAACATGTTTTTTCTTTTTCTATAAAAGATAGCAATTAGATCAATTGGCAAAATTTAAATAAGATCTATGTTAGTTAATAGTATTAGTAATAGTTTTATTTCATAATAGTTATAGTTAATAGTATTATATCAATGTATGCTGCCTGATTTTCATTATTGTAAAAAAAAATTCTGGATTCTTAAGAGAAAATCTGCACTGAAGTATTAAGAGGTGAAGGGATGGCTGGGTGCAGTGGCTCACACCTGTCATCCCAGCACTTTGGGAGGCTGAGGCAGGAGGATCATGAGGTCAGGAGATTGAGACCATCCTGGCTAATACGGTGAAACCCCATCTCTACCAAAAATACAAAAAAATTAGCCAAGCGTGGTAGCGGATGCCTGTAGTCCCAGCTACTTGGGAGGCTGAGGCAGGAGAATGGCATGAACCCGGGAGGCAGAGCTTGCAGTGAGCCAAGATAGCGCCACTGCATTCTAGCTTGGGCGACAGAGTGAGACTCCGTCTCAAAAAAAAAAAAAAAAGAAAGAAAGAAAAAGAGGTGAAGGGGCATCATGTCTACAATTTCCTCTTAAGCAGGTCAGAAAAAGAAATGCTAACATGTATACAGAGAGAGAATAATAAGGCAAATGTGGTAAAAATATTAACCTTTGGAAATCTAGATAAGAATATTCAAGAAATCTCTGTGCTATTCTTGCAACGTTTTTTGTAGATCTGGTACTAACTCAAAATAAAAATATTTTTAAAGAAGGAACACAAAAAAATCAATCTTTTCTCTGTCCATATATGCCCCTGAGCATGTAAGGTGTGGAACAGAATTTCTCTATGTTTTCACCTACAAGAGACTGCTTCATTCCAGAGAAGGCTTCCTTGTATTGATGCTAACACAGCAGAATTTGCTTTTCCAAGGAAGAAAATCTCCCTAAACCATCAATTAAGCCTTTTATAGAAAAAGAGAGACGTTTTAAAATTGGAAGACACTGTTCTCTCTTGTCTAAGAGGACATAGCAATGCCTCATCTCTTTCCCCACTTCTAAAAAATGTCCATCCCTGGTTACACTCATCATTTGACACCCACTCACAAGACCCTTTTTTGTCTGCCAGATTTTCATAGGCTTCTAAAGAATGCAGTGAATTTGCTGTTGCTGAATGTAGTTCATTTGCACAGAATTCCTCGCCCCTTTTTCTCATCTGTATTTTCATCATCCATGCCCTTTTCTCCAATAGGCCACTTGACAGCAGAACTGGAAAGGGAGAGAAGGAAGGGCAAGGGTTGGAGGGGAGGCTGCAATTCATTCAGTCAAGAAGCATTTATTTAATGAGCACCTACTATGTGCTGCCAGCTGGGCCAGAGAACCAGCTGGGAAGAAGGCAAGCCCAGCTCTGCCCTTACAGAGTTTTCACTGAGGAAGATAGGTGAAAGCTGCCAACCGAAGCATGAAGAGTGTTGCAGAAGGGGAGGTATAGGGTGCTGGGGGTATGTTGAAGGGAGCCAACTTACTCTGCAAAGGTCACAGGAAAATCCTACGCCAGAAGGATGGCCTTGTGTCAGTTAGGTCAAAGGAAGTCAGAGAGGGCGAAGGAAAATGAGTGCTTTTCACTCATAAAAATAAATACCCATACTCTCTTTAAAAAAACAAAACAAAAATGAAAATAATAGTACTGTCCGTGAAACTGTAAAATAGTACAACCACTGTGGGAAACAGTATGGAGGTTCCTCAAACAATTAAAATTAGAATGATATGGTTTCCATCTGTGTCCCCACCAAATCTCATGTTGAATTGTAATCCCGTGTTGGAGGTGGGGACTGGGGGGACTGGTGGGAGGTGATTGGATCCCAGGGATAGAGTTCTCATGAATGGGTTAGCACCAACCTCTCAGTGCTATTCTCATGATACTGAGTGAGATCTGGTTGTTTAAAAGTGTATAGCTTCTCCCCCCGCCCTCTCTTTCTGCTGCTACTGTCATGTAAGATGCCTCACTTCCCCATTGCCTTCCACCATGATTGTAAGCTCCCTGAGGCCTTCCCAGAGGATGATACCACTATGCTTCCTCTACAGCTTGCAGAACTGGGAGCCAATTAAAACCCTTTCCTTTATAAATTACCCAGTCTCAGGTATTTCTTTATACCAGTGCAAGAACAGACTAATACATAGAACTACTATATGACCTCCACAATCCCACTTCTGGGTATATAACCAGAATAACTGAAAGCAGAATCTCAAAGAGATATTTTTATACTTGTGTTCATAGCAGCATTTGCATAGCATAGCAGCCAAAAGGTGGAAGTAACTCAAGGGTCCATCCATAAATGAATGGATAAACAAAAAGTGGTTTACACACACAACAGAATACTCTTCAGCCTTTAAAAGGGAGGAAATCCTGTTCCATGCTGAAACATGGAGGAAACTTGATGACATTATGCTAAATCAATCACAAAATAAGTAGGTCACAAAAAGACAAATATTATATGACTTTCTTATGTGAGGCACCTAGAATAGTCGAATTCATAAAGACAGAAAGTAGAATGGTGGTTGCCAGGGACTGAGGGGCAGGAGAAGGGGGAGTGTTGTTTAATGCATAAAGAGCTTCAGTTTTACAAGATGAAAAGTTCTGAATATCTATTTCCAACAATATGAATCTATTTAACACTTAACACTACTGAACTATACACTTAAAAGTGGTTAAGATGGTAAATTTCACATTATTTTTTGTCTGTTTGTTTTGAGACAGAGTCTTGCTCTGTCACCCAGGCTGGAGTGCAATGGCGTGATCTCGGCTCATTGCAACCTCTGCCTCCTAAGTTCAAGCCGTTCTCCTGCCTCAGCCACCGAGTAGCTGGGATTACAGGTGCACACCACCATGCCCAGCTGATTTTTGTATTTTTAGTAGAATCGGGGGTTTCACCATGTTGGTCAGGCTCTTCTCGAACTCCTGACCTCAGGTGATCCACCCGCGTCGGCCTCCCAAAGTGCCGGGATTACAGGTGTGAGCCACTGCTCCCGGCCCTCATGTTGTTTTTCTTTTTTTTTTAACCACAATTAAAAACAAACAAACAAACAAAAAAAACAATCACTGAATTCTTACCCAGATCCAAGTAATCCCTGTCAAACAAAACATTCAGATGGATGATGAAGATAACGATGGCTACACGTCAGGTGCTCTGGTATTCTTCTGTGTCTGATTCAGCCACAAGTAATAGAAAAGTGGCTTCAGCAATAAGGAATTAAGACAGGTATTTGTAGCTGGTTTATCAAACATGCTGTATTCAGTAAGCGCTAAGCAGTGTCCTGCCCCTCAGTCCCTGGCAACCACCATTCTACTTTCTGTCTTTATGAATTTGACTACTCTAGGTGCCTTACATAAGAAAGTCATTTCACTCACATAAGAAAGACACATTTAGTCTTTCAAAACTTCACTAACAGCTCACAGCTCCCCAAAC
This sequence comes from Papio anubis, assembly GCF_008728515.1. Lineage (NCBI taxonomy): Eukaryota > Metazoa > Chordata > Mammalia > Primates > Cercopithecidae > Papio > Papio anubis. The sequence continues at coordinate 100,358,040 of NC_044984.1, forward strand.
CCAAACTGTGAACCCCTTGATTAGGCAAACAATGGCCCACAGGACAAATCCAACCCGCAGCTTGTTTTTTAAATGAAGTTTTATAGGAACACAGCCACGCCCATTCGTTTCCATATTGTCTGTGGCTGCGTTCACATTAGAGCAGTAGAATGGAGTAGGTGAAACAGATAGAGTTGATGAGTACTTGCAACAGAGACCCCAGGGCTCACTAAATGCCTAAAATGTCTACTCTATATTCCGTTTACAGAAAAGTTGGCTGACCCTGCCATGTATGACAGCTTGGGAAGAGTCCTTAGTTTTTCTGATTACTATTAGGTATTAACTAATCATCTCATTTACCAAGTGATAAAAGTCCAGCCCAGTCAAATATCAAAACCTCAATTTCTCATCCAAGTTAAAGGTTCTTCCTCATTTTCCAGCCCCTCCTTTTTACCCAGTTCATGCTAGGCTGAAGCTAGAAAGTCTCTAATGAGTAGGGAGGACAGGGGTATCTTTCTGTTCCTTGCTCTAGCTGTCTCTCGCTTGCTAATGTTGCTTCTCTGATCCCTATAGGGCAGAACAGGAATAAGAGGAAGATCCTAATCAGATGGTGCCATTGTTACCTGGCATTGTGGCCATCTGATGGCAGATGGAGACATTTTTGTGGTTATTGGAGACTCTCACCTTAGCTACTTCCTGCCGCACCATTTTTGAGCAAAGATAATCCACCTGCCCCCATACACCCTACACAGCTCTCACCTGCCTCGAACTTCCAAGGGCGAATCCTTCCATGGTGATCTGGCACGGCTTCCCCATCCGTCCCCTGCCATGGAGGCCTCCACTCTTGCTGTTCTGCCACGTAACGCTCCACCAGTTTCTCGCCTTTAAACTTCTCCAGGCCAGAGTCTGGCAGCAGTCCCTGGGTCTCCCAAAACATCTAGGCATCCCAAAGTTCTCCCAAGAACTCTCCAATTATGCTCACCTCCAACACAGTGGAGGTCTGGAGCCCACAGGTTTGCACAGCTGCCAGTGTGGGTACAGTGGGGACGTATTAGTGTCTGTGAATCATTCTCTTCATCTTAAACCAAGGGAAGGGGGCCTAAAGAGGATAATTCACAGACAGCAATGGCTGTCAATGAAGGATAGTGCTGTCTCCCTCACCCACTTCCTGAGGACATTTGGCAATGTCAGGAGGCACTTTCGGTTGTCACACCTAGAAGGGTGCTGCTGGCATCTAGGAGGCTGAGGAGCAGGGATGCTGGTAAACATTCTACAATGCACAGCATAGCCCTTCATAACATAGAGTCATCTGGTCCAAAATTTCAGTAGTTCCCAGATCCAGAAGTCTAGCCTAGGACTTCCCTGGATATAATGTTGGGAAGAGGGGAGAGGTGCCTGTAGGACTAACTTTTGGGGCCTTAGTCAAGAATAGAAAAAAACTCCCATTAGATAGCCTCTGTTACTTGTATTAAGAACTCCTGAGGGAGAGTGGCTCCTGGACGGATTCACCCATTAGCTCAATGATGTATTCGTGGACCCTTTTTTGAGGGCAAAGACTTCTTTCCACTGTACCATGCTCACTGTGCCAGCCCATCTTCCTAAGCTTGCTTGCCTCATGTTTCCAAGATAACTGATCCACCTCCGGATATCACTTACCAACTATAGGCTCGAAGGCAGAAAAGGAAAGTCTTCCTCCTTACCTTTTTAATCTAACCAGCAATGATAGCCATTCCCATCCCCCAAATGATCTCCCCTCATGCCTGCTGGCCAGCGTTGCATCACCTGGCCACACTCAGACTTTCTGAAGGCAAGTGAAAGGAGAGTACTTTCACCTGAGTGGCTTTCACACTTACCCTGGGGGTGGAGAAGGACCCAGCCTTTCCAGAGT